>NC_137694.1:5712242-6312242 GCF_964034855.1 Anser brachyrhynchus
GTCCCCCCTTTTCTCTGAAAATGGCCTGGGATGAAAACAGGAACTGGATGATACAGGTTTAGTTACTTAAACCTACTACACGTAGATAAACATCAGGACATACAGCAGGAAAACTTCTCAGGATTGTATTTAACTCCAGCAGAGTTCCAGCTGCTGGGATCCTGTGATCTGGCAGCTCTCCAGAGGTGGGGAAGGTGGAAAATCCACAGTGGAAGTCATGGATGAATGAAGTGTGCCGCTTCCTCACTCAGCTTGTTCACCCATTGTGGCCTTCTGAGATATTTTAAATGAGTGAAAAGGTAGTGAAAATAAGCATGTGTCTGGGTACTTCAGGACTGTCTTAAACAGGGATGTAACCCAGATACAAAGGTTTAAGGAACTGAAGTAGGAATCTGCCTGTGCAAACAGTCCTTATTGCTTAATATGCATCCATACTTGCTCTCAGTCTCTAGATACGTGCTCTGGCTGCTTCCAGGTCCTCACTGGTATGCAGGTTTCATTATTTCTCCCCTTAGCTTTGGGTTGTCTTAGTGTAAAGGATTCATGAAAACCTTTGCCTTTGTGCTGTTAGGAATTAACACGTTGGGAAATGAATTATACCACCCGCCAGCTAAATAAAAACACAGACTGATCTAAGAAAGCCATTTATTGATCGTTCTTTTGTTAAAGTAGATTTCAGGGTGCAAAATACTAACTCAGTTAAATCAATATCCCTTTCGCTACCAAGTTTGTCTTTAAGATTATGGGCTGTTCTAAAGAGTGGAGTTTAATTTCAAGACATGTCCCTCACAGACATTGCCTCAGTTAAGGCTACGGGACATGTATTGGGCAAACGTGGATAGGGGATTCTAACTAACAGTGATGTGTGGATCTTCCACAACCGATTCATTAAGATCTCAATGACCTCTGAAGGCAGAGATATTGCTGAAAGCTGAAAGTGTTTCTAAGTACAAAGCAATTTTGAAATCCTTATTAAAGAGTGTAGTTACAAATTCCAGTTCATAATTTTTCCTGATCTAGATACTTAACTGGTATATAGCAACATAGCTTCACTGAATTTAGTTGGGTGTCATTAGAAATCTGTCCCTCTTTTTATACAGCAAGGAAATATTTCTAAACATATCTGTGTATAAACTGACAGCTAGATGTTAATTTATACAAGGTTTGCATTTTTAAATACTATTTTATAGGAATCTAAAAAAAAAAAACTTAGAGAATCATATATATGTAAACATTATTTTAGCTATGTTAAGGAACTGCTAGATATCAGCTGTGACTCATAACTTACAGTAATGGGCAAGACTGTAAAGCATAAAGTAATAATGCAGTATATAGCTGGAAAACAGCCCAACTAAAGAGAGGGGAATCAGGAGGTAATGTGTGGGGTTTTTGGCTTTTTTTTTTTCCCAGAAATTATCCTACTTTACCTAGCAGGATTAAGAGCAATCTAATAAACCTTTCTATTCTTTCCTACTCCACAATTTTAAAATTCTCTGCTTTTTCTGCTTTTTTATTTTTTTCTCTTCTTCCCTGCAAGGAAAGTTTAATGAGGCATATTTGCTTGTTTCCATGGTATTTCAAAGAAAGATTACTAGCTGAAGGCAAAGAAATATATAGAATAAAGCAGGGAACAAACGTCTGTTCTTTAGTAACAGATATAAACCTTACTTTCAGAATTCATTATATGGAAATATTTTTCTATACTTGTAATAAGTGAAACCATCTCGGTCATTTTTTACTTTGATGTAAGGTCTGATGTTTAACAGAAAAAAATATATATATATATATATTTGTTACACAGTATTTCTAAGTTCTTAAGTCAGGAAAACATACACAGCACTAAATAGCCATTAAAAACATCCTTTGCTGTTGAAATACTTCATAGCTAAGTGACAAACAGGATTCAGTTTGCACTGTTCATATAGTACAACACTGTTGATGGAATTTGAATTTATGTCTGTGAATAACACCCAAGAAAGGCAAGAGCATTGTTGCACCTCCCAAGTGTAATTCATTGTGTGCTCACTAATTTTCTGTGCCCAGTACAACAAAGTTTGCACAAATGCAGACAGGAAAATGCTATTACCATCAAACTCAAGCTTCATTAAAATCAGAGACAAAAGTTCATGAAGCTCAGGGGATCGTGAATATTGCTCTCATTCATGGTCAGAAAATAATTATCCTTCATTACTTTTATAGTATTGAATTCCTTATTAAAGAGCATTGTTACAAATTCCAGTCCATAATTTTTCCAGATCTAGGTCCTTAACTGGTATATAACAACTAACTATAGCAACTGGTATATATCAATTATGTGACTTATTTTTAAGCACACAGAATTTAAGATGAGGAGTAGGATGCACCTGCTGAACTTGAAGTCAGTGCTAGAATACCTATTATTTATTTTTTATTTATTTTATTTTTATTATATATTTATTATATATTATACTATATATATATTTAAATATATTTATTATTTATTTATTTATTTATTTATTTTTATACTTTATTTATTTTAATACCTATTTATTTCATTTCTCCAGGTTCAAACACAAGTTGACTATTGAAATTAAATAAAAACAACACCAAAAGAGCTCTAAGCAAGCATTACATTTAATGCAACATCTAAGGAAAAATATAGATAGGTAATGCATGAATAAAAGATAGAGGTTCATCAAGAACCTATGACCTGTATAACCGTGAGCAAACCACTAAAGATTGGATCTGTCATTTAAAGTGACGTACCTGAGGTAGGAACCCTGGCTTTCACTCTGGTCAACAGAAAAATATCAGCTGCTTCAGAGGACAATTTAATTCACCTAAGACATGAACCTGCCTCAAGACCAGGAGTTTAATTTAAGTGCCTAGAGCTAGGTGGGTGAACCAGGAAGAGCAAATAGACAAAATAAATAGTAGTAGCAGTTGGGACAAAACTGCTGAGGGCTTTGCAAATCCTCTTCAAATCTAATGTGTCATATGTCTTACCTTCCAATCTAGTTGCAGTTACTTCAGCTTCTCTGGGGATTTGTTAATGTGACAAGTTTTGTTCACATAAAGCAAAGACGTCCTCTATTCAATGAAGGTTTTTTTAAATTTTTATTTTATTTTATTTTAATATTTTATTTTATTTTATTTATTTTATTTTATTTCCCATACAGTCTAAAGAATAGTATTATCCAAAGCTCTGGTTTTTTTTTGTGGTTTTGTTAAACCTCACAAAAGTCTCTTTGAGCTACATGAACTCATACTTACTGGTACCTGCTTTGTTTGATTTTCGGTGGGAGATCTGGCTGTCTTTGTGCAGATACCAGCTCCAGTCAGTAATTACCCAGCAACAATAGAAACTGTTAATTCTACTCAATCTCTGTTGATCAACTAGATCTAATCTTCAGTCATTTTAATAGAATAATTCTGAATCAGCCAAGAAGACCTGCCTGGAACTTCAGCATGAGAGTCTTTCTACACTAATAAAGACCTGTAGGGCATAATTTTATCAACCTAAGCATCCCATTTTGTGAAGAATTGTTATTTCAATATACACAAATTAAAAATAAGGGCTATCTATCTGGCAGGGTGATGAATATATACACTTTTCTTGTTAACTATGTTTAAGAAACAGTTCTTGCACCTGCCATTTTTTTTAATCTCCTTCCACAAACTTATGATAAAAACACTACTTTTTTTTTTTTTTTTTTTTTTATCCCTAGCACTTCTACCTAGCAGACAAGAAGGATTTTTTATCTTTAGTTTGTACATGGGTAATTATTGTCCAGAAAAAATAATATTTTTTTTTCTCAAGTGTAGAGAGTTGAGTTCTCTGAATTCCTCCCTACTGCTCCACAGCTCAGTTATGAATATTCTCTCTTGCGCCTTGCAAATATCTGCATTTTGCAGATCTGTATGTCAGTGTGTTTGACAATGGACAATGCGAACATGAGAGTGTCACTAGGGCAATACTCACCCCTATGTGGAGGCTGCTCATACAGACAACCACATATTAGAAAACGTTTTATTTTTCAGCAGACTAAATAAATCCCTATCACTAGTTTCAGCCTCCTGGAGAATAACAGAAAATTCAGTTCTTAAGTCTCCAATGATGAGGTTTAAATCAACTTCGATAATTAATCTAGAATTTAGGAACTTGTGCATAAACAAACACAGTAAAATAACAAGAGCAGAGATCATATGCCATTCTTTGATTCACCACGTTTTCTGAATAGGATTCCCTTAATTTTTCTTTAAGAAAAAAATAAAAAGTCTCTTTTCAACTAAAGTGTTAAAATATTATCCTATATATACTTCCAGCAAGCAACTTCTCGGCATGGGTTAGACTCTACTTCGAAAACTATTGTCATCCAGGAGACAACCTGTAGTTTTAAATGACTAGCCTGTCAGTTTTTTAGCTCTATGCACTTGCTTTTTCTGCTTTAGTGAATAGTAACAATTACACGACAAACAGCATGTTATTTCCAACTGTGTTTTTTTGACAGAAATCTTTGTGATACAAATATTGCAAACTTACATTCATTTGCACGATTAATTTTTATGCAGATTTTTAAAGCCTGAAGAAGCTTTTTATAAAACCCTGCAGTCTTTAGACTTGGGAAGACAACTAAGCAGTCTTTTGAAAAAGATTTTTATTAAAATGAACTGCTTTTCATAGTGCAGATTTCTGATTTTTTTTTAACCAATTTTGCTAGATTTGTGATGAGATTTGCAAACAGTGTATTTCATATTGTGAAAAGAGAGTCAACAATAAAAATGAATTATAAAGTAATTCTACCCCTGAAAATGATTACAAATTATGTGGGTTTTTTTGTTTGTTTGTTTTGTTTTTTTCTCTATATGCCAATGAGCATGTAATGTTACACCTAGTAAATAAGCATGGAAATATTACAATTGAGTAAAGCTCACATATCATTCACGAAGACTGCTATCAGCTACAGACCCTGCTCTGGTTTGGCAGAAACTGTTCTTAAAATTTACCTTAAGCATTTAATTTTTGATGGGCAAGTAGGGATTCAAATCACTCATCAGTGTCAGATTTAAATGATGTGTACTTGTATTCCTTTTCTCCCTGTTATGCTTTTTCTCCCAACTGGAGCATAAGATGTATTTCAGGTACCATTTTCTCCCAGTCCATTGACAAAGCTGTAACCCCCATGTAACCAAGTAGGAGCTTCCATCAGCTAAGGTGCTGCTACCAGAACAATGATCCAAAGATCTCCTCATCCCCAAAGGTTTGTGACATTCTAATTTTCTTATTATTTCAATAGTTTAAACAACTAAGGACTTAGGGTAACATGAGGATTTCTGTGGGGCTGTGAATTTTGATAAAGATGAGATTGTGACCTTAGCATGGGGATGTATCACTCACCCATAAATTCAAACCTCAGAATAATTTTGTAATCTTGCTCAATTTTTATTGTATCTGTCCATCTTTCTCTCACTATGCTTATACTCTAGCATACGTGAGAATTCAACCTAATCCATTATTATTATTATTTTTTCAATATCAATATTCTCTTTCCGAAGTCCAAAGTTTTCCAAATAGGAAGTTTGGGTCTTTATATGTGTGTCAAAATCTGCAAGTGCACTTTTTATGAAATGAATTATTTTATCTTGTGTTTTTATACCTTTAGTGAAAAGATCTTATGACAACATAATTAATGTATGTCATAGCCAGCAGAATGAACTTTGCATACAGTGTTAGGTTCCTTATTAATAATTGTGTGCTTTTACAGATATATTTTAAGCAATAAAGAGAATTCCTTGTGCCTGCTGAGGTTGTTTGATTTCCACTGAAAATTTAACCTGATCCCGCTTTTTCAGGCATATACTTTTACATCAACAGACACCTGATATCTTTATATATTACCTGTTAAACATGCACACTAATTAACATTTTTATTTAAAATAAAACTTCTTTTTGTCCTGCCAGTTTTAGTGATGGTCTCCTAGCAACTAAACCTTCTCAAATGATGGCCCTTATAAGATGCCCTTTATTATTGAAGATACCAATTTTATGTATGTTTTCTAAAATTTATTAAATTCCTTTATTTGTATGACTATACTTCTGTAAGGGGTTTTATTAATTTTGTGAAAACCTTTGCAATAGTAAAATGAGAAATTCAGAAAAGTATCCTAAAAATAAACATAAACTCAGCTACAAAAATAAAAAGAAGATATCGCACTCTGATAAATAAGTCAACAGTTGGAGGTAGTATCGTCTTTTTTAATTCCATATTGTATGAAAAAAAAATAAATCTATCATTGTATTTAATGTAAAATGATTTTTTTTAGTCTAAAATATCACTTGAGATTAATGTTCACATCACAAAATGTACTTTGAGTTATTCAGGGTTTTAACTGAAAAATTAAAAACTATAGCTTTCTCTTAAAAAAAATCAAAAAGTTTCAAATGTCATTGAGCTTCAATTTCAGCTTAAGCATGGCAATATTTTAACTACCTGGAATTTTCAGGTTATGGATGTTATTTTCTCCATTTCCTTCTGTTGTTACCTCTTTCTTTACCAAAAACAAAAGCAAAAGCAAAAAAACACTTGGGAAAAGATAAAGAATGTACATCTGTAAAGAAAATTTTTTTTCCTTTTTTTTTTTTTTTGTACAAGAGGTCAGTTTTTTCGCTGTTAGAGGAAATCGCTGAGCAAAAGAGGGAAAGAGATAGAGAAAAAAGAAAAGAAATAAAAAAGAGAGAAGGAATGGAATATATATATAATCCTAAACTGTATTCAAAAATTTGAAATGGCTTCTAGTTTTGATTAAGTAATTTAATGATAAAGCCAGCAGTTGTATTCTGCACTTTAAAAATTTACTATCCTTAACTGCTAGATACAATATCCATCCCCTTGGCTGGGACAGAGGGTTTAAGTGATACCATTTTACTTGAATTGGGCTAGGAGCATGCTCAGTTCCATGTGAGGTGAGTCCACTGAGACACCTGCCTTGCAACCCCCTAGCATGTTGTCTGTTACTGCATTAGTACTGTGGGGATAACTTATTAACACATTAACACAATTGTGAAGCAGTCATCGAGCCATATCTTCAGTCACAAGCTTTATTTCAAAATGTCATTTGAGCTGTAACAAGTGAAACGGGGAAAGGGATCATTTCAGAGGAAATCAGAAAATTTAACAGTCACAGTCACTGTAAAAAAAAAAAATTGTCTGGTGAATTTGTCAAGGGAAAAAAATCAGACAGCTGTAGTCTGATGTTAGCAGGATGACTGTTTCTCAAACACTACTATTCCTTCTTCTATGCAGCATTGCAAATACCTTCTTTTATTTGTATGAATTCAGCTAAAAACATAGCAAAAAACCCTTCTTCAAACAGCTTCCAGTAGACAAAGTGGAAATAGGAGTATTTAGGACTGATTAAAGAAAAAAAATTCATTGCATTCATAGAGATAACAGCTCCTGCACAAAGATTTTATATTTCTGCACAGGCAGAGCAAGACATAGTACAAATCTCCTATTTGTGAGGTCAGAAATAGATTGGAGGCACTGTGCAACAAGAACCCATAGGATCCCAAGGAAAACTGTGGGTAAGGGCAGGAGGGCTTCATCTTCTGCCCACAGCTCGGAGGGGACTAACACGGGATAATGCCTTACAGAGAATACTAAAGCTTGAAAAACTGCTTGCACCAATAAAAACTCTTAAAGGCACTGATTGCCAAGACTTGTGGCAGATGTCAGTGGGAAGATATATTTCATTGTCTCCACTCACAGCCCCCAAGTGCACTGTAGCGTCTGTTCATTCTTTTTCTCCCCCATTTGAAACTCCATTCTGTAAACAGGGAAGTAAGCAAAGAACTGAAGTCTCTTCTTCAGGTTTATACTGCAGAGACATGGTCCAGACTGTTCACTAGACCACAGCCTGGCTTCTCAGATCTGAAGGTTTCAACTAATGAGCTCTAGCTAGTTGGGAGAATTTGGGTGCCTTATTTTAACACTGAATATTTGTGTCACTGTCTAAACCCTTCTGTATTGTACCAGTCTGTTATTCTTTTGCATTTTTATCTTTAGCAAAAGGACACATAGAGCATTAGATATTTCAGATCTTAATTAATGAAAATGCCCTTATTTTGCATAATCAAGCTGCTAAGTTAAATCAAATAAATGGACCCTATTTGAAGGCAGAGCAGAGATCAAGAGATCAAGAAACCAGATTAGAGCAGAAAAAAAATGATTCATCAATTATCAGTTACTAAAACTAACTTTGTCAAATGTCAATATGAAGCTTTTCCCCCCTTGAAAACTGGTGCTATTGAAACAGACTTATACAATTAATCATCTTTGAATACTTTTTTGTTGTTACTGCTGTATAAATTACTAGTTCATTCTTCTATACATTAGAGGAAGTTTAACTCCAGCAGATTGTTCAGTAAAACAGATGCTATTTATCACTTTTGCTTCTTTTTCCAAGCTGCTGTTGGTTTCACAGTCAATGAGGAACATTACTTTAAAAAGCTTAAAACCTTCATCAAATAATTGTGGTTAAGAGGACACCAGAACTTTGCAGGAGTATATCAAAGTGCATTCATTCATTGGCTCATACTCTTGACTCTTACTGTAGAGATCTATATTTATGCATGTTCCCTGTTTGCTTACTTAGAAATCTATAAATTATATCCATATCTGTCAGTCTGACAAATGCTTTCGCCAATATACCAAAGGAAAATTTGACCAGTAGGAGTTTAATGGTGAGTAGGTATTGAAATACACAGCAAGAAATGCATTAACCATTTCTTTTTAATATTGACAACTATTCTAAACAACATACAGTACTACAAGTGAAAGGACACAGTTAGTATCTTCCTTTATAATTACATGCTATTCACAAAGAAATATAGAATTAGGAAACTGAAGACACCAATGGTTGCTTCTACAATTAACTATGTCATTTTGAGGACTTTCACATTCAGAGTCCCTAAATCGAGTATTAACATCCACAATAACATGTACAGAGAGTAATATTTTATCTCCTAAAATGGCTGTAATTCTGTGTGTCTGAACATAGAATCATTGCACTTGAGTGTTCAGTGCCAATTGTAGTGAATGAGCATCAAAAAAAAAAAAAGAAAAGAAAAAAATTTCTTGTGGCATAGACAGATTATGCCAGAACAAGAAAAAGAAAATTCCATGTACAAATTATCTTCTCAGGGGTATGGTTGCCTGGCTGGAGTCACACATGGATGTTATAGGCATTTTTTCAGCTTGGAGGAATAGGTAGGACCTTAAAATATAATAGCTAAAATACACAAACAATGAATACAAGAAAAATCAGTAATAAACATCTACCAATGGTAGATCACAATCAGATCTAAAAGCTAAAAGATATGTCTATACACAATAAAATGAAGGAGCAACTGTAGTACAGAGAGCCAGCCACTGTTGGTTAATCAGATAATTAACCATTTGTTTAATTGTTAGCTAACTGGATAAATGCAGCAGAGAAAATGCAGCTGCCTGGGTTTCAGAGTAGGCATGGATCACAACACGAGTCTCTGGGCTGTTAGTCTACTAAGAAAGAGGATAATGCGACGTTAAATTATATATTTTTCACAAGGTAATCTAGAGTAAAGCTAGAAAAGATATGCCTGTATGTGGTGCAATCAAGCTCTTTTGCCATCTACACCTTAAGTGATGGTTAACCAATTAACATACCAGCTACCACAGTTTAAAGCAAAGGAAAATCCTAAATGAATTTTAAGATCTGGAACATGGTAATTTATAAAATTCTGTTCAATATCATGAATGTATCTCACCCTTTCTAAAATGCAGCACAGCAAAATTCTCCAGGATGTAATGCCAAATGTAAGAATGGTTATGGATTTGCAGATGATTGCCTCTGACAGCAAGTTGGCTCTATCAAAGCCACCCACTCTCCCGCCAACACTATTGTTCAATTCATCCACTAAAGTTTGCTGAGCATTTTGCAGAACAAATAAATAGTTTTTGGCCTGAGGATCTTGTCAAATAATTTTATCAGTGATGTAATGAGTGACAGCAAGGTGCAGTAGAAGAGAAAGAAAGGACTGAGCTCAGGTCTTAAAAGTATACCTGTGATTATCTAGTCTGAGCTGTACTTACAAACTGAGTGATGTGCAATATGTTTAATTTTTTTTTCCTTTTTACAAGAGAAGGCAGAACTCTGAACAGTAGTTTTTCTAAGCTTTTGCTACTGAGATTTTCATAGCTCTCTCAATAAAAATCAGCTAGTTAGCATATACAACATAAAGAAATACCATATGAGTGCCAGATTTTCAAAGTATATTCAAGAAAACTACCAAAAAGGAAACCATAGAAACATCTGAGTGTTTAACATTCAAATGAATGACCATAAATAACTGCTAAGAAGAAAAAAAATAATATTTTTTTTAGAAAGACTTAAATATTGAGTAATCTATTTTTCCAAATTAACAGCTGTATGCACTCTTTTAGGCTACTTTCCTTCACATGTTGTCTTGTTAATGCAATGACTTTCTGTTTGAGATAATATTCAGTATCCACATAGTATTGAAACATGCAGAGCGCAGGGGGGAGCCTATGTAGAGAAATAAATGCTCACTGAGGATATGAAGTTGTATCAAAGTAGTCACTCTGCACCAATTCTTAATGCAGACAGTGGCCTTTGCTAAATCTCTATGTACCTGAGGGAATTAAATTAGAAACAGGATTGTCTTAATTTACCCGTGTGGCAAATGGGTAGAAAGAAGTGTGTCCAGAAGGAGAGCCAGATGTTAAATGGACTGTAGTGTGCTGTTAAGATGGTTTTATCTCTCCACTGCTTTTACAGGGAGAAACTAAACTGAACCTATTTCAAATAAACATGCTATCATTATAAAGGGGATAAATGACTCTTTTTTTTTTTTTTTTTCCCCAAGTAAATTCTGCCAAAAGGGTGAGATGAATCTCACCTGCCTATAGGTAATTGGAAGTTGGGTTTGATACAGACTTCATGACACCAAAGACAGTACATTTTCAATCAGACTTTGTCCTGTTATTATTTAATTCCAATGGTACCGGGGTCTGATGTCACAGCGTACATTCTCCACACATAATTACTAAAGAACTTGCCTTTGAATTTTGAATTTTCTGTTGGCCTCAGCCATACATGAGCACGCAGGTCCCTTGTATGATAGCTTTACTGTATCTGTTTCCTAATGTTGCTTTGCACACTTCTATTACATCCTTACAGGTTGCCTCAACTTAGAATGGGCTTTATCTCATTTAATCTAATCATCTAAAATTTAGACATGCAGTCAAGAGGTAGCCTCTGTATCTGATAAAGGCAGGCAGAATGAATCCTGATATCACACAATATTTTAGGCAGAGGTGAGCTCTACAGTTCATCTAGTCCACCCACCACCACCTGTGCACAACAGAGAGTTAATTTCAACATTAGATAAGGTTGCTTAGAGTGTTTTTCATAAAAGTTATGAAAATTTCCAAGGATGGAGATTCCATAAACACATCTAACTTGTTCCAATTAATAGTTATTCTTACAATGGTTTTTTTTCTCCATATGTCCAAACACTTCACTTATTTTTTTTATATCATTTGCCCCTGTCTTTTAGCATGGAGAGTTGCTTTTGTTCCAAGGGACTCTGTGAAAGATCAGCACTCACATCTTGCTTTAGCAGAGTCAAGGTGATTTGCCAGTGAGCTGTGAAGATTTTCTTTTTCTCTCCTTCACTTGGGCTAACATGACTATTGTGGTTTGTCATGAGTGTCTAGATTGTGGTTAGATGTGGAAATACAGTAATAGATGCTTTCACGCAAAGATGGAAGGTTGTGACACTAGTGTCAAACCAACTATTTCAGCATTCCCCAGTGATGCATCAAAATGTCAAAACAGTGACAGAAGTTGAAAAGCATCTCTAACAGGGGAGGACCCCGAACACACCTTCCAAAGAAAGAAAAAGCCAAGGCAGTTTCAGTTGTATTCTGAAACAGAGAGTGTCCCCTTAATGATATGGCACTGGTTCTGGTAATGTCTAGTTTAGAAGGGCAATCAACTGGGCATGCAGCCATGCGTAAACTGCACATTTCTTTGTGGACAAATAATCAGCAGATGCAAAATGTTTGTGATAATTAACAATTATATAATTTAAGCAAAATGGAAGAGGGTTGGTTATGGAAGTACCAAATATTCTGGCAGAACAAAATAGAATTAAGTATCTGGCAGAAAGAAGTAGAATTAAGAATCAAGAGTACTTGCTAATTTTTATTCTTCTTTGGGGGACCTAAAGTACCTGTAATTTTACTTTTCTTTGTTTATACTGTGGTAGCACAGTTATGGCCCAATGTGCCAGATGAAAAGCACATAATAATAATTAATCCCTGCACCACAGAATTTGCAATACAATTAGCTGTGATGAATGAATAATGGAAGTCTTGCTTTGGGGATATGTAATCTTACTTGGGACTAAAACAAGACTTAGTCCCGGTTACATTTACAGTCATTAAGACACAGAGGATCAAACAACCTGCTCAGTTTTGCAGAACAACAAATGCAGCAATTCCAGGAACTGAGCATATATTTCTCAGTGCTATAATGGGCTTCAAACTGACTGTCATTTCCTATTTCTTCTTTTAATGACTGCATTCTTAGTGCAGGGCAAGAAGATGGATTTTCTTTCTGTTAAATATTCAGATGGAAAGAAGAAACTTGAAGTCTTGAGATTCCTGCTCCCTGAGGAGATGTTTCCTACCCAGACTGATACCACAATGCATGTCTGGAGAAAAGAGGATGACAAGAAATGCATTCACTTTTTAGGTGATAACCCATCACCAAAATCATTTCAAGTATGTTCCAGGGATCTAAATCCCAAGGTTAATCCAAATTTAAGCCCATATTATATATCAGTTTAGATGAGGGTCTGAATAGTACCTCTTAGCTTTATTATGTTTGCTTCAGATGAATCATGCCAAAATCAGTATAGAAATCAGACTCATTTAAGCAGAAATAAAGTCGATTTCTTCATTGCTGAAATCCAAATAGTTTTTTATCTTGTTTAGCTTAATTTTTTTTGGCAGAAACAGCAACCTGGGAAAAGCTGCAAAGGTGATAACTCTATTAATAGTGCCATTTTTAATTTATTTAACATGCTGTTTTAAAAGAATTTCTTAATACTATTTTCCAATATATTAAGATGTCAATTATGTTAGTTACAGCAATTAGTTCCATCAAACTTACATCATCACTTACTTATATTGAACACTGGAAGAGTTATATTATTATAATAATACTACAGTTCACAGCTGACCAAAGGCAACTCTATCAAACAATTAAAAACTATTTCAATAGAATTATCACATCTTCATTTTCCATTTTAACTGATAAAAAAGCTTCATAACTGCTGTGCTGTTAGCAGGATGATTACTAGCCCAAGTCATCACTGTAATTCACTTATGTCAAGCAAGTTTCTTAGACCTATACTTTTCCTATGCATATTTTTGCAAAACTGAAATACTTCAGTAAGATGTACTGACTTTCTCAAAATAGTCTTGTCAATTTAATTGCAAAAATCCCATTATGTTCAGTGAAGGAAAGATGTTTTGGAAGGTACCAAAACTAATCTGATATCTCAAACATCAGGAAGGTACCCATACGTACCTGTTTCCTACAAGAACAAAGCTAAACATGGAACAGAGTTTTCATTGCTGGAGTATTTGAAATTCAGTAACCTTTATTTTTTGAGATGTAAGGCTGCCCAGTTCTGTATTGACATATTCCATATCTAAAATGTAAGTGTTTCTGGATGTTGTTATTTGTATTACACTGGATATTTGACTTATCCAGCCACACAGGAGAGGAATCAAACACTTTCTTTTCATCATATGAGCAAAACTCTGTTGGATACATCAGAGGATGATTCACTGTGCAACCGTCTTCCACTACTGAAAATATCAAAGGTCTATTTTAGAATAGGCCAAAGTGCTTTGTCTATTTCACAGCCAAAAAATACTGTGAGACTAATTTTCTTCCATAAAGGTATAAAGTTCAAGTTGCTAAAATTAGCAATTGTTTCACCTGAGGCTCTTCTCTATAGTCCTATTCAAAGCAGTATTGTTTAGTGTTTCAGTGCCTGCTGCTTAAACTGTAATGTTCCCCCTTTAATGTGTCAAAAAGCTATAGCTAATTATTCTCATAGCAAGGATAATCGTACCAATTATGATTCTTTAAAAAGAATGGTGGAAACAAAGAAGTAAAGATAAGGTTTAACAATGACAAGACAAATGGGGGAGGCAGGGAAATCTCAAAATTTGAAAACCTACAGTGCCTTCTTTTAAAAGAGAAGAAAGAAATACAGCTTTATGAAAAATGCATGTTAACACTGTTCAATCTGCGGAATTATGGAATATTGTGATAAATTCATGTTGGTTTGGAATGGAGTTCATAGCTGTCCCTCGGGCCTCAAAATCTTATGCTGTAGAATATGACATTAAGCAAGATCTAATGTTTGGACCATACCTACCTTAGTCTGTTAGGTGACTGAATTTCAGCTACATAGTCCTGAAGGCACCAGTTCACCCTTCCCAAAAGAAACAACTAATTTCTCAGGATGGTTTACGCAGAGAGGTGGACAGCCATAGGATTATCTGGTCTTCTTGAGTCTGTTGATTACCCCAGGAACACAAACATTTCTAAATGACAATTCCAAACATCTAGGTTAGATCTCTATTCCTTTTTATTAGTGTACAGGGTGTACAGGCTTTTCCATCAAGCTGAGACAGACGCTGCATACTCGTCTTTTAAGACAAAATACCAAAAAGAGTAGATCTGAAGCTTGCTGAGAAGAAAAACAGCAGCAACAATGAGACTTACATGCCAGCAAAGGTAAATAACCAAAAAGTGGGAGATCTAAGTTATCAGCCTAAAGGGTGAAGAGCTCTTCTCTCTCACATCAAAAAGTCCACAATAGGATATAGGACACTGCCAAAGAGAAACACTCAGTGATCCTGCTGAAAATGACTCTTTATAGTCGTAGAAAACCAAAGATCAAGGGGAATCAAGTCAGGAATTTTGTCCCTTCTGCCTCTCTGCCAGACCGAATCGAAAATCTACTGGCTTTTCAACACGGTCAGTGGTCCGCTCCTGCAGCTATTACCCAAGGAGTAGATAGCAGGCCTGAAAGTAATGACTTTTATCACTTACTTGTGGGTGTTGTTAATCACTTTAAATGGTTTTCGTGCACATTTGTATTTCTATGAAAGTAGTCATAACTTTGGACAGAAAATCACAAAGCCTTTGGTTCTGATCCAGATCACACAGACAGTTTGAACATACCTACTGTCATTTATAAAATGAAAAATAGCATTGCACAATTGTCCTCTTATACCTAACAAATTCAAAGCCACAGATTGAGTTCAAACAACTGTTGCCTGTTCTGCAAGCGCTGATAATAAAAAGACCATGAAAGTCCTTGGCACAAAGGAAAACAAGTCAATATACACATCAGGATATGACAACAGATACTATTTAGCTTTATTATAGGCAGATATTCGAGTACCCTTAGTGAAATTGAATCTGACTGCTACCATCTCTATCATGCTTGCTATAAGCTGTTCTCTCATTCAGCTCTCTGACTGATTATCAAACAGAAAACATTGTCTGGGTGTTAAGAAGACATTTTGCCATCAGGCTGTAGTGTGGCCCTCTGTGAGAGGTGTTACAGTGAAATCAGCTCTCTTCCTCCCTTTTTCAAAATCTGAAATGTATTCTCTGCTGCTACCAGGCAACTTTTATATTAAGAAGTGAAAATTATATGAGAAGTAGAGAAAGGAGTGGATGGAATGAAAAGAAAATGTAAACATAAAGGTTGCTGTGACATTTAGAAAAACCTTGGAGAGACCACTAACTAGAAAGCTGGATTTATGCTTAGCAAGATTTAAATGAAACTTAGTTGTGTGCGACCACTTTGGCTTTAGAAAGACTGTGATTTTTCCCATAGCACAGTGGGATGAAAACCTACTTAGCAAACTGCCCTGGGCTGTTAATTGCTGTGGGGATTATTCCACATTCCCACTTCCAATCAGTGGTATTATTTCATTCCTGAAAGATCATGAAATTCAAGTAGACTGTCAATAGTGTTTGAACTCCATAACCAAAATATAGGTGTCTGCTTCCTGAGCTAGACCTACAGACTGTGGAGCAACAACAAGACTAGGTCATGATGAAAAATGTGTAGCTGAGAGTTGTCTTTTATATTGAGAGAATCAATGAATGGCTTAGCATTGAGTTCTGGATATTTAAAGATATTCAAAAATATCTTAGATTCCAGGATTCTTTCCTGTATAACCTCACAAATATACAACTTTTTTTTTTTCCATTATAAAATCAATGTGTTTTTCAAACATTATATAAATGTAAAATGCATTTATAGTGTGAAATATCTGTTTGCCTGGAATTTCCTTAAGATAGCTCTGTAAATCAGAAAGGAACTTTCATGGCCTTGATGTAAGTTCTGAGGACTTATGAGTGAGTTTCTTCTCATTTTATATAACCTATGTAGAAGCTATGTGTCTTGTCTGTGCCAATTGTCTGTGGTCTGTCTTTAGGAAATGGAACAGGGTAAGTACTTCCAGAGGGCAAATGCTGTTGCTCATCCTGAACACTTATTTCAGACTAATACATGTACTCTCTCTCTCTCTCCATGAATTACAAAAGGGAGCTTGGACCAAATGTTTCCCTACTGGATGACTAAATTCAAGCTCCTGATGCAGCTAAATTTAATAAGAACATTGTGAGACTAAACCTAAGAGCATTTTTTTGTACTACAGCTGTTAAACAGGCTACCTGACAGCAAGGTTACATACAGGTTAAAGACACTTCCTTTTAACTTTTTTTTTTTTTAAAGCATCGTTTTCTGTATCCCCTATAGTACAGCTCAAACTATCACAAGACATCATGTACACAACAGACCAGAAAGCTGGGTAGTTTTGAATGGTTCAGTCCCTGTTAGCTCTATGAATCTTACTAAAAGGTCTTTTCAGGATCCAGGAATATCACTTTAGCCAGTTCTGCCAACAATAAGTCTCATGTTCTGCCAGTAATATGCTTATTATGACTATGTTAATAGCTTTGATGAATTACCTTAGGCTTGCTTTTGCATATTATCCTTTTGGGGTCTGATCTAACATCCAAGGGGAAATTAGGTAACTGGTGAGTGAAGTATTCAGTGATGTCATGGTGGGGACATGGTTCTGCAGGGACAACAGCCCTAATGGCCTTGTGAGAGTGTTCAGAGATTCTCCTTGAGATCTTCAGAGTTTAAATCAGAGTGGAGGCAAAGCCTTGACATTTAGTACAGCAGAACTTAATGAGGCTCAACAAGTCTAACTGCAAGGTGCTGCACTTGAGTTGGGGCAATCCCAGACGTGAGGATAGACTGGGAGAAGAACTCAGGGAAAGCAGCCTTGCTGAGAAGGATCTGGGGGTTCTGGTGGGTGAAAAGCTTGACATGAGCTGGTAATGGGTGCTTGCAGCCCAAAAGGTGAACTGCATCCTGGGCTGCATCAACAGAGGAGGGGCCAGCAGGGTGAGGGAGGGGATTGTGCCCCTCTTCTCTGTCCTTATGAGGTCCCACTTGGAGTACTGCATCCAGGTTTGGGGCCCCCAGCACAAGAAGGATGTGGGTCTGTTAGAACGGGTCCAGAGGAGGGCCACAAATATGATCAGAGGGCTGGCGCACCTCTCCTACAAAGAAAGGCTGAGAGAGCTGGGGCTGTTCAGCCTGAAGAAGAGAAGGCTTTGGGAAGACATCAATGCAACATTCCAGTACTTAAAGAGGGCTTATAAATAAGACGGAACACAACTTTTTACATGGGCAGATAACATGAAAAGGGGGGGAAGGGGTGGTGGTGTGTGTGTGTGTGTGGGGGGGGGGTTAAAGTAAAAGAATGACAATTTAGATTGTATGTTAGGAGGAAATTATTTACTATGAGGGTGGTGAGGCCCTGGCACAGGCTGCCCAGAGAAGCTGTGGATGCCCCATCTTTCCAGGTGTTCGAGGTCAGGTTGGATGAAACTCTGGAAAATCTGATCTAGTGGGTGGCACCTAGGGGGGATGGAACTGGATGGGCTTTAATTTCCCTTCCAACCCAAGCGTTCTATGATTCTATGATATGATGAAAATAATTTGTTTTCCCTTCCATTCCCTAAATGAAAAGCAGCTGTCCATTCCCAATGCTCCCTTACAAATGGCAAAGTATGAAGAACTGCTGAGGTGTGAGACGGAAGTTTCAGGTCATTATTAATCTGGTTGACATGCAAAGTGCTGAGGTAGACATTGAAAACCCCATTGCACATCCCAACCCCCTGAGACATTCAGTCTCCCAGGAATCATTATTTCCTCTGTACAAACTATAGTTTCATAAAGAATATCATGTTTCAGCAGAAAAGTCAAACGTGTCCTCTCATAACTCCATGTGGCTGTTAGCTTACTGCTGAGTTAATACTTTGCCACATAAATAAAACTGTATGAAAAAGAGAGAGCAGACTTGCAAAGAAACATGGGGAAAAATATAATTCATTGGCGCTCAGGGCTGAAAAGCTGGTGAGTTTCTTTCCTTTCCTTTTTTCTTCCCTTTACCCTTACAAGTTGATGTGTATCCAAACAGCTTGAAAAGTACTTTGAAATACAACTTTAGTCAGCTATGATGAAGACATAAGACGAGCTGATTTTTCCTTTGTGATGCTTTGTTTTTGTCTCTCTTTTATTCAGTGTTCACTACAGCAATGGCTGCAGGAGAGAAGCCAAGTATTTTTTCCTGGAACTTTTTTTTTTTTTTGGTGCAGTTAAAGATGTATTTCTTGAGTGACACTAAGCAATAGTCACTACCTATTGCTATTAACCCAAGCTCAGAGACTGAGCTAATGCAGGGCTTTATCTAAACTGCAAGATTTCTCAAAGCAGGGATACCATAGTATTTTGCCTAAAACCTCTGTACTCAGGTTAAAATATGCTCTTCTTTTCTAGAAAGAGGTCAAATTATTTTGATTACATGGAGTAATAAGTAATAGTATATTTATTTATTTTTCTTTTAGATGAAAACTGTGCTGAAAAAAAATCAATTTGACAACTTTTCTTAGGTACCATGTATGAGCTTTTTCATCAAATTGAGAATGAGTCATTATTCCCAATGAGAGCAGGGCTTCCACTCAGAGGGATCTAGGCAGTTTGGAGGACAAGGCCACCAGGATATTCATTAAATTCACCAGGGGAAAAATTGCAAAATTCTGCACTCTAGAAGGACTACCTCTGCATAGATAGGGAGCAGCTCTGCTGAAAATGCTTTAGAGATTCTGGTGAGCAGCAACCTGAGTATGAGCCAGCAGCATGACCTGGCAGCAAAAAGCAGCAGTATTCCAGGTTGCTAATGCAGGAACAGAGTCAGGAGATGGAGGGAAAATATTATTTCCCTCAAATCAGCAGTAATTAGACCACAACTGGAATATTGCATCCAGTTTTCAGCCACACAAAACAGAAAGAAATTGAGAAATTGACATGAGCTCAGTGATAGGCCACCAATGAGGGGGGATGGAGCACTTGCTCTTTGACAGGGTAATGAGGGACCTGGCCTTGTTTGAACTGGAGAAAAAATGTCTTCAGGAGGGTGTGACAGCATCCTGCCAATACGTACAAGGAGGGCATCAGGAAGACAGCCAGATTCATAAAAGTGGAGCATGGTGGGATGACAAGAGACCACAGGTGTAAGACAAAGAGAGTCAGAACAAATATACAGAAAAATGACAACAGCCAGACACTGAGAAGGGTTCTTCTTGGAGCTTTTCAAGACCATCTGAGCCATCTTGATCAGATCTCATAGCTATGAAGGAACAGGGTTAATACCAGAAACCTTTTGACATTCCTCCCAACCTGTATCATTCTAAAATCATACAAACTTTCTGCTTTCTATTCCCACATCCTTTGTCAGCAGATTTGAAAATGTCATCCATTAGCTTGCTATTCTGCTAGTGATAAGGTATTTTTTGGAAAAAATAAATAAATAAATAAATAATCAGAAGAGCACAGAAAATACTAGTGCTTTTTAACACAGCTTTAGTAGACATTGAGTTTCCTCATAATTAAAGTTAAAATTAAAGTCCTAATTCAGCAAAAAGAACTTAAATTCACATTTAAATTTAAGCATATCCTTATTTCCTATTTGTTATAGTGTTACTAATAAATTTAGATATATAATTTAGATATATATGTCTTATTTATTCTCATGTCTTTAATGGACTCACATACTTGTATCTTTTAAATAGATTGCAAACACCTACTTAAAGATGGACAAATACTTAACATCCTTCCTGTGCTGAGATGTTTTGCAATATTAAAATGTGATTATCATTCATCCAATTTGTGGGTTAGGTGTTATTTCATTTAATTTTTATGGTTATATGCAGTATTAGCCACCATTATTTTGTAAGTAAGATATGATTACATTATACAGCCATAGCATAAAATGCAATGGCACCAAAATTATGAGTTTTAAATCCGAAAAATTTTTTTTAAAGTAAAGGATCCAGCATTATGACGTTCCTTTGGCAGGGTGAATGTTTTGATATGGGGTACAGTGGGTGCAATCCACAGTGCTGTGCATTGCACACACTCTGGCCATGAGAACTCCCTTCTGACTGAGACACAGACATGCACCATTTTTGTACCTTATCATTTAGGTTACAGCTGACTCCATGTGAGTATATACTAGCACATGTTACAGTTTCCTTCCTGCCCCTTCAGTCTGGTGGGTGCTGGTGGAAACCTATGCATGCAGCTTCTCTGGAGGAAACCCCACAGTCTGACATGGCTTTCTGTCCAGGATGGTGTCAAACCACAGGAAGGAAAAACAGCTGAAAACAATTTGAATTATCCTCAGCCTGTATAACAAAGGAAAGGGTAATGAGGACAGAAGACATTCCAAAGCCTTGGTTGAAGCTGTTATCTCATGCACAGCTGAGAATAAATAATTGTCAAGCTAAAACAGAGGTAGAAGGTCCTCCTGGCCTTAGCCTAGGTGTCCAACAACTAGCAGACTTTTGTTTTTAAAGCATGAGTAGCCAGGAGTGACTCATTCTTTAATGATTCAGGGTGCTGTATTCTTAGGAAGAATTTCTTCATAGAGAGGGTGGTCAGGCTTTGGAATGGGCTGCCAAGGGAAGTTTCCAAGGTAAAGCCTGTGTCTTTGGGGGTATCTAACAGATGTGTGAACATGGCTTTAAGGAACAAGATTTAGTGATGGGGCTCAGTAGCCCAGACTGATAGTTGGACTTGATGATCTGAAGGTCTTTCCCAACCTAAGTGATTCCGTGATTTTATGATTCTATGTTCTGACCAGATTGTTATAACACTTCATTTGAAGACCAAACAACAGCACAGTAAGCCATAGTATAGGTCAATTATAAAAAAAAAAAAAAAAAAAAAAAAAACAAGTAGAAGATCCCTGTGCCAGTGCATGATTCCCTCATCATGGTAAAATAACCCCACAGGACAAAACAGTCCTTTGGAACACAAAGAATAACATTGAAAACGTTATTTTCACAAGAATGTATTCTGTACTTGCAAAGAAAAAAGATTAGATAAAGCTTAGTTTCACACTCTGGAGGGAATAGATGCAGTCCAGAGGGACCTTGACAGGCTTGAGAGGTGAGCCCACATGAACAACATGTGGCTCATCAAGGCCAAGTGCAAGGTCCTACATCAGGGTCAGGAAAATCCTAAAAATCCTAAACATGAATATAGATTGGGCAACAAGTGAATAGAGAGAAGTGCTGTGGAGAAGGACTTGAGCATACTGGTGGATGAAAAGCTGAACATGAGCCAAAAATGTACACCTGCAGCCCAGAAAGCCAACCATATTCCAGTACAGCATCAAAAGAAGTGTAGCTAGCAGGTCAACAGACGTGATTGCCCCCTCTACTTTGCTCTCATGAGACCCCACCTGGAGCATTGCATTCAGCTCTGGGGCCTGCATTATAAGACATAAACTTGATAGAGTGAGTTCAGAGGAGGGCCATGAAGATGATCAGAGTGCTGGAGCACCTGTTCTATGAAGATAGGCTGAGAGAGTTGGAGTTCAGCCTAGGGAAGAGAGTACTCCAGGGAGACCTTATAGAAACCTTCCGGTACCTAAAGGGGACCTACAGGAAAGCTGGCGAGTAACTCTGTCAGGGAGTGTAGAGATAGGACAAGGGGGTATGTTTTTAAACTAAAGGAGGGTAGATTAAGAGTAGACATTAGGAAGCAATTTTTTACACTGAGGGTGGTGAGGCCCTGGCACAGGTTGCCCAGAGAAGTTGTGGATGCCCATCCCTGGAAGTGTTCAAGGCCAGGCTGGATGGGACTGTGGGCAGCCTGGGCTGGTGGGAGGTGTCTCTGCCCATGGCAGGGGGGTTGGAATTAGATGATCTCTTAGGTTCCTTCTAATCCAACCTATTCTATGATTCTATGATTATAAAATAAATAAGATAAATAAATATAAATATCTAGCCAGATTCTCAGTAGTGACAGTTCTGAAATGACAAAGGAAACCAGTAACACTATATAACTTTACAATATCTGAGAATCTTAAACTGTTTTCTTAGGATAATCCAAAACCAAACAAACAAAAAACCTCTTAATTTTAAGGAAAACAGAATGGTGTATATTAGTCCTGGAGTACCTAAAAAATTATATCCAGCATTAATACACATTCATATGACAAGAAAATGTGTTTTTGTTGTTGGTGGTATTGGTTGGTTGGTTGGTTTCGAATATTAGTTCAGTGCTCAACACTGAACAGTGTGTGTTAATATTAACTGCTATTTTCACTATTACTCTTTTGATGTTCTAGGAAAGATCAAGTGAAAGACTACCAAAATTTTTTACCTTGCACTGATAAGTAAATTGATTTTCTATATAACATCATGCATTTGAATGTGGTAAACATCCTTTATGCTTCTTCCATCAAAGAAAGAAACAATACAGAGACTTTGAGCTACCCATTCCAAATCTGTGACCCATTTCAAGCTTTCTGAATGAAGTATACACAGTGAAACTCTTAACTGCATATTGTATAAAGAGTGATACTGGGGTTTGTTGCTGTTTTCTATCTTATTTTTAGTTTCTTTGTTTGTTTGTAGTTTTTCCTTAAAAAAAAAAAAAAAAAAAAAGAGTTCCTAATAATACCATTTACTTTTTGACCATCACTAACAACTGAGCCAACACTTTCATAAATTGTAACTGTAATTTCAGGATCACATTCCTCAATGACAACAACTACTTCCAACATTGTATATGGAAGAGTTAGGACTATTTTTTCATTAAATCAGTTAACATATACTCTTATTAAGTTTCATTTCTCTATTCATTACCTGATGATTATCATACATTGTCCATTGCATGTATCATATTGCTGAAATGTACTGAGGTGTAGAGCTGGAGGTTGAGGCTTTCATTTTCAAAAGCAAGGCTTTCATTTAGTTGTTAGGCTGTTTCTCAGCATTCAGACCTTAGACTTCCCATAGATCTTCTCTGTGAACCATTTTCCTGTGTGATTTTCCTTAACAAAAACTAGAGTATCAGAACTTCAGTACCTCTGGAACTGAACGCTTAATTCTTTATGTCTGTGTTCTCCATGTATGAAAACAAATATTCTACACACTTTTCTCTTGGAGACCAGAGTCTGTAAGGAAAAAAATATTTAAGTTTTTAGGCAACTCAGGTAGGATTCAACTCACCCAATTTTAAATGTCTACAAAGCAATTCATAGAATCATAGAACCATTAAGGTTGGAAGAGACCTTCAAGATCATCTGATCCAACTACCCTTCTACCAATATCATCCACTGAACTAGGGTAGGTTTATTTTGTCTCTTCAACACCAGGGAGAAACAGGCAATTACAGAATCATAGAATCATAGAATATCCTGAGTTGGAAGGGACCCGTAAGGATTATCAAGTCCAACTACTGGCACCGCACAGGTCTGCCCAAAAGTTTAGACTATGTGAGTAAGTGCACAGTCCAATCGCTTCTTAAATTCAGACAGGCTTGGTGCAGGCTTGGTGCAGCCTGTTCCAGTGTGCAACCACCCTCTCGGTGAAGAACCTCTTCCTGATGTCTAGCCTAAACCTCCCCTACCTCAGCTTAACACCGTTCCCGTGGGTCCTATCACTGGTGATTACAGAGAACAGGTCAGAGCCTGCGCCTCTACTCCCCCTCGCAAGGAAGTTGTAGACTGTGATGAGGTCTCCCCTCAGCCTCCTCTTCTCCAGGCCAGAATCTCTCAGAATCTGAGATTAATCTCATCCTGAGGAAATCCAGAAGAGGTCAGATAAAACATCCAACTTAAGCACCTATTCTCTCTATGACTATAAAAGTTCAGATGCATACAAGACAGTACAGCTCACATGTAGACATCTACACTGCTGAATAATAGTTACACATACTGAGATGAGATTGACATCCTGAGTGCACAGTGATGATTCTTGTTTCAGCTCCTACATAGATATCTATTGAAAAGTTTATGCAACATGTATGTCTTTGGGCTACAATCTAATAAATATTTTAATAACTACACATTTCACAGTTAGAAAGTGAAAACTCCTTGTTTCATACCCAAGGTAATGGATAGGAAAATACAGTTTCAGTGTTTTTGAGTATTAAACTTTTCAGGTAGAGCAAATGGCAATAAAAGAATAATCTTAATAAGAAGATATTTTATGTTTACAAAAAGAAAGGGTGATAGAATCCTGTCTGGCCTTTATGAAGGACAGTACCATACCTTTGCCACTGTTTTTGGTACAGCTAACTGAACAGTGAAGTCATCTGCCTTTACTTCTGATACACGTGACCACACTTTAGAAGTCAATCTTTCATGGCAAAAGTCTGCTAAACTCTGTTGAGCATCAAAAAGTTATCTTCAAGAAGGGTTCAAGGAATCTTCTAACTGTTGTAAAAGGTAGTATCATAATAGTTCAGTAAATAATTTTCCCTTGGTCTGGAGGTTGAAATGACACAACTTGTGTTCAATCTCTATACTAGCAGGGTGAGAAAAATAGCTCTCATGTATCCTGCCTGTTCTTAGGATGAAATTTAGTTCTGGTAATAGCAAAAGGCAGTATTCTTGGAAAATGAGAAATGATCATTTCATTCAAAATAAAAACATTAAAAAAAAAAAAACTAAATCATGGGGGGATGATTTCATAAATGCATCAATCTTTAGCAGATAAAAAAATGTAGGGCTCAGGTTCAATGCATAAAGAGAACTGTAGGTGAGAAAAACACAGAATCCTCTTTAACAATGGGTGATGATGAATTGAACAGAAAACAACAATGAATCATATCCTAGCGGATACCTTCATACTACCTAAAAATGTTAGAAGCATTAATGTCTAAAAGAAAGTTTTTGCATTTTTACTTACTTAGTATCAAACATTGTCATCTCCCTGTGCCTGAAGGGCTATCCACGACAATGTCTCATTACTCTTCAGGCCATGGGACAGTTTTCTGAGACTCCCCCACTGCATATGCATTCAGCCAGTTAGAATGTATAATTTAAGCCCTCGTGGAAAAGACAACAGTCTTAAAGACATGCAGTTGCTAAATGGAAACTAGGAAGAAAGAGAAATTGATTAATAACTGTGATTATGCTTCACCATTTCCCCTTTTGAAAACACGGTCCAGCAGTTTAGGAAAGCAAGGCTGATGCCTTTACAACTATTTATATTTAAAAGTATTAACCTACACACGGGTACAAAACTTTTCTATAGGAATTTAATGTTTATGGACAAATTCAAGTTAGTGCCCCTGAAGCTGAAGCATTCTGTAAAAACCCACAAGGCATGGATAACAAAAGTTTCAGTGTAAACTTAGCTGAAGTAAACATTGGCAGAGCACAACTGCCTTGCAGTGCCTTGCTTCCCACTTGCAAAGGCAACTTTGAGAGATGAGGCTGCCTGTTTCCCATGACTGTACAGTCTCAGTCTTTCTCTGATTAGCCTTCCACTTCTTGCTCATTTGGGGTAGTAAAATGCCTGACTATGGATGGATTTAAACCCATTTCATGTACACCATTGGAAAGCCATCAGAAAGGAAGATTTGATGTCACAACCACCTTGGATGTGTCATCCTCTCTGACTCTCTTAGCCATGCAGCTACTCCAGAGTTCTTGCTGCCTCTTGAAGGATGTTTCTTTGGAGTGGAAGGAATCAAGTATGTTATATTATTTC
Source organism: Anser brachyrhynchus (assembly GCF_964034855.1). Taxonomy (NCBI): domain Eukaryota; kingdom Metazoa; phylum Chordata; class Aves; order Anseriformes; family Anatidae; genus Anser; species Anser brachyrhynchus. The sequence goes on from NC_137694.1 coordinate 5,738,484, forward strand.
CAGCTAAAAGGAATCATCTGTGATGGTAAGATTTTTATCTTTTGGGATATGGGTCTTGGCAACCAAATTGCTTGAGGATATCAGAGGGAAAAAAAAAAAAAAAGGGGGGGGGGGGGGAGGGGAAGAATAGACCAAGGAGGAAGGGGAGGAAGCAGGTATGACTACCGTGAGTGTCCTGACTTTAATTATGTCTCAGTCGTATTGGTGTAGCTCATGGGGAAGAATATGTGTGAACCTGTGGGAGCCAAATAATGCTGAATGGCATGTTATATAACTGGGTCAGTTGCAAAGGGAAAAAAAGTTTCAGTTTTTTGCTTTCCATTTTATTCCTTGATGTTGCCTTCAGCGATTTTTTGAATCTCAATACTCTTCAGTTAATGACTTCTAAATATATATATATATATAATTTTTGATAATAGGAGTGATTATTGTTTAGTAGTTGTCTACAATTTAAGAAGAAGGCAACAAGTTATTTTTAAATATCTTTTGACCGACTTTTAATTTATACTCACTCCTGGTATGGTGTTCTTGTAATGTCCTTACAAGTAGTATTAACAATTGCCTTCAAAGTGTTGGCTTCTTTAAAGATAAAATGAAAGACTTCCAACTTATATTAGTTGTCACATACTATGGGCTGATAATATTTTAGATTGGCTGAGCCTCTAATATTAACATTTTCTATAGACACTACAAATTTTTCATGACTTGATTTTTACTTATATGGAGAAACCTTAAGGGGCCTAAAGTAAGGGGACTAGGGGCCGCTTTTAGCAGCCTGATTTAACAATGGAAAGCAGAAAGTCTTCCACATTCTGGAAACTACATAGATTTAAAATGTTTTTGTTTTGTTTTGTTTTGTTTTGTTTTAATTTGAACATGCATAACATACAGGCATGCACTTTTTTTGTTTTTAACAAGGTTAAAAAAATCTTTGTATCAACAAGGATTTTTAAAGACTGCAGTTAAAAATCATTTCTAAAATAAACTTGTTTTCACTTTTTTGTTGTTATTGTACCTACTAAGAGAGTTTGAGATATTAGATTAGAACTTACTGTTTTTATATTATTATATTTTTCTTTATTTCTTAAGTGAAAGGAATATCAAAAGGGAGAGCAGAAGGGAGCAGAAATATAAGATCAGGTCTCCACCTAGCAAATATCATCTCTACTCATATTCATACAAGACAACGAGATGACCCCTGTGTCACTTTCCTTCGAAGTTGAAAGGGGGGGATACATTTTTGCACACTTAAAATAAATGTCTGCTTTCTGTAAAGAAAAAAAAAAAAAAAAAGGTGTTGCTCAAGGGAAACTATCGGTACTTGAGAGAACCATAATCCCCACCATCTGCTACCACAGAGACAGAACAACTATTCACAGCTTTTGTTGCAGTCCTCAGGCTGCAATTGTACTGCAACTGAGGGTGGTCACAGTAGACCTGAGCAATTTCATGTCTTTACTGCTTATTCCCCTGCCTACTGCCACCTCTCTTCCTCCCTGCTCTGCCCTTTTTTTTTACTGTAATAGGCAAAATGAGGGCAGGAAAGGGACTGTATCTTTCTGATCTTTAGACCACCTGCTGCCACCAACAGAAACATGAAATATGTATTGTATTTTGGGCCTGTAGGAGATGCCCCCCAGGCTGAGATTCATTTCATTTAATTATAGTCATCTAAAAAGTACCCAGTCTAAGCTAACTATCAAGGCTCCTCGTATAGACAATAAAGAAGAAGCAGTTCTAAAGGGTGATTCATCCTATCCAACAGTTGGTATTAATCCTAAAACAAGTGCTGTGAAAAACGAATCATCCTATCAGCTACAAAAGAAACTTATTCTCCAATTTAAAGCAGATACCTGGGATGGACTTTGGCTGAGCAAATGAAGATACCTCCAATGAAGATGTCTGTATCTGATCTGATCATTTAGACTTCTTTTATAGCCAATGGGAAAAAACCAGGAACTTCTGATTCCTCTCTCCTAATGCAGGTACATAAGGACTGAAATATCTATCATAAACATTCCTCTCCACCAATGCCAATGGTCAGTTTTGATGTAAACATTCTTGTACAGATTTATAACGTTAGAAGAAGTGACTTGAATTCCTGTTTTCCAGATGACTAAAATTACCTGAGATGAGTCTGGGCTTTACTGACTGACCCATACAATGAGAAATCATGCTTTGCAAGCAATGCCACTGCCTTCAAAATATTAGACCTCTTGGACAGACAGCCACAGACCCATACAATCACTTTCCGTTTCTGGACTATGCAGCTTTTCATGTACTCTCCAGAATGAGCCAAAGCAATAAGCCGAAGACTGATGATCACTCCTTCTTCTATCACATCAATAGAAAGACTCAACAATTCCTCCAAAGTCTCTGAGTTATGGAAAGAGAAGTGAGTAGAATTTAATGATAGAGGTAAAATGTGTGTAAGTTACCTGAACGGTTACCTGCAAGTGTTCGTAGATTGTCCATGGAAATAATTTTCACAGATTCATTGGCTTATGGTAAATATATTATATGAGCTATACATTTATAAGAATGCTTATTCACCACAGTGTGTGTTTAAACAAGTACCAGTTCATGATAACCTTTAAAACACAAGCATCTTTACTTCATTGGCATTTAAGTGTTGGATTGAATTTTATCTCAATGAGCTCATTAGAGGGAGTTGAATGTATGGGAGGATAGTTCTTCAGCCTTATTTCATTACAAGTTTTATAGTTAATTACTGGGACAAAACACTAAATAACAACAAAAACAGTATTACAAGTTAAAATGGAAGGTTCAGTGGCAGATACAGCTTTATAAAAAAGCATAAGTTAAATACTAAGAACTCATTGATAATAAAAAGCAATTTCCCATGTATTATGTGCTATCTCCATCATGGTGAAACATCATAAATTAGCAGTGCACATTCCTATTCCAATGTCTTGTGTTCTTCAGTATTCTTAAAAATCAGTGGAATCAAAAGTCCGCTAGCGCTTCAATGGAAGTAATAGAAGACAATTTAATTGACAGAAATGTGTTTTAGATAATACTCCTTATCTTCAGGCAACACATTTTATTACCTAAAACTTCATTACTGTGCAGAAAAAAGGAGAAAGAGAAACATATGTTTACTTGTTGTGAATCATACATTTAAAATGATAACAGAATTGATTTCTTCCTGCATTTGTATCCTTCCTGTACACATCAAGACCTATATATTGAAATAAGAAAACCTAGAAATTTCTGGTACACTTCTACATTTTTCTAGCAAAAGAATAAAAATGTTCTCACAAGAGTGATGCTTTTGCACAGTTATAATGTGTATTGTTTTCCTAAGATCAAGTCTAAAAGGAAAGAGGCTCCCATATCATCTACTGCAGTGCTTCTCTCAGTCTGTTAGTTATATGTGCTAAACAAAGATAGTTCAGAGTTTCGGTGGGATTCCCTGTCCCCGTCCCCACTCCCCCACCACCACCACCCCCCCCCAAAAAAAAAAAAAAGTAAGAAAGTAACAATGTTGTTTTCTATATGCAAGTCTTGTGTGTGAAGTCTACTTTAAAGAATAACAGAGTGACAGCAGCCTATATGATCGGAGTGGAACAAAATAAAATATCTGAAGCCTGTATGATCACTGTGGAACAAAATAAAATATCTGAGCCCACTGCCAATGAGCATCTGCAGACTTTTGTCTTCTGCTTTCAGAATCAACAAAATGATATCCAGTTTCTTTTACTCCCAGTTATAAAACAGCCTTTTAGTGCTCCATAGCACTATAGTTTAATAGGGATTAAATGACATGCTAATGATCAAAAAGACTGGAAGAAAAGCAAACAAACAAACAAACAAACAATATCTCCACAATCTAAAATCAACTCTTTTCAGGTTGCTGCTTACAGTCCAGTAGTTCTGGAAAAATGCTTATCATTTTTTCAGAGTATTTCAGCTGGGTAAATCATGATCTCCACAAGACATCAGAAAATGTTGAGTACAAAATCAGTAGTCCACTTACTAAAACTATGAGGCAATTAAAATCTATTTGGTGTCTATGACCTGAAGCTTTAGTATACTGGTTGAAATCTCCAATTCATAGATGGAATCAGGAGTCTTTATCCCCCTGGAATCAATATAAGTTATATTCTTCTTATCAGACCCTCTGTGGATCTAGATCTAAGTTTTTACAATCAACGTACAAGAGGATCACTCACAGTCATAAAGGTGTTAAGTAACTTTGACTGAGAATTATGAACAATTGTATTACCATGATGAATACAACATATGTGAATTGTAAATAAAATGTAATCAAATTACGAACTACTTAGTATGGAAAAAGAAAGAAACCATCACAGATAAAGTTTACTGATGCACAGAAGACAGAGAAGTGACCTAGATTGCTTGGAGAGCTAGGCAGAAGCAAACAAAATGGATAACAGCATGAACACTTATCTATGACAAAGTATAAAGCTTCTACATAACTATTGAATCCTGTAGTGGGAAGCAATGACACTGGGAACACAGCAGATCATCATCTGTGAGGAAGCCTTGGCTGTGTTATTGTAGTTAAAAGATCAGTACAGTCCACAAACTGATAGAAAGAAATGCAGAATAAAAATAGAGGGATAATATTTCTTCTATTCAGGACGGTTGCAAACTCCACTGGAGTGAGCAATTCTAGAAACCATACAGAGAAAAAAAAAAATGAAAATTTATAAAAGATTTAGAGAAGAAAAAATGACAATGAAAAGACTGAAAAATAATGAAAATTTAAATTTCTATATTTATGCTGTATTTATTTATGTACAATTTTTGAGCTAGCTGATTCCAGAAGCAATCTGAAGACCAGTATGCTCCTGAGACACAATTATATGCATTATTAAACATGTTGGCAATTTAAGTTGGATTCAGGTTGCTTACAAGCACTGTCTGTTTCTGTGTGATTGCAGGGCAATCTATCTGGCTGACATCAACCATGGGACATTGCCACAACTGTTCAGGCACAACACTGAGAAGCACATGAAAGCCGGAAGAGTACTCAACATTTTCCGTTTGAGTTTCCCTCCAGGTTCTATCTCTGTGTGGCTCAAATGCACTCTTATGAATAAGCACTGAGAACTATTTAGCCATTTGATCTTGAGCTTCATCTTAAGGACCTCTCCAAACACATATCTCTAAGGGAAACGGGTTTAATGGGCCCACAGAGTGCCTGCTTCCATTGGCCTAGAGGACTAATGTAGGCTGGAGAGTGAACCTGCAGACAACACAGTTAGGAGAAAAGAACCCTACTTAGAGTGACTAGTTCCATTTAATTTATTTATTTTTTCAGGTTAATATTCTTATTTTACAATCTTTAATTTCTACAATTAATTCTTCCTTAGCTTTTTTATTTGTTTTTTTGTTTGTTTGTTTGTTTGTTTGTGTTTTACATTAAGGGTGTTTAAGCTAAGGGAAAATAAAATAATCTGTAAGACTTTTGTTTTAAGATCTGAAATACATTTTATAATCTGTTTTTCCTTTCTCCTAATGCATTTATGCAAATGCTTGGAAACTGTCTTCCTATCCCTAAGATGCATTACTAGTCCATTCTTACTCCCTCTGTCTTGATTTCATCCTCTTCAAAGAAATGTACTATTTGTACAGTATTATTACAAGGATGAAAGAATAACATAGGTTGATAGATAAACAAATAAGTAACAGTAAAATGCTAGCCTTGCAAAGCACTGTACAAACATCAATTAATTCTCTTTGCAGCAGTCTTAGGCAGCTGTTAAATTCCCATTCTGCAGATGGGTGTGCTAAGGCAAAAAGTGGCAAAGTAATTTATACTGTGCTGGGACATTGATTCAGCCAGAGTTCTGAGGCAGCTCTGCTTGACTCTTCCCTTAGAGCGCTTTTCCAAAAGCACCAGAAGTTTCTGTATGCTCTGGAAAGACTTTTATATTATGACAGAAACTAAATGCAGGACTTTCTTTCTTTCTTTCTTTCTTTCTTTCTTTCTTTCTTTCTTTCTTTCTTTCTTTCTTTCTTTCTTTCTTTCTTTCTTTCTTTCTTTCTTTCTTTCTTTCTTTCTTTCTTTCTTTCTTTCATTTTCTCCCTCATAAAGAAAATTCAGATTGAGAAAGAATAGAAATACATGAGTTTACAAATAAATCTTTCCCTGTCATTTCTGTCCATACGGAAGAAGTTCTTTGTTTCAGAGTCTTTAGCATCTGAGATGAAACAGATGCTACCCTGTCCCTTTTAGATCCCCAAGAATTCTTCTCTCCAGTATGTTCACCTTCACTACAAAGGTTTCCTTGGTGGTGTGCACCTTCTTTCTCCCAGTAGTTAACACTCAAACAAACCCTGCATCTTCCCATGACCTAATAAGCATTTCTCCCCATCCCATGAAACTTCCTTTCCTTGAAGTGCCCAATTTTCCCCTTGAGGCTCCTGTCTACAGCCAGGATGAAGCCAAGAGGCAGCTTTCCTTCTTGCTGCTTTGCTGCAACCTTTTAAAAGAACATAATGTCCAATGTACAAGCGGCTGCAAGCAGACAAATAACCCAGACACCATCCATCATGCACGACCACAGAGTTACTCTCTTAATTCTGCTAGTCAAGCTCACCTTGGGAGACAGAAATAAGGGAGATTGTTCCTCAGAAAGCCTGTAAGCTTTTATTTGATGTAAGCTGGGAATGTTTTACTGTTGCTCATAAATGTAGCCTTACATAGGCATCTACACTGAATTTGTTTTCTATATGTGCAGCTTATTACTGATGGAATCATTCACAGTGACTTGTTTAATTTAGTGAATTAAAACAAATCATGCCTTTCTTTCCAGAAATAAATATCTAGTCTTGTCAAAGCACAGATGCCTTTTAATTGGTCTCATGTATCTGGTGGTGTTAAAACTTACTGCGTGGTTGCTTCCCCTTCCTTCTCTTCTGTATTTTTCCCATTAAAACACAAACTGGATTTCCTTCTCAGTGGAATCACAGCTCCCTGAGGACAGGGGTAGAAGCAACACTAGCCCAGGGTGTAACAGCAGCCATGCTGAACACAGAAGGGACAAGCAAGTCCTGGGCTCCCAAAACATGACCCTCAAACTGAAAATCTCCCTGGAAACACCCAGACTTAATCTACGTGTGTTAAAACACTTAAAGGAGTCAAGGAGAATTTAAGAACACTGGCATAATATGTAAACCAATATTTATTTTTATAAAAAGAAAACATTCAAAACCTTTTTCTTCTTTTCTTTTTTCTTTTCTTTTTCTTTTCTTTTTCTTTTTCTTTTTCTTTTTCTTTTTCTTTTTCTTTTTCTTTTTCTTTTTCTTTTTCTTTTTCTTTTTCTTTTTCTTTTTCTTTTTCTTTTTCTTTTTCTTTTTCTTTTTCTTTTTCTTTTTCTTTTTCTTTTTCTTTTTCTTTTTCTTTTTCTTTTTCTTTTTCTTTTTCTTTTTCTTTTTCTTTTTCTTTCTTTTTCTTTCTTTTTCTTTTTCTTTTTCTTTTTCTTTTTCTTTTTTTTTCTTTTTCTTTTTCTTTTTCTTTTTCTTTTTCTTTTTCTTTTTCTTTTTCTTTTTCTTTTTCTTTTTCTTTTTCTTTTTCTTTTTCTTTTTCTTTTTCTTTTTCTTTTTCTTTTTCTTTTTCCTTTTCTTTTTCTTTTTCTTTTTCTTTTTCTTTTTCTTTTTCCTTTTCTTTTTCTTTTTCTTTTTCTTTTTCTCTTTTTCCTTTTCCTTTTCCTTTTCCTTTTCCTTTTCCTTTTCCTTTTCCTTTTCCTTTTCCTTTTCCTTTTCCTTTTCCTTTTCCTTTTCCTTTTCCTTTTCCTTTTCCTTTTCCTTTTCCTTTTCCTTTTCCTTTTCCTTTTCCTTTTCCTTTTCCTTTTCCTTTCTCTTTTCCTTTTCCTTTCTCTTTTCCTTTCTTTTTCTCCTTTTCCTTTTTTCTTTTTTTTCTTTTTTTTTTCTTTTTCTGCTTTCAAGTCTAAGTATGAAGATTCCCTGCTTGTACCTTTACACTATGCTGTCAAAATGAGTCAGTCAAATACCTAATTTTCTTACAGATCACTGTTCAAGCACTCTTTGTTCGACTTGAGATACATCCTGTGCCATCCTGTGCAGCAAGTGCTCCACTTCTAGTTTTAGGGAGCTGGGAAGCAGCTCAGCACAGAGAAGGATTGAAGCCCAGTCTTTCTGAAACAACCTCCTTCCTGTTTCACACTTGATACATGACTGACTTAAACTGACATTCAGCTACAACTAAAACGAAAAGTGAAGAGACACTTTTAGAAAGAAGAAGTTTCAAAATGAAGCTGAAATTCTGCTTAGAGAAAAACTTTGGTTTCTTCAGTCTTTGCATATACCCAGTATTTGTATGTATTTTCAAAATATTTGATTTTAAGATGTATCCATTTATATGAGTATTTTTAAGAGGGTTAAGAGGATTTCTGTGATTATGCTATGCTCATTTTACATATCTATCTGTATCTCTATAACTAATTATTTAGAAATTCGCCACATAAAATCTACAGCCCAGGCAGATCCATCACACTGGCAGCCAATCAGAGGGCTTGGTAATGCATACTTAATTATTTCCCAAAGTTAATGTTTCTGTCGATTTTATATATTATATTATTTATTTATTTATTTATTTTTATATTTAGATACCAAAACTACCCATTTATACAAGCACAAAGACTTATACAGGCACATATAATTGTTAAATGGTCAATTGTACTAAAAAAAAAAATTAATAGAAAACAAACAATCAAACAGACAAAGACTTTAGTGAAACAAATCAGCTTAGAAAACAGAAATTTTCCAAGAAGCAACTTGGCTGACATGGGCTAAGCACAAAATGTTGAGCTTTGGGGGTCCACCAGGCTCTTCTTCATATAATTATCAGAGAACCTGGGGACTGAACTAAGCTGTAGGTTTAGTAGGTCCGTCTCCTTTGGAAAGTAGTCTTGTTTGAACATTGTAACCCAATGTACAATCACCTCTAACTCCCAATATGTACTTCACCATCTGCTTTAAATGTCAATCAAGATTCACGGGGGTCCTCAGAAAAATAACTCTCCTATGAACTTTGCAACAGGTCTTTGTTCCCTAGTTCATCTGATGTTAACTTTAAGCATTAAATGGATGTACCCATATGCCGGGAATTTCATTACTAGATTTTCCTTTTCTTTTCAGACTGAGGATATATTCTTCATTAGGGAGTGATTCAGATTTCATGGGGCTCGGATCAGACCTTGGAAAAGCCATTCCCTACATGAACCTTACAGGAGGCCTAAGTCTGCTAAACTCTTAAATCAGGTCCCTCAGTTGTAGTCCTTTGTAGTCCTTAAATTAAATGGAATAAATCAGACAGATTTATTTTTTTAAAAAACTAGTCTCCTCCATAATAAATAGTTCAAGCTTTTTGTTTATTTATTTATTTATTTTTAAAAGCCCATAAACTATCCATCGTTACAAGCTGGATTCTGCAACTTTTACCCTAATGAGAAAATATTATTTAAAGTAATATATTACACACAAAGGAGGATTGGGACCTACATACAAAGGCGTAAATTTGCAGGAGGATGAATTCATTCAAGAACAGCTACTCCCCATGTGCTTGTTGCATTTGAGATCTCAAGGACAGTACCTAATATTTTCCCTTCAGATTTGTCATAAAGAAATGAACTGGGGAGAAACTAGATAACTGGTTCACGCAATTGTTGAAACACTGTAACTGATGAAAAATATGTAGCAATAGAATTCTGACAAATATCTTCAGCTTACAGCTGGCAATGTCACTAAGCCTGAACTGAGTGGCAAAATTATAAGTATTTATTTCTCGTTAAGTTAATATGACCTAAATTTTTGAAGAAAAACACCCGCCTCTTGAGTCAGAATGTCAAGACATCACAGAACACAAAGGCATGCTTTTGAGGTTGGATTGAAGTGGTTTAAGACAACATTGACCCTATTAGAGAGGTACAGCTCAAATGTCCTGTTTAAAACAGGGTGTTATTTGGAAACAAAGCAGCACAGCCTGAATTGTCTGAATTGCTGCTGCATCCAAGTCCCTGTGATCTTAAACAGATCATGTCCTCTACATCTATTAATTACATTGCAAATTCCCCTGATTGTGTGACTCTTTAACATATTCAGTGTCGTGGCTTTAAATTCTGTTAATTAAAATTGAACCAGATGAGTGACAGAAAAGGGAACAAACTCCAAATTTTTGTAAAAATTTAGAAGAAAAGAAATGCCATCCTGTTTTTCACGTAGCAAATGCTGAGCCAGATCCTGGTTTATGTAAACTGACCAGCTCTTTTGCTGGTTTTTGACTGATTAATACCAGCTGAAGATATGACCTAGTGTTAAATGAACAGACGATTCATACAGTTTTTGTATTAAACATAAGAAATGATGTTCTCTAACATAGTTTAATAGGTACTTATTGAGTGCCAAGTTTCCATTGCTGCTTTATAAGTACTCTGACTAATAATAACTAACTGATCTTCTTGGAAAGCAGTAATTTTCATATTTTCCCCCCACAATATTTTTAACTCTTAACGTAAGGGAAGTTATAACTGTTGCTGTAGATGGATCTGAAGTCCTTAGTTTTTGTCTGCCCCCCAACACCTCCCCATCCCAGTATGGCAAAGAAATGATCATAAGAGCTTCTAGTTTCCATCACAGGGGATGAAAAGCCCCTTGGGGAATTTCCCAGGACTGACTGCAGGAGTGACTTCCTCAGGTAAAGCAACCCATGGCTGTTGCTAAAGCAAGCTGAAAAATGTGTTGGCAATTCAGACCATGGTATTTCTTGACTTTTTTTTTTTCTGTTTACTCATTTTGTCTTCTGCAATCACGGAAATCAATGTGATTTCCCTTCAAAAGTAATGCACTGTTTCAGAGTGTGTACGGCCCCAGAAGCACAGAGGGTTTTTCTCACCATGTTGAGATCCCTAGGCTGGCACTCATTGATTCTGTGCAGCCTGGCAAAGAGATGGTATATAAACCTGCAAATAATAACCATAGATAGTTATTTGCATTGTACTGAACATGGGAGTAAATCCCTCTGGACCACAGCAGGAACCTCTTATAAATGGGTTGCGTACTTGGGCATCACCCTTGCTAGTCCTGCAGTATCCAAGCACACACAGGAATTTTTCTCACCTTGAGTAATTCCTGACAGTGCAAGTATAAAGGGAAGTAGATCCTATTTATTTATTTCTTTATTTGTTTGTTTGTTTGTTTGTAAAGGAAAGAAGGCAGTAAAAAATCAGTCCAGGGTCTCAATGATACTGACTCATACAGAGAGAACTCTACAAGCTCTGCTGATACTGATATTTCACTTTCCCTCAATAATTCTGAAAGGAAAAATCCCAAAATAATACCTTTTTTTTTTTTTTGTGGTTTTGTGGTTTTGGTTTTGTTTTGTATGTGTATGTGTGTATTTTTTCTTTGCTTATTTGTTGATTTCTGTTTGGTTGGTTTTGGGTTTTATGCCTGCTAGTGGGAAGTCCTGATTGTCCAGCCTTTCCTGTGAACAATACAAATGAATGCCTTAGAACCATACAGTTATTGGTGCCTTTATCCTTTGTGGGCTGCAAATGCAGCAGAATTGTGCATATTTAGTGTCTGTGAGGTGCCTTAGATAATGATCTTTCTCTGATGCAGTATTATTGCTGTTTCTGGCAGACCGTAGAAGTGCAGGCTAATTGCACGGTGTCAGATGGTAGGTATGTTATTGGTTAAAACTGTAATAGGCACATCAGCAGAGCTTTTTACAATATAATAGGCACTGATTAGCCAGCCATGTAATATGGCAGGAAAAGTTTCGCCGCTCAGTGTTTGCGTTAAGTTCAGAAGAAGTCTGAATGAAAACCACGAATAAAATGGAGATTTTTATTATGGGAGTGAGGGATTAAGAAATTACACTACTTGAACGGTCTGCCTTCCTCAATTCATTCACCTCTGTGCCACATTTACCCATTTCAACACTCATTCCTTAGAAAATACAGCTTATTTTTTAGCTTTTCACAAGCTGGTGATACGTAGGAATCTTTACAATCCCATCAGAACCATCTGCAATGTAAAATATTCTTGATAAAATTAGGGATTGATCTTGCAAGATATAATATATTCACTTATGTAGACTGTGGAAGGATGTGGCTCCTGTTTTTTAAAAGTCCTATTGCAAAACTATGTCAATGATGCTTGCAGAGGTAGCATTCAGATGACAAGAAAAAATCTTAGATCCCAACTTACTCGCTTGAATTGAGTCTAGAGCTCTCTCTGTCCAGAAGCCAAGAGATTGATGCTCCAAAAATCCCCAAAAGGCATTTCACTGTTAATGCTGAATACATGAGGGAGGTGCTCAGATACTAGATGGCAGTATAAAACCTTAATAAAATTCTTTTTAATAATGAAATCCCAAATAATCATGCAGAACATTATTGATATACTCACAAGGTTAGTGGAGAAATGAATTTCATTTCACTGTCATTCAGTATATTGCAGACACTGAAGGTTTCTTTTACAACAGCAATACTAATTTTTCAGTAATATTCAGATATTAATGAAACCTCCAGACAGACTCCACCTTCTCCCTAAATTTAGTCATTTCTGTCAACGGAGCAAAGATAAAGAAAAATAGAGTAGTACTTTGTATATATATGTAACAACAATTTTCCCTACAGTCAGGAAAATGTTGTTACTGGTAAAACCAAACTCTAAATACAAAACATTTGAATGATTGCCTTCTCAAAAGTGCTTTCTACTACAAACTTAAAGTCATTTCTATTTTTACCTATTTCAACCTGCATTGCCATTGTGAATAAAATTGTCATAGAGAATAATTTGCCCCAGAAAATCTGATACTAAAATACGGTTTATTGGCAATTATTAATCTTATATGTTGTTTCTCATTTTTGCCAATCAATTTTTATTTCTCCAATTTGGGAAATACATCACAAATCCAAGACCATTGTGTAGAAATTCAAAACAGAGAGATGTATAGAATTCAACATTTATTTTTTTTTAAGTTAGATGATAGATCAAAGTGTCCTGTTAAAGAGATTCATGGTCTGCTTTTTACTTTTCATTCTAGGGGGATGTTGGTATTCTCCATTTAAGTTCATAAGCCTTTTTCGTGACAATATCCATAGTGCATAGATTAATTCTGAAAGCATTGTTACGTTTATCTAATCCCACCTCCTACATAACACAGGTCAGAGCATTTCATTAAGTGTTTCTCACACCTAGAAAGATACTTTTATAGCAGCTATCAGAGCAACTGTAAACTGCCAACACCTTTCTATCAATTTATGCTCTGTTACAGTGAACTCTCATTGCCCCAGCCCAAAGTGCTACACACTGCCATTTACTCTCAACAGTTTGTGGTTGCACTTTCACTTTCCCAGGCTGCTGGTTCTTTAGATTTATCAGCTAAAACCGTGTAAAAGGGCAGAAATAAAATGTGCATGATGCTAAGTTCAGATGAACATAGAGAAAGCAGGAGTAAAAAATGGTATATTGAGTAAGAAATATAGGACCTGCAAGCAGCAGTTGAAGGGCTCTTGAGCATTTTGCTAGGAAAGGTCCTTTAATCTTTGTGCATTGTGTATTATGCATTTCAATTGGATGTCAAAGCCATCTGGACACATAGCTCAGCTGAGCACAAAATAGAACCTACTTCAAAATTACGTGAAAATAAGTACTACTTATTAGTAGCATTGTGGTTTTTGTCTTTTTTTTTTCCAGTGCAACAAAACTCTTCCTATCATTTTTATTCCACAAATAACAGCAAGTTCATTTTTACTTGACAATGTGGTTTCAGACATGTAATGCAAGGAAATGAGTCAAGGCATATATCTCCCTCCCTCTCTTCCTCTCCTCTTTCTTTCCTGTCTATAGGAAAATGAGCTGTGAAATTACCATTTTGTTGTTGGTGTTGGTGGTTGGGTTGGAGGTTTGGGGGTGTGGTTTTTATTTATTTATTTATATTTTATCACACAGCTCTTTATTCACCTACAAGTACTTGCAATTTTTTTATCTTAACTTGGAAATTTAGCATTAATACATGTCAATATGTCAATACATTTTCTTACATAAATGGAGCAAACTCATCCCAGAATTATGAAGGTTGCAGTCTCTACTTTCTTCTTCTAAGGTTTTGCTTTCCAAGCTAGCCTGAGCAAAACTGATATCTGTTGTAAAGTTTTGCTGACATGGTAGGGCCACGCAGTTTTGCAGAAAGATCTGTTAGATCTGTTGCTCCATGGTAACCAGACTGAAGGGAGAAAAGTCTCGCCTAAAAGCTGCTTTTACACCTTGATTTTGGTTTTGGTTTTGTTTCTGTTTTTGTTTTTGCTTTTTTTTTTTTTAATGACATTGTTAGCATGCCAGATCTGTGAAAGCAATGGAGCCTACCATATTAGCGTAGCAGGATCTTCAAACTGAGAACTGCAAACATTGTAGCCCCACAATATATGCCTGTTTGCAGAAGCCAGTACAAACCCGCACACTTTTAAGCACAGTAAACATGGCCTATACAGACTACTGACAGCCATCGTGCTGCTGTGTCTGCTGTAGCCAGCCTACAAAAAGGATCACAGAGTCATGGCAGGGACTGAGGGTAACATGTGCCCCAGATGGGCTCCAAGATCCCTTTCGGCAGCTTTGATCATGGTCTCTACTTGCCTTATTAAACATTATGATTTTGCTGTTCTTTTTTATTTTTCGATGTTTTCCAAATCCACCAGTTGTCTTTCATCTTTAAACCAGGGAACAAACTTTTTTAAGGGAGGCACAGTTTTGCCATTACTCTGCTTGAAGCTTCCACACAGTGGATCTCTTATCATAATATCTAGATGTTATTGCGGTGCAAATAATAAATGACAAAATTTATTTCACAAAGATTATTGTAGTGGATGACTCCAGATTCTGTCTCTCTTCCCAGAGCTGGCCACTGTAATATCTGAGCTTCTCAAAAGCATCCATCTGATATCAGCATGAAGAAGAAATGTATTTTATTTTTCTGCAAATGATCAAAGGTGTCAAAAAGTAGTAGATTTCTCTCTGAAGTCTCTTAAAGATATTAAATTAATGCTGATGTCTCCTTCAACTCCTTTCACTTGTACATAAATCTAGAATGACCCAACACATTTTTCACTGTGCTCAGTTAAGTTTATCCTCTTATTTTAGACTCATTGTGAGGAGGTGGAAAGAAATAATTGCCTTTACTTTTTCAGTTACATGCCATTGAACTTACCACGTCAATGCATTCTCTTTTAGTTTGTTCAGGAAAAGGTAATTAACATAAAGCCCAAATGTTAAATGTGCAATCGAGGCATATTTTTAATTGCTTTTAGTTAAAAAAAAAAAAGGGAACCCGGCATTTTCCTCCAGTTCCTTGTCTAATCAGATTTCAGATTCCCAACACAAATTATAGTCTGTTTGTAAGCAATTTTGGCTTTCCTTTCTAAGCCAGCTGGGCCTGACACTGTTGTCTGTGGGTGGCTGAGTAGGCCACCCTTCATGCTGTATCTGATTTTCAGCCCCAAGTGAGGAACAGAAAAGGACCAAACACCCTGTTTTCCAGTACTTCTCACCAACAGGTAGCCTTTGGTCACAATGGCAAAAGTGATATCCTAAGCCCGTGCACAAAAATTGTCTGTTCATAGACCAGGCAAAGAAAATTGTGCTTCCAAAAATCAGTGCTATAGGGACAGCCTTGACTATATGAATTTCTATAGATACAAATTAAACCTAATACTTGAGGCACAGCAAAATCCCAGGGCTAGAGGTAGAAGCAAGACAAAGGTAACAGAGAAAGGGCAGGATTTTAACAATAAAGCTTATTAACCATCAAAATGGCTACATATGAAAAGTGCTGGCTTTCCCTCCATTTGAAGAATTTAAGATCAAACATTGCTATCTTTCTGAAGAATCTTCTCTAGCTCAGCCAGAAGTCATTGTTTAGGTTTAACACAGGAATTACTGTGTATAATTTTGTGTTATGCAGACAATCAGAGGAACCAAGAGGATTTTTAGACCATAAGATGTAATTTGAGAATGGTGGTGCCAAAGTTTGATATAATACATTTAACCAGATATCTTAGAGCAGTGGATGTGATATGGGAGTGAAATCTAATCTTTGCATAAAATGATTTAACATTGCACTGGCCTTAAAACATGAGAAACCTAAGCCATGGGCTCTGGAGATTGGCTGTGCTCCCAACAGCCTATGTTAGTGTGGAGACTTTGAGCCCTAAACCTTACCACTTTTTCACCCAGGGCTGACCAGAATGATGTCTCTTCTGTACCTTCAGCATGGTTTCTCTGATGCTTGTCTGTTAAATTGTGCAATTAGGTGCTACAAAGAGAGCCTCATACAGCATACAGTCGCAAGCTGCTAATAGCTGCTGTTATTTCCTTCTGCAGAAATATAAATTAAAGAGGAAAAGATATCAGGCTCCTGCTGAGATTTAGAAGTCCTCTGTGTGGGTGCACGAAGAGGGAAAGGGAAGGAAGAATAAGAGGGGTGATAAAGAACTCTTCAAAATTAGGGTTATCCAAACGAAAAAGGTTTCCTGGATCAGTCTTGGGAAAGCAAACTGTCCATCTGACACTCTGTCCTGCTTTTTGCCACTGAAAATAATTCCCCTGATGGCAGATACCATATGATATTATCTGTTTGATTCTAAATCTCATCCCTAGCTTACTGGAAATCTATATTTGTTGCAAATTGTCTGCTTTGTGCTCTTTTATAAAGAGCAGTTTTTTCAAAAGGCTCAACTCCCCCTGATGTCCATGGGACATTTAGCATTTGACTATAATGCGAGCAAAATTGGACCAATGCTGAGAAGAATCTTTCTCCCATATGCCATAATGAAAGCCCCCCTTGTGTTTATGTGCTTTTTAAAGCATGTTAAGTGATTATGATGGGGCAGACACTTTTAATATATAAATCTGTAGAAAATGGCAGAACATTTCAGAAACCTCCCGAGTGGGTAGGAATCCTGAACCAACTGTTATTTCATATTTTATCCCATTCCCTTTCTCCCCAGAAGTAGACAATCCTGATTAGGCTCTGCTTTTTAATAAAATAACAAATGCAAATAACAAATGCACATACAGTAGTGTGCTCCATATAAAATTTTCATTAGAGCTTTTCTGAGAAAAGCTTTAATACTGTGTTTGAAGTCATTTTATTTTTACAGAGTGCTGCTTGTTAAAAGTTGTAAACCCATTTCTGTGTTGCCAAGGCTGTGTCTAGCTCTCAGTTAAATGGAAATGTATAATCCAGCTCACTCATTTGATTGGCTTCTGGTGCTCTCTCTGGGATCGGTCCTGGAAAGTGCTGGGTCCTCCCCCATTACCTGAACCACAACAAGTCCTTCCTCCTTATCTAGGTTATATTTCACTTTCCTGAATGAAAGCCATCCTTTTTCTCCACCTTATCACATCATGCCTTTTTGTAAAAACGGGGCAGACCTATGTTTCCAGTCCTCCTGCTGAGCAGCAGTGATGAAGCAGTGGGAGAAGTTGTGTGGTGCAAATGGCACATCTCCTCTAGGTTCCAAGAGGACCCCAAGGCAAACTAGGGCTTGGAGGACCACAATCTCCTTCACAGCCTCTTCTCTCCCAGAGACTGGGCCAAGGGATGTGCCTAAAATGAGCCTCAAGTCTATGTTTCAAAGATATTTTAGTAGCTTGTTATCGCTGTGGGAATTTGGTGCATAGCTACTTCAAATCCCCAGACCAGGGCCTGAAAATTAGCAGCAACTAGAACCTCCCGTTATTTGTCCCTGTAAATTTCTACTGCAAAAAATAGAGGAATAATTAAAAACAGAATAAAAGCACAAGAGGAAGGTGACTCATTCCTTACTTGTCAAGTCACTGGAGATGCTGAAGGTCTCCTATAGTCAGAAATTTCAGCCTCCTGGAGGTCTTGCCTGTCTTGAACATTGCCAGGCTAGTGCTGAGGCTTTGGAAATGAGAACAAACTGACCCAAAATCCACAGCTGGAGCCACAGCCCTTAAAGGGATCTTCTTTGTGCTTCTGAAAGGATCAGCTTCTCTTCCAGCTGTATTTTGTCTGAACTGCAGACAGAGTAAGATGGCTTTTATCCTGAGAGTTCTAGGGTAATGTGACAGATGCCAGAAGTCTGATTAGACTCTTGTCTGAATTTCCAAAAAAAAAAATAATCAAAACTCCTTTAAAACATGCCCTCCTTGCTCAATAGAACCAAACATCTTTGTTTTCCTCCTTCAGGTCTTTTTTTTTTTAATGTAAATTAATTCAAGGTTATCATATCCCTTCAGCATCCCCCACTTCACCGGAATTACTCTTAATTTACTTTGATGAAACATACAGTATTATTCTTAATTAGAAGCCTTAAGGACAGACGAGTGCAGGCTCATGACACAGACACCTTGCAGTTTTGTTGGAGCCTCTCTTGTTTGCAATTTGGTATCCAGGATTTTGTCTCTCAGCAAATGATAACTCTGATATTTTCCAGCTTTACCGATCAGTTAAGTAGTCAATGACTTCACAGAGATTTCTGGATAGACTGACTTACACTTAAAAGCATTTGTTTTGGAGGAAATGAAGCCCATACAACCATCTTATACATGCATTGCATATCTACAAGTAAAACAAATAGTTAACTAAAAACTGAACAGAACTAGTCACTGAGTGACATGAAGAATAAAGCTGACCCTGAAATCATCTTTTTTCTCTCTCTTTAGGGTATATTGCATGAGAAAAAGAGAAGACGGGTCTGCTTGACAGGCTGCCTTTGCTGCTGTTGAGCACAAGCATGTGACTTCCTACTTGGCAACAGTTACAAATCTGTTGGTTTCCTTCCAAAAACTAGAGTAGAAAACTGTTTTGCATTCAATTTGATGCAGTGAAATTTCACAGTATTCCATTATCTTTGGAGAACACAAGAGTATACATATATATAGTTTTGCTTTATTTTATATATTTTTTTTTTCCTGTATGTGTATGTATCAATTTCAAAAGATATGGAAAGAGGCAATGGTCACATACGAATGGCACAAATGTTACTTGTAAGACCAGGTTATCCTCTTTTTTGAGAAAATTAAAACGCTGCAGTTGTTCATCTCACCGTTGCTTTTCAGTGAGGTAAAAAATATAATAAGCTGCTCTCTCCTTCTACAGTAAGCTAAAGAATGTTTAAATTGATCCTTCTACACCTCTCCCCCTATAGCTAACACTCACATAGCCATGAATATCAAGCTCCAGATGTTTGAGATCTTGGCAGCCGTGCCCTACTCCTGAACCTTTGCCACCAGCTGTAGCAAATGGCTGTTACCAGAGCAGTTGTTGACCTAAACGCTTTCTGACAGCAGCTCCAGCCTGCTCCCATGATTGACATTTCCCAGAAAGCTGATGTGTCTGATGGGCTGTATCAGCTTCAGTACTTCATGTTTCAGATTCAGTAGCTGGTAAAATGAGTTCAGTCCTCACTGTGCATTATTCACTAAATTCTGCATCAACTTTAGCATGTTCTGCATTTAATTTATTAGCAGAAGAGTTATATTTTGTACACACAGATTGATTGTTATTTTACTAGGTGATGTGTTTCAATCAGCAGGTGATGTATGTCATTTACTATATTAGACTCTTTCAGTCATTGATGATATATGGTTTAAAGAGAGATACTTGATTTAGCAACATTTTCTAATGCATTTTGATGTGTTTTTCATTCAGTAGCATATACAGTTTTTATTACCAATTGAGTATGTTTGTAAGATTTCTTTTTTTTTTCTTTAAATGTGTGATTTATGGATTTTTCTCTTCAATTAGAGTATATTTAACTTTTGTACCCTACTCTCATTCTGTCTTGTTTATTTATATGACAGAAATGTTTATGCATTAAAGCTTTTATACAGGCAAGCCTCTATGTACAGAATAAAATTAAGAAATTCATAGAGACGTGGACTATAAAATGGTTATAATGGGTGGGACCTTAGGACACTGGTCAAACACCACTGAATTCATAATTACTTGTACGTGTTCACAACTTTTCTCATTGTGAGTTGTGACTTGCAATTTTTCTTTATGTGAGTATAAGTAGAAAAACTGTGCTATGTTTTGCAGACCCAAGTAACTCCATGTATTCTTGCAAAGAGCTCACAGTCTTGACATGCACATTTAGGAAATGACTTGATTTCTGTTTGTGCTGGAGCAAGTTTTTCTAAATCTTGAAGGTGACAACGGTTCTACTGGTTACAAACAAATAGTGTTGGAGAGGACAAGAGCTTTTTTTTTTTTTTTTTGTAAAAAAATGGCCCTTATTTTTCAATATGTATTGATATGCATATGGTGGTAGGCAATGGATGAATATTTTCTTTGAAGAACAATGAAGCACCAGATTAAGCTGCAGCTTCACATAACATATTGCAGCTAGAGGTTCAAATGAGATTCAGACAACTTCAGTTCTGCCTTTTGTCATTCTGGAGTGATACTATGAGACAGAGACATGTCACTTGAATCATGAAGTTCATCAACCTATATTCCAGCACATTAGCTTCACAAAACACCTCACAGACAATAGCAAGTCCTTAAAACAACTTCCTTAACAAGCAAGAATGTTAGTATTCCACGCAGTTGTTAAAGACCCCTTGACATTCTCAATCATTTAGTCCAGAAATAAGAACAAAGTTTTGTCTCACCTTTGTATTCTTCAAGCCTTGCACTCCGATCATTCAAATAACAGCTGCAATTCAGAATATTCTTTAATGGTTTTGCTCTGAATGATTTTGCTATCATAGGGCACTTAAACTACATTTCTCCTCTGAACTGCTCTCTGGAGAAGGATTTCTCACACCTATAATCACAAAGGGAGCCAAAGTATACAAATCTCCTAACTTAGGTACCTACTTTCTAAATACCCTCTGAGGGACTGTTGCTACAGAATGTAGCATTAAGACGTGTTGCAATACCTAGAAGAATTACTTACATGTTGTCACAGGCAGGCAGCCACGTATCATTTTCCTGTCACTGAACACCTTTAGAGCATTAAAAATATTCTAAGTGCTCAAGCTATGTGTGAAGTAAATCCATTTAAAACCAAGCCAGGTAACATATAAACACTAAAATGTTTGGCTTGTGGATTGTTTCTTTTTTTTTTTTTTTCTTATTTTCCCCACACCAGAAAATAAGCATTTGCAAAACTATAAAATGTTGGAACAATAAAAGCAATTTTACAAAATGTTTTAACAGTTTGAAAAATGTTCTGTTCAGAGGATGAGGAGTATACATATATATATATATGTGCAGTTTTTTGTTTTTCTTTTTCTTTTTCACACTGATTTTCTGACTCACAAAATGCTTGAGTTCATTGAATTTGTTACAGGAAAATTGTGTGTCGATGTTTGTGATGCCGTGATTGCCTGAATTTATCTCTTGAGAACTGTGGGGCAGAAGAAATCTGTATGCTTTATTTTTGCAATGTCATCTCAGGAGGCAGATCCAGAATATAGACTTCAAGGGACCCACCTAAATTTTATTGAAATCAATAGAAAGACTGACCACAGTGATGATATATGTTACTAGCCACAGTTTGGGAAAATTCTTAAGCAACAGCTTTATACTGCAATGAGATTTGATTAAGCACTTTGATGCGTTGAGATTACATCCTGGAACTTGGGTTTATATACCTGCATTTATCAAACACGGTGGGTATATGTGCTTGCAGGTGCACATGCATTTGCCCAAACGAGCAATACATTTAGAGCTAGTATGCCTCTCGTACGCAGACAAGCTATCTGGAAATGTATCAGTCAGATAGGGAAATAGAGACTTGCAAAAGCTCACTGGTTCTTTCAGCTGCATCCTTCCGGCTGTCTCAGGGAGCTTGCTGTGTTGTCACATTTGCCAAGCTGTTACTGGCTATTTCTCCCATACAGGGAGATCCTGACACCAGTAATCAATTTATCACATCTAACCTGTGTTGTGCTGAACACTCACATATGATTTTTGAAGCTATGTAGTTCTATGATCTGCATAAGACCCATTAGATGAGAGCAGGGTCTGTAAGTAAATTTATGTCATGCAGTGAACGGAATTACAGAAACCAGATTATTTTTATGTCAAAATGGATAACTTTAAAGTTTGCTTGTGTTTGCTTTAGACCCCTAAGTTTCAGGGAGACTTGAACTGATGTCCATGAAGTAAGGACATAAATAAAACAAAACAAAACAAAACAAAACAAAATAAAATAAAATAAATAAAAAGGAAAAATCATCTCACCAGGTTTTGGCAATGGAGGAGTTCTGGTAAATGTATAACAAAAGGCTATCAGTGCCTATAAATGTGAGAGATGCCAAAGCATGTCAGTCTTAAGCAAAAGAAGAAGAGAAAGCGTGAGAAGCTAGGTCCAAGATCTTTTTCATGTGAATTTGTTATGTTGTTTTGGAACTGCAAAAGCTCTTGACAGTGATAATGGGGATAAAAATGTTATTTTACTCTGGAGAGTGTTTTGAGGTAGTGTTACTTTGGAGTTTATTTTGTGCTTTAGTTGTCCACTGTATTAGTAGTGGTGTGGGGTTTTGTTTTGGTGTTTGCTTTTGTTTGTTTGTTTGTTGTTGTTTTTTGTTGTTGTTGTTGTTGTTTTTGTTAGCTTTTGTGGCTGTTCTGTGCTAAATTACTGTAGTACAAAAATTTTCTATCTCAATTCTCCCAGATTCCTTTCCATCTTTCAAAAAATGTTACTTCAATAACCAGCTGAAGATAACTTCTTCTATTTCTGAATCATTTTGCACTAAACAGTTTTCGGTTAAAAGCAGGTTTATGGTAAAAAAATAAGCAAATCCTAATTTGGTGACGTATAAATGTTTCCAGTGGCTGTGGCACCATATTAATCTTAAATAATTTTTCTGAGATATTAACTGTTCAAGAAACTACACTTAAATAAAACAGTATTTGCCTGGAAATCATGTGAAACTCTAAGAGGATAGGAGTGTATTTTACAGATTAATAGGAATGATAGACAAACCCCAATGTTTATCTACGCATGTCCAGATGGTAGAGTTTCATGATCTGGCTTAGAATGTATGAGGAAAACTGGTGATTTCTAATCTTGGGTCTAACACTACTTCCTTCTGTGGCCTAAGGCAAACCACTTAACTTCTCCATGCCTCAGTTCACCACTTGCCTCTAACTTTGAGTCTATAATAGCAGCTGTTTTCACTTTCTTTGGTAATTAGGCAAGCAGTCTCTTGCTTGAGGCCTGGCATTAAAAGCTACCCCCCTGCATAAAGAATAGAGGAGATTTTTGACATTGGTCACACTCTCTTTTTCTGGTTTCCAATACTTTTTAAAGGTTTCTTTTGACATATCTTGCATACAGCAATGCAACTGAGATATTTAGGTTCCTGTAGATGTTATAGCTGAGCAGCACATACTCACTGGTGCATTACATCTGCCACTCTTCCAGCCCTATGCAAAGTGAGGAAATGCAGGAGAGGATCTGAGGTACATCATCATGACTTTGCTGTCTGTGATGACAACCACTGGAATTTGTGGTACTGTCTACATAACTGAAAAAAAACAGGAAAGGGACCATTCCCTGCTATCAAGACCAAGCATGCTCATACAGATGGACAATTTTCTCCCCACAGTGGTTACATCCAAACAGTTTATGGGGATTGGTCCCTTTCATATACTGTCCTTTCGACAACTGGGAAAACAGTAGTTGGCACAGGTCAAAACCAGGTGAGGGACAAACCTGAGGGCTGCGTAATAGCTGCAGGCCATTCTCAAGCCACAAACCTGATTCGTTTGCCTGGATGGACATGGACATATCCCAGGGTAGTATCCTGACTGCTAGACAAGAAGTAAGTTTAAGAAATAAAGCCTTTAAAATGTTATAGTGAATTCTCTGGAGATAACTGAGATACTCGCAGTTCTAGTAAAAGTAATAATACCTAAGAGGCTACCTTTCAGCAGTGAATTTCCAAAATTTGTTTAGGTAATAATATATCATTATCTCCACTTCGCAAATGGGAAATCACGATCAAAAGGGAATAACTTATCCATAGTCATCCAGTAAGCCTATAAGAGAGACAAGACAGATTCAAGGCTCCTGAGACCTGTTGGGTGTTCTGTACTGTAGTAAACAGGGCTTCCCAAAATCAAAACATGGTTAGTTTTTTTATATATGTTTATATTGCATAGTAAATTCTGCAACAGTTTTACAAGAGAAATAACTATTACTATTATTACAACAGTTATTAAAAAAAAAAAAATGGTTTAGAATGAGCTAGGAAGTCCCAGGATAATTAGGGACTCGACTCAATTACTCAAGAAATTTTTCCCAGACCTGAATTTCCTCAGATTTCTACACTGCTCCTGTAATTGTGAAGTATATGTGAACTATATTTCTTCTTTCTGAGATATGAGAAGGCTGCTGAAGTCTCAGCAGTGCCTTGTTCAGTAGCATCTCTAACAAATGTTCAAGTAGCTTTCTGTTTGTTTTTTTTTTTTTTTGGCCACATCAACTCACAACCTTGTCATCAACTAGTATATCCAACAAAATACTTCTCCTCCTTGGTCATTTCTAACTGAGCACTGTATTTATGGAAGAATTTTTGTTATTGGTCCCCAGATGCATGCACTTGCCCTCTGCACTATTGAATTTCATCCAATTTCTATCAGACCAGTTTTCAGACTCATCCAGTTGCTGTTAGCAGATGCTCTGAACCTCTCTGTATCACCAGCAAGCTTTATTAATGTACTCTCACTTTCCATGCCAGGATTGTTAGTGAAAGTATTAAGTAGAATAGCTCCCAAGGCTCCTCTATCAGCCTTCCTCCAGGCTGATAGCTTCCAGTCTCAGCAGTACCTGTTGCAGTCCCATTGGCTGATTGATCTGTGGGCAACCCCACAGTTCTCTGTCCTCATCCCACTTTAACATTCCTGTTTTATACTTCACTGTTCTGCTGAATTTCACGTTCCTTTGCTGGAAAACATATTTTTTTGTTGTTTTGTTTTGTTTTAGCAATGAAAACCAATCAAATTACTCCAGTAATATCTATTTTTGGTCTCCCAAATAATGTTTTACCTGTATCTTTTTTTTTTTTTTTGAATATTTTTAATTTTTCTTTTCCTTTGAGAATTGTTTTAAAGCTTTGATACTGTTCGGGTAGGACTAACATGTCTATAGTAAGTTAGATCATTTTCCTCTCCACTTTCTGAAAATAATCCCTACAGCTTTAGCTAGCTGTGCCTTAGAGATTTAGTGCTCTGCAGCTTCTTGTTCTTTTGTAATTCAGGCATATGAGGTCACCCTGACTTCTCTTAAACCCTCTGAGTTTTTCTTCTTAATAATTTCTATTTCCATATATTGGAGTATATTAGTCATTCTGCATTTTCTGCTGTGTTCTGCATTGCTGTTTGTATTGACTTCAGTACCAGTATATAAAACAGGACTTTGGAAGAAGCTCCAAAATAACCGTCTATACCATCTTGTATGGGGATACTCTTCAGTCCACTTTTGACCCATGCACACTAACACTGACAGAGAATGCCCATGCCCAGCTCAGGGACAGATCCCAGTAAGCAATCTGGATGGGAACACTTTGCTTTGGAAAGTGTAAAGAGTTTAATCATATTGATACTAGCACATTCTCCACTCACATTGAAGATTTTAGGTCCATTTTATTGATAAGCTACTCAGTAGCATATCTGTATCCATTGAAAATAAGGTACAGCATTCATTTAGATGAGTTTTTTATCTTTCTTTTCTCCACCACTACACTCTACTTTGCACCAAATATATATATATATATATTTTAAATGAAGACAGAGGTACTCAGTAACCCAGTAAATCCTTTACAGTCCCCAAAACAGGGTAAAATCAAACAGGGCTAAAAATGCATAGGATAGATTTCTATATGCCTTTATAGATCACTTTGTTTGCCAAAGCTCTGGCTGTTAAGCACCTCCCTGCTTGAGGCTTTTTTATTCTCTCTCTGTTTTGATTTTATCTATTTTCTTTTCTCTTTCAGACAATAGGTTATTTAACTTCTCCCCACCCTTTCTCCTCCCCATTCTGTTGGCTCTGTTGTCTTTTTATAGCTTTGTTTTGCTGATTTGGGTTTGCACAATTTCTCACTCTAATAACCTCTTCCTGCAAGGGTGACAGGGAAGGTGCCATGGAGGGTGGAAAACTCCTTCTTCTTTGTTGTTGTCTCCTGTGTGATCTGACAGGCTGTGAGAGGAACACAAAAGTGGGAGGGATGGAAATGGGAGGCACCGCAGCTGCCAGAATCCCCCCTTTTAGTGTTTCTGCCAGGTTTTCTGGAAATGACAGGTTCTTCCACCCTTTTGTTCAAGACTTTCAAGAGGAGAGGGTGGGACTGAGAGGCAATAGCATGAAAGGGTGGTTGGAGAAATAAAATAGCTGTAGACTCAATGGGTTTGCAAAGGCTTCACCTCAGGTGAGTTTCTTTTCACGCGCTCCAAATTAGCTGTGGTTCAAATATAGGCACCATTTAATTCAGAATTACTTATTCTAGGGAAATGGGGTGAGAGGAGGGCTCATATGGCTTTTCTGGTTTATGGTCTATTTGCTCTCAGCAAGGAGGGAAAGACTCCAAGAAAGGACAAAAAGGAATGAAATAAGACTAATGTTCGGTCTTCTGCATCTAAGAAGATTCTGAGCTATTACATCAATTAACACAGCCAAACCCTGTCAGTTTTCTCTCTTTATTTCATGCCAAGCACAGAGCAGCTAGAGACCAATGGCCAGTTCAACTACTTTATAGCAGCTTTGTTTCACCTCCACACTGAAAAAGAAAGCAGAACCTTCATTTTCTTAATTTTTATCACATATTTTTACTCATTTCCCACCTCAGATCTCCTACCCCTCCATCCACTTGCTTTAATATTGCAGTTTCTTACCCCATGATAAAAAACTTTTTCCACCACCTTCACGGTGCTGCTTTTCAGATACATTTGCCATAGTTTTTCATCACATTTTTTCCTTAGAAGATAGCAAAAAAATATTGGGGATCAGCAGAGCACTTGCCAGACTGGCTACCTTGTCTCATTTTTCATGGGACTGAGTTTATATTTCTCTGAGTAAGAAGGTCTGTTTTCAAAATTACTTTAAAACTCAGCATTCTTAGTAAGAATAAACCTAGATCACATTTAGGATTAAAAGAGAGAAAGAGAGAAAGAGAGAAAGAGAGAAAGAGAGAGAGAAAGAGAGAGAGAGAGAAAGAAAGAAAGAAAGAAAGAAAGAAAGAAAGAGAAAGAAAGAAAGAAAGAAAGACAACAACAAAAAAAGCCAACACTGTGTGGCATCAGAGTTGCTTAAAATGAAGACTTTATTCTGAATTTATATGTTATGATGTATATGTGATATATATGATATGAATTTTATATCACCAAAAAGATTTTTTTCTGTTACCATCCCAAATCTGTTCCCACAGCTCTGTTCTTAGGAACAATGCCATCCTCACTCCATTCCCCTCTTTTATTTATTATTTTATTTATTGATTGTTTGTTGGTTGTTGTTGTTGTTGTTGTTTTCATAGCAGTTAATTATTCAGAATTCAGTTTATCACAACTCAGACCAAGCATTGTTTTAGCAGTGGTCAGTAAGTCTGTCAGGAGTGGTTCTGGTCTGGCTACTGAGAATCACTTCTCTCTCTCCATCATTGCTGCTCTCTCGAACTCTAGTGACTCTTCGCAATCCTGTTTCTATTTCATTTTCAGGGTCTTTCTCTGCACTTATTCCTTCATTCCTTCATTACTTGGACTTGGACCATTTCCTGGCACAGTGCTTCAGGGGCTGAACTGGGGATGCTGGTGGCTCAAGTAGCTCATGGGAGAAAGGAAAAATTGCCCTCCTGAAACTGCAAGGTACCACTCTGCATGCCGACTGCACCTCAAAGGCATCAAAGCTGGCTATAAAACGGTTTCAGTGTGCATCTTTATCAGTTCTTTTGCAATCTAAAAGCTCGTTCTTCCTTCAACCACAAGTGGAAAGAAACCGGGAAAAAATATACTTTTTTGAAAAACAACTTTTTTACTTCAAACTTTAAATGCTGATTTTGTAAGAACAAACTACGGATCTCTTCAGGATCCCAAAGACTTAATCAGAAACATTCTAAATTTCATTATATATTTTTTTTTGCCAGACATTTTAATAAGTGTATTTGGAATGTCTCATTCCACTTTTGAATCCATAATTCCCTAATGCTTTGAAGTCCTTTCTATCAAGCTGCAGACCATTATCAATTATAGCAATTTCTAGAATACTCTGCTTATTACATACAGCTTTAATTCTGTCTGTGACTTGATTTGATGACAGTTTCTTCAATAATACAACCTCACGTTAGTGGGAATAGTAACTCAGTATTAAAGGATAGTTTGCCAGTCCATACTAAGTCTGGCAAAACCCCTACAGGCTCTTCCCCTGCATTGAAGCTGCCTACCCCAAGACAGTAAGCCATCATTCTGCAGGACGATCCAGAAGGTGCTCCTGTTGATTTGTGATGGGTGTCACCTCCAGACTATGTGCTTGATGTTTTCTGGGGACAGCCCTGGGAGCAGAGGTAAGTGGACCTTTCTCTGAATAACTTACTGGGGTTCTCTGCCAGCCCTGGTGCCTCAAGGCTCCTTAGTGCTTGTAGGGATGAACCTTCAATCCCATAACCTAGCAATACATAGCTTATCATATCACTTTGTCTTTTACATTTTTCTGTTAACATAAATCATTTAAAGGTGTCGTATTTTGGAGCAAGTGGTCCAGTACCTCTAAGTGCTACATCATCAGTTACAGAAAACTCTCATGTGAATAAGTAAGATTCTGTGGATATATTTCATAATTCCCATGCGATCTTACACCAAGTCTTACAAATTTTCTACAGTGTCTCATCCATTGCTGCAGTCCCTGCAAATTTAATCCACATTGTTTCTGAGACCGGATAATTGTTTCTTATATTTACATTACATTTTCTAGGTTTCTTCGATCTTTACACTCTCTGAATTCAACCTGGACTAAACATGTTTTTAAACCCAATATTGCCTTTTTATTCCTGTAACTCCTAGAAACTCAATCAGTTCCAGTTCAACTTCAGATCAGAATACTTTATTCAGAACTAGTTTCATGCAAAGTGTTCTCAAATTACGCTTCTTTCCTCTATGTATTTGCATTTTTCATTCACTTCTTTTTATCAGAGATCTATGTTTAGTTTATAATTTATAAGTATTTCATTTTTTTTTTTATTTTTAAAAAAATCATTCTTTGTTTCAGCATCATTCAGGCAATCCCCATGAAGAACTCCTCCATGTTGCTGTCTGCTGTATCCCCTAGAAGAAGACCTGGTGTGCATGACAGCTTGACTATTTTTCTGACTGTCTAAGCCAGCCCTTTGAAAAGTCTACTACCTGTCCCTGCAAACCCTGTCACTCTGCTCTCCTGATCAACGAGTCGTGAGATGTTCTTTTTTGCTCCTGTTACTCTGGGCTGAAAACTCTTGCAAAACGGTTGTGTTTATTTCTAAATGCTGGATGTTTTCTGGGTCTGTGCATGTTCCCACTTCTCAATCACTTTTTTTCTTTGACATTTTCTTCCTGTTTATTCTACAGCATCTCTTCCAAATCTCTCACTTTGCTGTGACCTCCTGCTTCCCAGTTTCCTCTCCTGCTGGTCAGTCTGTCAAGAGTAGCTGCAACTTGATTTCGTTTTAACTTTTTCATTCTGCCTTGAGTATTTCTGCAGCTTGGCACATCCTGATAGCATTTTCCCTAAGTCTAAATCTGTATCTTCCGGCAGTCCTTTCTCACAGCTTTGGAACTTTGATACCGGTCACTATCTGATCTCTTTTCATGCAGCCTGACAAAGTACTATATTTACACATCTTACTCATGAGCTTAAGATCAGTCAAAAAATAAATAAATAACTTTTTTTCACTTACCAATCAATTCTCTCTTTTACAAAGTATCATTTTTCTTGGGAGAGCAGTAATCATCAAATTTATGAAGCTTACTCATTTTTTTCCAGCTTCACTACACATTACTCGAACCAAAATATTTTTCAGGTCCCACTGTATCTCACAATTCCTTTTCTCCCACTCTTTGTCAATATTTCTTTGAACAGTTACTCTCTTCCATGGTCCATTCTTGGTACCCTGCAGTGGTCAGACTCCTTGAGTAAGATTTACAGTAGAAAGTTTTATTGTGAATACGGTATTAAACAGAAATATTTGTACTCCCATACAGACTTCTTCATCTGCCCCTTCTCTTTGACTCATAAAAAATCTTCATATTCGGGTTTCTAAAGGTGGTGCTGTGTTCCATATTGGGCCATCATATGGTAGGTATAAATGCTCTGGATTCAATTCATTATGAACTAAATATAATTGACAGCAAAGTCTTAGTAGCTGACACAAAAAAAAAGAAGAAGAAAAAAAGTAAAAGAGTAAAAGAGTACTGCTGTAATCTTTTTCACAGCTCGTTTGAAAATAACCAAATATTATGGTACTTGGGGAAAACAGATCTATCTGTTTTCCTGTTTTTGAAAATTGTGACAGATAAAATGGTTATATTTGACCAGGTTCTTATCTGAAGATTTCTCTTTTTAGGGTAAATCCTTTGAAACCTGTGTTGCAAACCAGGCAGCTGGAACAACAACAAAAAATAAACAAACAAACAAAAAAGGCAAAAAAATGAAATAAATGAAATTAAATATAAAACAGAACAAAACAATCAAACAATCAAACAACCAAAAATAGTAATTAAAAAAAAAGGTTAATCTCCCAAACAGTAGGTTAAAAAGACATTAAAAACAAACAAACAAACAAACACAGAGACTGCTGTTCTTATACAGTCTTTTGACTCCAACTTAGTTTAAGGTCAGCAGTGGGACCCATGCTTTGCTTAAATGTGATGCCAATTAACCATGGGAAATACTTATTAGTTAAATACCTGTGATAAATCATTTCTATGTTTGAATATTTATTCAGTGAAAGATTCCCAGTATATAAGGTCTCCATCTTTGAAGGTAATGTTGCGTGAAGTAATCAAACACGAAGTGCAGAAAGCCTGCTTCAGCCATGTTATGTTATGAACTGTGCTGGGGATCAGTTAGGACTCTGCAAAATTGTGACAATAATTTAGTCTGACTGAACTTCTTGTATCAAAACTGATAATTCTTAAGTCCTCAGACTAGATCTGGACTGTCCTTAAAGAGCTAAAAATGCTGCAAAAAATTGCTTTCCATGCTATTTCCATGCTTTCATTTTCTAATTCCAAACAAGATTGTGTTGTGAAGTGAAAATACAGAGACATAGCACAGATGAGCAATTCTTGGAAGGATTCAGGTTTGTTTAGTAATTTTCATAATTTTTTTTTCTTTTTCACAATGTTATCTAAGCAGAGGAATAATTCTTTGAAATACAAACCATCATTAAAAGAGGTATAAAAAGTATTTAAGACATCATTTTAAATACAGAGTATGTTGCTAACAAAATTAAGCATTCTTTATCAATTAAAAATCTGTGCTTTAATTTATTTATTATTTGCGTTTAGATTAAATTTAAAGGCAGGTTTTTAAAACAGTCACACTTTAAAAAAAAAAGATTGCATTCTTTAATTAATATTGAGACACCTTTCTAGGGGGAAAAACACATTTAAAATTTAATTTGTGTGTGATTACTTCAAACATATCCTTATTAGTAGCTATCTAGATGCTTGTGGTCCTTCATGCATTCATGTTTATTTCCCAATTATTCACAGTTTGTTAATTGGTGTGATAAGGGATGAATATTGATCATGCAGTCTGTGAATGATTTCCATACCAAAGGAGCTGCATAGTTACTGTCCATACTACACAACAATATATATATATATAAATGTTAAAGTGTTCCCAACAGATCAAGCTTTGAAATTCATCAAACACCCTCCCTTTTATTTTGTTCGTTATGTTTTCCCTGTGTTCTGTACATTGGCTCATTGCACAGCTAGTCTTGCAACATGCATGATAAAATAAAATTAAATAATAATAAAACAAAATGACTAAGTTCAATTGTCTAATTTGTATAAATTTACTGAAAATATCTGGACCCACTAGGTGATTATTGTAGGTGTAGCAGTGATATGACTTGGTGTTTCTAAACAGAGGAGGGCCGATGTGTGGAGTTAGCCATCAGATTTACCTCTAGACAAAGATTACTGCTTTCTGTGTAGAAAAAAAAGTCTTATGAATTCTGAGTTGTGTCAGATTTTTCCCAAAGTCAAGTGTTAATATTCTATTTTGAGCTCACTTGTGCACCTGTACAAAACGTGGCATGGTCATGAGCCAAAGTGATTCAGAAGGGAGGTGAAACACCCCAGAGAAATGGTGGGGAGGAAAAAAAAAAAAAAAAGACTTTCACCTTCACTAGTTTCAAAGCTTTATTTTGTTTTATTTTATTTTCCATGGGGTAGAGCATATTTGAACAAAGGGATGTGTAACAAAGTAATGGATCAAGATGGAGATTCTGAAAGAGATGAGAATATTAACTGTGAGAAATTCTCTCTGAGGAGCCAGGAGAGAAACTCAAACATCTTAAAGGAAATCTGAGATACTCTCTCAATGTCATTAACTTGACTGTATGTTCTAAAGTGGTGCTTAACATATGGATACAACCAGAAAAATGCCCTTATGATGGAACTAAATGCAAGAGGTGAACAGGATGGAGGATCTCAACAAGAGATAATAGATTTAAAGGAGAGCAAGACTTAGCATGACACAAAGCCCCATATCAGATCTGCAAAGTTTTTCATAACTAGAGAGAAAATGGAGTTTCCAAAAGAAAAAGAATATAACCTTCTGCAGAGAACAGTGATCATGGGATGGCTTGGGTTGGAAGGGACCTTAAAGATCATCAAGTTCCAACCCCCTGACATGGGCAGGGACACCTCCCACTAGATCAGGTTGGCCATGGCCCCATCCAACCTGGCCTTGAACACCTCCAGTTATGGGGCATCCACAACCTCTCTGGGCAACCTGTCCCAGTGCCTCACTACCCTCTGAGTGAAGAATTTCCTCCTAACATCAAATCTAAATCTTCCATTTTTTAGTTAAAACCATTCCTCCTTGTTCTATCATTATCTGAATGAGCAAAATATTAGTTCATTAACGTGTTCCACCCTAACGTGTTCTTCACCCTGCCCACGGTGTGCTGAATGCAATATAAACCAAAATATACAAACACACAGTATTTAATGGATTTTATTGTTTTTTGAAATTGTTAAACTTGTCTTAGAAATGTAAAATATATATATATATATATCAACTCTGTAACTCTTCAGAAAACCAAGTCAGGAAAAGTAAAAAAAAAAATAAAATAAGAAATAATAAAAAAATAATGTTTATCTTGCATTTGAAATTATCTTCAATTTTTAAAGGATATAATAAAATTAAAAACAAATAAAAATAGTGAATTTATGACATTCTGAATTATCTTTTTTTTTCATAAGACAGAGAACACTTTTGCACAGTATACTTTTCACTAAAAATTGCAGTTTTAGGACAGTACAGATAGTCCAAAAATTCAGTTTAGTTTGGCTGACTTCTTTTCATTCCAAATAAATTTGAAAAAAAAAAAAAGAAATACATAAAATAATAAATTATTTGACTTGTTCAAGATGTGTTTTTTTTTTTCCTTTCTTTTAAAGAAAATATGTTAATTAAAACACTTATTTTTTCCTCAGACAAAGTTTTTTTTAGGTTAGAGAAAATACTCTGTTCTTAATGAAGTGGTTTTTTTTCAGCTTTTAATTTTTTTTTCTCACCAGTCAGAGAAAATGGCTGATGACTCAGGGAAAAGGACAGTAAAATTTCAAGTTCTTCATACTGCTACCAGAAGTACAAAGCAATAAACTATTTATTCAAGGTATTTCTGTACTGCAGAAAGAGAGGTGTGCTGGCTGTATCTATATAGCCAGTGAACTGAACAGGGGAGGGCACAAGACACAAGTACTTGTATTTCAGTCATGCTCACCATCAAGCTGCCAGCAAAGTCACCGGCATAATTTTGACCTGATCCAAATCATATTCTGCACATTGATTCTCAGGCTTGGAATGGGGTCTAGCTTAGGCAGGAATAATTTTCATCAGGCAGTTTTCACACATACATCCAGTTGCAACTAGTAAAAGTTCAGCTAAATACATAGAAAACATTCCCTAGGCCATTTAATTTTCTATTAAAGGCATAGCCTCCAAGGCTACATTTGAGATCAGCTGCAGTCTCCATATAGGCACCAGGCACACAAGCCTGGCCCCAGGCACAGCTGAAGGCTGCCTTCCACAGCAGACAGGATCCCACCGGCAAATTTAAAGTGTTTAATGAAGAGGAATGTGTTCAAAATGTAGGTGGTTAGTGATGTAGTCATATGGAGCCTACACCTGTTCTTGCACGCAGACATCAAGTGGAAGCATCCCATCTCAAAAGAGCTTCATTTAAAGTCTTTCCAAAACATTCCACATTGAAAGAAGGCCAAGTAAACCCATCTTCAGGATGTTTTTATCTGAGGCAGATTAGTAATGTTAAAGGGGGAGAAAATATAAACAACCAGGCATGAAGGAGACAACAAAACTAGGACAAGAACATGGCTTAAAAGCAAGAAACAAATCCATACCTTGCTGTAGCAGCTTGAATGATGTTAAGGGAGGACTTATTCCACTAGAAAATCTAGGGTTAAATTCTGCACTCACCATAGTCAATTGAAAACATCCACTGACTTCAAGAGCAGCTTTTATTCACCCTTCATTTCTTTCTGCATTTTGCTTTCTCAGGCATTCCTTCTCACCTTTCCCTTTTGCACCTGCCTCCACTTAATATGTGTTCAGGTATCAGGGTCAGGCTGCTAACCCTTCACATCTCCCTACCATGTTTCCCATGTTGCATCTACCAATAGAAGGAGACAGAGAGTGGGAAATACTTATTCCTGAAACACAGAGAGCTTGTTACAAAGTCCACAGAGCTTCCCATATAACAGCAGATTTCTTATGGGTTTTAGTGCAGAAATGAATTTCTTTTCAGTCCTAACAATCTCTAAGAAGACAAATAGACTTGCCAAGTATATGTGCACAAACGTACTTAGGCTTGCAAGTCTCAAAACTATCAAGCACGTCACATTTTATTTGTTTCACCTGTTTATGGTGTGTAGACACCTGTGACTTATTGGCAGTACATCCTGGTAGCAATGGAGAATTTCAGGTATAAGAATTAGCTTTGTACTCCTTCAGCTTCATGCATCTATTTTGGATTTCCTCTTGAACATCTGGCAGTTGTTTGAAGTAATTCTGTATGTTTAAAATAATAAAACTTAAAGACATATACATCTTTTTTTAGAATCTAAATAAACCTACATACAGGAAAGCAAATGAAACCCCAAAATAGGTCTTAAAAATAAATAAATAAATAAATAATAGTTTCACTTGTGACAAGTGGAATCAGGAATCATCAGTGTGCAAACTGAACAACAGTTGTTATTAGGCAGTAAGAGTTACTAAGCAAAAGAGCTCCAGTAGCAGTTGCTAGGTAGTGCAGTAACAAATTCTGGTAGCAGATGTTACTAGGTATTTGAGGCATTTATGCTCCTCTGATTATCTGTTGCTCAGGCTCCACTCTTTCCCATGGCTCAGAGCTGAAAACATTTGGAGTTTTGTGCTTTGCTGATGGTTTTAGGTGAAGTCCAAGGGTTTCAGAAAGGCAGTCATCAGTACCAAAGCCACCTTACCTGAGGACCATGCAGGAGCAGTTTTCATGAACAGATTTTGAAAGTAAATTTTGGAAGGTTTGTTAATAAAATGTGTATCAGTGTTGCAAGCATAGACTTTTATTTTTTCTATGAACAAATATAAAACTTATCCAGAGATTTGAATGTCTACTTAAAATAAATAAATAAATAATAATGTTGCAGAGGTGTTTTTTTTTTTTTAATTGAGGCCCTTTTTTTTGTGTGTGTCATATTTTCTGTTCCCAGCACATTTTAGCATTTAATTTTACAAAATGCAACAAATTAGATTGACAAAACTGGCAACTGGTGTATGATAATGCAAAGGCAGAGCGGCCAAAGCATTTGGTAGCTGTAGGAGGTATCACCTCCCATCTCTTCTTGTGGATTTTATAGGGTTTCACACCTGTATCTCCAACATCTCCAGCACAGTAGTGCTGGGAGGTACTTTGAGGTACTGGGAACATACTTACTGAAAATTTCATTTCCTGGGTATGTACTTACTGAAAATTTCATTTAATTTAAGTATTTAAACCTTTAATGGATTAAAAACTGGAATCCAACTTGTGGTTCAATGTTCTAATCATTAAGCTACAATCTTATTTTTTATTGTTTAAAGAACTACTAAAAAAACTACTAAAAGTGTTTTATACAGTGCAAAAGGGCTCCAATGAGGACAGAAAAGATAGCATCATCACCAAAAAAAAAAAAAAAATCCAAATCTGATATTTCAGACAATATTCTGAGTTGCAAGAAATGACAGTATGATAAATTTTAATCTGAATATTGTTTTCCCTCCTTCTGGACATTTATTCCAGCCACAGACAGATCTATAGACAAAAGGAGACTGACCACCCTTTCCCAGGACTGACCTCTGAACTTAGGTCAAATTGATATGTCCCACCCAAACAGACAGGGCAAGTTCAGCCTGAATTTGGAAAAAGGGTTTGTGAAAAGCAGCTGCGTTCATCAGCTCTTCTTCCAGGATGATGGCACAAATATCCTAAGACATAGTATCTTTCTGCAGCAACACAAAGGACAGTTTTGAGACATGATTGGATTTTTGGCTCAGATCCATACATTGGTGATCATTAGCAAAACAGGTTAGAAGGCATGTAATTGCTTAAATAAGTGACAGAAGGCTAGGAATCTTGGCCTGTAAATGTAATTACAGAGCCTGTCAATAACCATTGATTTCTTTAGATGGAT
The DNA here is from genome assembly GCF_964034855.1 of Anser brachyrhynchus. Taxonomy (NCBI): domain Eukaryota; kingdom Metazoa; phylum Chordata; class Aves; order Anseriformes; family Anatidae; genus Anser; species Anser brachyrhynchus. The sequence goes on from NC_137694.1 coordinate 5,775,421, forward strand.
CACTTGAAAGTATTCAGAAATCTGGGAATAAAATGGAGGAATGCTAGAGAGCCTGTAGCAACCAAAAGGAGTGAATAGCTTTTTTCCATCTCTTCCTGCTTTCCTGTACTTACATGGTGGAAGTGTGATAGCTCCTTCAGAAGCATCTTTTGCATCTTTGGGAGAAGACAGCATTCCTCCTATTCTGTGTGTGTGATGATTTTTGTGCATTCCACTGAACTTTGGCTTTAAAAAAACTGACTAAATTCTCTAACATTAAATGATTACTAATCTCTAACTTTTCTGTTCTCATCAGTCCATCTGCCCCCTCTTGACTGACTGTTTTCTCATTATTATCTAATCTTTCTTCATATTATCATCTTTTAAATTATCTTGTTATGAACTAAAAATTTACTCATGCAAAATTGCTGTGCCTTCTCAAACCTTGTGTCTGAACTTTTTGATAGGAGGGTATTTAAATACCAAATCCAGAAGCTTTTCTCTGGATTCTTGGATTTTGCCGCAAGGTCTATTAAGTGGCACTGGAAATATCAAACAAAGCTGAACCGTAGTTGAGGAGAAGAGAAAGAAATATAAATTCATTGTGAAAGTCACCTGTCACGTAGATTCAAAGAGTAGCCTGGAGAAAAAAAAATATATAAAAAAATTAGTGACAGTAAATAACAACCTCTTTTCTGTGCAAGAATTGATAGAGATCCAGACAAACAGCTGGAAATCAAAACTGGGTGTCATAGACAATTGCTACTCTGTAGATCACACTGCTCTTCCATCATCTTATTTCTAAACATTTTCTTCATTCCTTTAACAAATGCCACCTTCCCCATGTCATTATTTCTAGGCAAGGGTATAACTTGTATTCCATCTACTTGGTGCTACTGAAATATGACAACATGGCTGAATTTCAGACAGAACTAACCAGGAGGAAATTATTTTCCTGTAGAAGCTTTTTTCTGTTGACACAGGGCTGCTGTGAGCTGCTCTGCTCTCCTGCAGTACAAGGAGTTTGGAGGGCAGGATGAAAGGGCAGATGGTACAACAGATTCTGCCAGCACTATATGGCTTCTCTTCTCAGTGGATGAATTAAAGTAGACCTAGGACTGTAGTAATTTTTGCTAGATGAAGTTTTAGGGAGAGTTAATAATGCAGTCATACAGCTCAGAAATTGTAGCTTGACCCAGTCCCATCCCTTCCTGAGGACTAACTAACTATCAGTGTAAGTAAAGTTGTGCTTCTACAGTCAAGAACCCAGAAACTGCCTCATCCTGAGAAATCAATGGAATCCCTCTCTCAGATAGTTCAATGATGTGTTCTGAGCTGGGCTTAGAGACCTTCCAAGATTCTGGTCTCCTGTGTTTATCATGTGTTCCATGTTCCTCTGCTTTGAAGAAGTTTCTGCTAGCAAGTCAGGGCTAGAGGAAGAAAAGCAGAGCAAATGCTGAAATTTCAGCCCCTGCTATCAAGCAGAATCCAGCACAGAAATTTTATTCTTCAGATTTACAGAAAAAAAACATGAAGTTGTCTGGTCTTCCTTACTTATCTGGGGCAAAATGGAAATTACCACTATATATTGACTGTAGAACCACAATTGCTTTAAAAAAAAAAAAATCTGGAAAAGATCTTGGCAGCACAATTGCTAGAGGTGGAGATAAGACAAGAAACTAGATGTGATCAAAAGGTGAGTATGGACATTCCTTTATTTCAATAACTTCAGTGAGACAAACATCTAGGGTAAACAAGAGGATAAACAAGATGGAAATAGCCAAGAAAATATCAAGACCCTCCCACTGCTTGCAGAGATGAGAAGGAGTTATTCCAGGGTGTCAGGAGCTCTGAAAGTCTGGCCCTTTGTGGGCAAGTTCTTTGGAGCAGAAAAGTTGTCATCTTTAGGATTTGTGAAGTCCTCTGCCATAACAGGCATGCAGAAAGCAGTAGAAAACAACAATCTGCTGAACGTGGCACCCATATCTGAGAACATGACAACCAGAGAAAATTAAAAGTATGCGTACAAATAAAAAGCAATGCAAATAAAGTGAATTCACTTTAAATCCTTTAAAAACTCTCTTGCAAATCCCTGTAGTCATGGATCCTACATGGTCATGGATTTTTCTGTAGAATTCTGCAGACTTTGCAACCACTTTAGGATGATGCAAGGAGCAGGTGTTTTCTAGCTGTCATCAGTGCAGTGTAGTTAACCAGTGGTGTGTTTTTTTCTCAGTATCTTTAATATTTTTCATTCACTTTATCATTTTCCCTTAACTTTTATTAAGCTCATCATGGGCTTGCAGTTACCAGCCTGATGGACTTGGAGAAGTGGATGTTAAGTAAAGCAAGCTTATCCCTTGAGAGATTCTCTCACAGTCAGATAACAATTCCAATAATAATAACAGTGATATGGGGAGGGGAGGAAAACAATAATTTGGGCAATAGAATATCATGTTCATTATGTTAATTCATTCCAAAGAATTTACACAGTGTTACTTGGCACTAGAAAATGAAATTCAACCAGTCCCATTCATGTAAGGAATATGCTAACATCATGTGAACCGTTCAGGGTTTCATTTAGGGCACGCAGGAAAACAGTGGAGTGGTTTAATCCCTTAACACATAATACCTACATTCAAAACCTTGCATGTTGCAAGTGAAAATGAGGATATTTTTTTTCCATCAAGCAGCCCCATTTGGTTATTCACTTACTGTACAAACTGCTGGCAATTATTACTTGATGTGGTTAGCTACTTTCAGTAAAGAGAGGTCCGGGGCTAGAAATGAAGATAAGGATGAAGATAAAGCATGTTAAAACTGAAGTGATTTGACAGAGATGTGTGAAAACACTTTGGTGGTTGTGATTTGCCCTTTGACTCTTGGATGTTTTGTGTATCGCTTATCTGACCTTCCCTGGTGGAGATTCTGCTCTGTCAGTAATCACCAGCATCCAAGACCACTGGACAATTTCTGGATAACTCTCTCTTTTTTTTTTTTCTTTTTTTTTTTTTTTTTATGGGACTATCTCAGAAGACATCAGGAGGTGAGAGTTCATTTCTTTTTTAACTTCTTGGAAACATCCAGATTTATCCTCTGTATAGGTACTGTTATACAGTGTAAAGGCTCAACAGTACAAGGGTGTAAGCCATCCATTGGAATAAAGAGATTCTCCTCAAAGTGGTGGGTTTGTAAAGAAGGGTTGCAACAGATATGCAGGTTAAATGCCGGAGTTACTTGAGGGTCTCCAGGTATGAAGAAATTCCATTAAAAGTTGAGTATTCTCAGTCAGCGAGAGGGAACAGTTTACTCCAGGGCTGGCCTCACCTCCTTCTCTTATGATTTTACAGCATTTTGGGCCTTGAAGTGAAGTTCTGGTTGTACAGAGTGCCAGGGTATGGTGGAGGTAGTGAACAACTAAATCTCACTCTTACATGGTGCCGGATCCCATTCCACAATGCTACACTAGTGTTTTCTTTGTGGGGGCTTGGGAGAGAATGCATGACTACTAGCCCTGCCCCATGGTCCTTTTCAGGCAGATGCACCTTACTGAAGAAATAAGTTCTGGATATTTCATCCAAATTCTAGGCAGGCAAAAGAAAAGGAAGGAAGGAAGGAAGGAAGGAAGGAAGGAAGGAAGGAAGGAAGGAAGGAAGGAAGGAAGGAAGGAAGGAAGGAAGGAAGGAAGGAAGGAAGGAAGGAAGGAAGGAAGGAAGGAAGGAAGGAAGGAAGGGAAAATAGGTGTCTTCTCTCCATCTCCTTGCTTCCCTCTATCTGTTTCCAAGCAGGAACTGAACAGAATCCTAATTCCATTGAAATCAGCCTAAATCAGTTGTGCTACCATTGACTGCAATAAGAAAAACTCAGATAATACATATATATATAATGTGTAATACAGATAATCTTTTTTTTTTTTCCTATTCTCAGAATTTGGAGAGGAGGAATAAAAATAATCTAAATGTGACATAATGTAAGGACAAAGAGGAAACTGTCTACTTAACTAAAAGAAAAAATATATTTTGCTTCCTAAAAAAAAAAAAGCAAGCAAACAAACAAACAAACAAAAAAACACTTTCTGGATATATACCTGCTCATTAGACATTAGAAAGAAGTTCTTCGCTCAGAGGTGAGTTCTTTACTCATTTACCTTAATGGTGAGGCACTGGAACAGTTTGCCCATAGAAGTTGTGGATGCCCTATCCCTGGAAGTGTTCAAGGACAGGCTGGATGGGGTTTTGAGCAACCTGGTCTAATGGGAGGTGTCCCTGTCTTTGGCAGTGGGGTTGTAATTATATGATCTTTAAGGTCCTTTCCAACCCAAAATACTCTGTGTGATTTTGTGATTCATTCTCTATAGCACTTACTTTAAAATGCCTTACTCAGAGGTTAGACCTCAGGAGCTTGCAATTCAGGCTATAAAGTATTGACTTGATCATGGAGTTGAGTAGCTGCATGGACTTTTGGTTTGCTCTGAGCTGTGTAATGCCACAGCTCCACTGCACCTGAGCTGGCTAATTGAAAGCAAAGCCAAGCTTGTCTGTGAGTGTTACAATTGTTTCTGTTCCTTGCACCACATCTGCTCACAGGGGAAAACCACATAGCCGAGCACAGGGAGCCGCACACTGAGGGAAGACAAATTCTTGATGAAGATCTCTATGGTGGTACTTGTTGGGTTGCATGGTCAGAGGTGCCATGCACACTGCCAGGTACAGCCTCTGCCCCAAAGTAGCTGCTAGCTGTTAGTAAAGGTCAGCCACCGCTGGATAGGAAAATGGCAATGCAGGATGCAAAGGCACAAAAACTGCAAAATGTGAAAAAGAGATTTCTGAAATTAATTTCTCTGCTGAAATTTTGGTGAAATTTTTAAAATCTTGAAGTGTAATTGTGAGCAAAACTAAATTCTTATTTTCTTTATATATTATACTATATTGAACATATGCTATGGGTGTGACAACATGTGTGTGCAACTGTGTGGACTCATATATATTTAATATTCATATACTTAAGCAATGATTTCCTGCACAATTTCAGTTATATTTCCCCACTGACAGTCTTCCATTACAAAAAAAAAATAAAATAAAATAAAATAAAATAATAATAATCTCTTCTAGAACCCTAAGAAATGAATGTTAGGGTATCTGATCTGTTTAATGCCTTTTCAATCCTTGAACATTTTTTTTTTCTAAGTAGAACATTGCCACTGAAGTTATTTTCAGAACATCATATGGATTTTTCTTTGAAACATCTGTGTTAACTTTTATCATCCTTGCTCTGCTTTGTAATTTTGGAAACAGATATAAAGAATGAGCAACCCAGAGCACAGTAATATAGTGGGAAGCATCCTTCATAAGTCAATTGAGGAATTTAATAATCTCTTTAGAAATAAGCTCTGCAGCTATGAGAAAAATGTGTGGGTTAAAGGCCTTCCAATTAAGAAAGGTTTCTCTGTGGATTTATAGGCTGGTGGTTAGCTCTTCCTGTTCGTGTTTCCATGGCAACTGTCAGGTAGATTTTCTGCTACTTGCTAGGAAGTTGGAAATGTTGAGTCTGGTTGAGCCTTTCAATTCACTGAAGCTTAAATGAAATTCTTTGCAAGGAACTGGCATTTAGCCTGGGTCATTTATTCATATCTAGAAGAGAAATCAATTATAGTAATCAAATGTGCAATTTTTTATTTTTTTTTTGAATTATTTTGGGTACACAATTTTTTATTATTATTGTGCCACAGTCTATTTTTAATGCCAGGGTAGGAAAGGTTTGAAATGCTGCAGCTGGCCTCTTTGCTACTGATGGCTTATGGCTTTAATTACAGCCCAAGACACACACAGGCACGTCTCTTTCTGGTCTGCTTTTACAAGCTATAATCACTCCCGGTGATATTCATGATACCAGCTCGAATCCTGTAGACTCATTAGTGTTGAGACACCTGTACTGCAGGAAACATAGCTTACCACCTTTTCTCCTTTCAATTTTCTTGTCTTGTTGATTTGTTTGAATTAGGCTCTAGGAAAGTAAATAATTTTTATGCTGTTATTCAGACTTTCTGAGTACATCGTGTTTTAATTCCACATCAGAATCTCTGTGTGTTTGCACATTTCTTTGTGCTCCTTATACTTCCCATCCCACACTGACTACTGTTTGACAGCTCCATGCAAGCTTCATTCTTTTAATTCTCTAACATCAGATACGTAGGCGTATATGGTGTGTACCTATACTTTCAGCCTTTCTGTAAATGCGTAATCTGTACCGCCCAACAAACTGTGTCCTGCAGGCTTCATGTGAATAATACCATGTAGACTTCATTGACTTTTCTTGCAAGAATAAGGCAGCATAGCTTGGCCCAAAGATCACGGATTATCTAAACAGAGGCGGTATGGTCTTCTGGATAGAGCAGTATTTAAGAGCTTGGAAAACCTGGGGACTGACTTCCCTGCTCTGTCCTCAGCTTCCAGGGAAAAGGAAGATTTATTCAGTGGCAGATCCTAAACTGCCACAGCTCTACTGAAGTCCTCTCATACCGGAGTTAATGGAGCTGTGACAATTTATGCCAGCTAAGAATCTGCTCCATTACCCGAGCCTCACTCCAGCTGTATAATAGAAATAATAGCACTGCCCTGCCTCGGAGAGGTGTCGTGAGGATAAACAGTTAGACGGGAAAGTGTTATGATACTATGATAATGAGGACTAGAAAAATACCTGCGATAGACAGAAATCAGCATAACTGATCTGACATTTACTTTTATTCTTTCAGTCCTTATGCCACATAGAGACAGTAATAGCTTGACAAGGGAAAAGAAATGCCCAGCCTCCATCTCTCCCCTTGCTTTGCTTTGCTTGCTTGCTTTCATTCTTTCTTTCTTAGGATTTTCACTAACTTTCCTTAAAAGCTTTTAAAAATGAATTGACAAGTATTTTATTTCATTTTCACCCTCACCTTTCCACAGTATATTTAATTTTTCCCTCCTGAGCTATTCTGCTTATCTTCATTTTTGTGGATTAAGTCCAAGTCCAAAAGCTGCACAAACAGAAATCCAGACAGATTTAGTTAACTCTAAACACAAAATTAGTTCATTTGGCATTGATAAAACAGCCAGAATCCTGGTGCTGTAACCAGCAGTCACTTCCAGAGAAAGTAGTTTTCTCAGAGAAAGAGAACTGATGTGGGCCCATGGAAGCATAGCGCTTGTACTAGGATACCCTATGTAAGATATTAAAGTTATAGTTGGACTGTAGATTTTGCATGTGACTAAGCTGGTGACTAGGAGTGGTGTAGGAAGGGCAACATGGGTGTCTGTTTTTCATGACTGATCATTTTTCCCAAGCAGATTTGGCCCTCCAGACTAATCTCCTAGGTTTTATATTGCTATATGATGTAAAGTGCTTTAAAGAGTAACTCTTTCTAAAATTTCAGTGTGTCTCTCTCCTTTTTCTTTGGGTCTGCCAAAGAGCTGTCATGAGCCTTTTTATGTGTTCTCAGAGAAGTTTACGTCACCCTGAACACCAGTGTGAGTTTATGGGTTGGTATGATCAGAAACACACCAGGGAGGTGAGTGACTAGATGAACTAGTGAATACATGGGTGGAAGGAACAGCTTCTATCACACACACTGCAGAGACTGCTGAATGAATGGCTGGTTCTTACAGTCAGCAGGACATTTGGGTAAACCACTTTGACCTTCTGCACTGGTTATGGATGTATACTTCACCAGGACATGGAGCTGAGCCTAATGCCTAAAGCAGATTATAAACCACATCAATCCTAAAGAGACTAAATTGTTTTGCACCACAGGAATATAAGAGGAAACCAAAGTACTGCCAGTGTCACCAGGACATACTGACAGTTCTGCTGTGAAGTCTGTATTGACTGTCCTTGTTTTCTGGTTTTTGATATTAGTTTTAAACAGATAAGGGAGGAACAGCTGTGCCTGTTTAGGGGCTGGGCCTCCAAGGTTCTGACCTTACTACTCTCCTGCAACAAACACACCTGGAATTGGCAGAATTGTTTTTCATGGTCTCTGTAGAAGACAGCTTATGTGACCGTAATTTTGGAAAGATTTGAAAATTCCCCCTTGTTGTCACTTGACAATTAACAATGCTAAGCAGACAAAAGACAGGGTCTCCCCATTACAGTTTGGCAAATTTCAATACACTGCAGATTACAATCCCAAGAATTAGGTTGCAACTTGGATTTCCTCTGCATTATTATTTTTTTCCCTGTGGCTATTCAAGCACTGGGTTAAGGCACACAATAAAAGAAGCCAAGTGCCTACTTAACCTCAGTCTAGCACAGCACATGGGCAAGAAGAGGCTGGGGAATAGCTCTACTTCACTGCTCACTAAGTAGTGCAGCTGACCCAAGAAGTGATGAGTTGGCAAGTTAAGGGTAGTATTGCTGTGCTGGAAACTTCATTTCACCTTGCTGTGGTGCAAATCAGCAAGGAAACAGGGAGAACAGAGATTGCAAAGTATAATGTGTCTGGGGTGGTTATATTTATGCACCAGCCTTTGCTAACTATGTATAAAGTATTTTTTAAGTAACCTCTATAAAAACATGCAGAATATCTGACTCTAAAACAATGCTGTGTATAAACTGCAAGTGTCAAAGCGGTAAAGGGCTGGACGGCACCGATGCTTGTTACATAAAAGCAGTACATTTCTTCACTGCTCTATATAGCCACAACTGTTTTAAATGTAAAGGTTGCTGTTGCAGGTGACCTTATATACTTTCAACCATTAGAGTATGTTAGCAAGTGTGTTTTAGAAAGGTTAAAAAAGATGTCTTTTTTTTTCTTTTCTTTTTTTTTTTTCCCAGAAGATATTAGTTGGATACAAGAAGAATATTTCAGACACATGGTGTTATTACAGGAAATCATGGGGATCACTTCAGATTCAGTAAATAACTTGTTCTTGCTAGCACTAAATAACTGTGACAACTAATTAAAGACTATACTTCTCCATCATAACCCCAAGACAGAATTGTACTTCCACTTATACTTGTGCTCAAAGGATTATCCATATAGAGTTACTCTCTGGTTGTTCTCAACAGTTCTGTTACAGGGTAAGAAACAGTTTTACCGAGTCACTCTCTTTCCCAGCAAACAAAACAACAGAATGAAAAATAAAAATGAGCTTTCATTTAGTTGCATTGCTTGAACTTCTTTGAGGAATGAGGGCTGCCAGCAAAAGACAGGATCTATTTGACTAAGGGAGGTGAGAACAACCCAGCCAAATATCTTGCCAAACTCCTGGGGAGGGTTTTAAGCTGGGTATGGAAGCAGACAATAATAGCAACTTTAATTTGAGCTAACAGGGACATGGGGGAGGATTCCTTCTAAAATAATTACATTTACAAAAATTACCTTTCAATTCTCCTATTTAGACTAGTGTAAGGCTAGAATAACCTCATGGAGACCAATGCAGTGATCCAAGTTAGATTGCTTTTATTGTTGTGTGGTTCGAGAGCTTTATTGAATGAAGACTTAGAAAGATGGTTGTGCAACAGATGAATCTAGATACACTGTATATTTTCTATATAGGTATAGCCACCTTTCCAACCCAGAGAACATCTTTTGATTTATTTTTTTTTACCTCATTTAAAAGCTGTATTGGCACTGAAGGGCTACGTTTTCTTACTTCTGTATATGGGATCTACATACTCCCTTTCCAACTCTCCTGCTTCACATCAGCAGAAATGGGCCCATGTCATGTAATCCCCCGTCTGACAGAGAACAAAAAGGTACAGCTCAGCCAAGTCACACAGATGACTGTTGCTTATCTTATACCGTTACAAATATTAGCAAGCACGCATCATCAAGAAGATCTTTACACTGCATAATCTAAATCTGTGAGAGATTTTATTTATTTATTTTATTAATGTTTCAGCCACTACTGATTGTTCTTATTATTAAAAAAAAAAAAAAAAGAGACAGAGCTAGTCTTAATTGTTGCTATGGTAACTAACACATCTGCCAGGATATGTTGCAGTGGGAAAAGAGTGTGAATTCTGTGAACATTTCCTGTTGTCATTCCATGGAAAGACTTAGAGCAGGGCTCCTCAGTGGCAACTTTACAAACTCAGCTAGAAGGCACTGTGAAATTGAAAGACAAGCAGTGTGAAATGAACGGAAAGGAGCACTCTTGTTTAAGTAAACAAGAAAAAAAGAGTATGATTGGCCAGTAGAACTCATTGCATTGTTGGGAAAAAAAAAAAAAAAAAAAAGGATTTATAGAGTTTTAAATCCTGTCAGGCATTTTATATAGATGGTAACATCCGGACTTGGGAAGAATTCAAATACCTTTGTTTTCAACAGACTCCACAGAATTACCCTTTTTTGTTCAAGCCAACTCATTATTATGGAAGGAAGGAAGGAAGGAAGGGAGAGAAGGAAGAAGTTCCAATTCTTTTGAGTTCCCATCATCCAAACGTGGCCTTACACGGAACGAGTGAGGAATGCTTGTTTGGATGTATGCATATTCCATGTTCTACAGAATAAAAATAAACAGAATATTTCTCAAGCTTTTATCTCTCATTGTCAGCAAGGTGACCTGAACCTTCTCTTTCTCACCCTGCCCGCTTACCCACATTTTTGTGCTTCATTCTGAAAGAATTTGATGCACCGCTCATCTATTTATATCTCAAACAATTCAGCTTCAAGGCAGGTGGTTTCATTGAAAGATAAACAAACTTCTAATAAAACCCTACTGATTCGTAAGTGACCAACTCTGCTGACACTGCAGGCTGCAGGGGACTTAAACTACCCTGGGAAGTTAGCCATTTACTGTACTACAGAGGAAGAGCCCCTGTTGTTTCTTTGGCCAGGGAACAGCTGCTGATTTTTTTTTTTTTCTGACAAATAAAAAATCAATTTCTGTATTGTTTTGTAAAATGATTGAAGTTTAAGATTTTATTGCTTTTTTAATGTAATATATAAAACACCATAACTTCCACTGAATCCTTTGTCTGACATACTTATCGATTTCAAATTGTTTTTTGGGGGGAGATTTTTAGCATTTTTTTTTCCTTTTAAAATATATTTCTGAATCTAATGGTTTATTCCCTCATGTTCAGGACTTTTGACCTTTAGCGCTGGGATTCCTTGTCTTCATCTTGTTCTTGTTGAAGCCTCTTTCTCCTTGGATTAAATCGTTTCTATCCCATTGGCATTTTTTTCTATACCAAAGAGTTGGTAAGACATACATTTTGTGTATCTATCTGCTTTTAAACTCAGTGGGTTTCTGGTTGACAAATAAACCTGTCTGTGTAATATTTCAAAGGTAAAATAAGCATTTTTCAAACACTACAGTTGCATTTTTTTTCAGTCTTCTTTTATGGAAATGACCTAATATTGATTAGGTAGTGTAAGTGTAGCCCCTTAGAGAAACCAAAGAGAGGAAATGACTGCACACATATTCAAACTTTCTAAGCATCAGGGCTACTTTCAGTGCAGATGTGGGCAATATCTTGACTTTTCCTCACTCCCGGAGTGTATTCATTTCCTTTATTAAATTCACACAAATTGATCACAACTGGAGATATGATTGATTCTTCCAGCAAAGACATTTGTAGCAGATCTCTGCATCTGAGTCTCCTTCATTGTAGGGATGACTCAAGTCTAGTATTATCAAGAGAAAGGCATCTTTTCTGCAGTCTTTAAAGGAGAAAAGTAAATAAATAAATAAATAAATAAATAAATAAATAAATAAATAAAGGCCCAGAAAAGCAAAGATCAGCAATTTTCAGGGCAGATAGTTACAGAAATATTCTCTAGTTGTCAGTGAGCTCAACAAGATTAGCTACACAAACATCTCCTCCTCCCACACTACATCCACATGGAAAGTCATTTGGTCCTGGGAGAAACACCTGACCTTTGTCTAAGTATCACACAGACACATGGACCAAGATTTCAAGCCTTTCCACCTCCAGAACCTTCTCAGTCTGCATGTCTTCTGGGGAAATAGTAGAAGATTCGTGGCCTTAAGAATTTTTATTGATTTGTTTGTGAGACGTTATGTTTTCTCAGTTCTGAATGCCTGAAATAATGAAACAACCGTGTCATGGTGTATCAGAGAGGTGTTTCTGTAAATGACCCAAGAAGTATGTGTTGCATTGACTTGAATGTGGCATGACAGCAGTAAGAGAAGTACAAATCTGATAAAGTAGTAGGCTCCCCAGAGAGGGGAGACAAATAAGGTGTGATTTCATCTATGTTTCCTATAGGGGACAGTCTTTGGAGACACCTGATACTATATATCCAGGTGTAAGCCATGAGACATGTGGCTAGTTCCCTCCAAAGGAGAAACCCACAATGTATGGATGTAGAATGACTTGGGGACCAAGACCAGAACGCAATGTAGGTACGACTTTGCTCTACCAACTTTTGTATCCTTTTTTCTAATTTGATGTCCTCTCAAAGGACTTTGCAGGAAAAACTATTTGGGAAACCAAAGATGAAGAGGAAGGCTGGCCCAAACATAATATTTTTGGTGGATTTTTGGTGTACTGCTTGTTAATGAAGACACATTTAAGGAAAAAGTGTGATTTTTACAACTTCTTTGACTGTGTGGGAGAACTGCTGAAATCCATCTCTGGACCAGAGCATATTATACTTGATTCCATATAACAGAACTCATTAAAAAAGAAAAGGAACTGGTAAAAGTACTTTTACTCTTTTTTTCTTTTCCATTTTTTGAAAAAGTCTGAGGTGTCTGTGTTTTGTTAAAAGTAGTTAAGACATCAGATTTTTAAATGAGAAATTGCAATTTAATTCAAAAGAAATTCTTTCATTTTAACTTATTTTCCTTGATAAGGAAATAAAAATAAAAATAAATTTTAAACAGATAAAAAAGTCAACATTTAAAGATCTGTTGGATAATACTGGTTTTTACACCTACTTAAACTTTTGGCCACATCTTTTCCAAAAGGTGATTCCAAATTATGTCAGCTTTTTTATCTTCAATGCCTTTTAAACTATATGATTATTTTAAAAATGAGAAAAACAAGTAAACAAACAAAAACCCAACCAACCAACCAAACAAAAAACAGAGAAACAGAACAGATTGAAAAGAGGAAATTGTCTTTAAATTTCTGGGTGTCATATTTAACATCCCACTCTATGCATGGCAGTACCACAGAAGCTAGCAAAGGCAAAGAAATTAGATCATCCAGTCTTTCTTTCTTAAAATGCAGGATTCCATTTGCTTTGATATCAAATTAAAAGGAAAATGAAATGGAGCTATATGTAAAAAATAAGCTAAATGATTTTGGCTTTAGAATACAAGTTGCTTTACTATTTTATATTTCATACCTCTAAGAGAAAATTTTCTGAAAATACAAATGGGAGTTGGGTGCCTGAGTCAATGGAGATCAGACACCTGATTCCTATTTGTGTCTTTGAAAAATTTCCTTTTATAAATCATTGTGGAATTCCTACACTGTGATAGAAAGTAAAAAGGGAGAGAGGACTTGGAAGTAATGCTTGAACTTCTCCAAGGACTACAAGGATAGCCTTTCTATTTCCTTGTCTTTGAAAGTAATATTTTTGGTTAAGTCACTATTTAAATACAGCTGTTCTTTTGCAGAGAATTACAGTTTGCAAATTATGATAACCAGCTTTCCTGCTGCTGGCCATTCAAAATACTGCTGTATGATCTTTCCAAAAAAAAATGTACTATTGTTTGCACCCATCTTTTACTAATAGTCTGAACTACTGAATCTCTGAGAAGCACAGGGAGATGAAAGCGTTCTGTAGCTCATTGGGCAACAGATTACTATAATTATTACAACACTTCTAAGTTACTTTTGTTGCTTTCGTTTTTTTTTTTTTTTCTATTTTGAGTCTTTCTGACCAGCTATTACACTACTCTAACAAGAAAGTACAGAAAATCAATGAACTGAAAAGTTCAACATACTGTAATATGACTTAACTTGGAAATATTGTACAATGTGGTATTACTAACACTCTAATCCTGCCCAAGTTTTTTCTTTGTTGCAACAATCCTTCTTAATGCTTCATAGACCTGATAAAGTGTAACTGTTCCTTCAAAGTAAAATAATTTCTATAGGGTATAGGGTAACTAACATGGAGATATATTCTTATTTCCCATCAATATTTTTTTCCATCTCACTGAAACCCAAGAGAAACTCCATTCTGTCTCATTTGTAAGAAGGTTTTGAAGGTTTGTTTGTATTCTCCCCAAGATAAAATTTTCAAGGTCTTAAAACCAGACTGGAATTCATTCAGAAACAGCCAATTGTTTAGGGGAATGAAAGATATTATGACGGAATATGAAATTCAGTTTGAGGAATATTAAACATTTCTGAATTCATTAAGAATTGACGAGTACATAAAATAATACCTAATGGATATACTACTTTTTATACCAACTGGCTTGGACAACTGGCATGTTATTGTTTTTTAAAAGATACTCAATGAAATATGAATTGCTAAGACATTCTTTATAGATCCTGAAATAAAAGAAAAACCTCTGACATCTGAAAAAAAATACTAATGTGAATATATTCAGAAAGGACATGCAGAATCATGTGGTAAGCTTCAGGGTTGTCAAAGTGACATGAAGATATGGAAAATATGTAAAAAAGAAAGAGGAATTAACTTGATGGAAATTCAAAGAATTAAATATCAGCCAGTACTAATTTATGCAAAAAAATATCTTTTACAAATTTTAATGTCATCTTTGATGAGATTATGCATTTGGTAAGGATAATTGAGATGAAACATATTACTTTGAGCATGCAAATTAGGTATTACAATGCCTAAAATGACCTCACATGGTGATTTACAACACCTGCCTAATATAACACTTCAGATGGGTTTAGGTGGTGTGTAAATACTTGGTCCAAGAGAGCTGTATAAGAGCTGTATAAGCTGCTACCAAAGGGTACAGGCAGACGGGATCTCTAAATCAGTCTGACAGGTTTTTTTTTGTTTTTGAAAGAGGCAGTACGGACCTGCGTTTCCCTCTCTTTTCTTTCCCACCTTTTTCTGTTTCAAGCCATTCCCTTCTGCTGTTTGTGGTTCTTATCTGACCCCTGGTGATCTAACTCAGCTTGCAAACTCTATTTGAATTTATTCATTATTTTACTGGGCTAATTTTCTTCTCCTTTAATGAGTGGAATTGGCTCATCAAGAACTCAGACAAATGTCAGAACCTGCATATGGAACACAGTTGGAGCATGTGGACAGGAGCCAGCTAGGAGAGATAGAAAGACAGGAAAGTCAGAATGCCTTCTTTTGGCAAGAGGGAGCTGCTGAGTCAGCCCTGGCCAAACCATCTAGCCATACTCTGCATCTGCTTCTCCCCAACACCCTCAATGATATGATGCCTCCATTTGGAGCACAAAGTTCACTTGATGCATGATCTGGAGCATCTCCAAAGAAGCCCCATCATCTGAAATGTCCAGATCAGTTCTGAGCTTCTACCTACGCTCTATCATGACTGAGAGAAGGAGAAGGAAGTCTAAAATCTACCCTGGAAATCTACCTTCATGCTTAGAGATCAGTCTCAGATGATGAAAACATTATTTAGTCACTAGGATCATACCTAGAAAACAGGAGGCAGGAAGATCTTCTTGATCACATTTATTATTTTAGAAAATAACAGGATGAAGCATTGCTCTGTATTAAAAATAAATAAATGAATTAATAACTGTATCCTAGGAGAAAGAAATGGAAGTGTTAGTTTGTGATCCATTGGTCTTGAATAGCAGGCTGAGTGGCTGTCTTGCTCTCACGTGCCTGAACTCTGACCAAGTCCATACTGGGTATTCAAAAGGGCATATAAATGAAAATTATCTTTTGCTGCAATCAAAGAATAGCTTCCAAGAAAATCACTAAAACACTGAAGATTTAACTGGACATCAGAAAAAAATACTTACTGGCAATGTTTTGCTCTATGAAAGTATTTCTAGTAGGATTCTGCTGGAATCTATATTAGGGCTGAGACAATTCAGTGTTTCCATAGTGATGTAGAAGTAAACACGATATGGCTGCCAAAAAATGTGTAATTATTGGCAGAATGATAGATAATGAAAGTGACAAGGAAATCCTGAAGAACAATCTGACAAGCAGGGTCCATTCAAAGAAAAACGCCTACAGATATTTGCGTCTATCTATCTAGCTGTACACATAAAAGTAAGGAACATTACAGAATTAGGGATTGCATCCTGGTAAACCACTAACCTTAAAATTATATAGTGTTGCACTGTAATAAGAACCAAATATAAAGTCCTAGCAGGTTTTTGGTGAAGAAGGACACTTGTAACTTGGAGGAGCAACAAAAAATTGATGCTAAACACTTACACGACATTAGGGAGCCACATTATTTTGCTTGGCCTTGTTTTTATTTTTTTATTTAAAAAGAAAACGGACACAATAGAGGCAAAATTACAATGATTATTTAAACGCTATAAAAACAGATTTATTTTCCAATTTAAAGATCTTTAAGTGTGTCTTTTCTCTAAGTCCACACACACACTCATCCAGCAGAAGTTTGCTTGCCATGAGAAAAAGGTTGTGACTGCAGGACACAACTCCTTGAACAGTGGGAAATCTATTCTTACCAAGAAAATATTATGTTGTTTTCAACTGAAGGTACTTTCCTCCAGAGGTGAGATAGTTTTTTTCCTAGGACATCTTCCCAGGTTAATTTGTGCATGGCTGTCCTATCTCAATTAACTCCGTGCTCTTCCTTGGAGCAACTCCACATGCACAGCCACAGCCCGAAGGCAGGTTGAGAGGTGACTTGATAAGTACCTTCAGGAGCAGAAAATCAGAGGTTGTAAATGACTCTTTAATCTAGCAGAGAAAGCTGCAATAGTGAAACCAAACTAAGCCAAATGTAAACTGTAAAGTAGGTATCTGCTACATGCCTCTTGATGTCTTCATGTCAAGTACAGATGCCTTTGTGGTATTCAAACAACAGAAATTTCTTTCAATTCAGGCAAAGTTAAATGGCTTCTAATATACAGGTCAGAGTAACTGAGCTGAGGGTTTTATCTGCCTTCATCTTCAAGACTGTCTGAGTAAAAGAACAACATTAAGGGATTACTACATGGCTAATATATAAATATTTTAAATATATTTGTAATTTATTTACATTATGCATTTGCAATGTATATATTTATATATATATATATGATGCAATGATATAATATATATATTAGTGTAAATTATTGCAGAGCTGATTAAATATTACTGTTAAGTCCAGTTGTTTCTGGTTTTCGTTTTTGCTTTACTTTATGGTCCAATTTGTGGGATTTCAGGTTTCCCCAGAGAAGCTAATGAAGATATGGGGATCACAGCATTTTGCAGGACTAAATATGTTTTCCTTCTCTTTGTAATGCATGTGGTACATGTGTAAATGTCAACTTCAGTCATTTTTCCGATAAAAACAAAGTATTAACACCTGTTCTCATAAAAGCAGCAACAAAACTAATATTTGCATCCTCTGAGATTATAATCCAATTTAAGAACAGAGAGAATATTTTAAAAAGAATCCAGATGTGCAGCTAGTCACTTAATTCATATGAGAATTCCCCGATTTTTTTTTTTTTTTGCAGAAAAGGGTGAATGAAGAGTCAATAATAAATTAGAGAACAGCAAATATATACTCATTCAAACATTTATGCTTGACACTTTCAGGATTCATAAGCATTTTGATAAAACATCTGGCTCACTAAATATTCAAATAACATGACCCCTCTAGAAGCAGTGGGTTGATTAACAGTGTTTGTTTATGAAAATGTTCTTGACTAAGGTTGTTGGTTTTTTTTTTGTGTTTTTTTTTTCCTAAACTCAAGCATCTCTAATAACAAGAGTGTCAAGCAAGATCTTAATTAAAACATGATGGTAAGATCAAATGGTTTTAATTAGAGTAGGGTAATATGCCATGTGTAATGGAAGTGATTTACAATGTGGTTAGTTTGGTCTAGACATCTTTCAAATTGAATCTTCTATCTTTTTCTCTAAAATTTACCCAAATCCTGATGAATTTTAAAGCAGTTGAGAGTCTTGAGATCTTCTGAAAATCTGTGCATGTCACTGAATGTGTGTGCTTAACAAAGTGCTTAAATGTGATTTTGAGAAGAAATTTCTTTAGGGTTAGTCAATTAAATATGCCTTTCTCAGATGTCCAGTGAAATAGCAGGTTTGTGAAAACAGCTATTTACTGCTTGAATTAAACTGTGATTTGATATTCAAAAGCACAGGTAATCATCAGGAAATCATTACCTATAGAGACACCTCCAAGAAGTCATGGAGTGACTTGGGTGGGTTTTGTTGGTTTGTTTTGTTTGTTTTTTTTAGTTGGCTGGTTTTGTTGTTGTTTTTTCTTTTGTACTTGTCTGAGTCATTTTAAAAAGATTAATAATTTGATCCTTTTTGATTACAACGTGTAATTGAAACACTTACATGTCAATTAAAGCAGAGCGGCATAAAACCATAGGGTGTTAGAAGCTTACACACGGGGCATCATTTACTGCCATTTTGATGATCTGTAAGACTTTGCCTTATATCAATTATAAATAACTCATTTGAAAGTAGATATAAGTGAAATTTACTAAATTGATACCATTTTCTTTTTGTGATCTGAAAATATATGCATAAATGGCAAGAAAATGTAATTGACCTTAACCTTTTCTGTGATAAGTCTCTTCAGTAATGTAGTAATACTTTGCACGTATATAGTATAGTACCTCTTATCTAAACATCTCAAAGAGCTTTAGAAAAATTAATTAAATTTCACAGCACTTCTTCGAAGTAGGCATATGAAGTATTAAATAGGTGATTAAACTGTGAAAATAAGAGGCAAAAGCCAACATTTTCAAAACAGGACACCTAATGTTAAGAATGAGACCATAAAGCTGTTTATTTTGGTGCATTATTTTCATTAAAACCACAAGTTCCACTGACCTTAGGCCTCTAATGACACATAAGCACAGAGCTTTTGACCCACAAGGTCTTTGATGTAGGAACTTGATTACATTGTCCTTTATAATGCAGAGCAAATCACAGGTCAGGTAGCACACTGGCTGCTGATTGGGGGGGGGGGGGGGGTGGGGAAGGGGGGGGGGGAAGAGAGAGAGAGAGATCCCTCCATCATTAACACCATCTGATTCTGCTAGTTCACTACGCAAGAAAATTTATCTTAGATACATGTCATGGCTTTAAACACTACCACCTTTCAAGATACTGGGATGTGTTGCCTCCTGGAGGTGCCTCTCCCTCTCTCCAACAACAGTAGAAATAAACCAGTAACTAGCTAACAGAGACGTTAATTTTTTAGACAGATAATATAATATAAGATTAATTTCACCCTAGTTAGGGAAAATTATACTTGTGTGGACCTGATTAACAGAGCAATGTTATAATTCAGTTTCTAAGAAAGAACTTTGAATAGGTAATGCTAACAGACATCTTTTAAATAGAACACTTTGAATCATGTATTTCTTTTCTGCTTTGAGACTAAAGACGTAAAGGCAGAATAAACTTTATCATTATTACTCTATATTCTTGTTAACATATGTTGCAGTCTGGATAATGATAAAAACTTCCTGCCTAAACAAGGTTTACACTCACAAAGCTTGGGAATGCAAGGTGTTTTCAAGCAAGGTGTAACTACATATTTTAAAAGATTAACATGATGGTGCATGCATATATGGCACCTTATTTCTAAGATTTCTTGCCTGAGGAAGCACACAATCAATTCAAAGAGAGGTACCTGTAAAGGATGGGCTGTCTCTCTTGCATTTAACTCATTCATGATGAATTTGAGGAGGAAGTCTTCTTGTCAACAGCCAAGCACACCCCCTTGGAATTAATCAGGATTATAAACAGGGGTGAATATTTCGTATAATCATAGAATCACAGATTTGTTTGGGTTGAAAGGGACCTTAAATCCTATCTAATTCCAACCCCCTTGCCATGGGCAGGACACCTCCAACCAGACCAGAATGCTCAAAACCTCATCCAAGCTGGCCGTAAACACTTCCAGGGATGGAGCATCCACAACTTATCTGGACAACCTGTTCCAGGGCCTCACCACCTTCAGAGTAAATAATTTTTTTATAATATCTAATCTAAATCTAAAAAATAAAAATAAAAAAATAGAGGCTGGACACACATAGGTACTCCCACAACCAAGAGAAGACAGGCAGTAATTTATCTTCTGTATCTCAGTCCTCAAGTTCCCAGCAGTCTTCTCAGATGAGGTAAGAATATACTTGAATTCTAGGTGACAAGATCCCTATACCACGTACGTCCAAAATTAAGAACACTGATTCATAAGAAACAAACAAACAAACAACAACAACACCCCACACCCCCCCAGAAAAAAAAAAAAAAAAAAAAAAGGGACATAAGTTTTTAGAGACACATAGATACTCTATTTTCACGAGTCACTGTATATAGATTCATGCCATTACAGTCCTTGGAAGATTTCTAGCTTATTTACTTTTATCTCCTATATCTCCACCACCTGCCAGTCTTGTTGGTTTTGTTTTTCCTTTACTGTAATCTTGAATATAAGTCACCCAGACTAAAGCAAAAGCATGCAATTCATATCTGGACACCACTAACCAAAATATAATCATTTGACATTCAGTCTCAAAAGTACTTTGCAGGAGTTGGCTGCCTTTATTTGTGTCACATAGTGCATCAATGAGAAACTGCAAGAGATAAGAACAAGACCCAGCTTCACTTGCAAGCAATGGAGCTATCTCAGCTTATTTTGTTTCGTGGGGCTCTAGAACTACTGTGTGACCTTGTTGTATCCAATAAAAAATGAAACTATCAAATTTTAAAAAGTTTCATGTGTTTGTGGGTGAAGGTCACTGTAGTGAAACTCTCTTCAAAGAATCAAATGTATTTCCAAATAATTTATTAAAATAACAGAAGACAAGCTCAGAAAACACATTTGTGTTCCTGTCACTGTGAAATCCTTGAACTGGAGTATTTCTGGCAGAACAGAACCAGCTGGAGCTATTGAGCATAATTCTGGTAGTAGCTTACATTTTTCTAGCTCTGGGGGCCAGTAGTGTACAAGGCAAATTTGGCACCACAAAAGACAATATTAAGTTTTGATGCCAATCTTTGTTTAAAAAAAAAAAAATGTATTTCTGTTCAGTACATAGAAAGCAGATGCTTTTTCTAGGTGTCTCCAGGTACACAAGCGTGATGAATACATTCCACATTTTTCAATTACACAACTGACATATTTACAAAAATGGCGCATTGAGAATTTCCATATAAGCTTGGAGCTTGTCCCTGAAATAGCTTAAAGAAAAGAAAAAAACAGAGAGTGAGAAAAGATACAGAGCCAAACCACCTATAGTCTTCTGTCCGCAGACTACTTTGCCTTTTCTTGTTCTAGCAGTAAGGATAGAGTTGGGCTGTGTCAGCAAGTTGTGGAATTAAGCTTTTGCATTACCTATCAGTTTTTCTTGAAGGGTGCCTTTAAAGTTAGACAGCTCTTCAAATGGATCAAAGCAAAGTTTATGTACCACACAAGAACATCCTAAGTGCAGCCAAAAGATTATTTTCAATTGAACTTCGCATTCCCTTTGAAAAAGGATCTTATGCAATGCCATCCGCTGTCCAGATGCCAATTAATAGTTGAGAAGAAAAACAGCTGCTAGTTTGGTTATTTAGAAAAGTTTATTTACAAGTATGACCACTGAGAAAGTTGAAATCCTAGGTGTAGTTTATGTTTTCAGCGATGTTTTGCGTTGTCCATCCTGTTATCTTACAAATAATTCACTATCACTATCTGTGCTGAAACAATGTAAGATACACATCTGAGCACTTAAAAATCAGAAAATGCTGCATATTGAAGTGGAACTTCTCCCGACTCTCTTCTGGCGGCTGTCGGCAAACTACGCAGAGTCCCGTTGGTCAGCACCTATCTGCAGCAGCAACCTTTTCTGCACTGCAAGTGGTTCTATTTCTGGTTGGCTCCGAATACCTGCACAACTCATCTATTTGTCCTGCTTGTGTGGGCCTGATTGGCATAGTAGCAGAGTGGCTTGCAAACCACATCTGTTACCTAATGAAACTGCCTGCTGACACATTCATATATCTTTTAGGGAGTTTTTTCTACCTCTGCTCACAGCTGCTTCTAGTTCCTTTCTGGTCCTATTCACCTTGAATTTTGCATAGCAGGGTGAGTCTCTCCACAGTTTGGATCCTAATTCTTATTTCTCTGTCTTTCTGTGTGAATTGTACTTGCTTCAGATTCAATTTGCTTGAGCTGGTGCTTCAAGATTTAAATGATAAGGAGCTAATTGTAAGGGATTTTTAGCACAACACAAAGCAACTTTTTTTCTGCCTCCTGCCCAGCCAAACAATTTTCAGCTCATATGGGGCCAGTCCTCAGCTGACATAAACAACCCTACAGACATCAGCACAGCTTGGCAGACTTACATCAGCTAAGGAGCTGGCTTTCCAAGGTATGCCAAAGGCCCCTCTTCTCACACAGGCTTTTGCTTTTCAGATTGTCAGAAAGACACTGGACTTAACCTTCACTGTTGACTTGACCTTTAAAGCCTAGTCCCAAGTGCCGCTTCTCCCCTCCTGAAATGAAGAGTCTGCTCAAGCTCCCTCATTCTGAGAAGGGCTGGCAGGACATCTCCCTTGGTGCCTGAGCTTTGGCATACACCCTGGGTCAGGGATAACTGAGGCAGCTGCAGATCTCTTCTGTGTCCAAAGGCATCCAGGGAGGGTGTCTTGACTTGAAATGCGGTTTATGTAGCTGGAATTCTTTTTTCTCATTGTTGCAACACGAGAGCTTGCTGCTGCTAGTTTTAGGTGTAGGTATGGAGGTATACTTAAGCAACTGTAAGGGCACCTGAAGCTCAGGGAAAGACTACAAATATGAACGGTTTTGATTGCTCTGAGCTTAATTGTCCGGTCTTGGAGCAATTTTGTGATCACCCATGGTCTCACTTAGCAAATAAAGCTGAACACACAAAACTGAGATACACCCCACAGTAACTAAAAACACTGATCATTTTCTCTAATATTTTGTCTGGTGCTGTTTTTTAAACTACTTTGTGTATCATAATTGATGACCTGTGTTTTAACTTGTTTAATGTGACCATTCTGAGTGTTCTAGTGCTTAGACACTGAGCAATGCATCACAGAAACCTGGAACCAAATGAAGAGGAACATTATTCTGTGTACTGCTTGCTAGGCTGTACTTGCAGTAACAGTAAACTGAATCACTGAAAATGGTCCCATACGGTTTTAGGCAACCTTGCCAAATAATCCCATTCATAAATCCCATTCTTATTCCACTTCCTGTATTTCATATACTGTGCCAGATTTCTCTGATCATAATAACCTTGTATATCTTCTTCGTCTAAATTTATTCATGATTCCTACATTATATTCACACATAGTTTGCAATGTCCAATATTGCAAAGTAGTAGCAACAAGCATCTTTTGACCTGCTTCACAAAGTTCATAATTAAATCTAAGAGACACAAATCACATTCTGCAGCAAGGTGGGCTTTCTATGTGCCTTTAGAGCATGTAAGGAAATATCTGTTTATGCAGCACAGTGGATAAAGAGAATCTAAATTCATACCAATTGCAGAGAGAAACTTGTTAAAGTATATGGCACTAAGCACAATCACAGAATGCAAGAATATTTTGCATAATTTCTGTTTCTAAATAGCATGTTCTGAATATTTCCCATGTTGCCAACTCAAGCTTCAGTAGAGATCTATGAACAGGTTCCTAAATTCCAGCAAAGACTTACAACTAAAGCCCTTGGCTGGGCTTTCTGAAGCATGTTTACAGCCATAGTCAGGTAAAATTTCCTAGTGATCTATGAAAAGCTAAAGTTTAAACAGTATCATTTAGCTGCAACCACCTGTTTCAATTAATTCTCTTACATGTTTCATGCCCTGAAAGCTTTCTTCTTTCTCTTTAAGTCACTCTGTCAAAGACCACAGATGTCTTATTTTTGTTATAGCCCTATTATGCTTTCAGTAATTACAAGAGGTGAATTAAATAAATCTGCAAAATACAGCATACATAGGCATCAATCATCACCTGCAAAATAATGTAGGCATAGTTGTCAGGTAAGAGAAACAATCCTAAAAGACTTAGAAAGACAACAACCAACCTTGTGCTTTATTTGCTGAATATCACTTTTAGTTATAAGCTTAGGGAAGGAAATGCAGTCTCATAAATGGGCCACTAGACAGGGAACTGAACTGCTGGTTATAATCCTCGTTCTCCTGCTGGCCTGGCAGGCAGTATTTTACCTTCCACTCCATCTTGTGAATTTATGCTGAGATCTCTCTTTTCTTAATGTGTGGGGCATCACCTTCTGCAAGAGTCTTTCAGTATAATACTGATATGGACAGTAATCTTTATAACACCAAAAAATCATACATGTTTTTTCACATTCTTAACAAAAACAGAGGTACAATAGCAAGCAGTGTGTAGCTAGCAATACTCAGCATAAAACTAAGCGGATACCTAGCTGAAACGCAAAGAAGGATGGTCTCAAATATTTTCAAAATACTCAGCTTTTTTTCTTACCTATCACTTTCATATAATATGTAGACATCCTTCACCTGACACCATCCTTCCAGTGTAGGTTCTGAGGTTCTGCCACAGGTAATCAGTGCTTCTCTAAGACCTGCAGTTCCTTGAATGTGTATCAAAAGTATATTCTTTGATTGCAAAATATTTGATAAAACTGCATTCTAATAGCTATGAAGAGAGAGAGAGAGGGGGGAAAGAAAGAAGAAAAGGAAGGAAGGAAGGAAGGAAGGAAGGAAGGAAGGAAGGAAGGAAGGAAGGAAGGAAGGAAGGAAGGAAGGAAGGGAGGGAGGGAGGGAGGGAGGGAGGGAGGGAGGGAGGAGGGAAGGAAGGAAGGAAGAGATGTGACATGTCACATATCGGACACTATGCAAACATATGACTTCAATATGGGGCATTGGAGAGAAAGATCTTAGAATAGTGTTCTATTCTGTGGGCAGAGTTGGAGGCATAAGTGAAAGCACTGCAAAAATAAAATAATTATTTCCAAATACGGACAGGATAACATTTTAAACAGGTAAAATGTTATTTTGAAACAATGATAGGGAAGAATCAAGCAGGGTAAACCCTGAGAAACTGATATTCTCCAACCAAATTTTCAGATTTAAGAGCTCTGTGTGTGGAAAACATTTCCTGGAATTGCCTGTCTATTGACAGACCAAGGTTTTCATTATTCTTCTTGTCATCCTGTATCAAGGTGCTGCGATTATACTGTAGGTATCTCTAGATTTTTAATTCAGCATGAGATTTTTTCAGAAGTCTTTGCCAAACTCAGCTCAAGATCACATATAAGGAAGCTTTAGTGTTGATTATACTAGAAACAGATAGACCAATGCTTCTCAACATCTTGTTCCAAATGGGCAATGACAGGATAAATCACTGGGTCTGAAAGTCTCTTGGCTGTAGCATGAAACTGGATTGAAGATGAACATTAGATCTACATGAGCATTATTAACCTTTCCCTCTGCTGCTAAAATTCTGGTGCTTTGGGAGAAGGTTTCAGCGTTTAAAATTGCGAAGCTCTGAGCAAGTACTTTGCAAATGCCATAAATTACTTCATTTAAAATATGCTGAGATCCTAGCAAAGTAACAAGATTTGCCTAGAAAACATTAATGGTGCATCCAAAGCTTTAGATCAAGGCTTAGATCCTTTTATTTAAAGTAGGTTGAAGATGTTGGTTTAAAGTCTCCTAATATGACTGCAGAAGTTACCAAGGAGAGAAAGAAGATTGAGGGGAAAAAAAATCCTTTTTTCTTTCTTTTTCTTTTTTTTCTTTTTTCTTTTTTCTTTTTTTTCTTTTTTCCTTTTTTCTTTTTTTTCTCTCCTTCATTTTAGGGAAATAGGCAAAGCATCTTGAAAAAGAAGTGTCACAAAGCTACAGGGACCACTACTGATATCACAAGAGCAATTAGTACTACTTTCCTTTGAACAAAATTATACACAGCTGCAGATTTCCAGGCATACAACACAACGGAAGGATTACTTATTGGAAAGCTTAGATGTAGACTTCAGTTACTCATTTTAAGTCCAGGTCCCCATTTATTACTTTTACACTTTTTTTTCCACATAATTCTCTTCGGCTCCAGCCAACCATAACAGCAGCTGTCCTTGTAGAAATAGATATATGGAACATGGCACATGGAGAAACCAACAGGCATCCAAGGAAATAATTCTAAGTGTCTTCTGATGTATGTGTTTCTATCTACATCACAATCCAGAGGTGGGTGGCTATCCCGTGTAGATATATCCAAATTAACATCAGTCTAGCTGTGTCTCCATGGTAGCAAGGACTTCCTTTGAGATGTACAATCCAGCAAGATATAAGATGTGTATGCAGGAAGAGCTGTACCTCCTGTGTTTCACAGCTGTCACATTAAAGCTCACTTGGAAATGTCTATGCAAGATGCCATCATACATCAGGACCATGAGAGTTTGGGGTGTATTTGTTTGTTGTTGAACACTATCGAAAGAGGGCTAGGTCACTTCTGAGTTGTTGATTCAAACCTTTACAGCTTCAAGAGGGAATGAAATCTGGAGTGCTTAACCATTTGGGGCAAAAACAGAAGAGCTTTTACCACTTCTGACTTTCAAACAAGGTCTCTGTCGAGACACAGACACCTGTAACCCTGTTTAAGGTCCCTAATTTCTAAAGAGTTCATTCTAAAGCCCAATGTTTTCTTGTAGATTGGTCTGCTCAATGTACAGGGGTTTTAAGCTTTGTTCTTCTAAGTCATTTATGTCTTCAAATTCATTGCATGGCAAATCTACATATCTAACTCCTAATTTGGGGTTTTACTTCATAAATGCATTACATCCAAACATAGATATTGCAACACTTAGAAATGCAGGCACTGAAATTTTATTCTACCAAGTCCTCAGACCCTTAAGTTTTCCCATGCAGCTCATCCTCAAACACAGATAGATCTATTTCATTGTATTCATGCGATTTCTCTCCTCTATTCTGAACTCAGTCTGAATTAACTCATATCCAGGCCTCTAACTATCTGCAAAGACTAGAAAGAGTGAGATTAGCTCTTGGAAAAGTTTCCAGATTGAGGATAATATAGATATTTCATGTGTCACTCTCTTATCCTTATCACAGACATCTATATAAATGAGTTTCTGACATTACCCTACTTATCTGTTACACAGCATTACAGATTTGTAAGGTTATGCTTTCTCTGGGCTCTGAGATTCCCTCTTGAATCCAGACGTTCAGCATTGTTTTCATCACACTTGGACTTTGTTCCACTTTTAGTAGCAGCATGATGTCAGTCACATTTAAATCAGATGAAAACCTGAATTTTTCATATTAATTAAAGTTCAATGGATTCCTTATAAAAAATAGATGAAAGGAGCAGCAGTGACAGGGGAGTCATGTAGGCCGGATTTTCTGCAGATTAGCTAAAGCTGGTATGAACTTCCTCCCTAGCTTTCTGGAATGTTTCCTGATTTTTTGAAGAGATTGACAAATAAGGTTTTGCATAATAGCACAGGAGCAATTTCCTCATCATTTCCACAATATAAAGAGGAGACAGAAAGAGAAAAAAAAGCATGCTTTCTCTCCAAAGCATTGTTTCTTGAATTGCTGTTAAACACACAGGGGCTAAACTCACCTCAATTACTATTCTCCTGGGTTACATCTCTGATGAATTTGGCTTTGATGTGTTTAGGTGTGGTGCCCTGGAAAAAGCACAAGTAGAGGCTCTTAGAATTGTCAGTTTTTGGAGACTGCTCATAATTGTTATTTACAAAGGAAACCCTCGACATTACTTTGTTCCACATCCTCACTCCACAGCTAGCCCCTCAAAGGACAGCATCTCATAGCACTGATGGCATTTGATCATCTAGAAACCTCCCAATATTCCTTTAGCAGTAAGGACAGTTCCCTCACCTCCCCAGGATGACTCTGAAGCTGGGAAACCCAATTCTGGGCTACCAGGGCCCTGAGCTACTTCAGGTAGCTCCATGGGCTGCTGCCTAACATATCCGTTGGGTCAAGCCAGGAAGCACTGGTGTACCTGGGTGGGACAGGAGAAGAAACCCCACCCACCACAGCCTCTACAGAAGGCCCCAGAACGACTTTTTCAGTACTGTAGAAATACTGGATCCAATCAAAGAAGGCCACCTAAACACATTGCTCCATCTAAGCAAATACAAACCAAAAATTAGATCAAATACTGCACATTCAGGCAAGTTACTTGAAGGAATAATGTCAGGCAACCATCCCTCTCCCTTTTAAAGAAGTGGTGTGGTTTAAGCTGGCAGGCAGCTAAGTACTACATAGCCTCTCACTCACTCTCCCCAGATGGAACTGGGGAGAGAATTGGAAAGGTAAAAGTGCAAGAACTTATGGCTTAAGATCAAGATAGATTACTAGGTAAAGCAAAAGCCACTTATGCAAGCAAAGAAAAACAAGGAATTCATCTGTTTCTTCCTATCAGCAGGCAGGTGTCAGCCTCTTCCAGGAAAGCAGGGCTTATCATGTGTAAGAGTTTTTTGGGAAGACAAACACTATTACTCTGAGTGTCCTCCCATTCTTCTTTCTTTATCCCAGTTTTTAATGTTGAACATGACACCACGTGGTACGGAATATCCCTTTGGTAAGCCTGGGCCAGCTGTCCTGCCTGTGTCCCCTCCCAGCTCCTTGTTCACCCCCAGCCTCCTCCCTGGCAGGGCAGCACAAGAAGCAGAAGAGTCCTTGGCTCTGTGCAAGCACTGCTCTGCAGCAACTAATTTAAGTCACTTAGAGACTCTACCCTACTACTTCAGTCTGTACAGCTACCTGGTATATATTCCAGCGTGACAACTTTTAATATATTAAAAAGGAACCCAGACTGTTAGCCAAGCAATGAGCAAAGCAGTGATGTTTCTAAGTAGATTAACTTCTTTCTCCATCTCTGCCAAAGCCACATGCACTTTGCCTTTTTACAAATAGCAATGCTAGACTGAACATACAGATACGGTGATTCTTAACTAGTATTTCTGCAAAGGAACTGGAGAGATAACATCCACTAGAACATGGTTTTAACATTTACTACTACCTTTTCATTAAAGCTTTCCATGAGAGAGTCAGCAGCAAGGTCTAAATGCTTTAGTATTATGGGGAGCATGAAGAGAAATTCTCAGCAGGAGGCTAATGTCATGCTCCATTGACCCTCCCTTGTTCCCATCTAGATTCCCCCAAATTGCCTTTTAGATCAAGGGTCTGTTTTAAGGAAGTAACTTGTCATTTCATAAAGACTTATAGACTGTGACTAGCTTAGGATTCTGATCTAGCTCTGTAAGTAAGCCATCTTGCCTTGCATTCCCCTCTGACATCAGGGAAAAGTACCTGCAACCTAGGTCATGGTTTTCAGGTAAGTCCATGTTTCCCAGAATGGAAGAGTTGGCTTGCTTTTGGGGATATGCAGTTCCACAAGGGCACAGAACTGATGTACAAAGTTGGAGAAAATGTTGGAAAACCATGTCAGACCCAAACAGTAGCTCTCTCAGGCATGTGATCTTCAAAATCGACTGTAAGGACATATTACAGAGCACTATGAGAGTCAGGTGCTCCCTACACGCCTACCTCATTCTTCTGATGAGATAATCATGACATTGCCACATGCACTCCAATGGCAATATAACATGAACCATTGGGAGTTTACTTATTCTGTCTCTTGGAGGAAGGCCCAGAACCTCAAGAAACATTCAAGCAACTTCCTTCTAATTTGAGATACAGGTCCAGGGGCTCCCATAACTCTTTCTACAACACAAAAATTGAAATGATCCTTCAGCTACATGGTAAACACCAACTTTCTGCATTGTTATCTACTAAAATTTTATTCACAGATGCTGTAATGAAGCAGCAGTATAACATATTTCAGAACAATTTGATAAAAACTTGGATTATGTTCATTTTCTAGCCAGAAAGAGGATTACTACTTAGACGTTTGTTTTTTTAACAATCAAAGCAATATATATACCAGTGAGCTATGCAGAGAGAAAGTCTACTGACTATTTTATTAGGGTTTGATGAGTTTTAGTTTTACTTACCATTATTTATAGTAGATATTCTAAGTATGGAGAAACATCTTTATATTGTCACTCACATTGAAAACTTCTAGAGTGTTCTAAATGATGGGTAATGAAAAACGAAGTTGAAAGTTGTTGGAAAGTGTCTAGCAGGTACTCTTGGAGTCAGGTCAAGCCTTAATGTCTTCATTTTGGTCCAAGGGAAAAGAGTAAATAGAATACTAGTGAAAGTTGCAGATGGCACTAAAATCGGTAAAGGTTATCAACCCCAGTGAAATAATGCAAGAGGACCTGAATAGGTTAGAAATATGGGCTTAAAGCAAAATTATGTTTAGCGTGGAAAATTGCAAGCTAATCCCAATAGAGAAAAGTAATTAATGCTGAGTAGCAAAGGAACAAAGGTAAAAAGAACCTGAAAAGCAGGTTTATTGAAAGAAATACGGGGTAAAAGAAAACTTAGAGATAAATTTGCAACGTGAAGCAGGAAAAAAAATACTTTTGATATAAAGGCTTAGGAAAAAATCACATGCCATAAAACGTGATGAAACATTGTAGCTGTGTGCATGGCAATATCTGACAGACCATCTGCAAATTAAAGCATCTCTGTACCAGAGAGCAACATGTAGGATGAGAAGACTTTTTTTTTCTTTCTTTCTAGGAATAATTGATTTATAAGAATACAAAGCAGAAGTTCGTGAAGAAGTAATGTGAAAGTGGGCACACCCACCCAAAAATAAATATTTTCCTCTTCTACCGATATTTTCATTATAGTTGGCCAATGAGCATGAGATGAAATTAAAGAGATCAAAATCAAGATCAGTAGCAACAGCCACATATAGAGAAGACATAAGTTTTAGCACTCCAGGCATTTGAAGTAAAGATCAGGAAACTTTAGAGTTGTGCAATAATGAACTTTGGTAAAATTGGAAATTAAACTGCTAAACACAGCAGATCTTTCACACTTGTAACCTGTGCTACTTCCTGTCCCACCTGATAAAATGTGATTTATAGCAAAGCATGTCTCAAATTCATTAGGTCTCCTGAAGGGACTCGCTTCAGCGTTTTCTTGTGGGGTAGAATATTTTGTTTCTTTCTCTCAGGAAAATATTCTTCATTAAGAAGGTGTTTGGGCACTGGCACAGGCTCCCCAGGGCAGTGGTCATGGCACTGAACCTGCTGGAGTTCAAGAAGTGCTTGGACAACACTCCCAACGTAAGGTTTGCTTTTGGGGTGGTTCTGTGTGGACCCAGGAGTCAGACTCCATGATCCTTGTGGGTCCCTTCCAGTTCAGGATATTTTGTTATACTGTGATTGTTTGTTTGGTTTGTTCAGTATTGTTTTGCTGTTGTTGTTGTTTCGCTTTGTTGGTTTTTTTTTTTGTTTTTTTTTTTGCCAGGTCTGACAAGTCTAATTAATAGGACAAATATTGCAGATCAGCCCTAGTACCTAGTTAATTACTATTTCATCTAAACCACTTTGGAAATGAAACAGTAGCAGTATGTTCCAAGTGATTGCACTCTGTGTTCAGAGATTGGCCTTTCTTCCTGTCCTCGACTTTCTCTGTATCTGTGGGGATGTTCTATCTTTTAAACTTATCTTATATATTGACTGCATGGAGATAGTAGTGCACATTTTCATAAATTGCTCTCAGTATATGGAATTTCCTCTATCAGTGCGGTTTTATGTCATGAAATATTTTCTATGTATATACTGATATTGTTTTATAAATTAACTCTATTGTTTTTCTCAATTAAACTACTGAAATTTGTTTCCAAAAGCTCTTAATTTTGAATATTTTTTTTATTAAATCCTTTATAGTCCAGAAGACTTTCCTCAGTAAACAGTAATTTTCAGATTGATCTAATTTATATGACTTTTTTATTTCTTCTGATATATCCTGTTTCTGTGATTGCAGTGAGAGATTCCTATTTTATGTACAATACTTAAGAATGATTAATGAGTTTCATTGTTAGGAACAAAACTTTAATAAAATCTATCTTAATTTCTGCTGTAAATAATAACTGCTTCCATTGAATTACCCGAAGTCAATTGAATTGAAACAAATATAGTTTACATGGAAAAAAAAAAAAAAAAAACATTTGCTGCTGCATTGTTTATGCAAGGTGCAACATTCAAATTCCTAATTTTGCACTGGCAACCTAAACAATTTACCATAGAACAATAACGCAATTATACCTAGGAATATCTGTGCTTAAGGTCATTGTTTTTTCTACTTCATGTCAAATGATCATTTAATGTCCTATTAAAGGAACAGAGATTTCTGACAATATAGGCATGAAGCAGACAGATTGCTCTTTTGCACACTTGTCCTTGGGAAAATCCAATCCTGCTCCTGCCTCATTAGACAACAAAGGAATCCAGAAGGGGAGTTCAGCTGCAATCTTGGGATGAATATAGAGAAAGTTTTTCAGACAGACAGTAGGGGTTTGACACATATTTTGACCCCTAGGCCTCTCTCCAGGTCTGTACAGGAGACCATCACAGCACTGTTGGAGTACAATTCTTCGAGCAAGCCACACACATGAGCTCTGGCTTTGGGAACGTGCCTGAAGCGTAGGATCCAGCAGCAAGGCAGAGATGTACTGCAGCCTGTAAAGTGACAGCTAGGGTGCACTGATACATAAGTGCCTGGAAACTGCTCTGATTTATTGCAGTGGCTGTTATGGCTCTCTGTGAAGCCTAAAATAATCTATGAATGTTTCACATTTTAATAGTATTCATGTTGAGGGCCTCTGTGTGACTGCAGCTATATGATAACATATGCCCCAATTGGATCCACCCTTTGTGTGCATGACACAATTTGTACATAGTTAGCCATGAGGGAGACAGAGATTACCTGTTTCCAGTGCTGGGAGACCCATTGCTGGGTCTCCCAGCCACTCATATATACCAGAAAGAGGGAAGTATTCTTCTTAAGAGCATTTACACCCTCAGAGCTCAACAGATGGGATGTTCTTGCCCTTCAAGGCAAAGCTCTGCTGTCAGAACAGACAAATGAAGGAAAAAAATAAGTAACAAGCAAAGAAACTAGTTAAGATTTTAATGAGATTTGACTGGTTATTACATTGCCATTAATTATTATTAACTTAAATGTTCAATAACACCATGGACCTCAAGCAAGGGTAAGAGTACATTAAGAGTACAAACTGTTCCTAGCAAAGCAAGAAGCTGTTCCAGAACGTCACTGTTAATAGAAGTTGAGCACTTAAAAAGTTAGGAAAGCTATGGTTAAGACCACTCACAATATTCATCCCTTCCCCTGAAGCCCATGTTATATGATCGGAGTAGCTGAGGGACCTGGGGTTGTTTAGTCTGGAGAAGAGGAGGCTCAGGGGAGACCTTATTGCTCTCTACAACTACCTGAAAGGAAGGTTTGGGGAGCTGGAGGTCAGCCTCTTCTCATAGGTAACTAGTGATAGGACTAGAGGGAATGGCCTCAAGTTGCACTGGGGAGGTTTAGGTTGCAAATGAGGAGAGATTTCTTCTCAGAAAGAGCAGTCAGGCATTGGAATGGGTTGCCCAGGGAGGTGGTAGAGTCGCCATTTCTGGGGGTGTTTAAGGAAAGGTTGGACATGGTGCTTAGGGACATGGTTTAGTGGGTGACATTGGTGGCAGGGGGATGGTTGGACCAGATGATCTGGAGGTCTTTTCCAACCGTAATGATTCTATGATTCTGTGATGCTAAGCAATTTTCATTATACATCTCTTTACCCATCCAGCCTATTTCCAACAGCACTTCTTCAGTCTCCATCTCTGAAACAATTCCACTGGCTGCATGCTCCCTCCTTACTTCCAGGCAAGAAGTCCTGCACAGACAACCCATACTGCTCTCCAGCAGCACCTCAGTTTTAGTCCTCTTTTTTTCCAGGCATATTCTGACCTTTCTTTCTCTGACATATTCCTTCCTATCCAGCTCTTGCTTTGCTCATCTTCAGATTCAAAGTATTCCTACCAACAGTTCAAGTGCTCAGCACTTACAGTAATGGCCATATCTACACTATTAAGTGAAGTAGGCTACAGCCTTGAGAGCAAAAGGCACTGCACTGCTAAAATCCATATGCCCAAGCCTTCCATTCTGAACGTTCTCCTCGAAAATCAGGATGGTGTGATCTTGTCATCCCAGTCATGCTGCGCCATCTCCTAAGCCATGCAGGATATAGCTTGGGCATCCTGTGTTTCTCTCCAGCTTCTCCAGAAGTGCATTTATTTGTATAACTTTCTTTATGGATTTTTTGTTTGTTTATTTGCTTGACATAAATGCCACCCTTCTGGACAAATTTGAAGTCTCTGCAGGAAATCTGGCAGAAACACAATAGCTGCAGATCTGAAAGAAAAGCCTACTGACATCTTAAGATGCTTTTCCCACAGCCTGGCTCTCAGCAAAGACTGGGTTGATTTGGCTGAAATTTTCCAACAGTCAAAGGCAGACCCCTAGCAGAGAAAATTTAATCCCAAAATGTTGTGTGGTAAAAAGCCATAAGCAACTGAAAATAGGCTTATATAAAGAAAAACATTGGGAAACTTTGAAAAGTGCTTCTCCTAGTCCTATTAATAATACCTTTTTGACTGGTCTGATGTTCCTTGATCCTCCTATAACGATTGCAAAAGATAAAGAAGATTTTACAGACAGGCTCAATAAATGCCAATTCATGGCTTTGACTGTATATTTGCATACTTCTCACCTGTTAAGTTTTAAGCTGGAAGGCAATAAAGATATTGTTGGTTCAGGAGCCACCAACCTGCACTTTCTGAATTCATGTTGGATACCTCCTAGATTTACACATTTAAGAGTGAACTCAAAATTCAAATATCAGGGTCATTGCTACATACATGGATGCCTTTTTACTCAGGAGCCCACAGAGCACGCTTTTATGGTATGTGTCAGGATTTACTGAGCACACTCAGGGAAGCTGCCAAAGTGTTTGGAGTGCTTTGGCAGCAGAAGAAACAGCTGGTCCCATCAAAGTGATCACATTCTTGGGCATTAATTTAGAGTCCAAGAGGATGGAGTGATGTTTGCCAGGGAATAAGCTTCATAATCGTAAAGGGTTCGTGACTCAGAAATCACAGACTAATAAAGGTATGGTTAAAGCAGTTGCTTTGTTAACTAGTCATTTGAACCTTGAAGAAAAGGGTATTTAGGCAGCATGTAGTCTCTGATCTGACCAGTTCTTTCAATGGCAGAAGCTATAGATGGATTAATGTTGTAAGAGCAATTGACTCTGAGTACTGGAAGCTGTTCTATGCAGTCTCAGTATATCAGCAAATAATAAGTCAGTGCTAGTGGAAGAATGAATTATTCATAACTATGTATTGTGAAAATACATTTGAATGTGCCTGGAAGGTTTGCTTCTGAGGAACACATGCTGGAGTTATGCAGAGATGTGTATCAGAAAAAAAAATGTTAAATAAATAACATCTGTATTTAGATTAGATATAAGAAATTCTTCACTGTGAAGGTGGTGAGGCACTGGAACAGGCTGCCCAGAGAGGTTGTGGATGCCCCATCCCTGTAGGTGTTCAAGGCCAGGTTGGATGGGACTTTGAGCAACCTAGTCTAGTGGAAGGTGTCCCTGCCCATAGCAGAGGGGTTGGAATTAGATGATCCTTAGGATCCCTTCCAACCCAAACCATTTTATGATTCTTGTTATGGACACTTAAACTTGATATATGTCTGATTGTTTTCTTTCCTTCTGCTACTTACACCAGCACAGAAAACATCCTCTTCCAGCTTGGAGCCAAGGCTACCATTGCACCATTACAAAATTGTTGCCTAATTTTCTTTCTCTTTTTAACTATTCCAGCAGCTGGAGTTTTCCACCAAATGATCGGTTAACAACACATTGAATGCAAACAATCATCAAAACAAACCCCAAACTCTTAATGAATAGCGGTGGCATGCTTATCTTTCACATTATACTTCTTGTGAAAAAAGAGGGAACATACACAGCCTCTATATCTCTCTCTCACGTCTTAGGGTTTTATTTCCATGCTGCAAGCTATCTTAAGACATGAACATTGGGAAGGATAACACTCAAAAAATGACTTGATTTATAAAAACACCAAATTCTGTAGAGGTTTTTTGTTGTTGTTGTGTTTATCCCCCTTTGAGGAGACAACAGAATGTACCGAGCATACAGCAACATAGGTATGAGCAATGAATTCAACCACGGGTGAGGCAACTGGAAAGGTCTAGGATGTGTAACAGTCATTTATTAAACCACATAAACTACAGAATTTTTTTTTTCTCCATAAGAGATTTTGGTAAACACATTACAAGATGTGTTTTAATGGAAACTAACAAACACGTAAATTTTTTCTTCTGGGAAAAAAGAAAAAAAAAAAGTGTTTATTAACCACACAGCAATCAGAAGTTTACAACCTTACTTTTCACTTTATCAAACCCTTTTTATGGGGTGCACTTTGCTGAGGGAAGGTGAGAGCTTCTGTTGTTACCCCATGTCATCGTCGTCCCCTCCCCCCCCCCCCCCGGCCACACGCAGCACAGAGTAATTAAACTTATATAGGTCAGCATATCAGATATAGAGATCCTCTAAGAAGACACCACTTCTGAAATAATGCACTGGATTCAAAAACTATAAAGAACTGTAGAGAAAGTGCACTGCTAACAGCAGGTGCTGTACAAAAATATATATATATATATTTAAAAGAGCTTTTAATTACTGTATATCTTTGTTTAGAAGCCACCTTCAACCACCTTTTCCTTGTGAGCTGCAGGGGAAAGCAATTAAATGTATGATAAAGCCACCCTTAATTTAAAGCTGCAGGAGGAAGCAATTAGTGTAACAGAAGTGTTAGCTTGTACACAAAGAAATACGGTACATGGAATCACTGGAGGTTGGCTATCACTTCAACATAATTAATACAGATGGTAATTCTTAAAATGTGTGAGACCACTGAAAGGTGAAAGTCATAGCTGGTCCATGTTTATTTCCAAGTCTCCTTATGACAAAGGACTTCACTCTTTACACAAAAACACATTGATACCTATTGGACATATAATTCACACCTTCTCTATATTCCCTTTACATATGTAAACCAACTCCAAATATTTTATGATTCTATGATTCTGTGAGCTCATTTATTTCTAAGGGGCAGAAAGGCACAATGGAATGGAATGGAATGGAATGGAATGGAATGGAATGGAATGGAATGGAATGGAATGGAATGGAATGGAAATTCCCAAAATGGTTTCAGTGTTTTTAGGACCCAATCCTTGGTCAACAATGACATGTAAACTGAAAAAATCCCTGTCAATATTAACTCCACTGAATTTAAAGGCAAAAATATTACTCAAACAAGATCAGAAAATGTTTCACTCAATGGTGTTTTGTAAAGGATACACAGGTTAATTTGACACTTTCTGTTGCATTAGATGGTATGAAACTTCAATTAATTACTATTTCTTTAATTTAACTGGTTCATTAAGAACTGATTGTAGAACCACAAAGCAAGTATTACTTCTTTCTTAGTACCTGACTTGGCTTACTTCTACAGTCCAAAGTATATGATCCTTAATCAAAATTAGATTTTAACAAAGACATTAAATGGTTAATAGTAACACACAGCACCACTAAAACTCTGAAGTAAATGAAGCTTTCACAGCTTTCAATCATACTGTTCTCTAAATACCTCAGTGTTAGTCCTTGTGTTTTCTGGTGTCCTTTATTATTAGCAGCTTACTTTACTACTAGTTTTATTTGAAGTTAACAGCACAAGTAAGATGTTTCTATAAATGTTTGATTTTATGAGCTCTTGTGCATTTTTCTCAACCAATTAGTCAAATTGCCTTCTTGACTGTATCTCCTTGCTAAATCTAGCTTTTTTAGTTTTTGTTATTTAGTGCACTACCTTATTCCATTAAAGACAAAGTTCAATTATTTGTCTTTTGAAGCTCTGAGTGCCTTGTTTAAAATGCCAAGTGCATTAAAAACAGGCCACCCTTGACTTTTGCAAGGAGATATAGAAGGGTAATAACTTAGTTTAATTTAATGGAATTTTGAAATTGAGCAAGTGTATGTATGTGTGCATGCGTATATGCATGAAAATATCAAAATAGAGATGAAATGTTGTCAAGTCATCAAGAACACTTTTTTTTTGTCTTTTTGCCAATTTTTTAATCTTAAAAAGTAGCAAGAAAGAAGGAAATTCTTGTGGCTAAAACAAAGGACAGAGAGGCAAGGGACATTGGACTTGGAGAAAAATGTATACTAGAACATCTTGCTAGCATTAAAATAGAGCTTCATTGCCACAGAAGTGTAAACGAGCACAACATTCTAGCAGAGAAGAGCTGCGTTTTTGCTGACTACTTGGGGAATCTGCCATTGTACCTCTTCCAAATCCTGTTCACTGTCCTTATCTATTTACATTTCCATTTTGAAGACAACTCTCTATGCTGTCTTTTGCCTCCACACTGACACTGAGCCCAAAAATGATAGCAAAACATACTTGTGTATAGCCTGAGACTGTGAAGAAAGCTTGGTAAACTTTGCAGAGAAATGGATCTTGGCTACACCAATTTAAGACCTAGGGTGAGAGATCTCTACCATTTGTAGAAAAAGCTTGAGATGGTAATGTGTTAAAGGGGTCTGGAGGTTTTAAAAGTGGAGAAAGCAACTTAAAAGGTGAATGTGGCACCAACATAATATAGCAGTCACTTAATGAACAGGAGCCTCATGTGAGCTGTAGGGCAGACCCTACACATTGAGCCCTGTTGTGCAGCTTTTGGTGGCAGGAGTCATCCAGTTGGAGCTACTTTGATGAATAAAGGCAGCAGAAGGGGTGCAGCTACAGTAGCAATTAGTTTCTGCAGAGTTTTTACAAATCTGTTTAGAAGCCAATTGTCTATGGCAGGCATGTTCAGCGTACATGTATCTCTTCCTGTGTAAATGGCAAACTTCGAGTAAAACAGAGATTAATTTAATTAAGTTTAAACATTTCAGCTTTTTTATTTTATGGTTACACACATAAGTAGAGCAATCACTGAATACAAATGTTGCATATTTACCGTGGCATGATCCAGGCAATTACTACTAAAGTATTAAGGAAAAGCATCATTTCACTCTTTTAATTTTATTTTATAATTAGGTGGGAACCATATTTTGGTGAATACATTTATAGTTAGAAGTTATAGATTATGTCTCTCTTTGTTTTGGAAGGATGATTTTAGCCCTGTTGCTAAAAGCCTGTTAGCAACAATAAAAATAGCTATAAAAAGGCATTTATAGCTCTTGTACTTGATTTTCTTGTTGGTTTTCATCAAATATTTCACACTCATATGATGTATGCAATCTACTAATAGTAACACAGACCTTCAAGAGTGATTTTAAACATCTGGTTTAAAACAGCTTTTTATGTACTCAGATTTTTTGTTCGTTCATTTACATGAGTGTTTTGCCAGTTGTTCATTATGCCTCTGACTTCTGTCAGTTTTTGTTCTTAAAAAATTATTTGAAAAAGTTTAGAAGGAAAAACTAAAAGCATAGCAAAGAAAAAACTACTGGCATCTCTTTTGTGTGCCGGAGTTTTAACCACTTTGTATTGAAAGACTTTCCTGACTTCCCTTTCAAGCAAACATTTTTGTACATAGTATTACAGAAAGGGCTGAATGCAGTCTACTAAACACAACAAGGTAAATGTCTGCATGTATTCTACATATACCATACTATTAAAATCAATCTGTTCGGGTTAGTTTCCATTTTGAGGAGAGC
The DNA here is from genome assembly GCF_964034855.1 of Anser brachyrhynchus. Lineage (NCBI taxonomy): Eukaryota > Metazoa > Chordata > Aves > Anseriformes > Anatidae > Anser > Anser brachyrhynchus. Next base: position 5,815,238 of record NC_137694.1, read on the forward strand.
TGAGAAACACAACCACCAGTTTCTGTCACGTGCTGCATCATATCAATTAAAATTAAATTAAATTTCATGCAAAGAACACAACTTAGAAAATTCCAGCAAACAAAAACAGAACCTTTCCACTAATGATTTTCAGTCATCAGAAGTGGAGAGAGACTCAGACAGCAGACAGCATGGTCCCAGCATGCTTTTTGCCTTTTTTTTTGTTTGCACAGTAGCTGTCAGTTGCAGCCCTGCAGGTAGTAGAACCCAGTGGGAAGAGGGGCGGGACAGAGCGATGCTGCCTGAACTGACAGCAAATTTAAATTACTGAGCTTTCTTTTTCTTTTTTTTTTTTTCTTTCTTTGCTTTTTTTTTTCTGTATTTTTCTACTCTGTGACAAACTGCAAAGATTCTAGTACACGCTAATTTAACTACCCTGCTTCGTCTTCTTTTTTTTTTCTTTTTTTTCCCCTTTCTGCTTCCAGGATAATTAAAAGAGAAACCTGTAAAGGCAACATTCCTTTAAGCAAGTTGGTGCTGCAACGTGCTGGTAAGGCGAATTTAATTTTTTTGTTCTCTTCCCCATCTTTTCTTTTCCTTTTTTGGAGCTGAAAGCTTTTGTATATCTAACGCAGTCATAAGTGTTGTTCCCCTGCTGTGGAGGGTTAGGTTGTAATGAAAAGGTGTAACTGCTTGATATGTGACCTTCTCCTATTACTTAAAATGGATAATAACAGCTTTCGTGTCTGTCCTCATGATGCTTTTCTCCCTGTGAATTGACTATTTGCTCAACAGAAGCAGTGCTGTGATTGTCGCACTATGACAATGAGGACTTGATTGTTTTTTGGGTGCTGTTCCATGCTCCTATCAGAAAAGATACTTGAGTTGGGGGGTTTGTGTGTGTGATTTTTTTTCAAACGCTGCCTGAAGCACTGATACGACGGGGGTGGAGATGGGGGTGGAGGAGATGGTCTTGGGTATCATTCTGCCTGTTCAGCTGTTTACTAGGTAGAGAAGTGCAACACTGAAACTTTTTAAAAAATAAATAAATATTTTTCAGCTTGCATTGAGTGAGATCACCGTCTCCGGGATTTATTGTATATTGGGTAAAGTTCTTGCTCTCCCTTGCATTGTTCTTCTGGAGAAAGGGGGGAGGGATATTCTACTTCATACCTTGTCATAGCTCTTTAGCAGCTAATTGCAAGGAAGTGACAAACTTTGAGATGAAATACCTGCCATTGTTTTTGCAAAGAATGGGTTTGATGCTCTGGATAGCTTCCTATGAATGCAAGCCTGCCAGATATAATCAGACCTGTATTATAAATGTTGCAATTCCTGCCTTACAAATCCCTTGATTTTTTGAGATCTGCTTTCTAGTCTTTTCCTGACAATAATACATTTTTTTCAGGAAATTAGAGATGTACTGGCTTTTCTTTGTTTCAACCCTTATGAAACTTGTAAGGCGACTTGTTTTTGTTTTGTTTTGTTTTTATTCTCAGACTTTCTACATATGATTCTGACAGGTATTAAATGCTACAACACCTACTAAAATCAAGAGAAAGGCTGAGCTTGTCCTGTATTTAAGAGGAAATTGATGAGTACTCCCAGGACTGAATCTTACGATTGCTGAAATCTCTTCCTTTTTATAACTGCAATTAATTGCCATTATACTTAAGAAGTGATCCTGCAGGTTTTTACTGAAATATTTAGAGTAAACTACGTAAATAAATACTACTCTTACAGTTAAATACTCACAGGTTTGTGGCTGTACTGAGGAAAACTTTTTGAACGTAGGATACGATTTTTCAGAGAAAGATAGTGGTGCTGGAAATCCAGTGTGATTCAGTCCTCTAACTTCTTGAAAGCTATTTTCCTTAATATTTAAAATGACGTGTCTCAAAAGCAATCATCCACAGAGTGATACTTTGAGGTTTCCAAATGTAAAGGTCTATTTTGCTAAATGCATACCATGATTATAGGGGTGAAGTTGTGCAGGGAGAAGGGAGATGAGTATCAGGGACTGAACACAGGCTTCCTTTCATGTCCCTGGAGAGAAGAGAAGGACGTGTCAATGCCATATGGAAAGTCACATTCTTTCACAGGAACTTGTTAGGGCACAGGGTTAAAGGGTGCTGCACTTGCAGAGGTTTGTCTCTCCCTATTTCAGCCTTGATTTCAAGCACTGTGATACTTTTTCTGAAGATTTACTTTGCTTGTTCATAAAATGCTGGTATCTTGGGAAATGAGGTCATTGTAGATCTCACACCTTACTTTTGCCCTGATAACTTGCAACCCCTCCTTCCCAACACCAAGGCCCAGAAAATTAGGCTTTGTCCCTTGTAATCCTAAACTCTCATCCATTTATAACAGCAGAAGAAAAGGATTGAATTCAGTGTTCTTGTTATGGAAATAAGTTTTTATTCACTCTGTATCAACTGACAGTTAGAAGCGTATCTGATGTAATATGAATAAACTGTAGGCAGTTGACAGTAAATTATGCAGCTATAGTCTCACATTCTCTTAGAAACAGTGCTTTTACAATGTTCAAGTGGCTTAATGGATTGAAACAACTGCCAATAGGCTCATTTGAGTTTGGTGATCACCCAAAGCCATGAGAAGTCCACAGTGGTTGATACCCACTGCCCATGGCTGGCACCACAGTAGTGGAAAAGGCTGCAAGAAGTAGGGCTTGGGCATAGCCAGGTGTACTCTGTCATAGAGGCGATGCCAAAGTTACTGTTATGAGGCAACGGGACAGCAAAGTACAGCCAAGTTTAGATGTTGAACTTGGTGAAAAGACTTTGTTCCTAAAGCATTAAAGGAAAAAAAAAAAAAAGTCAGCTGTATCTTTAAGAAATAATAAACTACGAGTCTACTTGCTATTTGAATTCAGTCTTTATTTTTTAACTAATCTTATTTTTTTTAACTATCCTGTGCACTTGAAATTCTTGTTGGCTTCTAGCAATACTCTCCTCTGTCCAGCATCTGGAAATTTCTTGCTGAATGGAATTGCTTTCAATACAACAAAAAAAAAAAAAAGCAAGGCAGAAACCTTGCTGTAATTTCCTGTCAGTATCACAGAAATAAGAAAACACTAGGCTAATAAAAATGATAATCTGAGTTTACAACTGTTAACAAGATTCCTGAATAGAAATGGTGCTATTATGTGCAAAGAACTTTTATCATCAGCAGAGGAATGTAGTATAAAATTATGAGTTTTATTATTAGGGCCCTGTCACCCAATCAGAAGTCAACCCATAATCTTAATTTGTGAAATGCCATAAGTTTTGGCATCTTCCCTCCCCTCCTATTAATAAAATATTAAAGATATTTTATAATTAGAAATTTTGATAACATAGCTATGAATTTTCTTTACAGGAAAAAAGCTGGCATAATTCAGTATTTCTTCCATATCTCCAGCTCTCCATACAAAATCACTGCAAGTCTGAGTTACATGCAGCAGATGGAACTGGGGTAAATCCCAAAGTTGCTATGGGCAGTAATGATGGGATTTCATGGACTTCCTTCTGAGAGAGACCAGATTCTCAGGCTTTCTCAGGATGCTGCAGAAGAATTTATGAATATGTAATGGCACCTCTTTCATAGAACAATTTGGGTTGGAAGAGATCTTAGCGAGCACCTAATTCCAACCCTCCTGGGGCTGGAACACCTCCCACAAGACAAGGTTGCCCAAAGCCCCATCCAACCAGGTCTTGAACAATTCCAGAGACGGGGCATCCACAGCTTCTCTGGGCAGCCTGTACCACTGCCTCATCACCCTCAGAGTGAAGAATTCCTCCTTTTCTAAATCTAATTTCCTCCTTAACCTAAATCCACCCTCTTTCAGTTTAAAGCCATTACAATTTGTCCTACAACTACGCTCCCTGCCAGAGAGTCCCTCACCAGCTTTTCTGTAGCCCCCTTTAGGTACTGGAAGGCCTCTGTGAGGTCTCCCTGGAGCCTTCTCTTCTCTAGACTGAACAACACCAACTCCCTCAGCCTGTGTTTCCATTTGCTTTAATGAATTAGCCATGGTCTTCTTTCAGTAAGAACCACTGTGGTAGCTCTACATCACCAAGAGAAGCAAGACAGCTGTAGCTTTGCTCAGTGGCTCCAGTCTCTGGTCCTCCCCCATTATCTGATTGATAACAGATTGGGCCAACACTTGCCAAGATACACTCCTTCCACAGGCCTGGCAGCCAGTCATACATCCTTCATCTCCTGGTGCTGTGTGCATGGTTCACTGTAGACTCCTTGGAACTCCTGAACCTGTGCAGGGTATATGAAACACTAAAAATAATCTAATATTTCCTAATTACTTTCATCATCCCCTAGGCAATACAGCAGTAGTTATCAGGTCACTAGATATGAATTAAGAATATAAATAAATATTTTATTCTATTAAGGTAAAAAGTAAAATGTTAGCGAGAATGAAACAAAGCTAAAAGAGAAGCAGAGCTCCAGAAAGTGCAGTTCTAGACTATAATTATCACACAAAGTCTCCCTTGGCTGCTATGTGTCTCCGACGGCCTGCAAGGTTTATAACTTAGCTCCCATCCTAAGGGTGATGTGCTCCAAGAACTCTTAGAGCTAAGTCTTTCCTACGCCTGTTGTTAAAGACACTGTCACTTCCATGCGGAAGGTAACAAAGGGGCAGCAAGCCAGAAGTGCTGCATACACTTTTTTTTTTCTGTTTTTCTTCCCAAACAGAAATTGTCAGCCACCTGCATATCTCTCATCTAAATGTCTGCTCTCTGCTCATGGTGGTTAGACACCAGAGGTAGGATTCATCTCACCCAAATTTATATATTTATGCTGTATACACCTACATCTGAGCTAACCACCTCAGGGTCCTGTTACAGTCAAATAAAACAAACAGGCACTTTCAGGGAGTGATTTATCTGACCTATTTTAAATGACTTTTTTCTTTGAATCCCACTGTAGGACATCACATCCAAGACTCAGATCATTTAACCTCCTCTCCTCCTCAAATTTTCTTAATTAACTGTATTGTTGCATTGCTTAATTTAGACGTCTTCTCATCATCTGCTTAGAGTCTCTTGTAACTACTTCATGAACACACAGTGCTTAAAACTCTGTAAATTATATACCTTGAAAAACAGTCATAGTACTATTGACTTACCAAGCCTCATATACCTGGCAGTGGACTTAAAACAAGGCTAATCATAGTGAAATTAGGACTGGATTGCATAGCAGGGTAATGTTGTTCATGTATATCATTAGTCCTCAAGCGCTGCTGGGGGGATGCTGTCACAAGTGCATTCCAGGCAGCATGTTTAATGTACAATTAATCTTGTTCCTCATGGTTACTTTTATTAGGCTGAACTGATCTAGTGAAAGGAGCTGTTGTGATCGTTTTATTTGTTCTACTTTGCAGACCAGTGGCATTTAAAAGCTACGCTGCAATGCTTTAACATATGTGAGAGTCAGGAGACACCATGAGTACACTGAAGTCCACCTGATTTAGGCACCTGCATTTTAATGAGCTGATGTTCCTGGTATAAGTTCCCTTACCCAAAGGAAGCTCAGTGCATTTGAAGGCTTCCAAACAGAGATCGTGCCTTCCTAAGTTTGTACAGTTAAGGCTCCATTTACACCACTAAAAATATCTGCTACCCTGGCTCCCTGGTATCACAGCATAGCTCACCATGTCTCATGCAACCATCTGTGGAGGGGCTTCTTGTGTCATCTGGGTCCTGTGTGGGCCCCAGGTGTTTGCTTTTGTGCCCCAGTACATGGCATGAATATTTGTGGGTGATGTTGGCAGGCTCACAGACCACTTGAACAGAGGGATATAAAGGAAAAAGGACTGGAGCAACCTTGTTCATAAAGCCTAGAGAGTGTGAACCCTACAGATGACCATAGCCAGCATCACAATCAGGTTTTTCTACAATGAGAATTTTATTAATTCCAAAATTACATGTGTCAGTACAGAAATACATATTCATATGTATATAAATATACAATATAGCTGTCAGAGACATGAGAACACGCTAGATAAGTCATTCCACAGTACAGACACACTATACGTCAGACAAATATGGTGTTCCTTAGGATTCATTTCTCTTTTCACTTAAGTAATCTTCAGTGTCCTAAAGATTGGTTTAAGTTAGAAAAAAAAAAAAATGAATTCTACCATTCATTTGAAAAAAAAAAATAATAATAATAAAAAAAAAGGTTGATCATCAGGCATGAATGAGGTAAGTCTATGCTGAACCGGAGTTGGGGTCTGCAGTGTTTTTCAGAAACAGTCTTCAGTAAGGCAAGAACAGTGGCCTGTTTTTGAAACATGAAGAAAATGTGACAATAATCAATAGAACTGCTTGCAAAAATAAGAGCTCGCAACACAAGATTTTATGTATTATACTTTTGCTATTTTCAGTGATTAATTTATAGGTACTGTGCAAACCACTGACACAGTAAGTAATCCAGAAAGCCTGTTGTCTGTGTTTTGGACAACAAGAGGCAGAAGTATAGATTAATAGTGGCTCTTAATCTATCTGATGCAGTCAATGTTTTCCATAGGCACTCCATTAATAAGCTGCTCAGCTAAAGCCTTTCTTTTGCCTTATGTTAAGTCACCGACAATTATGAAGGACATATGCATACTAAATGAAGCTTTCGCGCTTGAGTGAAGAACAATAGCAGCATATCCAGTGTCACACAGCAAGAGAGACCACATTCACAGGACATTAAAAGCTGGGTACTCTTGCTGAACAGGTTTACACATTTAAGCCTTGATCCTGCCAGGACTTACACACATGCTTAACCTTACACACTGCGAATGAAATCCTGGGCCTCTCAAAATCAATGACAAAACTCCACTAACTTCAAAGGGCCACTCTGTGAATAGCCTTTTTGGCTTCAGTGCAGCCACACAGAGTGTAGAAGCGTGTGAGCTGATCTCCCCAACCTTGTTGCTTGCATGAAGCCTTAAGAGATTGAGGGAGCTGCTAAGTGTAACTTCCAAAACACCTCTTCTGTCTCACAACAAGCCACAAGCTTTCAAAGATGTTTTCTTGTTTGATCTGTGTTCTTTAGGGGTTTTGCCCGAACCCCATAGTAAAACCTGCAGGAGCGGTTTCTGCAGGAGAAATCTGTGATCAATCCTTTCCCTGGCTAACATTGCACTCTGAGAGGGTTGTTTTCTTTACTTTCCAGAAGATCCAGTCTCTGGAGTGAAGTAGTTATGATTAAATTACATCTTTATTTAATTTATATATGTATGTATATCTATATATTATGTATCATGTGATTTAACAGGAAATCTGGGAAATTTCTACTGAAATAACTTACAGGTCAGAAAAAAAATAATAGATTAATTTTTGCAGGATTAAAATGCAGCTTTTTGTCTGCTTGCTGTTGGCAATTGAGAAGAACTAACGGTTTGGTGACAAGCTGGGGAAGAGGGACAGTGGTGTTGGTCCCATCTTCAGCATGGATTTTTGTGCACAGCCAGCCGGGTCAATTCTCTGACTCCCTACATAGTCCCGATGGGTCTACGTGTGATGTAACGCTCACCCAGCCCTCACATCGGCTGAGCCACTGATGTTAAGGAGTCTTTGGCAGCCCCGAATAACACTAAGGTGTCTCCTAGCTCCAACAGCAAAGTTTGTGGTTGTAAATCCAGATCTCCCAGGCTTCAACAAAATGTTTAAACTCTGGTGTGGGGATTGCAAATTGTGCTAGGAAATAGGAGAGTCTTGGCCACCATCTCCCTAAAACGGACAAAAAGATTAGAGAGGATGGTTATCCCAGAATAAGCATAGTGTAATAGGGAGGAAGCATTCTTTGGAAAAGAGATTTATAAAGTTTTGCATCCCAGTTATGCTTTAGGATAAGACCATCTTATTATTTGTGTAAACCAAATGATCACTTCTCCACTAAATCAGTGGCATTCACTTGAAAAGAAGACTACTGTGGGTAATCCCAGCAAAGATTTTTGTTTCCATTTCAGCATTTTTCTCTGACACATTTCATTGCTCAAGCAATGAAAAATTCCACAGACTTTACTCTTTTTGGCTTTTACTGTAAAGGTATTTTAATTTTATCTTCATCATGCTTCTGTACAAATGGGCTTTACATATTCCCAGCAAACTCCTGTATGAAATTCTTAACCATAGAGATTACAGAAATTTACTGCTTCATTGGCATGGTCAAGTTGCCACAAAATTGCATTTGTTAATGTAGCTGTGAAAACACATGACACCTGCCATCTCTTAGTATAAGGACTTTAAATACGGCTGGGAAGAATTTAAGAATGCCTATAAAATGGGGTTTGCCCATGTCAGTTCAGCTTTAGAAAGGAGACTGTGCTATAAAATCTTCACCCATAATTGGACACAAGTGACAGCTTTACTTAACTAGTGTTCACAAATGAACGAGCAGTGAAAATGCTCTGCCTTTCTCACCCCCGAAGAATGACCATGGCAGATGTTAACACCATTGAGAACAGCTTTATTGTAACTACAGGTGAGACAAATGGGAGATTTATTAGTCTGGGCATGGAGGGACGGGGAGGGAGAGTAAAAGTTGTATCCAGTGCTGTTCCAAAGAAATGTAATGCACATTACCAAACACATTGCATGCCACACACAGTGCTCTAAAACAGGGACTATTCTGTGCCTATGAATTCATGAGCATGACGGCATTCTTGTTTGCTTTTCAAATACCCAGAATCACAAATACACATGATTCTGCTTTCTCTTTTTTCATGCACTATCCTGTACCCGTTTAAATTTGATGGAAAATCTCTAACTTCATTGATGATACAATACAATCAATGACTCCAAGGCTGGGAACTCAGTGACTTGCAAAACAGTAAACAACAGACAATGAGGCTTCTCTGATGGAAGTCCTGAGATGAGACCGGATCCAACGTAAGCAGGATCCTTCCTATTCATTTTAATGAGCTAACAATTGGTCCCTAACGTAATATGCATTCAACAGAAATCTGCAGTGGTTGTTCAGGCAGTGATCCAGTAAAGCCCTTAATTATGTGCTTAAGAATATGGTATGGGAATAGTCCCAAAAGAAGCCACTGCAACCACAAAAATGTTTTAAGTTCACCAAGTAAGTAAATGTTTAGTTGCTGCAGTATGATGCTTGTTTTTTTTTCTTTTTTTTTCTTTTTTTTTAAGTCAATGCCCCCTGCCAAGCAAACTAACAGGTTTTCTTCAAATCCAACACATTGAGATGCCATAAATGTGTTGATACTCAGATTTGTACCCAAATTTTGTTGTTGCTTTATACTCCTTTCTGCCCAGAGATAGCAAAACACTTTGCTGCAATTGTGATATGGATATAAATAGGAATATTTACAACTTGAAATTCAAAGCTCCCTTCCTTTTTAGATTCAGGGTACACTTGCATGTGGTGCTGCTGTCTGCTCATCAGTAGAATAACTAGAATAAAATAGAATATCAGTAGAATCAGTAGAATAAGTAGGATAAAATTGTATTTAAAAAATGTTTGCAGTATAGGCAGGAAAATATTATATTCTATAGTTCAAGTAAATTCTGTTTGCCCCAAACTCTTGAAGCAGATGCTCACTTAGAAGAGCTGCTTAAAGGCAGTTTGAACTTTTGTGCCATGTGGAGCACATACAGCTTAACTGCTTCACTTCAGCTCATCTCATTTAACTAGGGGGTACTATATCTCTGTATTATTTTGCTTTCATGAAACCTGTGATATTCACCAGGTTTTTCAGGTAATACTGTTTACAGCAAACACTGCCTATGGTGTTTCCAAAAGTTTCCTGCTGTCAGAAGCGTGAGGGCCAAATTGAAAATATTGGTTTGGGAGAATGTAATCTTTTCAGTACAGACTTTGGTATTCAGTGTAAGTGCCCAGTAGTAATGATGTCCAGGCATAGGGCCAAATGTTAAAACTGCCCCCAGAGTGGATATACTCATACTCTGCAAGAGAAGCAGTAAAGTGTGCTTGTATTCTGGCCAGCAGCATCCAAAAGCACAGCTCCCCATGAGCATAATTCTTGCCAGGAGTATGAATAAGCTGCATCGAGGCTATGCATTATGGCAAGTGCTGCATCAGGGATTGCTAAGTAACTCATAAATAAGCAGCCTCTGCTGCCCCCAATTCCTGTATCAAGCTTCAGAAGGCACTTATATAGCTCCAAGTATGAAAGGCTTGTATAGTGGTCTCAGTGGGCTTCAAGAAGCGCCAAAACCAAGGTGGCTACTTTCCATCTCCTGCCCCTTCGACTGGCCATAATTTTTCTGGCAAGCACATACATGCAGCGCCTAGAAGAATTTGGCTTCTATTCTTCAGCTCATATTCATCATTTGGGTTGCTTCAGTGAAGTTATGAATCCAGGATCTCCTGTTATGGTAGGATAAAGACTCCACCATAGATGAAATCTTTATTAATAAAAAAATTATGAATAAAATAATAAGAAAAAAAAAAGTCACACTTTAGTAAGCCCACCAACAATTTTGCTTTGGGCATACAAGTGTATTTATGCCCACATCAGAACTACTTTTTTTATATAAGTGCTCATTTCACAGAATCACAGAATCACAGAATTTTAGGGGTTGGAAGGGACCTCCAGAGATCATCGGGTCCAATCCTGCTGCCAAAGCAGGTTCCTTAAAGTAGGCTGCCCAGCTAGGCGTCCAGACAGGCCTTGAATATCTCCAGAGAAGGAGACTCCACAGCCTCCCTGGGCAGCCTGTCCCAGGGCTCCGTCACCCTCACCTTGAAGAAGTTCTTTCACATGTTGGTGCAGAACTTCCTGTGCTCTATCTTGTGGCCATTGCCCCTTGTCCTGTCCCCACAAACCACTGAAAAGAGGTTGGCCAAATCCCTCTGTCTCCCACACCTCAGGTATTTATACACATTGATAAGATCCCCTCTCAGTCTTCTTTTCTCCAGGCTGAACAGACCCAGGTCTCCCAGCCTTTCTTCATAGGGAAGATGCTCCAGGCCCCGTATCATCTTTATGGCCCTCCACTGGACTCTTTCCAGGAGATCCCTGTCTTTTTTGTACCGGGGAGCCCAGAACTGGACACAGTACTCCAGGTGAGGCCTGACCAGGGCAGAGTAGAGGGGGAGGATCGCCTCCCTTGACATGCTGGCCACACTCTTTTTAATGCACGCCAGGATCCCATTGGCCCTCTTGGCCACCAGGGCACACTGCTGGCTCATGGTTAACCTGTCGTCCACCAAGACCCCCAGGTCCTTCTCCTCAGAGCTCCTCTCCAGCAGGTCGTCCCCCACCCTGTACTGATACGTGCGGTTGTTAAACTTGAGACTATGATACTTTCAGCTCATAAAAATCAGAGTAACCTCTTGAAGTTTGTTGAGCCTCTGCCCCAGAACTGCATATGATATTTCTAGAGCCTGACTAGTCTTTAAGGATGGTAGAAGTTACTGATCCAGCATGCACAACATTTGCATAACACAGACAAAACACTTTTAGCCAGGAATTTCTATATTAGGGCTAACCATATTCTATAAGATTGTAGTAAAAGTAAACTGTATTATTACAGCAAAGTATCCTTTCTTGTTTTAGAGGTTTCAAACTTCCTTATTTGGAAGCAGTAGTTCAGAGGAGAATATGAGTTCAGAAAAGAATATGAGCATCAGACCTCTATACTCTTCTAGAGTATCCCTATAGTAGAAGTTCTCCCAGTTCCAACTGCTAACCAGCAAAGATCCAGATGTTGCTTCTTTGCAGCAGAATCACAAATTATATGTTCAAATGAGCCAATAAAATGATTTCCTAGAAACACATATTCCATTTCTCCACTCCATCTATCCACATATTCCATTTCTTTAGATATATTTTTCTTGCCTTTCAGGACATTTTATAATCTACTGCACAGATGCCACCTTTTGGAAAATCATGGAAATATTGTCAGCTGATGCATTTATCTAAATAAAGAGCTGTATAATTCAGAGCAAGGATAATCAACCATTTCTGTATGTAAAAACAAGCTGACCACCATAAAACCAACCAATATTGTCATAGTTTAATTTTTTTGTCCTTTTCTTTCAATGGTAAATATATATATATACACTTTCGTGCTGCAACTACTTATCTTTCTTTGAATCTAAGAATATACAGAATATATACAGAAGCAGTTCTTTTTCTTGCTATTTCCAATCAACTTCATACTTCAAACTACTAAAAACCTCAGGCAAGTCTTTCTCATGAGGTCTGATTCAAATATTCCTATGAGTTAGTCTTCAAAGCTTTTACAAGAACAAATATGGTAATCCATGAATCCTACTAGTGGTTTATCTTATCTAAACTTGTATCTCTGCACAAGTTTCAGAAAATATGTTAGGAAAAATTAAATGACATTGAAGCAGGACACAAAACACTTCAAATGGAACTAATTTTCACACATTGCAAAACTAGTCTGAGGAACTCCCTATTTCAAAACATTCTCCATGCCTCAAAGTTTCTTTACACAGTTTCATTTGTTGTCTTAAAATTAATTTTCCTGGAAGGGAAAACTTGATCTCAGGACTGATAAGTGAAACAGAAGGTAATAAAACTGTTTCTGAATGTTCTGGTGATAGTGGTTTATGCCACAACATTGTCCATGCCTTACGTGTCGGTGTGCATCTACGATTATGTCAGTAGTATGGAATAAAACAGTCAAGGACAACCCTATAGTCCCAAGGCCCATTGGCACACCATAGCTCATATCCACCTGCATACACTCCCTGCAACCCCAGACAGACTGGTAACATCACAGAATCATAGAATGGCTCGGGTTGGAAGAGACCTTCTAGTTCCAACCCCCCTGCAAAAGGCAGGGATGTCACCTACTTGATCAGGTTGCCCATGGCCTCATCTAACCTGGTCTTGAACACCACCAGAGATGGGGCATCCACAGCCTCACTGGGCAACCTGTTCCAGTGCTTCACCACCCGCATGGTGAAGAATTTTCTCCTGTTCCATCCAGACTCACTGTTGGGAACAGCCCCAATACCTGCTGTCCCTCAAGCCAGGTTTGGGCATTTTGAAGGAGTTAGTTGGTGCAACCCAAAGCTCTGCAGGGGAGCACATCATCAATTAAACATTTACAAATGATCCGGCAATAGTACTTGAGCCACAACCCTGGCCTGTTTTTTTATATTAGTACATAGTTAGTACAAACACAGAACAAAGGGACTCTCCTCTCCAAAGAACTCATCTTCTCTGATTTAACTTCAGGTGGGTGCATTTTCACTTCTTGTTAACCACGTTATTAGGGAATTTGAAAAGAGGAGAAGGAAGTAATTAGTAGTGGGTAACTGTACAGAGTAAGTAGGGCATTTTCAAATATAAAAGTACATCCCTAACTTGTGTAACAAAAAATAGAGCATCCTCAGGACATCCTTGAACCACAAAGTTTTGGAAGATAGGAAAATGTTGCTTTGCTCTTGCATCCTGCTTTAGACATACACTTTTGGCCTCTGATGGAGACAGGACAGTGGGTTGGATAGACATCTGGTATACCCTGCAGCAACCGTGGTGCAGAATCCTTTTGTTACATGAAGGGGTGTGGGCAGAGGCAAGGAAACTTTTCTCCTTCTTTGAGCTGTCTATTGGTACTAAGCCACTGAGACCTGATGAGGACTGCTGGAGCCAAACTGGCTTTCAGACCAAACAAAATTGCACATCTGTATCTATCTAAATAAACACACCAGGTACTCATCAATACACCCTTGTCTAGGAGCAAATTGGATTCTGAACAAGCATCCAAAGATATAAAAGTGCAAATACACTAATGCTGTCCCTTTGGAAAAGTCATCTGCATACATTTAACAGAGCAGGGGGAAAGGGGGTATAATTCAACTCACTTGAAATGTCACTTTAGATAATTTTTCTAATTGAGTCTTAATATTTCACTGCTTCCCATATCTCTCAAAATGATTATTAACAAATAAACAGATCTTTCTCAGTTGTCTCTGAAATAATAATGGCAAAGGTTTCATTGCATATGCAGGAGCTTCAATTTACATGAAAATTATTTCTGGCAATACAGCATGCAGCATCATGCAGACATATCTACTAACAATGCCACTTCTTTCAGTATGTATTATGCAAGCATCTATGGCAGGGCATGTTACAGGCCTGATTCTATCAAATCAACAACACACACTGCCAGTGAGTGCCATGTCAGTGGAAAATAAAATCATACACTATGTATGCAATATGATGATGTAAAAATGCATGTAGAGACCACATCCATTGTGTTTCCCTTCTGCAGGGTTTTGGCAGGCTTACTCTGTAGCTGGCCAGTTTAGAATTAACAGGGTCAGAAGAGATGTCCCAGAATTTAATATAATTTGGATTTATCAATGCCAGACTCCTCTGGGGAAAAATAAGTCATTTTTCCACAGCATAGATAAGTCTTCCCAGAATATTTCCCCAGACAGATTCTCTCTTCTGCATCCCTTTGCCAACTGGAACCTTTTGATCTCAACATCCTTAGTGCCAAATTCTTTAATGGTGTAAATGAGTGAAACTCCACCTAAGGCAGTGGAGCAGATCCCATTTACACCTGCAGAGAACTTGGCTTTGATTCTGTAGCCAAGGAGAGATTAAAACCATTGGTTCTAGCAGATTTGTAAGCCTGTAAAAAATGCTCTTCATCTCCTGTTGCAGATACTTCTCATATCCAGCCCAAATTTGACAGGGAAAAGCAACAGAAAATGCTCTTGAGGGGCTGAATCTTGGTCTGAGAGGGTGAAACATTGGAGAATTTAACTGAATTTTTGTGATCTTTATCATATAATCGAGTATACATTGTTATCATTTTGATTCCGATCTCTTCACTTGTTCTCTGTGCCACTTTTTTCCAGATCTAATATGAATCACTTATTCCAGATTGCTCTTTGAAGAAGGCCTCCACTGATATATCTGAGATTAAATGAGTCACTCATGATGGATTGTGCTTCATGGCTTTATATACCACAGAAAATTATGCATTTTGCACTACCTTGTAAAATAACCATTTATCTAAGTAAACATATTGACTCCTTTTGGGTTCATATGTAAACTATCCTGGGTTGTGAATCTTAATTTAGCAAGCTCTTGACAGGCAGGAAAAAAGACAGCTAACAAAGATGGAGAAGAATCAGTTACTTGAATGTCAATAGAGGGAGTTTAAAAAATGAGCTCAAAGTAACAGATCAATTTGTTCTCAAGTGTCCAGTCAGAGACAGAGGCTAGACAACTTCCATCACCTTTATATGCTGATATGCTGATATGGAGTCAATTCAAATACAACAACAGAATGTGTTAGAGAAAGAAATGAGGCTAAATGTTTAGAACAAAAAGGAACTGTTGGATATCGTTTTCCAGGGATCCAATCTCTTTTCTTTCCACACTTGCTGTAGGTAACAAAGCAAGATAGCTCATTTCCTAAACACATCAGTTGGCATATCTGTAATATGGAAATTATACTTCTGTGACAGATTCGTTTTAGGGTTGTTCCATGTAGATAATGTTGTTCCATGTGCCATAATGATTAGACATCAGAATCTTTGGTAAAATTGGATTAGCATAAATGCCTCCCAGTTCCTTTTCTGACTTGACGCTGTCAGAAGGCAAAAGTATTGTGCAAGCATGAAGGTTCAAGAATGGGGTATAATAGCCTTGTTCCACAGTCTTGTTCCAGACCCTTTGGAAAGCCCTGTATTTGTCTGCCTAGGGAGCAAGAGTACAAGTTAGCACTAAAGAAGTCTCACTCAGCTTTCAAAAAATAACAGGTTGGATTTGTTTATACCTGACCATTTCTATTTGCAAACCCACATAGCACTTAATTGGTGCACCTTCCTGATTTCTGTCGTCTTCACATCCTTCTCCTGCAAAGTATTTGCACCCTTCTCACTCATGATAGGGTCTAAGATGCTGAATGCAGCATTGACTTCAGCAAGTTCTGGATCAGACCTGTAATCACTTAAAACCTCTGACTAGCTGGCTCTAAGTATTTAGGATAAATTATCTCAGAGACAAAGAAGAATATCAGAGCAAAGTGTTATCTTATATATTGCTGCTTCCCCAACGGTTTACTCTTCAAAAACTCCATTGTCCTATATGTAGTGTAAAATAATTCACCATGGAGCAAAACATTGTATCATGATACAGATCTGGGCAGTGATTGAAATAATAACAGACTGTTTAATTGCTAAATTACAGTGGTGATATTATGAAATAACATATTATATCCGCATTTATAATAAATTAATCCATCATGATTAAAGGTCTCTCAATGAATACCAAATGAATTAATACATGATTGGCCTTTATAAGTATAAGCCTTTAAAATTATGCAGTATTCTGCAAGCAGCTAACAGCCCACAGAATAAAGTTGCAATGAGAAAATGTGTCACAGAAAACTTTCCTACATTTCATGTGAAACACCTTTCCTTTCAGAACATTTTTGCATTGAATTTGTTAGCAATTATGACAGATAGCTTTTTAACAGGAGAAAAAATATCCATAATCACAAAATGTTTGGGGGAGAAGGGAAAATTGCCACAATATGACTAATTTTATGAAAGACATCTGTCATTTTCTACTGTTGCAATACAAGCTGTTTAGCAAGTAAATTTAATTAAACAGATTTCTCCTTTTAAAAAGGAAAGAAAGAAAAAAAAAAAAAAAGAAAAAGAAAAAGCTTTTACAGCATTCCAGGAGCATATCCCTTGAATATAGTTTGTTTAATGTGTCCAATTAGACTGAATCATCAAATTTTCTGAACCTTAAATATCTCAAATTAATTTGTTTCCACATTGTTTTGCTATATACCATTTTGCAGCCATTTGTACAGTGAAGTAGATATTGTTTATTGTTGATACTATCATTTTGGAGCCTCTGCTTAGAACTGACACTTTTGTGGGTGCAGCATTGTACATAAAGAAAAAAATCTCTACAAAAAGTTCCCCATTGAAAAAAAGACATACAAAAAAGTGAAAAGGGTTCTTCCAGAGAAGAAAGGCAGAGAGCAGGTGTGTCTGTCCTAGGTCATAAATAATTCAGTGCAACATCTGAGTCCTGGTCTAGTGTTCTATCAACTACTAGACCATACCATCTTCTTGGCTTATAAAAAGATACACTTGTGAATTAACAGTAAATTCCCACCTAGAAATGTGAAATTCCCTTTGTAACTCAAAATAGTTGCAGGTTTGGTAAGGGTAAGCTGGTCTTTTTTTTATTATTATTATTATTATTTTTAATGAGGATAATATGGTGCATGTTACACAAAATGTGTTTTGTCCCTACTTTGTGGAGCTGAGACCATAAATAAGGATGGTCTGTAAAGGGGCTTTTATTGGTAATATAAATATTGGTATTTATGTTGCATTTTTCCAACGACAAGAAACAAAATAAACACAAGCAAACATACAAAATATTCTGACGTTACTGGTGTCAGTGTACAGCCTGGGATAGTTCCACCAAATGTAATTTAAAGTAACTAAGATCAAAATCCAACCAGAAAGCTTCATAAGCTTCATCCTTAATTAAAACATAAATAATATTAAAATACTTGCTCGTAACATAATATCATTTGCTTAAACTGTTCTCAGGAATGCTTAAGCTGGTAGAAGCTACTCACTTCCAAAACAAATTCTCTTGGTGCATTTCTGATGTTAGTGCGCCTTCTGAATTCTGCTCCTAAAAATATGAACAATCTGAAAATTAATATTTGCTGCTCTTGTACACAGGGGAAACAGGGGAAGACTTCCTCCCTATAAAGAAAAAAACAATCCTTGCAAAAAATGTCCATGTCCATCGCTGACCTGTACAGAATTTCACTGAAGAATTATGTCTCTCTTTTTTTTTTTTTCTTTTTCATTTCATTTAGAAACATTTACATAGGTTATGAATGGAAAGCACAACATTAATCTGGCAATTTTTTATTACCCTAACCTCACAGTAGATTTAGGAAGTTAATGGTACATAATATGTTTCTGGCATTTAGAAAGCATCACTCAATTATTAGTGTGAATACAGTTACTGAATTTGGGGAATAAGTCAGTCTAGAAGATAATAGATTGCTTACTGGGGTGGAATAACCGTGCAGAAAAGTGGATTGGGAAAACTGAAGGACTTTGGTTGTTCTCATCTATACCCACATGTTGTAAATCTGCTAGATATGGAACCTTAAACTCAGCATCTAGTTCTTTAGACTGGGGGTTTCTTACACATTGGATTGCAGAAGAGTAGACTGATCATTCCAGCAAATGCCCCCTGTGTGCTACATGGGGCTTTTAGGTGAGCTGCCATGGGGAAGGGTCAGAAAGTCAGCAGAACAGTACCAGGCTAAGAGCTGATATGCGAATTTAAGTATTTTTCTTTTTGGCTGTGGTGTTTTTACCCTGCTGGGCAGCTAAATTCCACCACCCTCTCACTCCCCCTTCTCAAAGAGAGAGGGGAAGAAAATACGATGGAAAGGGCTCAAGGGTTGAGATAAGAACAGGGAGATCACTCACCAATTACTGTGATGGGCAAAACAGACTCAGCATAGGGAGATTAATATAATTTATTGCCTATTACTAAAAGACTACAGCAGTGAGAAACTAAAATCAAATGAAAAACACCTTCCCCCCATCCACCTTCTTCTATATCCTCCCCCCGAGCTATGCAGGGGGAGAGAATGGGGAGAATGGGGGCTGCGGTCAGTCCCTGAAGCTTGGTCTCTGCCACTCCTTCATGGTCCCTCTCTGCCCCTGCTCCACGTGGGGTCCCTCCCACGGGATGCGTCCTTCCCAAACTGAGCCTGTGGGGGCTGCCCACAGGCAGCAGCTCTTCAAGAACTGCTCCCACACACGGGGTCCATCCCCCAGGAGCAAACTGCTCCAGCACGGGTCCCCCACGGGCGGCAGCTCCCCCCAGCCCCCCTGCTCCTGCGTGGGCTCCTCTCCACGGGCTGCAGCTCCGGCCCGGGGCCTGCTCCTGCGGGGGCTCTCCATGGGCCGCAGCCTCCTCCAGGCCACCTCCACCTGCTCCACCGGGGGCTCCTCCACGGGCTGCAGCGTGGAGATCTGCTCCGTGTGGGACCCATGGGCTGCAGGGGGACAGCCTGCTCCGCCAGGGGCCTCTCCACAGGCCGCAGGGGAACTTCGGCTGCGTGCCTGGAGCACCTCCTGCCCTCCCTCTGCACTGACCTTGGGGGCTGCAGGGCTATTTTGCACTCCTCTCTCTCCTAGCTGATGTTTCACAGCAGGTTTTGTTATTGTTGTTGTTGTTTGTTTTTTCACCCATTCTTAAATCTGCCCAACCAGCGTCACGCACTGGCTCAGCTCTGGCCAGTGGCAGGTCCCTTTTGGAGCCAGCTGGAGCTGGCTAGCTGGCTCTTATCTAACATGGGGCAGCTTCCGGACTGTTCTCGCAGAGGCCACCCCTGCAGCCCCCCCTGATACCAAACCCTTGCCACATAAACCCGATACATTGGCAGAGACTCACTGTGTCACTGTTATCAAGACACTCAGGACTACAGTCAGGCTAGCATGAAGAACCCATATCTGTTCAGGGGAGAGAGCTGGATGCTTATGAATAACTATGGTGATGCCTTCATAAGGCAGCATCCAAAGCCGTGGTTACAATCCAGGCCAATTGAATATGACCCTTACATTCCCTTTGCTTTAATTCCTCATCTATGAAAGAGCGCTTTCTAAATGTTCTGGACACATAAACACAATGGAGGTTAGTATGAGAGGACATACGAATGCCTGTGCTATGCAGATAGAAGAAATAAGTGCATTCAGACATGAAACAAATCCATCCCTGAAAGGTCAGCAGCAGAAGAGGAGTTAGAAGCTCAGGAGAATTTTATCTCAACAAAAGCAATAGGATCTGAACAGCTTTTAAGTGAGCATAGACAATCCTGCAATTAATGGAGACATATCTACTCAGTATTACAGTACAGCCGACCTGCATCCTTGGCTTATTAATTTCTCCCTCTAGTACAAGTAGGTTGACGTCTTCTAAATTAAAAACAGTTCCGCCTTAGGAAGAATTGCCAAAGAATTTGTACGTTGAAAGTCTCAGGAGATGCAACACTTGCATGCTGCCTTCGCTGGGAAAGAGTACATGCTTATCCTTCAGGAAGTGTCATCTGCCAATTATGACAGCTACACATTTGTATTCAGTTATGAATTCAAAATTTACAACTGTGGCTATTTAACACAACAATTCCCTGGAAAATCTTTGGACTCTGTGCTTGCATAATAAGAAAAAAACGTTCAAGAACAGCTCTTCTCCTTCCTCCTTTCTTGTTATTATTGTTTTGTACCCAAATAATTCTACACAAGAATAATTTAGGACAGCGCTTGGCAGGGTTGTTCTGGCCTCTGTGCACATAGGAAACTTGTGAATCTCTTGCCATAGAGGACAACATTTCTAAATGGCTGCATTCTGGAGAGTTGATTTTATTACTCCGTAGAGTGAAAGAGTAGTCTGTCACCTGGGCAAGTATGACAGCTAACTGGAGCGGAACTCCAGATACTGAACCTCTCTGTTCCTCACTCAACTGCAGATGTCCTGAGTGACCCTAAATAAATAACTTAATCTAGCTGGTCCTTCAGATTTGTATAATGGCAAAATAGGACTAATATTTTTTCTTCTCCCATGCACACTGTGACCCAAGCTGTCCGTAACTGAGGTGTTTAGATACCTCAGTGTCAACTCCGTCATGTATTTGGTCTGTAAATATGTATTGCTTCCTGAAGGTGAGCCACAGCATATGGGAGTCCACTGAGGCTCTTGGCTCTGCTGCTTCCAGGTGCATTCCCTTGTGACAGCTGAGGTGATGGTGGCCACCATCAATGTTACCTCATTGAGTTTTTAGGTCAAGAGACTGAGAAGGAAACAAGAGGCTGTAAAACTCTCTCAAGACAAAATAAAATATTATATACGAAAAATACCTGTGATGGAGACGCAAAAATCAGCTTCTAATTTTTCTAATTTTGGACTATTTCAGTTGATTTCAACAACTGTATTTAAATATCTATATACTCAGATCAGAAGTTGATCCAAAGAAGATATTTGTGTAAGTCAGATTTATTTTTCTTTCTTGGCTTCTCTGTTCATTGGTGATGGGTGTTGAGGGAGAGGAAGAGAGTTTTGATTTGGATGGGAGTAGGGATTATTTTAATAGAATATTTGCCTTCGAGAAGTACAGTAAAACAAATGAAAGAGATCTGTCGATAGACTTGTACCTCGGAGAAGGTGAAGCAACATGGTGCTTACTGCATGTGTAATAATGGGAGATTTATGAGGTTATAAGAATAGAACACATTAATCTTCTGCTTCTCATTAATCTCCCAGTAATAAAATGCAATGGTCAAATAAAAAATAAAAAATAAAAAAAAATCCTCTAGGCTGGTTTCACCATAATTTGACAAAGTTCTTAAAGAGTTTCCCAGAAAAGAGACTTTTTGCTTCTTTTTCTCTGAAGTTCCTGTGCTATCCTATATGGGATGCAGAATACATCTAGCCAAGCTATAGGTTCACAGTAGCATTCCTCATCATCATAACTTTGTTTCACTTCTAGTTAGAAGTCAGCGTCCATTCCTAGTGAGCTGGCTCCCACCTTCCTTTCTTCTCTCCCCTCTCCATAGCTAATGAGATATGAGTAACAGAACTGTATTTTTTGATTGTTATCTGCTGATTAGCCTGAACACCATGGGTAAGTGAATTTGCATTTATAACATTGAAATGAAGCCAGTTGCAGGAATAAGTGTGAACATCAAAAATAAAAATAAAAATAAAAATAATAATTAAAAAAAAAATGGTGAGATAAGCCTCCTTTAACAATATACATGAAATAAAATTCAGCAAAAATCTGAACTCTCTTTGTAACATGTAAAGATTGCAGAGGTGCTGTGTGATGCTGAAACCATCCGCATAGCTTGGCAGTATCTTAGTAGAATAGATTGGGCTTACCATTAGCCACTGAATTTTGTTTTTTGCCTGAATTTCTCCACTTTCGTATACTGCTATTCGGTAAATCTGCTATTTTATGATTTTCAGTTACCTTTTAAAATATCTTTACAGTACTGGAGACTCTGACCAGAAAGAGATCACAGACTCCGTGGAGTGATTTTTCTTCACAGAGTAGTAGAAGTAGCACTGTCACAACAGCAAAATTGTATTCTATCCAGGGAGTAAATATATTGATCACTTACTTAGCAGAACTAGCATACAGTGCACATTACACCTATTTTCAGCACCTTGCACTGACTTCCAATTTGCTTTCGGATGTTGGGTGTGATGTATAAAGCCATGTTTTCTGTGCCTGTGATTGTTTTTCTTCTTATTCTCTCCTTCCTGTGTCCTGCCACTAGAGATCAGTTGGGATCCATCTGCTAACAGACCCCATTAACTCAGAGGAACCCAAGCTTCTGCTATACAAAGTACTATATCCTGCTGCCCCAGTACCTGATATAAAGAGTATTTGCTCAGATGTTTGCCTGGTAAATGAATGAATACTGAGTTGGGAATCACAGACTGGTTGAGGTTGGAAGGGACTTTGGGAGGTCATCTGGTCCAACCCCACTGCTCAAGCAGGGCAGGTTGCCCAGGACCATGTCCAGGTGGCTTTTGAAGCTTGGTCAACCACAAAGTAAAGTGTTTCTTGATGTTTAAATGAAATCTCCTGTATTCCAGTTTGTACCCATTGCTTCTTGTCCTGGCACTGGGCACCACTGAAAAGAGCCTGGCTTCACCTTCATTGCATCCCCTCTTCAGGTACTTACAGACTTTGATGATATCCACCGGAGCCTTCTCTTCTCTAAGCCCAAAAGTCACTCTCAGCCTTTACTCATTGGAGAGTTGCTCCAGCCCCTTAATCATATTTAGATATATATAGGAATTCTCTATTTGACATCATTCAGTCTGTTTTGCAATCATCTTTCTTGTTGGTCATCTGTCTGTGACCAGACATTTGTATCATTGTAGATTTTTATTTCCCAAAATGAATCAAATATGATGGGGTTTTAAGTTATCAGATCAACTTGAATTTATGTTAGCAGTGACCACATGCTGTCCAGATATATGGTTCCTCAGTTGCTGCAGTGAAAAGATTGAAGTTCTCAACCTAAAACCAGCATCAGTGAAGACTTCTCTGGCTGGTGGTATGAGTAAAGCATTCCCAGATCTGAATTCAAGAGAAATCCTTCATTTAAACAGTCTTTGCACCAAGGCATTGGACAGTCGCTTTGGGGAGCCTTGCAGCTCTTCTGCAAAAATTGCTTGTGCTCTTGAGGGAAATGTAGAGCCTCAAATACTCTGTGCTATCAGCTGAGCTTCTCACCAGCACACACGTTTTTAAATGCAGCTGAGTGGATCAGCAAATGAATGTTTGACTAAGCAACTTACACTTGAAGTTTCATTAGTTTTGCTTTGCCTTTGAGAGTTTTGTTCACTCTAGCCATGGTTTCCCTCATGAACCAAGATGCCTATGATATGGGATTGCTAATCAGTATCTCCGTGGAATTTAACACACACGGATAAAGAAATCCTGCCTGGATACAAGGTTTGGTACTGTATTTCTGGTAATACACTGATTGTGCTAGTTAGCAAATGGTGGGTAGCACCATGTAGCACCCACCCAGCTCTGCTCATTTGACTAATTCTGACGAGTTGACATCCACACTGCACTGAAGCACCACTTCAGCCTGTTAGCTTCAAAGTAGCTTTTGAAGTCAACATTTTAGAGGCTTTATTTTCTTAATATTTAATTGGTTCCTAGATGGACACAGCTTGTGTTTCCGTGGCTTCCCTGTAGGTTACAGTAAAGCCAAAATGTGTGCACCCCCTCACTGCAGCCACTGTGTGAACCCACCTTCAGCCCATGAGATAGCTGGAAAAATTTCAACTGTGACAGTTTGCAATAGGAGATACTGCATTGAAAAAATGATCTCTTTTTAAGGCAGTATAGTGATTTTGACAGAAATTTTACTCAAAATATCTCATGTGAGTAAAAATTGGTCACCTAGAAATAAAAAATAAAAATAAACAAATAAGTGGCTGGTTACTGTGATACTCATCTAGGTTGTTGGAAACAAGAGAGTTTCAGAGTAGAAAGTAAGCTCAGGTCTCCCTCAGCAGGAAAAGCTCTGTCTGGTTACATTTTCACCCTAAAGAAAGCAATAATAATCCCACATATTTTCTGAAATTCTGAAATGAGCAAGCGGTTCCCTATCTAGCTATTCCACAGATTACGAATGTTTGTGTAAAGTCAAAAAAATAAAAATAAAAAATAAAAATAAAAAACTTTACTGTTGCGCCCATTCCCTCCAGAAAAAGATTGTATTTTTGTCTTGCAGACAGAGATAACCTTTATCTTGGTCTTCTTAGAAAACAGGGCTTATGTGATAACAGTGCTTGTCCTCCAGGCCACCCTTACTAATAACTTCTGAGCCCACGAGCAGACTTCAGCCAAGTTTTCCAGCCACTCTATATTTTACACTATCAATTGGTTCTGCACACATGAAAGCCAGGACTGGTCGCAGATTATGATGTCTCTTGCCTTCTGAGATTTCATGGGGAAGACTAGTTTGGACAAACCCCAGGGACAACAGGGATGCAAACCAGCAGGATGTTGGGCTTCATTAATTCTGTATTTTGCACAACAGTTTGGGGGTGAGGATGTGAATTGGCAAGAAGGGATTAGATTTCTTGCATTTGGAGGACCCCTTGAAATGGCATACAAAGCAAATCCTCCTCTGCTCTGCAGAGTTTATTGGGAAATGACTGCCTCAGTCTTCATCACAGCTTATCTCCTGTGCGGTGTCCTTTTAGAGCTTGCACACCCAGTCCAATCAGACCACCGAGCTGCTGCGTTATCGCGACCAAAAGCCCTCTCCTCCTCACTCTGCAAGAACAGATAAATGGGAATCAGGTGTGTTGTATCCTGCATGTTAACTGAGTAAGTGCTCCCCAAATCTGCTTCTTCAGCTCTTGCTTTTATCTTGTCTTTAACACCAAGCAGCCACCGCTGATAACAAGCAGATTAAAAACACTATCAGATTAACATTTTTATATAATAAATGGTCAAGAACCTCACATTAAAAGAGTATCTTTCCTGGCATTAAGCATCCTTCACTCACCCAGGAAGCCTTTATCAGCTTGAACCTGCTCTGCTCGTTGCATAATAAATCTCTGAACCCTGATTTCATCATAAGGAAATTCTTCACGAGGACAGCAGGGAGCTAAATGGATGACTGTGTTTGAAAGGAAAATCAAGCTAAAAGATTAAAGAGCTGGTCTTCTTTAGTTTAAAACTAACTCTCTGTACTAAATCTTTTAGCTGGGGGATTGCTTAGTTTGGATATTTCATAGCGTGACACAATTTTTTGCTTTTTTTCAGGGCAGTTCGATTTTGATCAGGTCAGATTTACTCCAGATAGCCTTTTTTTAATTAAAATCCTCCAACCCACCCCCCTTTTTTTTTAACTTCAGAAAAAAAGCTTACTTCCACTCTCCCTCTCCAAAATGCCAGTACTACTATTAACACTTACGCGTTTTTCTCACATTTTACTCATTTTATATTTGAAAGAGTTTTCTGGCTTCCTTTGTTTAATAACAAAGTACATCTCAGGCCAAAAACTGGACTTCTAAAAAAGTAGAAAATCTCAAAAACTACCTTGATAAACATGGCCATGGTAAATGTTCCACAGAAAATCCTGTGGAAAATGAGCAAAGACCATTTCGAACCCTGTCAAATGGAAACACGCTTGCAACTTAGCTTGGGCAGCGGTAGTCATAGAAGTAAATGTACTGAGAACATTAATCCTTTTTTTTCCAGGTTAAGCCCTGAAAAAAAACCATCACAGCTGTTGCCACTAACTTGCATTATTCTGGTTGCAAGGGGAGCAAGACTGGGGGTGAAGAGATCTATTTGAAAAAGACTATAAGCACAGCGCCAAGGAGTGAGGGCAAGGAGTGATGTGAAGGACTAATGTGAAACTGCTGCACTTTTTGCGGGCAAACAAAGCTTCTGAAATTCTGCTACCTTTAGACAAGAACCAAAGCCACTCAATGAAAAATAAAAAAGAAAAATCATTCTGGTCAACTGAATAAATACAAAATTGTCTTGCACAGGCACATTGCTTTTTGCATAGCATATCCATGTTAAAATATGATTACTTAATGAGGTTTTCAAGAGCTGCTGTCCCAGAAACAGTTTTATATTCATTCAGTGTTCTGTTGCTCTTCAATATCTTCCTTGAAGATAATCTTCAGTCTACTTTAGCTGTACTTTAAAATAAACTAGCTGGCAGAGTCCCAAGTTGCTTGACTAGTGTTGCCTGATAGATTTGATTTTCAATCCTGAGATTATTTTTGAAAAACATATAGTGCCTGAAGGAATGTGAACTGAGCTTTCTCTTCAGGATACTGGACAGCTTCTATCTTTTATTACAGAGCTGTACAATACTCAGACTTGATCATTAATAACTTTCCTATACACTGCTCTTAAAACTGCATGTAGACTCCAGTACATTGCCATTTAATAAAAACTATTTTTTTTTTTCCAACTCAAATGTTCAAAGCCACCTTTGGGAGAAGAATAAATCCTCATCTGTGAAGATATCTCTTTTTCCATTTGGTTGAAAACTTATCCAAGAATCCCTGGAGGAAGCGCTGTTTTCAGTCATATCCCAGATGCAATCAGGGCAGGTGCCCTAACCTTTACAGTAAAAAAAAAAAAAAAAAGAAAAAAAAAAAAGGTTTGTTTGTTTGTTTTTGTGTTTGTTTTTTACTAAGGTTACCTTTCAGATTTTTTATCCAAACTAGCAAATCTCCCACAAGCACATAGATATAAAATGGGTAGGGATGGGTAGGGAACCCAACAAAAAGTTGTTCTGACATTTTAATAAAAGATAGTCTGCCTTCAGTTATTGACAAGTAAATCCTACAGCAATGCTTCTAGGGCTAGATTTTGTAGCCTATATTCACACCATTTAAAATGTGTCTTAAGCTAAAATCTACATCTGTCATATCAATGGAAACTTTGCCTTTGATTTCAGTGGAAGCAAGAGGGCTGCAAATATTTCCCGATGAGTGAGCATCATTTTAGAGGAGGAAGAAATTATTAAGTAATGATTGCTAATACCTGTTAGAAGTTCATTTTTAGCAAAGAAATAACATCTGATGCACTTGACAGTACTTTAACCCCCTAGCATTTCAGAATAAAATGGTAAGGAGCTAAGCTTTTGTTTGCAGAGCACCTTTCATATAACCAGATTCTGAAGTATTGTGCAAACGTAACTGATTGCATGAACAATGCCATGATTCACTGCAGCCAAGAGTAAAGTTCAGCAACAGCTGAGGCTGAACAAAGCAGCCGCATAGAAAAAAAAATCCAAACAAAAGGGCATGAGGCAATAATGTTTCTACAGAGTAGATTCTTTTATTTTTAGTGTGAAAGGATATTGGGGATGGAATAGAAAGGTTAGCCATGGAGATTCCAGCAAGTAGGAACATAAGAGGCTACACGACCAGGCAGAAAGCAATGATTGGGCAGGAAGACCAAACAATAGAAGTGCTCTCAGCACCAGATGCCAATTTCCAATAAATTCAAGCATCACATAGGGTTTTAGCCACATGACTCCTATTGACTTTAATAGGAGTCATGCAGCTAAAAACCCTCATTGCTTGGAAAGTTGCTTATTAAAAAGTGAATACGAAAAATTAATTCAAGACAAATGGGCTATTCTGAAAGACCTGGCTTGGAAATACTATGAGTTATGCCAGCAGAGAATTTGGCCTGATAGTTGCATTATTACCCCGGACACCTTTTTCCACTTCATATTGTACTTGTGCCTTCTCCAGCATTAGTTACTGGATAAAGAGGAATGTGAGCTCTGTTGATGCTTTGGTCGACTGCCAAATAGAACTTAATAGAGTTAATAGACACTAATCCTGATTTACAATTTTTTAGGATTTGTTCCATAAATTACTGTGGCCACTGTATGCTTAAATACCAGTTTTCAAGAGGAAGATATAAAAGTGTGGTACAGACAGCTGAGTGCACCCAAGGTTACACTGTTCCCTGTAACTTGTATGTCTGAAATCTATTTAGAAGATGTTCTGTATTTTTGTGCTGTTTTACCAGTAGCTGTCATCCACCAAGTGTTGTCCCATAGAAAAGATACCCTGAACACAAATTTGCAGATATTTTAATCTCTGTTTGCACTCCCACCTTGTTTATCAAGACACACAGGAAAAATGGAGTGGTTTGAGCTCAAGATCAGTTAAACACTTTCATCTGAAAGGTTAGATGATAAAAAGCCCACAAAACAATTAAAGGGACAGCAATTCTTCAAAGGTGCAATAAAGAATCTATAGTTTTCCATCAAGCCATCCTTAAAGTACCTGGTTTGGAAGATCCTCATGATGAAAATTAGTTGAGGTCATTCTTGAAGTTATGATTATCATATGTGAAACTACCTTTTCCAAAGCTTGTTCTTGATAAGCTGAGAAGAGGAATATATCTGGACTCAGATATCTTTTGTCTCCAAAATTCCCAAGTGCATGAGCCCATTTTTCCTGCAAGCAACTTTCCACAGATATAGTAGTCCAATGCAACCTCAGCTGTTTAACATGCAGGTCTCTTATCTGAACTGCTGCCTAATCATTTTCTTGAGGAGAGTATTATACATCAGGTGCAAAACTATGATTGCAAAAAGCAGTTGAATTTTCCCATATTAATCCATCCATGCCATGTCAGACAGAGCAGTCTTTTTAAGGGATCAACCTTATGCTAAATGTTACCTTTTATAAATACAAATCAGGAATGATAGAGGAAAGCTGAATTCTAACATCTGTGCCTCAGTAGAGCTAACAAGTCCTCCCCCTATTCAAATTATATCCATTCCAAAATATAACAGGTTTCTGTATTGAAACAAAAAGTTCTTAATTTTTCTCTCTTTAAACGTATTCACCTGCTCACCTCCTTCTCTATAGCAGGGAAAGGTCAATGCAAATTTTTCATCTTAGAATATTCAACATTTAAGACAACTTTCAACTACAACGGATTAGGAAGACTACAGTAATTCAAGAAGGAGGACTTCATACTTTCTCCATCAAGTTTCAATTTCTTGAATATTTTTATGAAGCATCTAGGACCATATTGGTTAAGGATATAACCTGAGAGTGAAAAAAGTAGGACAATTGCCATGATTCCTTTCCTTAGACATACCATAACCCCAAGGAAGTCAGCTGAGTGACAAAAGAATTAAAGGACATATACGTGTGTGAGAGAGCATGAAACGTAGTCTCAGATGATGCCAATATTAAAAATCTGAGACAAGGAGCTTCAAAAGGAATATAGAAATGAGTCTGACTGGTATTACCATGTCCAACAAATGGATGATGCACTTATCTGCCAGGACATACTGACATTTCTAGCAGCATAAACAGTCTTTCAGTATGGGATGTAGGAAGTCTGTGAGGTAACAGCAGACTGAGAGGAAAAAACTACACCACCTGTTTATATTCCTGAGACACCACATATGAAGAAGATTTTAAGAACACGCCTGTGCATCTACATTTGTTCTGCTGGTCATGCTTTACAGCAACATTGTTGACCTGAGCTGTCCCATTTCAAAGCCACCTGGGGTTCAAAAACAGGTATATCCATGCCTGAGTCCAAGGCACAGTGAGCAGACTACAAGGTGAGACCACACCTGACTAATTTAACCATCATTGAATTCAGCAATAGTGGAATGGACATTTTTCTCCGTGCATTGCCTAGACATTAAAACACTTTCCCTAAAATCTGAGCAGAAAATGTCCAGCTGTTGGCTGTCAGGTTGTTTTGGTTCACAGTTCCTACTCTTTGTCCCCTCCATTGAAAGTGAGCCAGTATCTATGAAAAGGAAAAAATTAAGGGTCCAAAAAAAAAAAAAAAGGATGAGAAGTAGCCTCATTGTGCAGTACAGAAATCAGAACAACCATGAGAGGCAAGTTCTGAATTTCCTTGAACTATTTTTGCTCTCATACAAAACTAACTATGTATTACATACTATTTTGCATGGAATGGGCTTACTATTTCTTCTTCTTACTGTTTCTACCTCATTTCAAGCATCACCATGAGCCTCATCGCTGTGCAAACAGCCTCACATCCATATTTTAGCCCAATCTGAGGAAAGAAATAATGACCTGTAGCAATTCTGTCCAGACCTCAGCTATTCTCTCCACTCTTCCCACTGTTGTGAATATAAGAAATAGGAAGGCACTACAGAAGAAGGCTTTAAGCTGCTTTTCCCTGCTTCCTAGCCTTGCAAGTCAAGGCAGAAGCCCCACTACAATACCATTGCACTCTCTATCTTTTGTAATGATAACAGAGGTAACCAAAGAACAAAGAGGTCACAGAAGGCAGGAGGCAAGAGGAAGGAGGTGAGGTCAGAGGATTTCATTAAACTTTGCTGTATTGGATTCTGTTGGGATGGTTTCAGTAGTTCAGCTCCATGCAAAGCACCTTGTCACTTATGGTACACACACAAAAACTTGCTATATTTTGTCACTAAATGCAGGCTGCAGAAAGTCCCTCAGGTAGATGAGCGAAGATGGTGTGTAAGTGCTTATTTTTCAATTCGCAGTTGTGATGAGAAGCCTGAAATGTTTTGATTCTTCATTTAAGATGCTCTCCCGAAGAGATTTCAAGGTCCTCAACATAAAGATAAATGTGTTCTTTAAAAATATAGGAAAAGAAGAAAATATCCTAATATGCCATCCCTTGGCAGTCGAATGCAGCAGAATACTTTGCTGTCCTAAGACATCTTTCTTTGTGTCAGTAAAAATGTAACCCTTAAAAAAATAAAAATAAAAAAATAAAACACAAAAAAAAAGGAGGAAAGAAATCAAACCAGATAAACAAAATACTGATTCTCCAGGGTCAATAGACAGAAAGATATCTGATGTCCAGGAATATGTTAATTGCAAATCAAAGAAGAAACATAATGCAATGAAGCACTGATCCTCTGCAGATTTCAGCTGACACCTGCATTTAGTTTTCTTGTGTTTTTTTCCACCTTAATGAACATATGGAGACTGCTCTATAAAGGGAGCAACATGTCTTTGTAAGTAGTTTTGCACAGTTGCTGAAATGAAACAGAATAAGCGGCTGTGTAAACACCTTTCATTAATCACCCAAATTCTGCTATGACACTTAAGTTAGCAGTTTGATTATTAAAAGCCCATGTTACTGATTTTCATGTTCATGCAAATGTTATGCTATTCTAATAAAATATTAGGAAAATAATGTGTCAAAAGGAAATTAATCAGTCACCAGTGGCTGGCTTGTTTTTCTATTATTTTTTCCCTTTATTTATTTATTTTTTTTTAATGGAGAAATATTTTTAAAAGCTCAAGCCATCATATCCAAATATGTGCCTAAAATCAAATAAAGGAATAGAAATATGGATGTCCGTGTTTACTATGCACAACAGTATGGAGATTCTGAGGGATTTTGTGAAGATGAGGTGCCCCAGAATTGTGGACCTTGAAGCTCACCTTGGTATTTCTAGGATTCCAGCTCTATTAAAGACCCATAAAATTTGAAAACTACCACTTGGTGTGATAATGAGGCTAAAAGATAAGATGATAAAAGAGCAGGTTGTGATAAAAGAGCAGGAAAGCTTCTGGAACTCAGGAGTTTTGTATTGTCCAGCTTACATAAACCCTCTGAACCTCCGTTATTCTTGACTACCTTCATCATATCCCAGAAACAACTCTCAAGGTCTTAAGCTGTTTGCAGGGGGATTTCTCAATTGCCAGAATTCTGGAATTTCCTGGGAAGTTCAGAAACTTTTAAAACCCTGAGTTTCTCTAGATTCCTTGTTCCTACTGAAGCCCACATGTCTGGACTCTACCGAAGCTGAACAGAAAGCCCTTTCAACAACACCTTTGCTTTGAAGCCCCCCAACAGCTTTGCTTTGAAGGCATTTAATGCACAGAGGCTTCCCAGACCCTCTGAAGATCCAGACTTCTATCAGATAAGCTGACAGAAGGCCAAGATCATTTCTGATAGAAACCTGCTTTAGTATAATTTTGAGAATTTAAAAAGAGGGAGATTTTCTCAGAGCACCTTATTTAAGAATTGGCATTTTTCCACAGAACTCTGCCTTGCCAGAAAATTCACAGCTGCAACAAACTATTTGAAAAAGTGGATGAGACCAAAATGTCAGAACACAATTAACAGTCTAGCAGTCAAAAAAGAAATTTCCATTTAATGGGATGGAAAAGAAAAAGAAGAAAAGAAAGAAAGAAAGAAAGAAAGAAAGAAAGAAAGAAAGAAAGAAAGAAAGAAAGAAAGAAAGAAAGAAAGAAAGAAAGAAAGAAAGAAAAAGAGAAGGAAGGAAGGAAGGAAGGAAGGAAGGAAGGAAGGAAGGAAGGAAGGAAGGAAGGAAGGAAGGAAGGAAGGAAGGAAGGAAGGAAGGAAGGAAGGAAGGAAGGAAGGAAGGAAGGAAAGAGAAAAAGAAAAGAAAGAAAGAGAAAGAAAGACGAAACTCACAGTTACTTTGCTTATATTAAATTATTAGTAATTCTACTGAAAATGACAGATCTAATAAATGGATTACATAATATCACTGAAAAAAAAAATAAAAAAGAAACTCCTTATTACAGTTGCATATATTTGTGTTCTTCAGAAAAGGTCCATATTAGATAAGTCCAGAGTACTTAATGTTACCTTGGTCATCTCTAAAACGTTCTTGTTTTTTCTGCACCTATGACTTTTGCTCCCTTTCCACATACCTAAAACATCAACAATATCCCAATCTGCTGTGTTATCTAGACAGTTAAGAGAACTGACAGCAATAGTTCAAAACTAGATTACTGCCTCTTGAGTTTTTTCCAAAGAAAATGAAGACTACGTTGTGGTTATGATAGGGAAATATCTGATTCCAGCAAAGATGCGTAGTTAGCAAAGAATTACACCTCTTCTTGTTGAACAAATGTCACAAGACAGAAAACCTGTTCTAGATTAATGTCTTGGAGCAGTTTTAATGTACACATTCCCGTGACAGGTAATTGTGTGCAGCAATATGAGGTTTGTCTTAGAAGTCAAGGTGGGTTGAGTCTGACTGCTGATAGGCAAATCTGTACCTGCTGTATGTAAGCAGTTGGGGAATATTCCCTGTAGTCTACTAGGTAAACTGACCGTTTTACTACTTGACAAAGGATCTGCTCACCTATGCTTGGAGTATATCTCTGACTATTTGCTTATGCAAGACTAATTTATGCAGAGTTGTACAGATAATCTCTCTCGTTCCTCAAGCTCAAAGCAGTTTTCTGGTTTTATTAATTTTATTTAATTTTTATTATCCAATATATAACTCTTTCATACCATATCTCAGTGGCCCCACTATTAGAGAGAGAATGCACCTTCACAATATGACTCCTGGATTACCACATGCACTGTGGACTTCCTTGCTTACTTTCACACTGACAAACCTGTCCTGGGGCAATCTGGAGATGACATTCTGGCAAACCTTGTGAATGATAGTTTTTATGTATCACTGCTCAAATATGTTGAGTCTATGGCAAATATTTTGAAGGCAGACTACAATGAGTATGTATCTCTACTCTTCCTCAGTGCCAATGAGATCCACAGAAGATAAGAGTTTGTCCTTTTCCCATTTATAGTTTTTGCTTTTTAGTTCAAGCTGTAATTTGTATTTTAGGGTTTAACTTTGCTGGTTTAAGCATTTCTAGGCAGTTAAGCTAGCACCTCTGAAGGCCTTTTTGTTACCTGTGTTTTGTGAACCCCAGAGCAGACAGGTGACTTTGACTTTCAGAAATTACTTTCACTCTAACTCCAGGTCAAATACATGTAGATTTAAGTTGTTAGGACATTAACCAATCAGACCTTAGCTGTTTCAATACTGCACCTCATGGATTTTTTTGAGGCTGCTCACCTACATATACAGAAGATCACACATAGAGACATAGGAAGAGCCAGGCACACCAGATTCAAAGCTACAACTGACGATATAAGATTATCACTCCTTACCTTAGAGACTCAAAATCAATTTAATTGTAGTCTATATAATTCAATCTACAAGTTCATACTTCTAAAATGACTTACATGATTTACTTTCCTGTGACATACCAATGGTCCATATTTCCATTAACAAGACCTATATACATACATTGGAGGTAATATATATCTAAACTCAGTGTTTTAAAGCATTGCCTCCTATCCATCCATGTGATTTGTCTTTAATTCATATGGAAAAAGAAATACTATGAGACAGTTGAAAGTCATTTTATAAATTCAAACAGAGTCATTACTGATTTATGTCATCTAGACTGCTTACAATAAAATAGGAAAAAATGGCTATGACATTCAGCAGACACTGCTTGGCTTTCTATCTTTCCTTGTTAATACAATTAACTCCCACACAATCCCTGGTAACACTCCCATTAACCCTGTCCAAACAAGAAGAATAATATAAGCTTAACCTTCCCATCCTCTCTTTCTAGCAAAACCCTGAGATATACTGGCACCCATTTAAAATCAACCCTAAAGCCATTCGTTTCTAATGATTCAAAACTGACAGATTTATTCATATACTTCACCATACATGCTTAGCCCTGGAGGGCCATGGAGCATTTTCTTCCTAGATCCTCAGGGAATTTATGTAAATTGGAAGTTCTCTACTTAAGAGAGTTTCAGGAGTGGAATAACAAGGATAGTGTAGCTCAGGACTGAGGAACTGCAATGCAGGGGAAGATTGCATAACACCTGCCAGTATTAAAACTGGATCTCGCCATTATAATGAGCACCCACCTTTATGACAGTAAATTTGCACTAGAGAGCTTTTAGGGTTAGGTTATGTCAGTCCTCTTCAGACTCGCTGCTGAAGGCAGAATAACTGTCCTTCTTGTCAACACCAGGGCTGGGCATATCATACTCAGAGAAATAGTTTACTCTATGCAATACAGCATTTTACCCTGATTTTTGTTAAAAAGACTACATATTTCATGGTGGTGTTTTTTTTCAGGTATTCACTCCCAAGCTTAATTGATTAAAATCAGAATTTTGTAAAAAATTAAAGGGAACAAAAACGGGTCTACTAATGTGGGTGGTAAGTTTGTATTCCAGTTCGGTACAATCAGATGTTTCTTTTTATCTTCCTCAGAGCACTTTCCTTCTTTGTGAACTGGATATTCTTTTAAAGGCAATGCTTTGAGAAGTTGTTCCCAAGGAAAACTTGGTTGGAAATTGTGAGTAAGAATATGCCAGACATCCAGAATGATGGAGAACTGAGACGGAGAAGGATGAAAAATTTCTAACACACTTGGTGATTTAATTCTGGAAAGAGGTTCTCTAAAATGCTCCCTGGATATCAAGCAAGACAGAATAAGGTCAACCAATTGGAAGTATCGGTTGTGATCTGGAGAAAAATAGGGAAAAAACTTGCAATTGGAAATAGATCTGAAAAAATGTGATAGTCCAGAATTAGTGAGGAAGAAAGATCTCACATAGATAATGGAAGATATAGAAGTCATGGTAGAGAAGATAATTTAGAAGAACCCTGAAAGATTTAGAGGAGGAAGAAATCATAAAATATTTGAAGTCAGTCCTCACATTATTTCTATAGTTAGAACAAATACATCAGTGATCACAGATAAAGCATAATCTGAGACAGGCAGAAAATCTGACTTCTCTTAGGGAGGACAGAAGATGCAAGTATTTCAGGACATACCACAGAAAGCTTTAAAGAAAAAGCAGGTATTAAAACCTTTCCTAAAACAGGAAATATACAATACAGGTGGGTTTTCCCTTTTACATTTATTTTTTAGATCATGAATGATGGAATATCATAAATTCAAACAAAGATTGAATTTAAATCCACCATTGTCTGAACTTATTAGAAAACACAGGCACCCACAGTAAGGTTTATCTCACCCAGATTTAGAGTACTACAATGTAGATGTCTCCATTCAAGCTATTCACACCAGGTTCCTCTTTATACTCAGTAGAGAAAATCAAACATTTTTAGGTCATAATCTATTTTAATATCTACTGCAAGATGAGATTAATTGGTCCCCAGAAGCACCTTCTTGTGACTAAACTGAGAGTCTAGACTGCTGGTTCAGGTTAGATGTCTGTGCTATAGATATCTACATTCATTTGAATGAATCTCATGCAAAGAGTCAGCATTTTACTCCAGAATACAGTTCTGTTCAAGACAAACAGCGTTTTTGCTTTCAAATTGTTGAGTCTAGTGATTAATGACCTATGTCTTTCCTGCTTCTTCAAGGCTGTTTATATAGGACCAGTAGTTTCACTTCCTTTGACTGTCTTGAGGAGGGAAAGAGGTAATTGCTATAAAAATGCCTATCTTTAGGCTACTTTTGCGGAGCTTTGCCAGACAGAAATCTATTTCAATCCACTGGAGAGAGAGACCAAATTTCTACACACTTAGGAAAGCTAGGGGGGGTCCAATTGTAAAAGTCTCTTGAGGATTCACAAGTTTGGGAAAGTGGTCTGTGGAAATCATAAGGCAAAGCTCAAGAACAAACATCCAAACTAGACAGGCTGGTTTAAACTTCATTTTATATCTAGAATGTACAAATTGATACAGGGCAACCAACAGAAGCAATCTAGGTGTAGAAAGTATCTTAGAAAATAACCTAGCTTTCTTTTTTTTTTTTCTCTCTTTTATCATGATATACTTTCTATAGGAAATTTTAATCAATGTATTTGGTATTCCCAGTGAATATACTCAACAATATAGTGAGTATTGAATTTGGCAGGAAAGGAAATATATTCTAAATCAAAACAAAACAAATAAAGGATGTAAGTATACAGACTAGAGCTCAAGGTATCTTATTCTCTCTTGAAATTAAATCAAACCAAACAAAAACTTTCGTTGAAGACATCATGACAATACATAAGCACTGCAGTCAACATCTGAAGTTTAGAATTTAATCTGGACACTTACATTTGTGCTCTGTACAGTTATCCTTAAGCTTTTTCAATAGGAGACCTTCTTCAGACAGGTTATGATGGGGAGATCAAGGTCTGACCACAGCAGTAGGGCAAGTGCTCTGGGTTCATGTTGCATTGCTGTCACCATACATGAGCAGAGTCCTCAGATCAAAAGGAACAAAGGATGAACAAGGGGGAGAACACAATGCTGTTCTTCATATACATGATGTATAGCTTCTCAAACAAGACCCACTTTAGGCCTCTGAAAAAAAGTCAAATGGAAAAGGTAGAGTGGGTTTCATTGCCGTATATAAAATTAGTTAAGGTAAATCCAAGTGTTACCTGGTTTACAACTGATTTCCTAATACTGTAGAATTCTTCCTAACTGTAACTGGTTAAATTGTTCAATAGTATATTTGTGTTAACCTTACATAAAACCAAGAAAAGCTTTTAAAAGTTAATTATATATCACTCTGGACTAAAATAACATACCTTTTAGAATGGGAAGAAATGGGAAGCTCTCAGAAAAGCAAAATGGCTATTATTAAAATGAATAAATTCCGAAGATATGCCATCTACATATATAAATGAGACAATATTTTATGGATTTGACTAATTGTTTTAATGAAGATAAGTGCTATATGAGTTTTCTAAGAGGGGATATCTCAAAGCTGCCAACATATTGATATGCTGTCAGCTCATTCAAGTGTTATTAACTGGCAAGAATGAAGACATTCATAAGATATTGATTCATGTAGAACTAGAATGGTGGAAGAAATGTATTTCTCAGGTAGATCACTTTCTTCAAGGTACCTTGAAATCCCCAGTTCCATATGAAAAGACTTATCCTCTTGCGTCTCCCACATGAAGTTTAACAAAAACAAGTGCCAGATTCTACACCTGGGTCAGGATAATCCTGACTATACGTACAGACTGGGGGAGCGGAGGGGCAAGCGCTGAGCTCTGCTCTCTGGGGACAGAGACAAGACACGAGGGAATGGCATGGAGCTGGGACAGGGGAGGGTCAGGCTGGGTGTTAGGAAAACATTCTTCACCGACAGGGTGCTCAAGCACTGGGACAAGATCCCCAGAGCCATGGTCAGAGCACTGAGCCTGCTAGAGTTCAAGAAGTGTTTGGACAACTCTCTCATATATACGGTCTGATTTTTGGGTGGTCCTGTGCAGAGCCAGGAGCTGGAGTCAATGATCCTTATGGGACTCTTCCAACTTATGATATTCTATCATACTATGATTCATTCTACCAACTCACTTTGTTAAAATAAGAAAATCATGACTTCTGTCTATGAAACATATAGCTCAATTTCTGTCAGTATATATTCATGTTGCCAATTAACACATCTCTTTTCAGAGGAGGAACTGAAATCTTGACAACAAATTTGAAGTTGCCAAAATGTGATTAAACTCACTCTTTCCTAATATTCACAAAACAAAAATTTTATAATAAATATTAATCAGAAAAATTCTTATTAGTATTTTTATCCCTCCTAACTATATGGTATACAGAAGATAAGAAAGCAAATTTCTAAAATATATATGATTTAAATTAAAAAGGAGATGTAAGACAAGCAAATGAAAGGTTGAGAAAGGCTGAAGAACGCAGTATGATCTGGAGCAATGGAATAACAGAGATAAAGTGACTGTCAATCTATATATTTTTTGTGGATTGTTTTAAATAAATGCCCCACAAATGGCATCTGACTTCAGCTAACATCCATCTTAGGAGTGATGCATTATGGCAGAAATGTTGTAAAAGTCAGAGTACCCAATAACCTTTCGGATTCACCTAATGTTTTAATATTTTGTCCATTAAATGGTCTTTATAGAGAGGTTCACCTTGTGTAGATTCAGTGAGATTTGTTTTTATTGTTCTAAGTCAAAATCCAATCAAACCTACCATGTTTTCTCCTTATTAAGAATGGAGATCAAAGGTAGTAGGGTAAAGTGACCCGTCCTCAGATCCACTCTGCTATGAGTATTTTCACTTCCACAACAATCTCACATCTCTGGCAGATGATGAAGTGAGCCCTGCCATAGCCAGTCACCTAATCAGACTTGTGTGCTTAAACATATTTGTGCCCCTGCATTTCTTTACCCATCCTTCCCTCAGTTGGTCTAGGAGTCAACAGCACTAAGAAAATTAGCAAAAATCAAGTTCCAACAGCCAAATTAAATTTGTCACCCTTTCTCTTCGGGACTTTGATATTAAAGATATATGAAAAAAATCTCAAAATATGCGAAATAATAATAATAATAATAATAAAATTACTAAATGAGATTTTTAAACAGGTTCACTTGTTTGATTTGATTTGTTTCCTTTGACACCTTCATCCCCCTCTTCCCCTCTCCCAGCCCCTTCACTCACACAAATCAAATATAAAAGTTTGCCATTAAAAAGAAAAACACAAATCAAAACCAGGACTTGTTCCCAGTTAACTTTCCTGTTAGTCCAAAATCTCCCTCCCATGCTGCCTCTACTCAAAATAACTCAACTCCTGTCTTTGAAGCATAAAAATTTGTTATTAAATAAAAAGCATCTGTGATTTTAAGCTCTAACTCATGTCAAAACTTAAAACATGCTAATATTTAACTCCGAGTTCAGCAAATTTTATTTTATGGTTGCTAATCAATGCAAAATACTTTTATTCATCGCTACCTGTTTCTACAAAGATTTACATTTATGCTTCATTGTAACCACAAGAATTATCCCACTGAATCAATGCAATTGGTCTTATGCTTAACTTTATATGAATATTTGTGAGGTTTGCATCTTAAAGAAGGGTTATAGCAACAGCACCAGACATTTATTACCATGTCTGTATGAGAAGAAGTTGAATTGAGGACTAAAGGTTGTTTTTTTGTTTGTTTGCTTGTTTTTGTTTTTGACATTGTAGGATTTTTTTCCTTTAGCAGTGTTTGCCCTTAGAACTTAGCTCAGCTTTTTTTCCTGTTGCACTCATTCAGGGCAGCTATTATATCATAGCCAGGAAAGATAATTGAATGAAGAATTGATTTTTATTGCCTGTAATAAAAAGCAGTTCTTATTACTTTTACAAATTACTCATAATTACAATTGTCTAGAGAATGTCTTATCACCCTGAGCGGAGCTGAAATAAGCTGGATGCACAATAGTACTTCTGTGTCGGTGATTTAAAACTTGTGTTCTCATTAATGGCAATGTAAATTAGCACTATGGCAAATTTACTTCATATCATTTTACTGGACAGATTCTAATACTGTTGGGGAAGAATCTTAAGCAGACATGCAATTTATTTCTGAGTTGCATCATTTCTGTTGGAGCATGTGCACTGAGTCTGAGAAGTTTCTTTAATTATTAAGGAAGCAGAATTGTGCAAGTTACACTTCAGGAAACATTTTGATTATGTCTTTTAGAGCCCAGGTGCTGGAAACTCTGAAGTGTTATAACCAGGTATCAGACTTGTTACATTGCAGACATGCAAAGCTATTTCAGCATTAAGATTGCACTGATTAGGTTCAGCAGATATATATTGAATGGCCTTTCTTAAAGTCTTGTCTTTAAATTTCACACAAAAGTAAGAGTAAGATTGCATCTGTCACATCTGAATGCTTTTTTTCTTGTTCATCATGCGGTAAGGCTAATGTATCTGGCTTTTCTTCTTTCTTCTTCCTCTTCTTTTTTTTTTTTTTTTTTTTTTTTTTTTTTAAGTAAAACAGGTAATTCTGGGTCACTTTCATATACCTGTTCTGTTACAGGACAGAGAAGGAAAAGCTAGAATTAATCACAACCTCTCTCACCTCCCTAAAGAAAAATGAATTGTTAAAAATCCCCTGGGCAATCAGTCTTCATTAACTTCTATTACAGAGTTTTGTGCCTTGTTTAAATGTGTCATTCTGATAAATCAAGGTATTGATCTCACTTGATTATATAGAAAGTGTCTTCTAAGAAGAATGAGAACCAGTTTTGGGAGGAGAAGTTGATTTTTCTTCTGTGACAACCTGTTGTATGGCTGAGATAACATATGGTCTTCTTATATACAGCATGTGCATAGATGAGGGTTAATTTTCTAAGAAATGTTTTAATGCTAAATTAAATTTGTTAATTTTGTTCATGTTATACTTGATATTTCATGTGCATTAACTCACTCATTTAAAACTTACTACCTGTAAGGCAAATATTTACGCTTACACAAACTGTGCAAACTAGGATTCATGATTATTTTTACTACTTAACAAGTACTATTAATTCACTAAAACCTGCCTAAGGATGTAATCAGCAATTTAAAGAACAGTTCATACATTAAGCTTGCATACCAGATATCTAGACATAACCTAACCACACCATGCTACACAAGCCAGCAGTTTATGTAGGCACGTGCTGGGCTTCTGCAGTTATTCAACAGCACAATTAAATTATCAAGCTGTTTATTAATGTATATGGTATTTCTAATGCTCTTTGCCTGAAGCTTTTGTATGAATAAGAACCTTTCATTTCCTGCATTTCCCAGGAAAAAACAGCCCCAGTTTAAAGCATCAAAATTATTCACATCTGTATATATACACATAAAAAAATAAAATAAAATAAAATAAAATAAAATAAAATAAAATAAAATAAAATAAAATAAAATAAAATAAAATAAAATAAAATAAAATAAAATAAAATAAAATAAAATAAAATAAAATAAAATAAATAAAAAACATTTCTAAGGCTACTTTCAGGCCATCCTACCTAAAATTTCAGTGAAGAAATATATATTTAGACTTACTTAATAAAATCTTGAAATGTCATTCTACACTCAACAGGAGAATTTTTGGCTGCTAATGTTAAGAAAAACAAAACGAACTATAATCTCGGAAAGGAGAGCTCTTCCAGTCCACTTAGTCCTGGGAACCTTGGAGAAGATAAACTGCTCCTTTGCTGGATTCAGCAGACTGCTATGGACTCTGCAGCTTCTTCTGAGGTTTCCCATGGCTTCCTCCCGCTCTTCATCCCTGCCACATAGAATATCTGAGCAGACAACCCTTTCTTGTTTCTCATGGACATGTGCCAGCAGGCTCTCAAGTAAAATAAATCATTTATACGCCATCATATATATTTAGATTTCAATCTACACTACAGTCCAGACTCCCCAGTTGCTTGCCCTCCAGCTTGAGCCCAAAGTGGTCTAGGTAGGCAAGCTGGTAAGTTCTTCATGGTGTGGTCTGTGTGCTCAAGATCTGTCTTTACTCGTCCTGTAGATGTAGGTAACTTCTCTTGTCCTGTCAGTTGTCCCATCCCAAGACTACCTACTTTCAGCAGACCTCTACAAAAGAACCATAATTATGAATGTTGTTCTGTCCCCTCCCAACTTCTTGTGCACCCCAGCCTCATCTCTGGCAGGGCAGTATGAGAAGCTGAACAGTCCTTGACTTAGTGTGAGCACAGCTCTGCAACAACTAAACCATCAGCATGTTATCAGCATTATTCTCATCCTAAATCCAAAACACAGCACCATACCAGATACTAGGAGGAAAATTAACTCTATCCCAGCTGAAACAAGGACAGTGAAGTAACTCTTCACTCACTGTTACTACTACCACAGCTCACAAGGAAGGACTGACGCTGGCCCTTAGATGAAACCGTGGGGTATAGGTTAATGTCTGAGAAGACCTATGGAAAAACTCGCTCGGAACTAAAAACCCCTTTGAGAAGCCAAGGTGAGTCTGAGGCTTGTGTCAACAGAGCAGCACTAAGTTTGGAAACAAAAGATGAAGAGAAAGTCATTACCTATGAGAAATGACTGAGCTTATTAGGGTTGTGAGATGCACTTTTCCTTTTTAAGATGATTTTCACAAGAAAATTGGATGGCTGGTCACCAGGGAGTGACTCTTGTCATCAGGGCAAGGCTGAGTGTGTAATGGAAGTTCCAGCACCATCTCTGCAAGGGCTTCTCACCACCCCTCAGATGCAGCCCACTTCCAAACTCAGACCTGGCGGTATCCTCCAGTATATGATCTTTCCAGACCTCTTCCACAGTCAAAGAGCTGGCCTCTGGTGAGTAAATTTCTGGTGGAGGGGACATGGTGTGGGAGCATGCATCTGGGAGGCACATGGTTCCTGCTAAGGGACCAGACTATGCATGTGGCACTCTAGGCATCACAACTGCAGGAATGTCATGTCAGGTTTTTTTTTGTTTGTTTGGTTTTCTTTAACTCCCCTCCATCAATTCAGTAACTGATGCCCTCTCCAAATTGGTCTGGACCTCTAGGCACATAAATAAAGAAACTGACTGTAATAAGACAGCAGAGTAGCTAGCTGGAAATTCTCCAAACAAGCAGTTGTGTCATGACAAGAAATATTATTGCCTGACTTTGCCAGCCCCATGCACTTAAGAGTTTGCACCTCTAAAAAGTCTGGCCATCTCTGGCCTGAATAGATGACTCCAGCCTCCAGTGTCTTCCTGTTTCTCCCCCTCTCAACAGCAAAAGTTTGTCTGAGATGACCCACCTGGTTCTGCCTGTCAGAGCTCTTAAGAGACAGAAACCTATGATCCAAAAGACCACAAAATCAATTAGTCATAGAATTACATCGTTATCCAGTGATACCTAGCAGCATCAGCTTTTTTTCACCCCATTTTCTCACTTGCCTGTCTAGACTCCAGTCATGTACCACAGAGTCACCCAGCCCATCAAATTCCATTTTCTGCTGATGTTCCCAGGCCTGATAGTAAACAAAGTCCATTAGGAGCTCATCCTGTGTCAGATCACAATCCTGCGTATTGTCTCCTTGGCAGGATCTTGATTATTTCTGAAATCTGGGGCTACTTCTACATATCCCCTACACTGGGCAGTGGTTTTACTAAGCAACTGAACAGTGGCACGGTAACAGCATAGTATGTCAAGAATGGGACATCACTCTCTTTCACCCACCTCTTTCATGGATTCTTCCTGAAACAGTATATTCCTACAGCAAAAGCAGGTCAGCTCCATCATTCTCTGCTCCATCCCCAAGAGCATAAATAACAGATTACAAAAATGCTAAAGGTACTCAACCACTTCTACTAGACTCCCAGACATTTGCTCACAGTTTTCTGACATCCTGCTCTTTGTATGATCTCCAAGGTAACACAATCAGGTTTGCGCTCCAGATGCAAAGCTACAAAATCTGACCTGCAGGTAGTTGTCTGAGTTGTCCATGTCTAGTTATTTATGCAGTGTATTATCTTCTGTCATCCTGATCATGAAAGAGAAAGACATGGCTGGTTTTTTTTGTTTGTTTTGTTTCGGTTTTGTATTTTTTGTATTTTTTTTTCCTTCTCACAGACATATCTAAAGAAAAGATATTGATCCTGGAGATCTTCACCATGGAAATTCCAAAGAAATTTTGTCTGTTCAAATGAACAAAGAACTAATGTCATGGCATAGAAGCTGCAAGAAAATTAGAAGACTTAAATGAGAGGCTGGGCCCAGAAGGTCTGTGAAGATTCAGCTAAAGTCAGCTGACAGCAAGCTGGCCTATGAATCGAAGGGAGGAAGGAAGGAAGGAAGGAAAGAAGGAAGGAAGGAAGGAAGGAAGAGAGGGAGGGAGGGAGGGAGTGTCAGAGTTACTTTACTTTAAGTGCCAGACAGTGGCAGAGCTACTACCAGCACACTGTGTTAAGGGAATCAGTCCAATGCGTGGCCCTGTATGATTTTTCTCCACTGAATTTTTTTGCACTGCATGTTTTGGGCTACACTTTCAGTCACTAGAAAACTGGGGGTAGTCTGACTTCTCCTTCAATGACTGTGGTAGGTAGGGACCACATGCACATTCTCTGAAACATGCCATGTGACTTGTTATTTTTCCCTCAATGATGTAATAATACCTCTGTGA
Organism: Anser brachyrhynchus; assembly: GCF_964034855.1. NCBI lineage: Eukaryota > Metazoa > Chordata > Aves > Anseriformes > Anatidae > Anser > Anser brachyrhynchus. The sequence goes on from NC_137694.1 coordinate 5,860,004, forward strand.
GCATAATCATTCCTTGTTTTTAATGTTCTCATAACTGAGCAACATCTACTGTTTATGAAAAAATAAATGTGTTTCAGCTGTTTAAGTTGTCTGCAGAGTCTTCAATTTCTGTTTTTTACTGTGACCTACTGAATTTTCATTCCCTTTGGGCCTGCTTGCTAATAAGCATCTGTCCTACTTCAGTGGACAAGAGGAAATGCAGTTTTCACAATCTATTCAAGACATAACATTATAGAATCCTAGAATATTCTGCGTTGGAAAGGACCCACAAGGATCATGAAGTCCAGCTGCTGGGTCCACACAGAACCACTCAAAATCACACCCCATGTTTGACAGCGTTGTCCAAACACTTCTTGAACTCCAGCAGGCTCAGTGCCATGACCACTGCCCTGGGGAGCCTATACCAGTGCCCAACCACCTCTCAGTGAAGAACATATTCACAGAATCAGAGAATTGTGGGGGTTGGAAGGGACCTCAAGAGATCATTGGGTCCACCCCCACCACCACCACCCCCTGCCAAAACAGGTTCCCTAGAGCAGGCTGCCCAGGTAGGCGTCCAGACGGGCCTTGAATATCTCCAGAGAAGGAGACTCCACAACCTCCCTGGGCAGCCTGTTCCAGTGCTCCGTCACCCTCGCTGTGAAGTTCTTTCGTATGTTGGGGCAGAACTTCCTGTGCTCCATTTTGTGGCCATTGCCCCTTGTCCTGTCCCCACAAACCACTGAAAAGAGGTTGGCCATATCCCTTTGAAAATATTTTCCTGATAAGCAACCTGAACCTCCCCTGTCACAGCCTTATGCCATTATATACATACTTTATATATCTTTACATACTTTTGCATCCTATATAAATTTTATATTTTTGCATTTTGAGGAAAGCACATAATCATTGTGAAATCTCAGTAATGAAACTAGAAACGGTTTTCAGATTTTCAGTCTCTTTTCCTCAATAAAGGATATTCAGTCTTCCACAGATTAAGTTTCATCTTCTTTCTCTTTTCCTCTACTCCAGACCTTCATTTTTTTTCTCCCTAACAAAACTGAGTTCTTGGTGACACTTGGTGACACTTCTTTGACACTTATTACTGCCCACTCAATGGACTGCTCCCTCCTCAGTGTGAACTCTGACTGTGCTAATTCATCCATACTCCTATTCACTCATAGTTAACCTGTACTGTGGCAAATACAGCTGGTTGAGAACTAAAGTCTACACTTTTTCAGCCTTTATGCAAAGTAGGGTAGGTAGTACCTCACAGTTTCCCACTTCCACCGGTGACAACACTGTCTTGCATAAAATGGGACTGCACAGAATTCAAGGGAACGAGAAATCCCCATTCTTTTTTATTTTTTATAAATGTCTTTAAAAAACGGAAATATTAAATTAGGCTGGTACCTTATTCCTTAATATCATGAAAAGTTAATCTTGTAAAAATTGCCATCTGCTTTCTCTATTCACAAAATTTCTTCTCTACCCCTAACCAGCAAGGTAAGAGTGATACTATACCTCATTTTGTGTAAATTATTTATTCTTGCACGATAAAGAGGTAGGATGTTGCAAGTAGATATCATTTTTTAAAATAGGCTGAACCAGCTGTAAACAGAAATAAAAATTAAAATTTAAGAATTATTGTGTCAAAATATTTATATTGTTTATTCTTTTCTTCATCCTCACTGACCCCTTGAAGGAAAAGTTCATAAAAAACTCACCTAATGCATATCCAGTTATTTCTCAAATACTGTTCTGGAATGTATTTCATGTTCAGTTGTGGTTAGTGTTTTAATTAAACTTTTGCAGTGTATCTGCATGAAAATTTAGCCAGTGAGACAGGCATACTTGTTCTATGCGAGCTGATTGACAGAAAGAAACAGATTGACTTGGCATGTTAGTAAGACTCATTAATCTTCTTCAAGTACATACTGGGAAAATATGGAGTTCTCTCAACAAGCTGTTACCAAAACAGAATTTCTGTTTGAACAGTTGGAAAACTAACAGTACAAGTGGAAGTTATAGGCAAAGTGTAAGATGCTTTTGTGTGATAAAGCACTGCAGGTTGGAGGGTCTGCCACTGTGTGTAATGTACTTTAATATTTAGCACAGGGTGATGCTTGTTAGAAAATAATCCGTTATCACTTAGGTCTGAAGTGTTATACTCTGAGTACAAAGCTAGAACCTAGCCATTAAAATCATGCTATGAGAATTGATCTATAGGTTATTATATTTGTTTCATATCGGACATATTAAGTTCTTAAAGGTATAGATAATGTGTTAATGTGATAAAAATATGGAAATGTAGATGCCTTAGATGTAGTGTAATAGAATCTGCAGGTATCTGAATGTATTTCTGGAGAATTAAATTAATTAGGAGTGCAAGAAATAATATTTTCATTTTGTACTTTCTGATCAGCTTCTCATGTAGACAGACTTTTAACACCCCTCATATGCTACTTGTATTGAGACAACTTTTTGTGTTCTGTAGACTGAAAAATTATCAGGAAAGGCTGAACTTTCAGACTTCTTAAATTAGTGAATAGATATTTTAGCTATAGACTGCAACAGACAATTCCCTGCAATCTATTCTTATCATTTTATTAGATCTACTAACAACAAATATGTCATCTGAAAAGGAAAAAAAAAAAAAAAAGGCTTTTTTTCTGTTTTTTGTTTGTTTGTTTGTTTGTTTTAACACAGATTGCAGAAAGTTATTCCAGCCAGGGTATATTGAGTGGAGCAGTGTATTGAGGTATTCTGGGGCAGATACATACACAGGTACACGTATATTTATGATGTGCCCCTGAAATTCATCTCTGATCCAGATGCAATCAGTGTAAAGATCCTAATCTTTCTTACTCCCTCTAAACTCAACAGGATGTTTGGTACATGACAGAATTCCCTCAAGACAGAATAATACTCAAGAGCCCAGACAGGAGTGGCTATAAAGAGGAAATGAGGTTAAAGTTCTTTCCAAAGGTCTCCTTCACACTTTATAAATTTAATTTATGTACATCACAAGTTGAAAAGCTAAGATGATCTGAAAAGGTGATTACAAGTGGTCTGTGGACTTGCTTTTTTTTTGCTTTTTTTTCTCTTTTTTTTTTCCCCCATTGCATTTCTCTGGAAATATGAAGGGGACTGAACTTACAGAATTCCTTGCTATTTCAAATATATTACTTAGTTCTTTGATTTATTTTTCCATTTGTAAAATGAAGGACACTTTTTACTGATGCTGTAAATAGTACAGGCAAATTAGATGCTGTCAAAATCCCCATGAAACATTCAGGGCAGCATCAGCATCTACTTTGCATACAATATACTGTAAAAAAGAAGTTTCCACTGCTTTCTCACAGGAGAGATTTTTATGTACATCCTTTGTATTTGCAGAGCTTTCTTTTCCAATGCAATGTCAATTGAATGGTTATACACTATAAATCTTAGCAGGCATACAAACATACAGAGAAATAATACAGACTCCAGTACACTTAAGCATGGGATACATATACTGGAGCAAAATTGGACATCCTTAATAGAAGTTTCCTGGTAACAGAACTGCTGTAATATGAATTTTTAGTCACATTGGTTTAGCAGGCATGCTCAGGGTGTCATGCTCAGTTCTGAAATGTAAAGCTGACAGCAAGATACAATGCACAATAACACTGCGTATTTCCAAGGGAGAACTCTGCCGCATCCTCCTTGGTCCTCTATTAGCATAGCTGTCTGCAGTTCTTTACACTTTCAAATTTAAGCTCATGAACATACCTTCCACCCAAGATGGGTAAATGTCATTCATATGAAATTTATAAATCAGAAGAAAGACACAGCTATTTTTAGTGATGTGCATCAACACTGGCTACATCTTTTTGGGACATTCAGTTGGGTTATTATATCTTGAACTTTCAAAGACCATCAAGGGTCTTCAGCCACCTGGAATCAGCAGGACCATGAAGGTCATTACTTTGGGAAATCAAGTCCATGGCTTCAGCTGAGCATAAACTCATATATATTTGACAGGTGCAATTCAGGCTTGCTTGCCAATGAGAAATGGGTGATATCAAAGGAGTCCCTTTACAGATTTGATTAGAACTTTTTGGACAATATTTGGAAAAATGCTCAATTTAATTGATCCTAAATCTTTCCAGAAATGCATCTGTTAAGTTTTTGTTAGACAGGTTTTATAAATTTGCAATACTTAAGAGGAAAAAAGAGAAACTAAATTAAAGTAAAAAAAGGCTTTTATTTCACAGACAATGGGAGAGCAAAATGTAGTTCATAGTTGCTCAGAAATGTCTATGAGGATACTCGTTTTATGGCACCTTACTAGACAGATAGTAATTGATGCATATTTTGTTGATATCACAGCTTGGATGAAGTTTTGGAAAGAAAATTAGTCAGTTTTCAGTACCAGTTCTGCCTGATTTGGAAGGTGGTTTTTTTTATATTTTTATTTATTTGTTTATTTATTTATTTATTTATTTCACATCTCATGCCAATGCCTAATCCTCTACATGACACACAAATACCAAAATCAGAGTTGTTAAGAAACTGGTCATTGTCATTCAGGAAGGTTTGCCACAACTGGTCAACTAAACAGTGTTGAATGTATCTTCTCTGGCCCATGCCAGCATCCAGTCTTAAGCCCAGTGTTTTTGTCTGGGTTTTGCCTTGGCCCCTGTCATTCATTTATTGTGATGCATGTTGGATCATTCTCTTCCTACCTTCCCCTTTTTCCCACATGCCCTTTTCCTCCTTTGATAATTCAATGTTAGTGTCTAGACCTCTCCACCACGAAGCAAAGTTTTAAATTTATTGTGTGACAACCATTCAATCCTTTCAATGACAAATCATACAGCAAAAGAGTCCTACTGAAACACAAGATTAAGAGATAAGGATTGGTGCCTTTCTACAGATCTGAGGTATAGAAATTTGGAAACTCTCCCTGAGGCCCTTTCATATGCACCCAAATAACAGAGGAATTCTGTGTTGTTAAAACAAACAGTTTCAGCTAAGTACAGTGCAGCCCGAGCTGGAGTACAAAAGGAGAGTTGGAAAAAAAATTAAAAAAAAAAAAATCTGAAAATGGCTGTATTCGTAACCCAGGGACGTTTCAGGGGTCAGTAAAGATATGTCTTTATAGAATTAGAGGCTTCATTTAAACATATTTAAGAGGTAATTTGGCTGGGACCTTAGTTCAGTTTTTGCCACTTGTCATTTCTTGTGCAATTTCTATCCAAGGTTTCAGACCAGTGTTCTGTCCTTATCCCTTGTTCACCTCCCTGATCTTCCATATATCCTGGGAAGCATAGACAGGAGCACAGGAAATGGAACAAATGTTTATGTTAACCCATTAATCCACATTCAAACTAAAAAAGGGTGGAAGAAAAGAACAAAAAATACTTCTAATTTGGTAGCGTGATGAAAGCCATATAAGCTCAAAGGTTAAGACCACCAGAGAAAGAAACCCTTGAGTATTTCATACTAAGACTATTTCATTACTTAAGAATCTAAGGTAAAAGGGTATAAGACAGCAGAAGAGGTGCATTATTTTCCCAACATTTCAAGGAAGTTAAATGTGAAGCTTTAGGCACAAGTACTGTAAATCAAACCCTTCGGGAAAGAGGTTGACACTAATACCAATCAGAGAAAAAAAAAGATATTTAAAACAATAATAATAATAAAAAATAATAAAAACTTTAAAATAATATCCATATCTAGGGTACTTAGTATTGTTAACATAGCCAAAATATTTTCAGAAGCATCAAAGCTCCATACGCAATAACAGTTACCTGAGAAACCGCTGTTGAGTTCCTATAACATTTTCATAGATTGACGGTAGAGGCTGTTATGTTAATTCAGAGAGTGCACAGTAATGGTTTAGTTATTACGAAATAATTCCTGTATTGCTAATTACATGAAGCATTTTGGATAAATTATTCATACACAATTTAACGTTTCTAAAACAAATGTTTTTAATCTGTTTTTTATCTGTTGTATGCAGCCTCCATTTTGTTCAAGTGCATGATCCCAGAGTAAATAATACTGATGCTAGTAACTAACATGGGGTATTTTGGGAGAAGGATATTTCAGCTATCCATGTTTTCCCTATTTAGGGGCATCTGGTCTGCTAAATTGTAGCACAGACTATGCAGTAAGTAGATTCAGCAATAAAACCAAGAGTAAATTAACCAAATGTTGTCTTTGTCACCGTGATGGATCATGTACAGTCAAAGATCTGACACATATTACAAGTTAGAATGAACTATTCCTCCACCCTACTTTCTCTATTTCTCTGTTTTTCAAAGCTCATATGCCAATTGGTCTAGAAAATCTCTAAACTGTTAGCTAGTAGACTTTGTAAGTCTGTTTTCACTTGACATTTGAATTGTAGTTGAGGTATTATGAAAAGCTGCCTAACTGTCTAGGTGCTGAGCACTTTTGCAGCACAGTATAAATTATCTTTTGGATTACCAATGATTTATATGTGCTTTTCCTAGTCTTTGGAGTTTTGCTGCAATTAGAATTTCAGTTATTATTTATTTCCACATCTCTGCAAAGATAAAAAGTGCATTATTTATTTCTGTGTCATAGACTCATATGGTTAGGAGGGATCTCAGAGGCCTTTTCATCTATCCCCCTGCCCTAAGTGGCATCAGCAGAAGATACATTAGTCCTGACAGATGCTTGTTTAAGGTCTTTCTCATAGATTTCCGGTGATGGAGTCATCACAACTTCCCAGAAAGCCTGTTCAATGTTTCACTGTCCTCACTCTTCAAAAGGTGTTGTTTTTTTTTTTCCTAATGTCTATACATGAATTCTCCTTGCTTTAGTCTAAATCCATTTTTTCTAATCCTTTCCAGAACTGGCCTGAAGAATAAATTTCTTTTATGCCCCTTTCTGACTGTAGCAGTCATTTCTGTAGCTGATGACTGCTAGCATTCTAATACTACGTTATTGCTTCATTTCATTCACTCTTTTCTCATAGACCATATTTTCTCTATTTCTCTAGACCTTGCTCCAGTGTCTGATGGCACAAAACACTTCTACAAGTCACATGCAAAAAGGTGGAGGGTTACAGAAAGCCTATGGAGATCAGGACACCCAAGCTCATTCACTGTTTCAGGTCTTGGACAAATCTCTTTATCTGTTTATCTGTGTTTCTTTTTCTATCTCCATCCTATAAGATCTCTGGGACAGAGATTGTCTCTATGTCTACATTTCAGTCTCTGCTGGGACTTCTAAGTGGTATTTGAAACAAATTAATAATTAATAGCTTAATATTATTAATAATAATATTAATAATAGCTTATATTTATAATAAAGCTGACATTTACAGAGATAAGTTATTCCTATTTTGTTGTGGAAGCATGCTAGATATAAGGCCAACTATATCCTACACCAGGATTACTTTTAACCAGAGGGAGAATTTCTGGCCTATTAAAGAAAATGTGTTTTTGGGTTTTTCTACCAAGATTTTAACTGAAATCTACTATTACACTCAAAAAGAGCAAACTGTGATGGCAAGGTGCAAAATAACATGTTTTTTATAATACAGCTGCAGACTTAGATACAGAGGGGACCTTTGTTAGGTTTTAGAGGATTTTTTAATGGATTGTTCCTCTGACTGAGTTGGCAGTATAGTATCTGATTCTTATAAGTTTAGAGTTCATCATATATCATTACTTATGTCTGCCTATGCTAGACCTAACTGCCAGGAAACATTCTCTGATATTCAGTTTGCATGTGGTTTGTTTTTTGTTGTTGTTGTTGTTTTCCTTTATTCATAGAAATGCTCCATTAGAGCTTCATTTTAAAGGATTCCCTATTGCATAGAAACTAATGCACTTTTCTTTTTCTCGCATTTGGTATTAAATGCAGATAGCAATCTTTGCATTTTTGGGAGAAAAGGTTATTATTTCTCTTTCTATCACATGTATATTTGTAAGTAACATAAAAATTATCTCTTCTCTTGTAAGATTGTAGACACATAGTGCTTTGCTGCAAAGCTCTGTAATTTTCATGTGTTTTTTGTTGTTGTTGTTTGTTTGGTTGGTGTGTTTCTTTTTAATACCCTGCATTTAAAGTTTCACATCTGCAGATCTGAAAAGGAGGATGTAAAATAAAAAGCACACAATGTTCTCAGGAAAACAAAAGAGGAGTGGGTGGCTTTAGATAAAACGATTGCCTTGTACCTCTGACACTTATTATTTTGTTTGGTGGTGCTTAAGGCTCTAAAGGAGAGAGTCCATTCGGGAGAGACATCCACACACTGAAATTGCCCTGTACAATGGGCTACAGGTTAGTCTTTGGCTGAAGAAAGAATTAAGATAAATTCAGATAGAAATGAATGTTCAGTGTTAAGCAATGAATACTGCATTCCTGAAAGGATATTAAACAATGTGTCATGCAGCTCTAAAGCATACCCTTTAAAATGAAAAGATAGTATTGCCTCCATGTCCTGCTCGCTTATTCTCACTGAAGCATCAGTGACAAAATATGGATTTTTTCTCTGATTCTTTCCAAAACAAGGCTTTGATTATCCTGAGCTGCCAGGCAAACTAAACCCCAGGTATTATCACAAGGCAGACATATTTTCAACAAGAGACAACATTTACACTGAATGCATGGTCAAAACATGTATAGTTGACCTGGGCATAGGCAGAATCAAAACCCAGGCATCCAGGATATTTTTCAAAAATATTCAATTTTCAATTCACATTTTCAATTTATTTATTTTTTGCATATTTCAATATAGACCTCAAAAGGCACATTTTCTACAAAACTTACAAGGATTTCTCAAGGAAGAGCTGGTCATTTGTGTGTGGAAATGAGGAATTATAATATTTCACTATCGTAAACATAAAAGGGATTGCATTTTTTCTTACAGGTCAGTGAAAACAAGGTTAGTAGAACTTCTTGTTGAATAATGGAAAAATAATATACATCCACATAAATCTTGACTGATTCAATATTTGCTTTAATTAGGCTTGTTGCAGTGCTTACAAGGGCTAGTGATCCCTTCAGAGATTAGGATTCCACTGAAAGACTTTCTGTACTTGTCAATTAAAAGAAAAAAAAATCCCCCACCTTCTTCTCCCTTTTCTCTTTCTTGCACAGAAAACAAAACAAAACAAAAAAGCACATTTTAAGTATTAAAATAATATTTTCTCATTGAGTACTACTGAAAAATAATTCAAAGTATTGTATTCTGCATTTTTTCACAAGGCTAATCTAATGGACAGAGAGGTTAAATGATTTAATCCAGATAATGTGGCATATTAAAGGGAGGATCAGGACTGCAATGTAAAAAAAAATTGCTTTTTTAGATCCTGGGAATATAGATAATTACCTTATATTTAAGAATAGCATGAGAACTATCTGCTGCTGCAGGTTTTTTTGTTGTTGTTGTTTTGTTTTGTTTTCTTTTTCTTATAGTTGGAAATGGGTGGTGTTAAGGATAATTTAGATGAAAAGCAATGCTACCAATCCATGGGGGAAACAAAATTTTTTTTTTTTTTTTTTCATGAAAGACTGAATTGGTCTGAAAATGTTTTATGCCAAAATTTTCTACAGAGTAGACACTCTCAAGAGGGATTGAAATTGGCAGTCTGGCTACATGCATTTCTACTGTGATATCATGTTTACAGAGCTGCAGGATGGATTTCATAAGCTGTCTGGTTTTAGGGCAAATCACTCAGGAAGACTGTCCCAGAAGTGAGGACCTCATATCTCCAAGGTGTCAGGTTTTAAGTACTATTCTGGCTCACAGCTAAACCAGAGTTGGAGGTGTCCCACAGAGGGCTGAGGCATCTGATTTCTTTTTGTTAACTTTGCCTAAAAATTTCAAATCATTGTTAGCATTAAGGATAGTAGAAACCTTCTGTTTTCCTCTTCTTCGGTTTAGGATGATTACTGAATAAGCATTGAAAATATCCATTAAGCTGCCTTACAAAGATTCATTACCCTATGAAATAGCCTTCAGATGTCACAGCTTTAAATAACACAATAAAAACTTCACCATGATGATTTTTTTTTCATACCATTGCTGGGATAAGGACTTTTAACATTCATAATTTCAATATCAGGCAACACAATAAAATCGATAGATGCTTTTTTTTCTAATGTTTCCAGAGCATTCCCCAGGAAATATATATACTGCTACATAATTATCTATGCTTCTTTTGGGTGAGTAAAGATTCTGCTTTGGAATTAAAATCCTTGCCCCTCTAGATATGTAGATATTTACAGGTCTGACATTGAAAAGTATCCTTCTGGTACATTGCTCTTTGCATTCCACTTTCGAAACACACTGTGTCAGAAATACCAAGGGATTGGGATTTCTTCTAGTGGTCTTAAGCAAAGAAAATATCGTAGACATTGTTTGTCCATTCCTTGTCACTCTAGATGTATAGCAGAATTCGGGCAAAACAATGGAGATAGAAACAAAATTGGAAAGATAAGAAAAGGAGAAAGGAAAAAAGAGTCTGAATGAAAGCCAAAGATGTAGAAAAACACAACAACAAGGAAAAAAATACATAAATAAAAAGGAAATACACTAATAGAAACAGAGATAACAGCTCAAAATGAGAAGAGAAAGAAGAATGCTGCTTATTTTCAATGTGTTAAAGGAATGGTAAACTTAAAGTGTAAAAGTTCAGAAAAATACTTGAAAGAAGAAAAAAGAAGCCATAAAATGATGGGAAAAAATAAAACCAAGAATTGCTGTAATAATTCCAAGCATCGTATTTACAGGAAAGTGTTTGTAAATATGCCTTCCATATGCTTATAAATATTAATGTTACATATCAAACATATAATAAAAAGGCAAGCAAGGAAAATGATCTAGCTTTAATGTGATTGTGGTTTTCTAAGCTGTGACACTTTTAACATTGACATAATACACCAGGAACCTAACTGAGCATGAAACTTAAGCATATGATGAAATTTAAACATTTCAAGAATCCCATTCACTGCAGTAGGTGATTAAACCATGTATATGCTTAAATACATTGCTGGATTAAGGTTTCTGGGGACTGGTTAACTTGCAGCGCCTACAAAAGAAGATAATGTTTTAAACAGCATCAAGTTCTCTCATTCAAAGTCTTTCTATGACAGCATAGGTCTCTATGTAGATATTTGGGATTGCTTTTCAATAGTTTCTCTTCCCATATTGGTTCATTTAACTGAAAATGAAAACCAGCTTTTCAGGATAGACTTTTTTAAACTGTGATGCATCTTATGGTCCCACTGTCATTCTGTTCACAAAATTTTTAATTAAGAAAAAAAAGATTTACAAGAGAAAACTGCTTTAGACAAGGAACATTTTCAGCACTACACACTGAAAATTAATGAGAATGCAATGCTGAATTGAAGGGATGGGGCTTGGAAAATGTAGAGCAAAATTGTACATACATAGGATTATTACTTCAGTACATCCACTAATTAATCATAAAAACAAGGTGATAGCAAATACCAGATTTCCTTGTATATGTTCTTGTTTGCTGGCAGATAACTCCTTAAATTTTGCTTATATTATGACTTCTTTGACACAGCATTCAAATGGGGATATATCAGCTGCATCAGTGCCAAATTACACAATTAATCTAAGGTGACCTGAGTAATTCAGCTAAATGAGGCATGATCTGAATATGACAAGGTAGAAGACATGCAGGAAAAAAAGAGAGCAGAGCACGATAGGAGAGGGTCTTAACTCAAAACAAGATGCAAAGATTCCAATTCACTATTTCCCTGCACTTTTTGTATTTATTTGCATCTCTGTGCAAAGTGGATGTTACATGATACAAAAGAACAAGTAAATGAAAATGCCTCTCAGTGGTACTGTTCAATGGTAAAGTAGGACAGGGCTGTAATTTCACACACAGGGACAAGGCTATGTTAAAAAGCAGCCAAAAAACTGCACTTTTAGCAGCTCTATCTCTGCTCTCTCAGACCTCTTCACTGTAACTTCAAGCCTCACTCTCACAGATTTGTATAAAGATGACAGTCAATTGAATTTCCCTTTCAACAGCCCTAATAGCTCGTCATTTTTTTTCTGTCTGATTCATTTGTGTCGTTCCATGGTACATTTTCTCCTGCTGAAAAACCTGCATAAGACTTTCTTACCCCATCATGCCCCGGGCACCTCCAGCCCATGTCTCACCAGAATAATTCAATACCTCTGTTCTAGCAATGCAGCTTTTTCAGAGCTGCACTATAACTCAGATTTTTGAAATGAGCTGAGTTAAAAAAATAAAAATAGTTTAAAAAAAAGTCCAATTGCGTAGAAAGAAATGTGACATGTGGGAAGGAATAAGGAATAAGGAATTTGAGGAAAACTAGGAGAAAGCTAAAAATCTTCAAACTTTTGTGAAACCACAACCTGAGAGGATGACATAAAGGCCAAATAGCAAAAGACAAAACAGTGCTGAATGACAAGCAACTACTCAAGGTAGAGAGTTTAGTAAGCTGTCTAAAAATAGTAAAGAAATAGAAAAGTCCTATTTTGTGAATCACAGTGCCCTAATCAAAAATCATTATTCTTCCTTCTACTGATGTGGTGTTCACAGGAATGGATAATTCCTCAGGTTTTCTGCAATAGGAGCAGGCATGCCCTAAAGCGACAATATTAAATACCTTTGATGATGCTGGGACATCTTTCAGTTGTCTGTCTCTATTCATACTGTTGTTATTAGGATAACAGTTTAATTAAGAGCAATTTTAAAGTTATCTCCTTACATCTCTTCAATAAATCTTATCTCCTTTTTTGGGGGAGAGCAGGGGGGTGGAGATGTTTGTTTTATGATCCAAGGTAAAATTTACAGGTTACAGTCCATCCACTGCTGGAAACATGCCTTTTTTCACATTCATTTCAGTAAAACCTTTTTTTTTTCAATTTTTTATTTTATGATGAGAGCTCTTGCAGTCCATTATAAGCTGCTACCAGAATCCATTAAACATGGCACAGTAAAACTGCAGAACAAAGGGCAGAATCTTTGCAAGATACAGTATGTTCAATTAATTATTCCAATGTGAATTAGAGGCAATTAAGATTGAAATCTTTTTCATTGATTTGTGCTAGTTTATCTGTGATTGAGCCAGTAGATGAATTGCATAAAAAGGCATGGGGAAGAAGTGAAACTACTTTTAAGAAACATTTAGCTTATTTTAATTCTCTTAAGGTCAGAAACTGTACAAAACTTTTCTCGTACTTGAGAACTGGAGAAGAGTTTGGGAATGACTGAGGTGAAGAAGACTAGCTCTTAAATATAGAAATTCATTGTATGTGACATGAATGGGCTTTGGCCAAATATGAAGTGGTTTTGGTGGAGCTTTGCACTGTTCTGGAGACCATGAGGGTCATAAATATTGCCTGTAAACAATCCATATGTAGAGAACATCTAGGCTTTTAAAATTCATATTCCTATGCAGTATTAAATGCCTTCAAGAAGGTTATGATAGAAGCAGCTCGTCTGCAAGTCAACTAGGAATTTTTGTTTTCAAAGTGAAAATCAGGTGCCTAAATCACTGAGCTGTGAGGAAAGATACCATAAGACCTACATTAGAAAAGGTTAATAATAGGCTGGGAGTGGAGCTAACACACACTAACTTGTTTTTTCTGCCAGTAACACACTGTTTCTCAGCTACTTATCTGACCTCTTCACAAATCTGCCAGCTATACATTTCCTGAAGGGACAATTTTTCCGTCATATACTTTCCTTTTGGTGGACTGTAATTTATTCAACTATCCCGACCCAGCTCCTGAGCTGCAACTAGAAAGCAAGATCATGATGCTGCACTTGACAAAAACACGTGCACAAAGGTAGTCCTCAAGAGATTTTACGTACAATGGGTAAAGTACCCATAATAAAATGCCATTATCAGGCTTTTTGTGGACTGTGAAATGTTTTGAATGCAAAGGGAATTACAATATTTCCAAACACTGGAATGACCTCAGTTTTTCACTCTCTGAGAAGTCACTAATGCCAAACAAGCAAATATTTAAAAAATATTAGTTACTTACAAGATGCCATATTTATGAATGCAGGAGGAAACAGGCTACTCAAAAAAATTGATACTTGGCCCTCAACAGCTATGAATCAGTCAGAAGTTGTAACTATCCAGTGGATGTTTAAGAAAGTAAGTGAAATAGTCCACATCCCTTTAGGCAGTAAAATAACGTGTTAATAACCATGCTGTAGCCTCTGCTGTTATTTCTGCTGCCATTCTCAACACTCAAGAATGGAAATGGCCTTAATTTTCTCACATTGAGGCCAAGTCTTCAGATCAAGGGTGAGCTGCCTTGACATGTCAATGTGGAGAACTGTGCACTTGCCATGATATACATGGCTTTCAGAGCAAAGCAAAGATTTCAGACTCCAGAAGTTAGCAGCATATGATGTTCTACCATCACTAACAGTGCATACAATAGAATCTCATCTTTATGGATGTAAAGTGCATTTATATATAGCTATCTGTTCAAGATAGAGATTTCGCATGGAAGGATCTTAAATAATCTCTGCAACTGTTTCTTCACTTGCTTATTTTTCTTCCTCTCCACCTCCTAATGTGTTAGCTGCACTTCTCTGAAAGTAATGGGCGTGGGTATAACATAGGTGCCAGGGTAGGAAAGCACAGATGGATCCATTAGAGCTTGAGTGCACAAACCTACCCAGAGCTGCTGAGTTATGTAACTACTTCTCTGCACACACACATTTTCGGACCACATCTGTAGTAAAAGCATTGTTCCTTTATTAACATTTTAAGTGCAAAAGGCAGTGCTGTCTTGCTGAAGGACCAAAGTGGGAGCATAATGAATAGCACTAAGCTGATATATTACTGTTCCTTTATGCTTTGGTAGAGATGATTTTCTTTTATGGTAGCTTTTCACAACTCATAACAATACTTACAAATAGTTATACCTACTATACATGCACCTATCTCTTTTTAAATACATAGTCATATATCTGCATATTCAAATATAAATATGATTATTATATATGGTATGCCTACATAGTACATAGATCAAGATATAAGAAATAAGTGGTATGGTGCCCTAGATGAAAATAAATTGTTGTACATTCACTAATTTTCTTTTATGTATTTAATTTTATATATTTGTTAGCAAATAACATTGCAATTGCAGAATATATTTTAGGATAAGTAATGTATCATTTCATAGACACACTATAATAATCAAACTAAGAGTAAAGGGTAGGATTTAGGACATTTTCATCATTAGCCTTTTAATATACATTGGTGTGGCTACAACTTCTACAATGTAAATAGAACATAATATAGTAAAGCAGAGTAGAATAGAATAGTTCATTTGGAAGGAACCTACAAAGAGTCCAAAAAAGAGTCCAACATCCTCATGACTTCAGGGCTAACAGAGTTAAAGAATATTATTAAGTGCATTATCTAAATACCTCTTGAATGCTGACAGGTATGGGGCATCAACCACCTTGTTAGGAAGACTCTTCCAGTGTTTGACCACCCTCACGGCAAATAAATTTTTACTAATGTCCAGTCTGAACCTCCCTGGCACAGCTTTGTGCCTTTCCCTCATCTTCTATATGTCGTTTCCAGGGAGAAGAGATCAGTGTCCCCCTCTCCATTTCCCCTCCTCTGGAAGCTGTAGAGAGCAATGAGGTCACCTCTTGGCCTCCTTTTCTCCAAACTAGACAAAGCAAGCCTCTCCTCATAGTGCATGCCTCACAGCCCTTTTATGCCAAGCTCTCACCAGAGCTGCCAGAGACAAAAAGAGGTGTCTAAGCTCTTCTGTTGGTTTAGGCCCTGGAGGAAAGAATGGCCCAAGAAGTCTGGTTAATATTCAGGATCACCTCCTCCAAGCTCAAGAAAGGTTCATCCCAACAAAGAGGAAGAAGAAAAATGCCAGCAGGCCCACATGGATGAATGAGTAGTTCCTGGCCTAAGTCAAATGCAAAAAGGAGGCATACAGAGGGTGGAAATAAGGAGAGGTAACCTGAGAGGAGCACAGAGACATTGTTCACGCATCCAAGATGCAGTTCAGACTGGGCTAAAGCCCAGTCTGGCCAGGCACGTCAAAGACAACGAGAAGGGCTTCTATAGGTATATCAGTAGCAAATGAAAGATTAGGAAAAATGTGGGCACACTGATAAATAAAATAGGGAACTTTGTTACACAGGCCGCGAAAAAGCACCTAATGTCTTTTTGTCTGTCTTTACCAGCAAGACTGGCCTTCAGGAATCTCAAGTCCCAGAGGCCAGGGGAAAGTTTGGATCAAGCAGATGTACCCTAGATGGAAGAGAATCGGGTCAAGGATAAAATTATAAAAAGGTTGTCAAAGAAATTAAACAAGTGAAAAAATGCATTTAGAAATTCAACAAGTGAAAAATACATTTACATATAGTTTTTTGGTTTGATTGGTTGGTTGGTTGGTTGGTTTTTTATTTTTGTTTTGTTTTGTTTTGTTTTGTTTTGTTTTGTGGGGAGTCCAGTCCTGGCAATGTCAGTTAAAAACACTCTCCATGAACCTACCAGCCTGGACAACTGGAGGAGCTGAAGCACTGACCAATTACCTTACATGGAATTTAGACAATGAATTGCTATTAAGACCACAGCAAATAACAGTACATGGTGTTTCTGGATTAATTTATAGGGAGAATTAAGAAATCCCCTCAGCAAAATAACTTTCTGCAGATAGTGGGTTTAGGCACCTTTAGAAGTAGACAGCCACTGAACTATGAAATACTAGAACCTAAATTTTACCCACTCCTCAGGTTAGTTGCCAAATGCCTTCTCTGAATCTTAACCCGCATGCCCACATAAATGTCTTGTTTGGGGTGTGAGAATTGAATATTGGAAGATGTGCATCAACTCTACATATTTTCTATTATCTGACTGTGTAAGTTAAACAAAATACATACTGTGTGTAAAAGTATATTACATATTGTTTTGCATCATTTTGTATTGTTTTTGTGTCATTTCACAAAATAAAAAATAATGGAAATCAATTATTTCTCTAAACTTTGCTTTTAAAATTATGTGGAAAATGGTTCCAGAAAAATAATGTCTGTTTTAAATCAGTTCCCCTGCAAGGGCTATAGATCTCTGGCATCTCAATGACAGTCTTGTGCCTTCAGTTAATCCTTTGCTTAAATGCAGCGTGTTTGGGTCTTCTTTCATTTCACTGGAGGGAGCTAATCATTCTGCAGCAGGAAATGCAGCCTACCATTTTCAAGTGTTCTCACTATAAATCTCAGAAATCTTGTTTTGAAGCATCTTATGGTCATTTTAATCGTGGTCACTCATTCCATAGCACAATGGCCCCACAGAGTGTATGTGTTTTATTAGATCATTCCTTCAAGCTCTGACTGGAGCTCCCAAAAAGTGCTTGTAGTCTGAAAAGTGACAGTAAAAATGACATTGTAGGTTCCTATATGTCTTCTCCCTATGTATTCCAGATCCAATTTTCTCACTTTATGAGTGAAAAGATGCTTATTTTCTTTTCTTCTACTTGCAAACACAGCCTGTGATCTGAAAACCAAGCAGGGTTCTTTTTGCCTCTTGCCTCATTATCAGTAATAAAGATTCTGCAAGCAGAGTTCTACCTTTGTAATGATGAGAATACATTCTAATTTGGTCTTCATTCCTGTCTTTTTTCTTCTAATTTTACCGAGTCTTTTCCCTGTCAACAGGATAAACATAGTAAAGGACAATGTGTGAATAAGAAGAGGTCATTTTTACAAAGTTATATGTCACAGTACAACAGCATTTCATAGAGATTTTTTAAAGTGTCAAGATAAAATTGATATTTGGACGGCTTCGAAGTTTGTTTTTGAATTTCTTGGCTTTAAAGATCAATTTGAAATAGCATGAGAGCAAGACTCTAATGCCAGGAGGAGACCCACTAGTTATATGATTATAAGGAAACAAAGATCTAGAAGAAAAGATAATATTTTATTTCACTTTTTTTTTTTTTTTTTTTAAGAACGGGATAGTACTATGTTTGGCTTTAAAATGTTGATGGTTTTGATGGCATCATTTTTATTGAATCACTCATCATTTATCCCCCTATTTTTGATGAACTAGTGTGGAGAGCAAGTGCTTCCCTTAGGGCAGTGCAGGGTAGCCAACCAGGATCACTCTAATGGGATTACAAGTGACATTTCACTGGCCCTCATTCCAGGTGGATGTTTCTGCATCAGCAGGCTCTTTTCAGTCCCTCTCTCGTCTCTCAGAAAGCTGAGAAGCTGTTTCCAACAATTACCTTGACCACATCTGAGGAGGCCAAACTGTAGTCAGTTCATATTACCTTGTCATCTTGCCACTAGAGTTGGGTGAAAACCGGATTTGAGAGCAATAGAGGAGAGAATGCAAAAATTAATATATCACATTATTATTAACAATAAAACATCACACAAATATAGTGATCATAAAATAGTCACAAACTAATAACAAGGGGGTGTAATACGAATCCTCTAATCTTCTTGCTTCACATCACACTTGTATTTTATGGTAGATTGCACAACATGCTCTTTGTGCTCCTGCAGTTGCAAGATTTTTTATTTTTAATGTGTATATTGCTGTTAACCTTAATGTCTCTACAAAGTCTCATAGTTCTTTGCAAAATGCAGTGTAATGCACTTCACCATTCAGATTAGATATGGGTGATTATAACACAATAATCGTGTGCATGTGCTATACATCTATACGATCGAGTCATTCTTTTTTAAATATTAAATGGCCTCTTGGGGCAAAAAGTAGGTTAATCAAAATAATACTGTCAAGTAGAGAGTACAGACCTTTTTATAAAAGAAAATTAAGTAGAACTGGTAATTATAACTAGTGTACAACCTTTCAATGTAGTCAATAAGAAAGTCAATTTGCTTAAAATAATGAGGTATTCTGGCATGAACAATCTGTTCATACTTTGTTCCCAAGAGCCTCCAGAGGGAATCAGAGCCCTAGCTGACATTTGATACTTTCTGTCAATTCATCAGCTCTGTGTCAGTCTGAGTTTGTAAGATGGTGGTAGGAGGATGCTTGGGGACTGATACAAAACTAGGAAAGCACAGTTGGTTTCTAGCGCCTGATCTTGTCCTTATTAAAAATAAATAAACCCCTCATATTTCCATCCACCCTCTTTCCAAAATTGACTTAGGATATTTAGTTATGGTATTAAACTAACAAGAATAACTGGGGTAATAATAATAAAATATGCTTGCTATATTTGGAAGAGACAATGAGATCTTAAACTTCAGGCTTCACTAATGGAGTTTTGTTTGCAAACTAATAAGTATGGCAGAAAGCAAACTACCTCTCATTCACCAGTTAGCAGGTCATTCCTATGCTACCAGGAAAGGTGTCAAGTGCAAGTCTTAGCAAGTCAAGGTACTGGATGGTCAATTTGCTGGCCAGTTCAGAACAGCATTTTCTATATTCAGCAGTTTCTATGGATTTAAGCCCAAACCACGGAGGCTGCAGTTCCTTTCTGATGCCTTCCCTCCTTCGATATTCACTTTAGGAAGCTCTTCTTGGAGGATGGAAACAAACAGCTAAGTAATATGGGGAAGGCTCAGGGTCATAAAAGGTCACAGTTATGACAATTTTTTCTTCTGTTTTTGACACACTGCTGACACACAATGCGTGGAAATTCAGACACCCCCCACAAATCAATGGTGCTCCATCACAAAACAGTATTATTAAGAGAGTAGTCTGGAAAACAGATATCTGTACATATGTCACATAAGGGTCACAGCGAATTAATGGCTTGTAGTTAATGAGAATTCATAATGATTCATGAAAATACTTACTGGTTCATTAAGATGTTGGGTTGGCTGTTCAGAGTTTACAGAATCATCATCTAACTATAGCCAGTCTTCAGATCACCAAAATCAACTTCTCAGATGATGAGTGGCAATTCTCTGTTTTTTGCCGAGACTGCTAAAGCAGCCCACCAGAATAATTGTCATTACTACTGAGCAAGACAAATAGCTAAAGGAAGGGCAGTAGGTGGTCCACAATCTTACGTCCTGCTCAGTTAGGGCCACGTGAGAATGTCCAATTATCCTGTGCTGAGAAAGCTCACAGTAGAGACAAGAAAAGTCATTGCCACCACCAATTTTTAAAAATGACCTCTGATGCCATGCCTATAAGACCAAACAGGTAATGCTGCATTTCTTCAGTAATGTCAATATTTAAAAAAAAAAAAAACAAACAAACAACAACAACAACAAAAACTTCAGTATTGGTGGTCATACTGCCTTTTTCTTGAAGTATCAAAAAGCAGACAGACCTCACCTATGGAAAAAAAAAAGAAAAAAAAAAAAAAAGCTGAAAGGACAGTAAGGTCATTACTCATTTCAAAGGCTGTCTAGTTAGTTGAGCAATTCAAGTGTCTTTTACAGAAGGGCTTGTGCACATTTGTAAACAGTTCAGGGAGAAGTCACAGATAGCAGGTACTCAGGAGTAAGCTAATTAGATTTTGGGCTTCTTGCACACAGCCTTGCCCAGATATCCCAGCTGTCACCAGCTTGCATGGAGCCCAGTTCAGGACAAAGGACCTGGGGAACAAGCAAAATCCTTGTTTTCACTAGTTCTCTGTCAAAACTGTAAAAAAAGCTGCCCGATTTCCCTTGGCCTCTGATAAGCTGCAAATAGATTTGCTTATCCTGGCAGGGCAGAAAGTAAAAGAATTTATTTGTTTTCCCAGGGTTCCCCACAGGCAAAGTGGGAAGGCTCAGTACATGCCAACATTCCCAGGAATATGTAGAGCCATGCAAAATTGTGCTGCATCTTACCTTTTCTGCATGGATGAATATACTCTCTGTAAGATATCCCTTCATGAAATCACAGCCTTCCTCAGAGACATTTCTATGTATGTCCTGGGCACAAATATGGATGCAATGTGTTCATTGAAATGGAAGTGCTCTGCACAGTCACTGCACCCAGAAATGTCCCTCAAGGAAGCTTTAAATACACCTGATCCCTGGCATCATCTAGCTTACTTTGAAGGGAAATGTTTGCTTTAGAGAAGGGTTTTTAATGTCTCTCAGGGGTGACTGTCAATCCAATCAAGGCCTCTAGCACTGCCTTTGGTTTGGTTAGCTCTTTCCAAGTTCTTTGCAACTTTATTTTGCAAGTTCTCTCCAAGAACACTCTTCAAGAACATCGCAGCTGGTGTAGTAAGTAGCAATAGCTATGGGACAAAGAGCTTCCTTTAAATAAAGGAGCCAAAAAGTTCAAGAATGGTTAGAGCGTAGAAACTTTTATTACTATCTACTGTAAACAAGAAACAAGGAGAATCATAGAATCATTAAGGTTGGAAAAGACCTCCAAGATCTGGTCCAGCCATCCCCATACCACCAATGTCACCCACTAAAGCATGTCCCTAAGCGCCAGGTCCAACCTTTCCTTAAACATCCCCACAGACAGTGACTCTACCACCTCCCTGAGCTACCCATTCCAATGCCTAACTACTCTTTCTGAGAAGAAATTTCTCCTAATTTCCAACCTGAACCTTCCCTGGAGAACTTCCCTACCACAAGGTTTTACAAAAACACACCTGACTCCTTTTCAAATAAAGAAATGTTTGTAGGCTGTGTACTTTCCTATAGTAAAGTAAAAGAAATAAAAACTTTAAAGTGTTATGTTTTTTTCTGTTAGCATTCTAACATTTCTTTCTGGAGTGACCCAACGCAGAAGGGATCAGTTAGCAACTTCTTACATAACTGCAAATATGAAAATGTAAAAATACCTGATTTGTCAGACGATCCTTTTAAAGCTTTCCACATGAGAGAACGAGGTAATATTAAAACATAAAATGACTTAAGGTGGCTAACAGAAATTTCTGATGCTGCCAACAGCGTACATTGCTTCCACTGGAGCACAGAGAGCCAGTTATTTGTCTGTGTCACATTGTCCCAACAACGACAGCAGTCTGACCATCTCCTATGAAAACATGCTATCAACCTACAGCAAGTCACGCACCCTCTCCTAATTAATTCCAAGGAGAGGCTGAAGTTTGACAGGAATTGATGCGATAGTGGGAAATATTTCCTATGTTCACTACCATGGGAGGATTAAAAGGGAAAAGGTTAAACCTTCTCACTATTCTCACATGTCAAACACAAACCTCGAGTCCTTAAAAATGCAGAGTAAGTGATGGAATTATTTTCTACAAACACTTGTTCAGTTATTTTTAAGATTAACCCCATCTCTTGCTATGAAATTTCAAAGAGAAAGAAATGTTTTGGTTACATGAAATTGAAGTTACAGGGGAACTCTTCATGCAGTATACAACTGGTAGTGGATTCAGATTCCAGCAACTAATTTCGTGGTATATTTATACTTGTAAGAGAGTTTATGTGCAAACCTAGAAGGGATTTGAAGACTTCTGGATAGCTTTTACCTCTATTTGCACATACATATATAGCTGCTGATTGGGGGTTCTTTGATTCTGGAAAACTTGCTGAAAATGCCTTTAATGTGTTTGGTTCTTAACAGGCTATGGGTCTCCACTCATTGACACTTGGGCCCCATTTAAGTTTCTCAGCTTGAGTACTGTAAATACTAATTGAAAAGTACAAGCTGCTCTTGAAAATGTTTACAGTGTAATCTATAAGAAAGAAAAGCAAAGAGTTTTTGTCTTTCATTATGTCAGCACAGCACAGAGTGGATTTTCTCTGACCACACAAGTGTTTCTGGATGTGCACAGACACAGGTAAAATATTGGTTTTAGCACGACCAAGTAAACTCCTTTTGTAGAGAGACAGTCAATATTTCCAAGAGTCTTAGCTTATTTTAGACAACTACATTTCATGAGATAAGTCTCCATCTCATCTCCACTGACTCTCATGAAGCCTGGATTCTCATAGCTCTAACACCTCAGCTCAGACATACATATTCACCTTTAGTTAGAGGAACACCAATTCATGTTTCTGACCTGATATTTTTCTAAGCTGTAAGATTAAAAAAAAATCTATTTTTTTCCTCTTGCTAAAATTAGAATTTATTCTGTTCCCTTTGGGTGAGGGTTCTCTAGTCCTAAGGAAAAACACAGTTCAACCTGTTCACCTTACAAGGGAATTCTTCATGCTGCTAGGTGTAACTGATTATGGACACACCAATCCTAGTGTGTTTTCAGGTCTTATCCACACAGCAAAATTGCCCCTTTGTAGCAAGCAGGCTGATTTCAGCCTTCTACTACTTCCCTACTCTTTCCTCTCCCTCCTTTTTCCATTCCCAATATGTAACATTCTATGCAATTACCTGTATGGAATTGTGACACTAGCTTACAAACTTCAATGTCTGTTCATCCAGCTTTGTTGTTAATAACAGGTTAAGTGATTTCACTTGTTCACTTTGTGAGTCAGTACCAGAAAGCCCACATACTTCCATTCTCCATCTTATGCTTCTGACAGCCAGTGAACTCTGCCTCTTTGTGGCATGATGAACACATGCATTCAGTACTAAAAATCATTAACTACATCCACAATCCTCTCAATGAATGTCTTTCACTCTGCTAGATTTCATTGCTCAATTATAGTCCAGTCACTTATATTTTGCTGTACATCATCAGAGGCTTCTTATCATATGTGGCATTTGCTTATTAAGGTTGAGATGTTATTCCCAGGATTCAGGCAAGGGTTAACATCAGTAGGAGTTGCATCCTCATCCTGAAGAAATTTCTTTCTGAAGCATGACTAAAATGATTATCTCCTGTTAGAAACTTGCTTCTTGAAGAAATTAAAGTAATTGTCAAATAAAAATGAAAACTTCCTAAATTTCCAGTTAAACTAACATACCAGGCATGCATTAAACCAGGTAGCTGTAAAGCTAACTAAATCAAACTGTTTCACTTTTCTTTTTTATAAAGAACACAAAGACTCCCCTTTGCATTTTCTATGTAGCCTGAATATTTAGTGTAGTCAAAATGCTGAAATACCCAGTGACTGATTTGTGAAACTGAAGATAGTATGTAAAAAAAGTTTGAGCACGTTTATTGCATGTTGTCTTGAAATATCTCTTATAGATTTGTCAGTCATCATTGCTTCAAAGACACATTCACATTTACTACATTTCTTGTGGGACTTAACACCGTGCTGTGTGGAGGAACTTTGACTTGTGTTGGACCACTGTAAAAATCAATATCAAAGCGCTGAACGTACTGCAATGGGAAATGCTTATTAATGTGCAGTTGAGGGGAGAAGTGAAAATGACCCATCTTAATGCTGTTGACAGCACATTTGTCTTGGTGTCTTATTGGTTTTAATTTGTCATCTGATAAATGTCCATTTATGTAATGGAGAGTTAAGTGCTCATTAGTTTACATTTAGCTTTGTGTCTAGAGTCAGGTCAGGCTGCTGAAACTGATGTTACATGAAAGCTATTAATAGTCACAAAAGGTTATTTCAATAAAAATAACTGAAAGAAAATATTGTATTTGTAACTGTTTAAATAAATTCGTCATTTGGATGCTTGATTGACTTTAATGTCAACACTATATTTTTTCTTATTGTTTTTTTGGAAGAAGTCAGATTTCACCCTTTAATTTCCAAGATTTTTTACATAAAATGTTGATCAAATCAATTTTTAGAAATATGAAGGGAAATCTATAACCTTTATTACAGGCGAGCATAGTGGGTGCTGAAAAACATATATGTAAAATTATCAATTTATTGTGGTGTTGTATGGTCTCTAGTGCAAAGCCACCTATCTTCTGCCTCTTGTCATCTCAATTATTATTTGTGTTTGCTCAGTATTTCAGTGGAGTTATCATTGCTATTTACCATGAATAAGTTACAATAGAAGTTATTATTCTTAGGGCTTTTATCTGAGACCTGTCATATCTGATGAATAGCAATAGATGCATAGACATCTGGGATAATCTAAATTCATTCTTTGAGGTTCAGTAGATCTAGGGAGAATTTCCCTTCTGAAATGTTTGTAACTGTGAGTACTTTGCTTTCTTTCCCTAAATATCTTAATGAAATACACTCAGCTATTCTCACATGTTTTAGCATTGGTTAAGAAAGGGCATAAGATTAAATTATATATACAACCGTAGCCTGGGCAGACATAGAGATGTTTCTAAACCAGCCCTGCCAAGCACATCAGTTCTATACTCACCTATTAAAGCCACCAAATCTGTTAAGATCCAGTAAAATACTTTTGCCAGCATCTCCTTGTAAATTTTGGCTTCTTCCACCTTGCAACAAGTTATTACTTTGCCGTACATGTGAACTCTGACTTCTGCAGCTGAAGTTAAAATAACTTTAGTCGCAAAGCCTTTTAAACACAGGAAGATATGGGAGAGCTTAGTGTGTGATGCACAATGTTACTGACACCTTAAAACAATACGTGTTATGCTTTAAAAGCAATCTTAGGCCAAGCTACACACTGACTTCGAAACCATTCTGCAGCTGTGTTAATCATATAGAAAAAGCCAAGATGCTTTTGTACAGCTTTGAAAGGTGAAAAATGAACAACAGGGACAATGAACTGCAGGGAGAATTATTTTCCATGTATTTTTGAAAATCTAAGAAAGAGGTTTCATCCAAATGACCACTCCAGTTAGTACCATACTGCTGAAGTCCTAACCTCAGTTTTCCCTTTTATTGAACACGGTTGACATCTTTCATAAAGTACCTTGGTTTTCACTGATGAAAAACAGTGTAATAGCTACATGGCGGTATTTTATATCCCACAGGTCAGTGAGTGCAATTTGTGTCTTATGCTACTATGCCACGCCTAATGAGTATCTGTATTAGCTTTCAGATCCGGCCCTTTGACTTAATTTCTCTAGTAGGGAGGTCTCATTTTAGTTCCATGAGAAGCCAAAACTTCAAAAACATGGAGGGAAGTCACAGGATGGTTATTAAGGACAGGGGGAAATATGAGAAATCAATAATCAATTCTTATGTTCCAGCTCTGTGCATTACTTGATCTTGATTGTTAGGCTGAAATAAGAGGGCTTGTTGTTTCTGTTTCTGTTTCTGTTTCTGTGGGTTTTTTGTCTTTTGTTTTCTTTCAAAAGGTGGTATCTATTATGTTTTTTCTTCATCTCTTCCTTCCTATTGGCCCTATAATAAGACCTTAATGGTCTTATCACATTTCATTCCTTCATTTTACTCAAAATTGTTCATATCAGTTTTCAAATATTTCAATACATTTTAATCACTTCCTAAAACTGAAAAGGGTGTGATAGGAAACAGCTTTAATTTCAGTTACAGCCTTAAACACATCAATTTCTAGCTGGCATCTGCAGCCTATTCATATATGCTTGCAGAAAGGAATGTTTTTATTACTACCTTTGAGAAAGCAATGGAAAAACTGGAGCTCACAAATTTTCATAAGTCCAAAGAGTTGAGATTTGAAGACAAGACTTCTGTCTGTTTTCTAGAGCAAGACTCCTCAGGCTCTCACCTGCTGAGCTGAACCTCTAAGTGCACAATATTCCTCAGAGAAACAACCCATGTCACCTCACCTGTTATCAAGTTTTAATCTTTCAGTAATACTCACAATTTCATGGGAAGTCAGGACTTCTTCAGAGAAAGTGGGGGGATCAGGTGAGGTTATTTTGTTTGCTGAAACCAAAATGCAAAGCCACATTTTTCAATGAATGAAATCCTTGTCCATTTCTTTATAGCCAAAGTACTTAACATCAATTCTTTGTTATGGATTTACCTCTGATAGTTATATGATATCATAAATGTAAGATATAATATGAGATTTTTATAATTTTAAGACTGTATTGTTTACCTTGCAGTACTGTTATGTTTCTTTCTTAGTGTCATTTAAGTGCATGTCATTTAAGGTATCCACACCACCACCAAAGATTGTAAAAATGTCATCTGGATAATCTGCACATAATTAAATGGAATCGACCTGCACATAGTTATATGTAAAACTAGTAAACAACAAGTACACTGTAGTATTTGCAAACATCTTAAGGTTTATTTATTTTCAGAGACCTATAAACAAACCTCACCCAGTCCATTAATTATATGTTGGGAAAATAAATTTGCTTCTGCATCTCAAGTTCTTCTGACAAATATCAAAGAGTAACTAAACACTTGAGATACAACCTCCAACATCAAATAATGACTGTCTATAGCAGAGTTTTCTGTATTATATAATATATGAACTGGGCAGTTAGCTGGAAGTAAATAGTCATTCTCATTTTCCATGAACATGCAAACAGGGTGGTATCTCTTAAAACAAAAACTATTATTCCCAGCTGCAAAACATAAAATATTTTTAAGGAGCAGTTGAAAATGAAAGAAGTGTCTCCAATAGTGAAGATGATCTTCTTAGAACACAAGTGCTTTCAGACTGAAAATTCTCCACATTATGGGTAGCAATAAAATACAGATCATATATAAATTTCAGATATTTGAATTAATATAAAAATAAGTAAAGCATCTGATAGAAGAGGATACTCAGAAGGAGCAGAAAGTGATAACAAACAGTGAGGACTCTTACAGTAATAACACATTGACTGCTGCAACATGGAAAATAGTCTCATGTAAAAACTAGAGATTGTAGCACAAAGGCAAGGCTAGACAAAGAAAGCAATTATGTTCTTATCTGCTGACAATTGCAAAAGGAGAAGTCAAGTGTAATATCATGAATTAGAAGGCAAAGTACCAAACATGAGGCCACAGCCATAATTTTTATTTCAGATGTGTAATTACATGAAGTTGTAAGACAACACACAAAAAAAAGTCCTTCCCACCACCCCACCCACTTCCCCTGTCCTTTTTTTTTTTTTTTTTTCCAGCTTTGTGATTAGTTATTGTTAAATCACTGTGTTTCTTTGGGTTCAATTCTGGATGGAAATAAGTTTAATCAACATATATGTTTCTTAGCTTTGCTCTGTAGAGGTCTGGTGGATTGATTAGCTTTCCCCTTATCCATGCAACAAATCAAAGAAAAGCAGAGAGCGATTCAAGTAAGAAAGATTCAGTCACTTTGAGTGGGATATAAGTTACTTCTTTTAGAATGAGAATTCCAGTGATCTTTATTGGTAAAACAGGTTGCATAAATAGCTAATATGAGTTTAGTAAAAGCTTGTTATAGATTTTATTGTTCGTTATTCTATTCTCTTTTCTGAATAAGAAAGCTCCAGCCATAAAATAATCCATTTATCTTAAACTGAACTGATATCATGATGAATTAGCACCTTAATGGCTGGCAACAATTAATATTTTGCCAATTACAATTGCTACCTTCAACTGTGATTGTTGAAGGACAATTCACATCCCAAAAAGAAAGCTAAGTTAATCTTCAGAAAGCAATCCTAATAAAAAATATTGTACAATGTGATCTTTTTTTTCATACTTCCTGCCTGGAAATGAAGTACTTACTTCCTCCTCCAAGCTTCCTGTTGCTTGCTAATCTGAGAGTTCCCATACAAATAACAGGTTTTCATTTAATATAGCAGTTTACATAGGTATCAAAAATTTCCTTGACCAATTCTCAAGGTATCTCTGACAGCTTCTTAAAGACTGATAAACAATCTGACATATGTAGTCTTCTAAAATTATGTAGAAGAACAAAATAATTATAAGTTATTAGAAAATATTAAGTTTTTAGTAAAGTTTTTTAGCAAAGTATTCGTAATAGTGGATCAGGATAAACATTTTAATTACTTCAGCATGGATTGAATTCAAAGACAGGATTTTAGAGGAAACTTGCATAAGGTGGTGACTGTAAACATGTAAAATAACCAAGAAATAACAGGAAAATTACATCCATTCAGATAAAGTTGGGATTCAGGCCCCCATCTGTGGGTACAAACAACACCAGTGAAAAGGACGGTTTCTTAATCACACAAGGTACCTGAATCAACACTGAACATATTGAGACCATACAATGCCACTGCACAAAATACAGTAACACCAAGGCCTTCCATTCTATAAAATAGCAAGGAAGTCTTTTGTGTGTGTGTTACTGTATTAATCCAGAGGCCAGTGACAAGGACAAGACCCCAAAACACTAGTCTCAATACAAACATAGAAGATAGAGACTTCCTGGGTCAGGAGTTTACAATCTAAATATAGCTCTTGATTCCTGGAGGGCAGGGTAAAATTGTCTGCAGCTCAGTCTGGCCAGCAGCGGTTTAGCATGTGCATCACATTCTTTTTTTTTCCATTCTGCTTTCCTAGACCAATCAGAAAGGATCAACTAAGAAGCACAGTTCAGGCAGAATAGACTATTTTCATTTTCTTCTACATAAATAATGCAATGTTATTATGGAAAGAAATAGAAAAAGATTATCCTCTTTTTAGTTCCAGTCCCTGGATAAAGGCTGAAAAATATATTATTGTATTTTGCAATGTTACACTTGCAGAGAGAATTTGAATATCAATAAGCAGCGAGATTTTTAAATGGATATTTACATATAATATCACTGTATGTTTACATTTAATATCACATTGGATTTAATTTTATTATGTTCAAGAAAGCAGTTGGGTGAAGAATAAACACTATGGGATGGTATCTCATTGAAATGCAGAATCAATATGATAATCAAGTTGCTGATATAAACTCATAAGAAAAAGCTTCTGACATTTCATCTAGGAACCCTAATTTTATATTTACAATGTGGTGTGAAACTATATACTGCAGTCTTATTGTTTAATTATGAAGATTACTCTTGTAGTTTTTTTTTTTTTTTTCTAATTACTTTTACTCTCCTTTCAAATGATGGAAGACTAATACTGGCTTCTACCAAAAAGTCATGAAGCCTTTTTTTTTTAAAAAAAAAAGAAGAAGTTTGAATTAATAACTATAATGTGAATATGTAAAATAAAAGATCATCCAAAACCTATGCCATAATCCTTGTATGAAGCATGTTTGTCTTTATGAGTTACAGCAGTTAGCATGTATTTCCAATGTCCTAAACAAGTGTAAACTAGTGAAAGAAATCAGATTCAGTATACTTCATTTTCTTAGCAAAAATATATTCAGGCATAGTGACTAGTAAGTATAAGTTCAATGCTGTATTTTAGAAAAGTCATTCCTCTTTCCTATTTTCGCTATCATTTGACTCATTTATTTAACAAGTATGATAAGTCTTTTCCATGTCTATGGCCAAATAAGCCTCCAACATTTTAGGGGGTGGCATGGTATAACATGTTTACATTATCCTCTATCAACCATAATGAACGTGGAAATCTTTCACCTTTATGCTGCTTAAGATGAAGCCATAGACCATATTTACCTAACTGATCATGTTTTGCCATTTTGTAAGATGTCCAGTATATAGGGTGCTATTTCCGTTACATTGCTCATTACCACTGCAGTAATAAATCTGACATATTAGGTCTGGCTGATGGTTAACATATGTAGTCATATCACAAATTCCTTCCCATGACTGGGACAAGCTTCTTCACAATACCACTGAGTGTTTCCATGCAATCTAGTACTTCAATTGAGTTTTGAAACCTCACTTCACTAACAGAATGACCACAGCACATAGATAACTGTTCCTCAGAAACTGTTCCTCAGAAACTCCACAAAATGGATTTCCCTAAAGTTCACAACCAGCACCCATGGGTAGATTTATTGCATGACCTTTATAAGAGTGTAAGCATCATCCTTCAACATGCAGAGCCAACCAGTGGTGCTTGTGTGGGCAAAGTACCAGAGCTGGGAACCTGCTGAGGCTTTGGGGCAGGGGGATTGCACACAGTGAGCCTGGTAAATAGTCTGCTGTGGCAGGAGATGCTTTGTGCCCTTAAAGGTCTGAGCACTGGCAGGACTATGAACCAAATGCTCTTATGTACTTACAGAATCACACTGGCTGAGGCTGGAAGGGACCTCTGGAGCCCATCTGGTCCAACCCTTGCTCAAGCAGGGCCACCCAGAGCAGGGTGCCAAGCATCATGTCCAGGTGGCTCGTGTAGATCTCCAGAGAGGAGATTCCACCACCTCTCTGGGCAACCTGTACCACTGCTCCATTACCCACACAGCACAGAAGTGCTTTCTGATGTTCAGACGGAACCTCTTGTGTTCCAGTTTGTGTCCATTACCTCTTGTCCTGGAACTGGGCACCACTGAAAAGAGCCTGGCTCCATCTTCTTTGCAGCCTCCCTTCAGGTGCTTATAGACACAGATGAGATCCCCCTGAACCTCTAGTTCTCCAGGCTAAACAGTTCCAGCTCCCTCAGCCTCTCCTCATAAAAAAGATGCTCCAGTCCTTTGACCATCTTGGTGGCCCTCCACTGGAGTACTTGCAGTACGTCCAGCTGTCTCTTGTATTGGGGAGCCCAGAACTGGATACAATACTCTAGGTGTGGCCTCACCAATGCTGAGAACCAACTTTGACCTGCCTGTGAATGTTCTAAGCAAATAGTTCACTCTCCTTCTGAATAATCCCATGGGGCATTATTACACACAGGGCAGAAGTTTAACCCTGCTACAGACCAAGGAAAGATGACAGTGACAAACTGCCTTTCACATGTCCTCAGAGATGTGAGGACACCTCACGAAATATATTTCCCTGTCTGAATTAAACAAGCTTATCCTTTTGCAAACTGTTCTATAAAAAGTTATGAGTCGAATGTCTCTAAAACTGATATATCATTAAAGCCTCTACAACATTCCTGGCATTGCCACTAGTAATTTTGTGAGTTAGGATTGATTGGGTCTCTAGTCAAGAATAAAAAACGAGTGGTGTGCCAAGAATGTTGACAAGGAGCGATATGAATCCAGTCTTTTCTCGGTGTTACTGCTCTTGCCAGTCACTACCTTACTATTAAGATAAAGCAAGTTACCCTGGTGTGTAAGCTACTGATTGAAGGCTGGATAATGATTTCTGGATTTCTCACTGCAGCTGCAATATTGGAGAGAGTCTGGAAGAAGATGGATTGGCAAATTGGAAATTCACATTTTAGGATGTGCACATAAAAAGCAATTTAATGAATTTATATACCTGTTCATATATGTTCGTCTCCCTGTCTTTCATTGGCACAAATAAATGGCATATACTCTTCATAAATAGATGTTCATAAACATGCCATCTCTGCTTGTTTGTATGGCATTTGAGGCATGCAGAAATATTTAAACATAAAAAAGACATTACTTCTATTCTGAATTGTTCTGTTAGAGTGATATATATATCAATATTTGGGAAACATTGGTGTAGCTTACATATTGTATATCTCTAAACACTGTCTGCATATATGTGAAATTTATATGTGGACGATCCAATCCTTTAAAATATTTTGTTCTTGTAAGCGACATTTGGATCAGTCCTGGTGTATATTTCTTCTCTAGATATAACAGAATTTATTACATTTTTTCTTCCCTTGTTGGCTGTCTGATGAGTTCTGGTTACTAGAAGCAGGAGCTGTGCAGGGGGAAAAGAGGTTATGAGATTCCAGAAATTTATGTGTTCCAAGTGAGGATGAAACTAACACTGTAAAGATTTTCTGAGAGAGAGAGAGACAGACAGACAGTCTTCATAGGAGAATAACAGGGAATTCTAGTAGGGTGCTAAAATCTGATTCCTTTTATACTTAATTCAGACCAGGAGTCTGAAGCTCAGTTTCCACATTTCAGGTTCACTCCCTAAGCACCAAGCTATTGACAGTTTTGGAGTGACATTTGCTTTTACTTCTGTGAAAGCTTCTTTCCTATCAAAACTGCTATGTGCTTCAACAACTCAACATTTTTTTTCAGGAAAACTCCACAAGACTGCTTTTTCTTCAGTTGGATGTCTCCCAGGTTACTTCAGCTTCATCCTACAAGCTACCTGGTGGAACAAGGATGTTTTCGGTGTCCCATGTGCCTTTACAAAAACTATCAAACACAACAGAGCATGGACTGAGTTAATATTTCTTGTCTCAACATAATACTTTAAAACATGCAGACCTTGTCACTGTTGCTGTCCCTTTGTATTTAATGGTCAGCAATAAGCACTTTAATGGACTAATTCATATAAACTCTTTTGCTTGGATAGAATTAATCCTCTCCACAGAATCACAGAATGGTTCTTCTACAGAGAATTCTGGGGGAAACATAGGACCATAGGAACAGTATTCCCTAAAACCCTCCCACAATTCTTGCAGGATTCTTAACCCTTTGCAGCTATTTTTCCTGTTTTTCTTCTTATTGTCCTACACATGTATATGTTGGGATATTTTCTCAGACTTTATAGACAATAAAAATTATAACATATTCACTCAGAGAAAAAGCCTACATATAAATGTTTTCAATGTTAAGCATATACTGAGTTAAAAAAAAAATGTGCACACAGTTTGTATCTACATTAGATAATTGCATCACACTATTCTGTAGAACTTCTTAAAAAAAATAATAAAAAATAACACAAAGCATAGAAACACAGCTGTTTATCCTCCTACTTTATTATTTCAGGTAGAAACTGTTGCTCTTATTTTAAATTAAAGAGACTATTGCTTTTATTTTTTTTCATTTTGTTATTTCATGAGCTTATACCCTGAATTCCATAAAAATGGAGTGTGGATTTTGTTGTTGCTGTTATTGTTTTTCAATATTATCACACAACAATGAAATTAACACTGATTTTCTTATTAGTCTTGCACTAGGTAGGTGACAGAATAGTTCCTTCAGCTTTGTTCAACCTATCTGCAATAGGCTTTAGTGTCAGAGTCCACTTCTTAAAGCAGAGATAAAAAAGTGAATATACAATATCAAATGAAAACAGAAATAACTAATACATTGTTGTCAACTTTGATCATTATGACAGCTTTTGGATTTATTTTATTAATTGATTGAATTAAAAGACTCTCCACTCTAAATTTTTCCCAGTTTTTAATTACTGTTTAATAGACTTCAGTCAAAACAATATTTTAAATTGTACTGCCAGAAATTTATAGTTTGATGTGAAATTCAGAATGGTAAATTAATACACTGTTTCCCTGTCATGTTTGGGTCTGCATTTCATAAAGTCTTATGTAGGCTCTGTTTACATTATATATAGCGTACTTATATAAACCGGCATCCTCTACAGACCTCAAAATCCCTTGTAGACTATATACAAGTAGTATTATCTCCGTTTTTTACACTTGGAAATTTAGGCATAGAGGCTAATCTGAAGTTCTATTTAGCATAAAAGCTTTTCATCCAGGGTTTTGTATTAGCCACATGTCTCTAGTGTGTTAGTATATCTAAAGAATAATACATACATTACACACAGAACAGAAGAATTTTTTTTCCTTTGTCGTATACATAAAGACTGAGGAATAAGGAAGAAAAGTGAGTTTGTTAAAGCTGGGCAGATGACGTGTGGCAGAATGTACACACAGCATCTTAAATGGCTGCTTCTCATCTAGTATGGAATCCTGGATTTATTCTTACCCTCTTGCTTAAACCAAGTGCGTCCCATTTACTTGTTAAATGCTGACAGATATCTTCAGATCTAAAAATCATTTTTGTTGTGAGGAGCTTATTGTCTGAATAGACAGTGTGAAATGGAATGCCCAAATCCCCATTCCACCTAAATTGGGACTAAGGCTTCAAAACCTTAAATCCCACTCAATGATCCAGTCTGCCTCATTTCCAGGAGAGGATAGCAGTAAAGATATACACATTCATTAGACTTCTCCTTACTTAGTACCTAACTTCAGTTACCCAAATTTTCTCAGAAATACTTGCTGTGTGGATTTGGAAAACACCTCTCACTGTAGTTTTCATCTTATTCCTGTTTAGTCAATCACGTAGGCTGTGCTAACACACCCAGAGAAACCTCAAGGCTGGAAATGGACCAGTCCACGATAGTGTGAGAGCTACACAGCTTTGCATAATATTTGGATATGAAGCATTGTGGATGAGAATACCTTCTATTCCTCCAGTTACATTCTCACTCAGAATACTCCAAAATCTCCAAACTGACCATTCAAGGCTGGACCGAACTCTGCATTTTATGAAGAAACCATCTCTCCCCACACATTGGGTAGTAACTTAACTGAATTCATTTTCTCCTCTTCTCCACTTCCTTTTCTCCCCAGGTTGAGATTCTCAAATTTCAGTAAGACAATGTTAATATTTTACAGTGAAATCCTACTTTCAAATACCCATCATGAGACTCATGTTCCATCATCCGCGATTTTCTATTTTTTTCTCCACTGACATTTCCTAATTTAATGATTTTGGAATAGCTGTTTTTAAAGATTTCTACCCAAGAGCCTTGAGTAAAATTTTGAAGGTGAGAGTGTGGTTAAGCATTCTCATCCTGAGGGATTTTGAACCTATACCACAGAATACCCTAATTAGTCAGTTTTGGATTATTCTAAGGAATGAAATATCAAAATGGGAAATGATGAGAAAGCAAATCTCTTAGGCAGAGCTAGGAAATGCTAATAAGAAAGGACAAGAGGGACACAAACAGCTCAGAATTTGAAGGGGAAGAGCCCAAACTTGAAGCCAAGAGAGACACTGAAAGGAGGAGGATCCCTGTTATCCAGTTCAGATTCCATTGATGTCTTCTGCTTATTTTGCTCCTTCTGACTTCAGAAGGAATATAATATACAAATATTTTACAACACTGTTAATTTTCTGCTCAAACTACAACCTTCTCTTTTCAAATGTGCCATATCAACTTATAAACTAGTGATCATGAAATTGTGGCAAATAAAATGTTAATGCAAAGTTTTATCTGCTTTTACACCGATTTTTATTAATCTAATATACTCATGTGCTGATGCCAAATAATAAAATATGTCAGTTTTTTATTGATTTACAGTGTGAATTACAAAATGTCACAACTTAAGTTTCTTCAGGGTGTGCAATAGTGTTTGAACTCAGTTTCATCATTCAGGATTAGTCATTAAGTTACTGAGATAATGTTAAAATTCCAGTCCCCCATATGTGCTGAACAACTTGTATAGAGTAATGTGTGGTGTAAATGAGGTAAAATCAGACCAAAGGCTGTAAATCTTCAGGAGTTTAGTATGCAGTTAGCAGCACGTAGGTCCATGAATGTGATTAACAGTCTCATGCAAGAAAGGCAGCTCCTCTAGCTGTCAAGACTTTCACAAAGCAAAACCCAATTACACATAAACAGATCTTGAATTCTCCCTCTGGGCTTGTGTTTCTCTTAGCTATAGATTTTCATTCTTTCTTTTTTTTTTTCTTTTTTTTTTCTTTTTTTTTTTTCAGATGTAATATTTAATACACCTAAAGGTTGCTATTTTATTGAGGAATTCAAACAGTGTAATCCCCTGGGTGGATTTCTTTGATCATATGTGGTACATTTTAAATTGAATATATTGACAGCCTATTATAACATGCTTTCTCTTGTAAATTAATTTTCAGTTACTTTTTAATGTATGTCAAATACAGATTGTAATCACTTCTTGTGTTTGTGCTTTAATATCATGACTGCATGAAAGGACAAAAACCTTCTATAAACAGCTTAGGGCTACCTTCAAGTAAAGCATGTCATTTTATCTCAAAGGGCATGAGTGTTAGGTCACTTGGGACAGAAATCATGTGTCTTAACTTGGCCATCTAAAAATTGCTTCTCTAAATCTGAACTAGACTTGTTCCCTGCGTAGGCTACAGGAAGAAATGATTACCTCTAAAGAGCTATTAATTTTCTGCAAAATAGTTAATTTTGCTAGGAAAGATGAATAATAATTATATAATATATATATATATAATAATCATAATTTTGCTAGGAGAGATGTCCAGTGACAGGACCTGCAGGAATGCTGTCAAGCTGAGGCAGGGGAGGTTTAGGCTAGAAATCAGGAAGAGGTTCTTCACTGAGAGGGTTGTCGCACACTGGAACAGGCTCCCCAGGGAAGTAGTCACTGCACCAAGCCTGTTGGAGTTTAAGAAGCATTTGGACTGTCCACTTAGTCACATGGTCTGAATTTTTGGGTAGACCTGTGTGGGGCCAGGAGTTGGACTCGATGATCCTTATGGGTCCCAACTCGAGATATTCTATGATTCTATGATTCTATGAATTATCATCTGAAGGCGCCTATTTTTCTCTAGGAACTCCGGAGAAAGCCTGTAGTCTAGTTCAGACGTGAACAACTCACATTTTATACATGTAGGATAGAATTCAGTTGCTTAAAATAGACTTACAGAGTCATTTGAGAAGCCCTCTAGTATCCAAGGCATGCACACGGGGTAGCAGATATTACACGGGGTTTACAATAGGCCCAAGACCTTACACAGTAGCAGCTAGAGACCAAGCAAGATAATCCACAAAATGTAATTATTGCTACACATCTACAGGAGGAGCTGAATCTTATCCTTAATTTTAGGTGACATGTATTCCACCTCAAGAGACTCTAGCAAATGGATGATGGAGTAAAGGATAACATTCACTCTCCACTGCTAATTTAAGGTTAAAATGCTCTCTTTCAGTAGGACTGAGATTAAGATGTTGAAATTTAAATTTGACATATAGTTGTGTATCTGTGAGTTGGGTGGCTAAACAAGCCCTCAAGACCACCAGTTGTAAACCAGTTGTTCACACTTACACACCTTTTGCAGATGGCGATGTTCAAGTGTACCTTAGCCATTCACACATACTGGTGGCTACAACACAGGACCTGTGACAGCTATGAGAGACTTGTGCCCACCTGTGCTGGTAGCTGAAGAGCAGACAACACACTTGTGATATCTCCAGTAACCCTGATGCCAACACAAACACACAGGAATCAAGGCCCTCTTGATACTGCTGGTGGAGTCTAGATCATCATAGGGTAAATCCCACAAGAAACAGCTGCATGTTGGCAGGTGAATCACACCTTAGATAACTGATTTTATTAACTAGATCTCAATTGACTGTCTTGAAGGGTCTGGTCTGGTAACTAACACACATTTAGTTGCCTCACTCCAGAACTGAATCACACCCAATATCAAAACCTGATTGAACTTTGCTTTGTGTGATACAGGCTACTTCTCATCTGATACTCTCTAGACAAGTATCCACATTTCTAAATGTGTTTTGTTTTTATCCACTGTCAATAATAGAAAAAAGGAGAAGAAAGATGAAGGATTTCTGTTTTGGTTGATAGTCATTGTGATACCTCTGCTGAAAGCTGTAGGTCTAATCTCACTGTCTTCAAAAAGTTTACTAAATGAGGCAGCGTTCTGTCCCTAAAATAGCTTTTTGGCTGCAGAATGACTCAGAAAAAACCACTTATCTCCATAGCACCTAAGAAACTAGTTCAATTCTGGCAACAACTTTAAAGGAATTCTCTATTTAGCTGCTCAAGTGAACAGATTTAAAAGTAACTTAAATCACAGCCTCTATTTACACAAGTACTTACACTGAGTCTGGAGGGGCCTTTAAACTAGCAGACAGAGGCAGGATAAGGTCTAATAATTGCAGGCTGAAATAAAAAAAAAGTTCAAACTAGAAATAGAAGGAAACTCATTTATTTCTTAATTGTATAATGAGCTAACTTACTGGGACAAATTATTAAGTGTCACTGTAGTTCTTAAATCAAGATCAGATGTCCTTGTAAAACATACATCTTAGTTTAACAACATATAGCTGAGCTTGAGGCAGAAATCCCTGGATGAAGTATGGCCTGTGCAAAGAAGGAATTTAGACAGAGGTTGAACTAATTAATCATAATGGTCTTCTCTGGCTTTAATATCTATGAGCATATTAATTTCAAGAAATAGGCAAAATGTTCACATGAACCTTAATTTCCTTACGGTCTTTAACCTCAGCTTTTCTTTGTACACTAATTTCTACCCCTATTTTCTTTGTAAGAGACTATAGAATTTTAACAAATAAAGCCAGAGTTTAACTTATCTCTTACTTGAAGTACTAGCATTTATATTCATTTGAAATAGTAACCAAGCAGAAGAGCAGTCACTTTCACATTTGCTTTCCTTAATATTTCATGGCAGAAAACTGAACTGCTGTGTTCAATGAGACAAGTTCTGTTTAGGTCTAGCTAATACCGAAGTAGCATTGTAGAAAGGAACTTTGTTTCACACCATCAATAGGGTCCTGCTTCTCAAGGTTTAGGTGACAAAATAATATCTAGACAGCCCTGGAGACTTGTAACTATCCCACCCTCACCATACAGAGAAGTATTATATTTGTAGGACAAAAAGTCTGCCAAAGGCTCAACTAACCATAAAAATATTACACATAAAATGAGAGTACCCTTTAAAATGGAAGTGGTTAGGCATTTTAGCAGTTCTGGCCTCACTAGCTATGTTATTGTCTGAAAGAGTGAATTTGTCTTTAATCAGCAGTATCTTAGTGCCAGTGATCTAATGGCCATAAGGAAAATAATATTAAAATGCATATATAATGGACATTACTATTCTGTGGATTCTAAAGATGTCTGTCAACAAACTTCAACATTGACTTATAACAGAACAGTGAGTGGTGATGTATACAGAGGACAAAAATCACATGACAAGAACTGGAAACCTGAAGAATAATCTATAGGTCTCTTTTTATGTGAGTTCTACATTGGAAAAGAGAAAATTATGCAAAAAAACCATAGACACTGCCATTAGCAATGTAAAAAGCTCTTACCAATGTATCAGTTTGGATAAGTTGTGATCAGAAAGAAGAAAATTATCTTTTTTTTTTCTTCTTCTTCTTTCAGGCACCCCACAATCTGGTCCATTTCTGTATGTATTTTCTGTCAGCATCAGTAGACAGCATTTTGAAGTGTGGATGCATCGTCAAATCACTATGCATTATATTCATGGTTTTGGATACAGTACTTTTGAATTTGTGACTCTTGTGCTGCAGAATACTCAAGAATGACACTTTTCTATAATGGAAATGGGAATCTAAAAAGAGGTCTTTTTCAATACATGTCTTTGATCTTAAAAATACGTATATGAAGGAGTGGGAGAGTGCATTTGTCACTATAACTGCTTTTTATTTTCTGGTGAAAACATGGATGTGAAGACAGTGCTTCATTTCCTGTTAATGTCAGTGGTCATTCTAACTATGTAAAAACAGGAACACACCAATTTTCATTGTGAACAGGACTAGAGTGGGAAGAGAGCAATTATAATAACCTAAATTCTAATATTCAATTTCTTACAAAAATAAAACCCAAATTCTTTACTTTCTTTTCCTGTAATTGTTGCCAGAAATATGTATCTTTGTGTCTCCCTCGATTTGACCCACTGATATTGTACCCCATTCAGAGTAATTGGTAGCAGGCTTGTACCAGTAGAAATATGCAACATCTAGGATTTTGGGGGGCAGTAATAAGCTGAACCATTCTTTACACATTTTAGCTTCCTTCTGTTAAGTCTTAAGTTCTTTTGGGGAGAGAATTTTTATTCTTTTTGTTCATTACAGACACTATGCAATCACCAATTTGCCACTCTGCTGATTTCCCATATGCAGTTCTGGTCACCCAGATGTCTTCATGGTGGATGATCATGCAGAAATTAATGTTATCATGTGCAGTAGGCCTAAAATGAGATAAGTCAGATTTATCTGCTTCAGACTTTCCTTTGCTGACAAATATCTTTATATTCAGTTGTTCTGTGGATTATTTCACATTATAAGGGCCCATCATTTAGAAACTACAAGGAGATCATGGAGAAGTAGCATCAGCATATAATAACTTTGCCTTAGTTTCCTTATGGTCTCTGAAATACACCTATACAAATATTATTGACCAGATAGGTGCATTTAACCATTCATTTTGCAATTATGCCTGTGTATAACTTAGTAGTTTATGGAAAGGATCTCGGGGGATAGACGGTAATTTCGTGCTAAACCTCCCCTTGCGGGTTAAGGTGAATTAGACTCCAAAATTGTCCCGGCACAGATGAACATTTTAGTCCTAACCAACGCATTTGTAATCTGATGTCTAGCAAAGCTTTCAAGCCCGAATTCATACAAGTGTTTGGAGTCATAAGTCCCATGGAAATCAATGGGAACTAGTCTAAATGCCTTATGGTTTTAGGTTTTATGAGCATACAGCTTTCAGCTTGTTTAGTTATCATTAACCCCCCTAGACTTTATTTTTGTGCTTATAGCTGGGCAAATGGTAACATTCTTTGCCTTAAACCAATATTTTTTTCTGCCCATTGCTTTTAATTTCTTTTTAATTGTTCCCTGTCAGTTATCACTACCCTTAAATTAAATATGGGTGGAAAAATATTTATAAAGAACACCATCCATCATCAGAAAGACAGTTTTTAAAGGTAAGTCCACATGGTTTGCTGTGATACAGACCTAATAACTGGCTTTTTCAACCTGCAATAAATATTCTTTTGCCTGTCCTCTTCAGATTGCTCCATAATTAACACTTGGGAGTCACAGATTTAACTATCTGACAGATATTTATTTAAAATACCTTCTGCTGCATTTATTAACATTTCTTTATCTACTTTTTTAAAGCAGCTTTGAGTTTTGCAATAAAATCAGATCCAGAGTTTGGTTATGTTAATAGCCTTGCATGGCGGTGGTATAGATCAATTTGGAAAAAGAGATGAATCAGTCATCTGCAATATAATTGTATGTGTTTACACTGTAGGAAAGTTTTTAGCATAAAAACACAATAGAAACATATGACTCACATTAATATCACTTAAGCTGGATAAATTGTGTAAGGAAGTTTGGTGGAAATGAGGATTTAATGCTCTCCACATACAAGTACTGATAGCATATATTTATGAATTAGCTATGTCTTTCTCCTTAACCTCTATAAAAAGGTAGAACTGAAAATAATTACTACATATTCAACTCCCTGGTCAATGAGTGCAACTCAGCCACTCAAAAAGAAGACCTAAGTGACCACTTATGAGGTCAGTTTTATCACTTGCTCTGGCTATCTGAAGCATCTCTCTACTAAAAGTCCAAAAACAGTTGATAGAGTAGAATTTTCAGTCTCCCTTCCCTTCCCTTCCCTTCCCTTCCCTTCCCTTCCCTTCCCTTCCCTTCCCTTCCCTTCCCTTCCCTTCCCTTCCCTTCCCTTCCCTTCCCTTCCCTTCCCTTCCCTTCCCTTCCCTTCCCTTCCCTTCCCTTCCCTTCCCTTCCCTTCCCTTCCCTTCCCACTTTATGTCAGGATTCTCCTTTCATGGCTAACCCTACTGCTGTTTTGCTCTCTATTTATTGCCTTGCAAATACCAAATAGCTAGTCGTGACCACAAATAGATGTACAGACATGTGAAAACAGCTTTATTTAGCTATTGAAAGGTCCATGTAGACTTATCTTTATGCACAACTGACACTAAAGCTGTGTGATTGACAGTGCACCTTACAACTGTAACTTTGGGGATACCTGGCAAAGGCACAGTTTGAAAATAAAGCATGAAATTCACCAATGATATTTTGGAAGGCAGCTAGTGGATGCCACCACAACACTACTATTAATGTCAATAAAGTTTTTGCAGTAACATTGCCCAAGCAGCTCTGAGCACTTCAAGCCGTGGCTGGCTGAGCAATCTGGGGTACAGGTACCCCACTGGGATGGCTACTGAGGTCAGCACATGGGTGCCTGCTAGATGCACCCAATGCATCACAGGGCTCAGGAAATAAAGGAATAAAGGAAATGGGCTCAGGAAATAAAGGAAATGTGTAAATATTTGTACTGTTCATGCTTGCTAAGGGGTGTGATGCTGAGAGGCTGTAAACCCAGCCTAGATGTGCCTACATAACTACAGGTTAATGCTACACAAAAACTTTTGTTATTGGGCAGCAAAGGTATCAGGACAGTGACACCATTCTTTCTTTCATATCTGTCATATAGTGAATCTGTTAGTGGGGCTGTAGGAGCCAAAATCACAACAGAACATAGATGAACCAGATAGAGAAAATACAAGTTACTGATCTGTCAAGGTGCACAAAACCTAATCTTGCTGATTCTGGTAATTTTGCCACTATCTGTAGTGTAGTTAACTGGAAACTTAGCAATGGGTTTTATCTGTCCTTCATGAAAAAAATCTTCCTGAACATGAGTTAGAAAGATGTCAAAGATTAAACACTTTTTTTGCCAGAAAATTCTTTGTGTATATTCTTTGTGAGCATACAAGCGTAGGTGCATCTAGAATGGAAGCATCTCTTACACAGATATTCTAATGCTATTTTCATCACAACAGTATCTGGGGACTTTCAAATCAGGCCTTAAGATCTGTGATGGAGATCTGCAATTCATAGCTCAACTTTTCCCAGGGAAGAACAGAGTGTGAACTAGAGTGCATTGTTTTGAGAGGGTTTTATTTTGTTTGGGGTTTATTTTCAACATATAGGCTGAGGTCTGACAAGATGAACACTGTTTTCAAAAATAGCAAAGTTGCACATGGAGGAAATGATTTGTTTATGGTATTCTCTATCAGAGAAGTGTCACAGATAGATGGGTTTTAGTCAAATATTAGAGCTTGCAACCAGTTCTCTGATTTAGCTGGGTAATAAGTGTATTCAGGCAACAAGACAGCTTGCTGTTTGCTGCATATATCATGCTCAAAAGTACAGAGGAATCTCAACAAAGCCACTTGTAATTTACACTCTCTAAATTGGATACAGATCCACCTTTTTTTCCAGCAGTATCCTAGAAATAACAAAGGTTTTGGGACAAATGCCTGGTTTTGGTTGAACATTTCTTGTTGTTGGCTATCTGCCACCACAAACACAGAGGGGATATAATAACAGTCATTTGGAGCTCTGTAAACCTTGTCATCTGAGGACCTCAGGATGCATTACAAGTGTTAATTAAAGCCTCACA
Source organism: Anser brachyrhynchus (assembly GCF_964034855.1). Classification (NCBI taxonomy): domain Eukaryota; kingdom Metazoa; phylum Chordata; class Aves; order Anseriformes; family Anatidae; genus Anser; species Anser brachyrhynchus. The sequence goes on from NC_137694.1 coordinate 5,903,653, forward strand.
ACATCCATGTACCCATGCATAGCAGATTTCAGCTTGCTAGACTCTCCCTGTGACCACACCGGCTCACTAACTCTATTGGTCTTGGGAGACTTCAGACCCTTTCACACCAGAGACACAAGATGCATCACAGCTGCTGCACTGCCTACCCAAACACTAACACTGTGGTTTCCACCCTAACTCTTTCAAAGCAAAATTAGGCAACATTTTCAGAGAAACAGAACCCCAAGACTGTAATTACAGCAGAGCTTTAAAACATGTTAACCTGTGTTTTTGGGATAATGTTTTATTAGCAGCTTCAGAAACAGCAGCTTATAAAATCACTAAGGTCAGTACAGAAAGAAACAGTTCCTAAGTTCTGAAAAAGCATACAATACCTCTCCATGCTGCTGACTCCAAACAATAAAAAATCATGACTTCACTCCAAGAAGTTCTTTTAATAGTCTTTTGGTCTGTGAGCTTTCTGCTTCCTGCCCAGTTCCTGAGACATTAGAGTTCTAAAGTTCTTTGGGGTGGGAAAAGGTTTTTCCCACAGCCATAAAGAAAGGAAAACAGATATTCTTTTCAAGTCACACAAGTCATTAAGCTAGGGAAAAAATAAATAAACAAATAAATAAATAAATAAATATTGCAAGACTTGGTAAAATCCTTGAGAATTAGCAGTGTTGCTTGTTTATGTCTTTAGTATTATATTATTTTCTTTTAACAGTTTGGAAAATGCAATCAATGCCAAACTCTGTGTAGAAAGAGCTTTTTGTCTTATTGCATTCTTATAGGCATCTTGCAATATGTCTCAATATACCTCACATGATGATCTCAAACTAAATTCCATCTGAATGCAGTTTTCATTTTTTCCCTCTTGTGCGTATTTGTTTAATCAACTGAGTGCATGTAAATAAGTCCTACACTAAACTCTAGAGAGCTGTAAGAGTGAGGATGTGGCACAGTAGACAGGGAGCTTTGCCTTGTTACCTCCTGTTGGCGCAGTTCTCGGTTCTGATCATCAGTACAAATCCCAGTGAATCACCCATTGGTACAAGTATCACATGCCGACAACAGTAAATATTCTCCAGATAGCCTTCTAGAAGTGTTTCTTCACCTTGAAATATCAATGAAATATCAATGTACAGTGCTTTATGTCACCAACAGTACACCCTGAAAGACTGTTAACTCCCATCTACCTTGTGATTGCAACAGAAATCACACAGTGCTCTTAGTGCAGACCGCCATTTAGCACAGATACATAAGAGGTAGCTTTACAATGATTATTTGGATGCCATAACAACCCCACCATGGTAGCCTGGAGCTTGTCTGCCCTGCTAAGAGATCTCTTCAAGCCATATTGCACATGTAAATCATAGCAATATTTCTTCTGTGCTCAGAAGTCTGTGCAACCTAAGGGTGGTCTGAAATGGTTAGCTAGCATGCTTTATAATTCAAGACATACAAATAACAAACAGGATTTTCAGAAATTGGTTCCTCTGACATTGTTATGATGAATATATTTCAATAGTGCTACAAAAGAAAACTTTTTATTTTATAATTAGCCATAAACCACTAAAAATTGTATTGTCTAGGAGCAAATATTGCTTTTTTGTGTTATCTCTTGGTGATTGGCATGAAAGTTATGAAAGTCTCACTGGGTAACAAAACATAATACCTAAATATCTTGATTTGTTTTTAATGGCTAATATAATTTTCAACTCATGACATTTTGTATTTTTAATTATGACAGGGAGGAGGCCTTCCAAACAGTCTTTGTCAAGGTTGCAAAAAAACTTTAGTTGACAATTTTTTTCCCTGGGAAGATTTATTTGGAAATGAGATTTAAACCACTCTTCTATTCCATATGTCTGTTACATCACACCTAACATAATATTTGAAAGTCTCCCAGCCACATATCCAATAATATTATTAACTTTTGTTACGTATTTTGCGTTCAACACTCCCCTGAATTAAAGGTATATGCAGTAGAATGTTCGCTTTGCACCATAAGCATTCAGATATTTTATATGATACATTTGTTAAAGGAAGCAAATTCAAAGAGACATGTTCTGCACATGGAATTGTTCTTGCTCCTGTGGAATTGTGATTCACAAGTTTTAGACAGTACCTGGAACTCCACATACTTCACGTAGTCACCAACCATAGCTTTTCAGACTTACTTCAGTACTGGTAATCACAGTCTTTCTTTTAGCATATTCTTTGTTGCTCACTACCTTTCATATAATGTTTTTCAGGAAAACTAAGCAACTTCTAATTTCTTCTCCTAAATTGGCTCCAGTTGTGCTTTTCATCATCATTTTCCCTACCCACTTTATCACAGGTCAATGGTAAATCCTCTTGCTGCTCTCACTCTGATCTCACCCTTCCTTATTTCTTTTTCTCCTCCTGAACACTTTGAAGGAGCTACAAGACTCAGCTGTTGAAGACAACACCTACAATATTTCAGACATTGCTATATTTTAGGAAATATTTAATGTAAACACACCTATCTAGGTAGTTTAAAATGTCAAACTAATTTTACCAAACACAATTTGTGTGAAAAAATATATACATACTGCCCTATAAAATATATTTATACTGGAGTGGGAAGGTCTGGGGACAGAAGGAAAGCATCTGAAAACTGTCCATTTGACTTTTTAGTACAAATGAATTTTTTTGCAGTTTTTGACATTGTCTTTCATGATGTTCTCACAAGGAAAATCGGAAGAGAGAAAGTGCAAAACTGTCTGAGTAACTCATCAACAGTGGTTTGTTATCAAATAAGGAGGAGGTAGCAAGCAGAGTTTCCAGGAAGTTCAGCTCTTACAGATTGTGAGAGTCTCCACTGAAACCTCAACAAGGTACTAAAGATTACATTCACTGAAACTGCAGACATCTCAAATCCCAGAGGGACAGAAAGCACACCAAAAGACAGTATAATACCTCAAAAAGTCACGGTTCTTTGGCGAGTTTTAGATCTGGAAAGATCCCAAAGAATGGTAATGATAATGTCTAAAAAGTTTGACCTGTGAGGACAGTTTATGAGGTGTGGGTTTATTTAGCCTAAATGTTTGAAGCAGAAGAGGAGTAACATTTTTCCTGCTAATGCAAAGGACACAACGAGGTATCACAGGCTTACACTAGATTACAACAAGAATCTTACAACAAGATTCATATTAGACATTGGAAGCAGCAAAACATTGGAACAGGTTAGCAAGGAAGGGGGTAGACCCTCCACCAGATTAGACAAGTATCTACCATGAAACATGTAAAGTGAAGGTGGTCCCAACTCAGAGAAATGTCCCACTCACTTCTATGTTTCATTGTCTCCAGTTCTTTAGAGTTTGAGTTTCTATGAAGCCTATACTGCATTTATTCTCATAGAAAGCCCATTAGGTAGGGAAATAAATGTTATTACTTCATTTTTTGAAATGAAATAAATGAAATTAAATGTATCTTTAACAGAGGCACAAAGAAGCTACGGAGGCCCAGACCTAAAAGGTACTTCTGAATCTCACTCTTGTTGACTTGCTTATGACCTCCTGTAAGTCAAGATCAGAAGCAAGAATTTGCAAATGGACTGAATCATTGTCCTGTGTTACATTTCATGTCCCAAGAGGAAAAATAAGCCAATTCCTCTCCTCTTGACCTAACACACTAGCTCACAGGTTAGAAACACCATATATGAAACAATAGATTTATTAAGTACAGTCTGTAAACCAATATATAGGTCTCTTGGTAACTTTACAGTGCATTTTAGCTTTGATCATAATTTAAAAGATGTCACCTCTATCATGACTGCTCTCCTTTCAAAGTCTTGTTTCTCCAGAAAAATGGGATAAAATGTCTTTGAAGCTAACAGCCATCAGGATACTACATTGATGCCATATTGACTCAGCCCTTCATCATTCCAAGGCATATAAATTGAGTTCCATGAAGGCAGGTATGTTTTCAGACCTTTCAAGGGAGATATCTGTGTGCTCATTATCATCACTATTACTCCATGTTTCCCAGAAAGGCATCATTGTGGGACAAAGCACAGAAATATGAGACTTGGAAAATCAGACTGATGTTCCTGTCATGACCTTGGGCATGTAATTTTCCCTACCTGTGCCTCAATTTCTGCTTTTAGAAAATCAGAATAATGATACTTTGCACAGTATATTAAGATCTGCAGATGAAAAACACTGCCTGAGGGACAGCTATTACTGTTGTTATTATCTATGTTTTACTTAGGCAAAATATTTTCCACCTTTAAATACCAAGAGCTTACATCTTAAAACAGGTAACATAGTAGAAGTGGGAAACAGAAATCTTTAATTCCCATTCTAGGGAAATAGAGACACACAAATCAACCACGATAGCTAGATCAGGGATCCAATTTGCAAGTCAGTGACTTGAGCACAGGCTTTTCCAGGTGTTCTCCCTGGACATTAAAAATTCAGTGGCAGTTTTTATGAGAGAGATGATCTATGCCAATATCCATGGCTAGAATTTTTCCCTTCCTCTCAAATTATGTGGAAAATAGTTTGCTGATAGTTGGCTGGCCTGCCTGACACCCCAAAGAAGACCATATAGCAGTAAAGTTGCACAGATTGTACATACCCTTTCATCCTATGAAATAGCAACTTTTTTTTCCTTCAGTTTTTCCAGGCATTTAGTTGCAGCAGAAGGATAGACAGTACTAGCTGCAAGGTGTCAGGGGTTTGGAAAAGTCCCAGAGGCAAAGTACGCCGATTCTGAAGAGAAGAATTAATCGAATGTTGAAACTGGTTCAACATACTGGGACATAAATACTCCCTGTTCTGCACTGCACTTCCCTTCCATTATCACTCTCTACACAGAGACCAAGGGGCAAATCTGGCATAATGTAGTAATTGACAGTTTAACTGCCGTTACTACATTACACACTAGACAAATCTTTTTTGTTTGGTTCCTCTTACTTCTCATCAACCCTTTCTTTCTACATTCCTTGCTTCTGAATTTCTTTTTCTCAAAATTTCATTCACTGGGACTACTCTTCCTTTGACACACAGTGAGTTTCAGTACTATTACGAAGCCCCATTCTATCCACCAAAATGACCAGTGATAAAATATTATCATTGACATTGATGTATCAAGATACATTTTTCACTTCAAGAGATTAATTAAAGATTGTGACATTCAGTTTTCCAGTTCACTGTTTCAGGCTGTTCATATTTCTTAACGTATAACAGTTTAAATATTCTATACTTGCCTTGTGTAGAAGGCTACACTTTTCTTTGAATGCTTAGATCTTAGAGGACATATAAACATAATATAACATTGGATCTTGTCCAGGAAATTCAGATGGTTCTATCTATGCTCGTAAAATATTTTATGAATGTTCTTACTAGACGAAGGTGTGAATTAGACTATATTTTCAATAGCATTTCCTGTGCACATGATCCATCAAAGGTTTTCAGTTTCAACTGCCGTAGTAGTCAAAGACTCCTTAGCATAATCCCCTTCTACTATCCAAGAGTCAATGTCAAGTAGCAACTCCAATGTCAAGAAACAACTCCAATGGTTTCCTGCATTAGCCCAGCTCTGCCCTCCCCAGTACAAGGCAGACATGGGCATACTGGTGTGAACCCAACAATAGGTCATGAAGATGATTAAGTGACTGGATAATCTCTCATATGAGGAGAAAGCTGGGACTGTTCAGCCTGGAGAGAAGGTTCAGAAGAATCTCATCAATGTTTATAAATACCTGATGGAAAGCAGTAAAGAGGGAGCTATGCGCTTCTCTGTTCTACCCAGTGACAAGAGAAGAGTCAATGGGCACAATCTGAAATATAGGAAATTCAGTTTAAGGATAAGAATTTTATTTTTTTTTTTTACAGTGAATGTCACAAAACACTGGAACAGGCTGCCCAGAGAGTTGTGGTATCTCCATCCTTACAGATAGTCAGACCCCAAATGGATATGGTCCTGAACAACTGCTGTAGGTGACCATGCTTTGAACAGGAAGGTTAGATGAGATAATCTTCAGCAGTCCCTTCCAGCCTCAACCATCCTATGATTCAGTGACTCTGTGAAATAAGATGTTTTAGTGTGGGGAAAAATAAGATTTACTTTAACTATCTCCCCTGGGAACCACTGTACATTACCATATCATACAGAAGTAGTGGAGAAACAGAGACTTACAGGCTCTGAACACCATAGGAAACTAGTACCATGAGACCAGTGTCTGAAAGATACATCCTGAGAAGTAGAGTTCAGCCCCTCATTATTTCAGGTCATTGTGATAGATAATGCCTTTTCTAAGTGTCTTTGTTGCAAACTAGATTCAAGCCTACCTATGAAGTCCAGATACTTCCAAGCTGAAAATGGGAACCCACTGGGGACACTTAGAGTTATAGGCCAGATTCCCCATCTTCACAAAAATGTCTCTGAAGCAGGATGGCTTCCCATGTACATTCTGGTTGGGAGTGTACAGTGTGAGGAAGATTTCTTTACAGAATACCAGGTCAAACTGAAAAGAACAGCCTCTTTCTTGTGATAGATGGAACAAGTATTCAGGCCACAGGACAGAAACTGGCATTTCACTGTAAAATGTTGTATGGACATCCAATGTAATTTCTTTCAGGTCCACTAAATAAATAAATAAAATTTGAAGTTAGAAAAAGAACAGGAAGGGGTAAAGAGATTTAAAGGTCGTTAATAACACAATGCTGCAATTTAGACTTCCTTTACAAAATTGTGCCCAGTATCTACTGTCTCATGATAAATAGAAGCGGTATCGTGTGACACTTGTGAACAATGGGTGAAATGGATATTAGAAAAATCTCATTTATCTTCTGCTTTATTTCTTGATAGAGGTCCTTGTCACCATGGCTATTATGTGACTAGCCCTAGAAAGGCCACCTCATTAGTTTTCTTTATCAAGATAACAAGGTCTCCTTTAAAGGGGAAGCACTTATATTTTTGATTCAAATAGAAAATAGACTATTGTGTGAATGTGTTTCTACCTCTGTTTTCAATGTTTAAATATGTAGGTTATTTCTATAGCTATAATTCAGATAAAATTAACACCCCTGTGGTGAAGAAGGTATCCCTGGAACTGAAATATAAAAGTGAAATTTTATGTGTGTATGCATGCATATGCCTCTTCCATTTATTTCATGCATGTGACATTTCTAAAATAAATCTATACTAAGAAAAAAAATAAAAATAAAAATAAAAATAAAAATAAAAATAAAAATAAAAATAAAAATAAAAATAATAAAGCAACTTTCTGTAAATTCTGTAAATGTGTTTTCCCCTTTGTCTCTTCCACTCACAAATACATCTTCCTCTTGTCTGACAACCACTTTGAAAATTTTCCTCTGTTGCCACCAAAGCAACCATGTGAGTGTCAACAAACCAGTAATGATTTAGAATACGTCAAAAGAAATTCAACTTTTTTGTCTCATTTCAAAAATCTTAATGACAGGTAGATAAAGTTGGACAACACCATCTCTACTGGCTTTCTCTGAGTTTTGATGTGTATTTTTCACAGAATAAAAGAGCTTGCTTCCCTTCTGCAGCAGGCAAGGCAGGGGAAGAGTAGCATTATTGCTGCAAGACCTGATAGTGCCAAATAGTTGCATTAGCCATGTCTAGCTCTATGCATAATTAAGAATATTTGGGATTTGGGGGGTATAAAAGATCAATGATTACAAAATGTTATTTTTTAATCTGGTCTGAATTATGATATAATAGTAATTAACTCTCAGAATACACTGCTAGCTTTAAATAGGTGATTAAACGTACTCTCATTTGATAATTTACTAAAGAGCCTTAGAGGTAAGAGGACACCGAATGGATCTGACAATACTATTAGCTTACTGTATAAATCACAGTGACTCATTTCACTGCATTTTAAATGAAGATAAAATATTAAAGTGCAAAGAAAAAAAAAAGCAATTACAACATTAAATTTAGGAATTTTAAGGCATAAGATCAGAAAATAGAAAGCTAAGGCTCTTTTAGTAGTAATGTATATCAGATGTATGTTTTCAGTGACCCACCTGAGTGATAGATGTTGTATGTGAACCCATTAAAAATATCCTAAAATTATGGGCCAACTACATTTGCTAGACACATGGAGTCAGAAATTTCTGTTTGTATTACATTTAAAGTTTTGAATAAGACCGAATAGTAATGAGAGTTTTGGGTTTTCCTTGAGATTGTTGCATTACTGACTGCAAGTTTTCTGTGAGTAGTTTCTCCATGTGTTATGTCCACTAAAGAAATGGAGCAGTTGTGTTCCAGAAGCTCTCTGTGAAAGCACTAACAAGAAAGTATAGATTCCACTTCAAACAATTTGCTAGTACATTGTTTGAGTTAAGAGATGCAGAAAGAGTTCAGCAAAAGATAAAATATACCATTATGTTGGATGAATGGTCATTGATATTATGCATCTCTCCTGCTTGAAGAGAACAACCCCTAAAGAAAGATAGATTTAAACTGATTGAATAAACCACCAATGCAGCATTCCTTGATGAGTTACTTTCATCTGGATTGAACTTGTGTTCCTTTAATGTTGGTGTTTTCACTCCTCTGTTATCAGTGATTTTCTTCTTGGAATTTCTCAGTGCTTAGGAAATAAAGGTGACTGAGTAATGGAAAATGAACACTCTCTATCACTTATTTTCTCAGTCTGTTCCTACCATTCTAATTGTTCACATTTCTTCTTTAGGAGCTCCTTTTATTTTAGGGTCCTTGAAAATTACATTCCTATTCCATTGGAGCACAATCTTCCCACTCCTGAATAAGCTTTGTGTCATAAAGAACTCTATTACATCACTAATATGTGTAACATTGGTTATTATATTGTGTAGGTCAGCATGTCATTAATAAAGGATGCATTTGAGCTAAAAAAAATCAAAGAAGCACCTGAACTTACAATATTTTTTCTTTCCTAAACGAAATAGCCTACTGGGACTCTGAACTCTAGTGTTCAGGCCAAAGTCACAACAGCAGAGAAAGATGAGAGATAGTGCACGTCTGCTGAAGCTTTGTCTAAATGGACAAAGCAAAGTGGGGGAAAAAAGCTGGGAAAATGCAATACAGATGTGGGAAAATAGCCTAAATGTGCATAGAGTACAGCTACACGGTGACAAAGCTAGGAATAGCTCAGCTCCACAGAGTCCCAGTTCTGGGCATAATCTAGCAAGTTTGGTGGGTGCTCATACTGGGAACCAATCCAATTTGTTGATCTTTCATAAACCAGTCAAGAATTAAATATAAATAAATACAATTCTGGGTTTAAAAGACAGTTGTTTGAAATAATAATGTGCTTGGAGAGGAGGAAGATATTTTAAATGTTGTTACCTAGTGTTGCATATATTGATCACCCCCATTGGTCTGGGCAATGATCACACAGAGATAAACCTGGGAGATAAACCATAGCCACTCATTACATAACAAATCTTTATCTGTTTACCTCTCAGAACATTAGATCGATCTGCTCTGAACTTTGGTCTTTTCACAATCATAAGTATGATTGTTTCCCATTCATAGCAACTGCAGAAATAGCAGGGATACTGCTGATGGAAAGACCATGACCTTACTTATTACACCACCTGTGTACTCTTGAGAACCCTATAATTGAAACATTATATGTTGACTCACCTTTTTCTTATGATGTATTGTAACTTCTCAAGGCTAGAGTTTTCAATCGTGGATTTTCAGAGTTGTATCAGTGAAACAGATTTTAAATCTATTCTACTCTGAGAGAAGCTGATCCTCCTCAAGAAACTCTCCATCTTTACCAGATATTTTAGTCTATTAAAACCAGAGTTCTAAATAATTCCTTTCTGTCTTATAGTCCAGCTTATTCTCGAATCACATTTTACTACAAGGCTTTCAATTAGCCATTAGGGAAGGATTCAAAAGTGTAGGTGGGCCATTCTAGAATATCAACACTGCAATCTTTGTTCAAAGGGATTCAAAACTCCCTCAAAGGCCACTCTACCTTTCTCACAGCACAGATAGATATAAACATATCCTCCCACTACTATTGCATCTTGCAAATGTTATCCCCTCTGTTTCACTTCTCCCGTGCAAAACATCTCATGTAGCAGCTACCTTCATCTCTTCTATGCAACTCTCTCCCCAAAACAGGGAATTAAGAAAGGGTCTAAAATTGCTCATCTGCCAGTGGACATACACTTGTAGAGATAATCTGTGCCACTTATGTCCCCAGGAGATACCTCCTGACAGGAGGCAGTCATCATATGTAGATTGTCCAGAACATTCACCCATTGATTTAATGTGAATGACAGAGCTGGAACTGTGGCCTAATAAAACCTATTAATCCTGTGGTGTGAAATCAGTATGGAGAGCAAATTTGTTTCCAGCTTGACTAACATGCTTGCCTAAATATATTTTTGAGTTTTGGCCCTTGTTCTACCAGATGTTTGAAGGAGGCCAATGAAGACATTTCTCCCAGTGAACTCCACAAATGTTTCCAATTTATTGGGGCTTGCTGTAGTCTCATATATGCAGCTGGGAAGTAAAGGAGTATTGAGTATGGCTCATCTATCTCCAACAGCTTCCCACTCTCAGGGGAAATGAGCTCTCTTTGCTAGCAGAAAACTCAGTGATTAATGCATTTTCATCCTTAGCCCTTTCAACTGTAGCCAAAAGGTGGAAGGTGTTTTAAAGGACAGTTGTTTCTCTAGCTGTAGAAAACATATTCCCTCTAAACTGATACATAAAATAGTCCCAGTGATAACCAAGTGATGTTTTAGAGCTTCTGATCACCCTGGACTTTTTTTTTTTTTTCTCATCACTTTATGCTAGTTAATTACTTGCAAACTCTGCTAAAAAGCACACCACCTCCTGTAGGAATAGCTGAGGAAAATATGTTATAGGAAATTATGGAGAAAGCTACTTACAGGTTAGAAAACACAGCTGAAATATTCCCAGATTTTGGAAAGCTTGTTCACCTGCTAACTGGAGGTTTAGAAAAATGAATCATTGAAAACTGAGCATCTGGAAGCACTAGTGTTTCTAGGCTGATGTGATTTTTGTCCTGTCCTCCCTTACACAAAATCTCCCCATTGCAAATATAGCACCTTCTGGATTTTTTGTGGTCGGTACTGTTGAAGGTTTCTAGAGGCTTTCCAAAGACTTTTCAATGAGAGACTAATCAATGTAAAATGCTGTGGAAGAACTGAACCCAATTCTTGGCTCTAACAACTCCCGAACAGGTAAATGGGCACAAGTTCTACTTCCTCAAATATACTTAGGTACCTAGCATCTACTAGTTCCACAACTAGTTATTCAAGAATCTAACTTCAAGGACTGCACTCTAGATCTCTTTATGACAAATGCTATGCTGTTATAGATCTTAAACTCTACTACTACTAAGGTAGTAGTAAGGATTTATTATTGACAATGGTTCTGAGTGACAATGGTTCAATTTCAATAATTCTTTGAAGAACTCATTTATTTTTAAGAGGCAACATCTCCTCCCTTACCTAAAATTCCTGGCATTGTTTCCAGCTTCTTTTCTCTTCATAGAAAGCTGTTCCAGAACACTGCCTCCATATTGTAGGTATTTTAAATAATGTCTTCTGAAAGAATGAATGAAAATTATGTTTTGCTTTGGTTACTAGAGAAGTTAAGCTACTTAGATTACTATTATAAAAATGTTATTCAAATGTTTTTATTTATGTAAGTCTATACTGAGAGCTTGATCATGAATGGCTTTTGTTCTTCAAGTTCTTCTTGACCTCATAATCCTTTGGTTTAAATTCTTAAGGGGAAATAAAAGCGCATTAAATAAATCACACTCTGTATACAAATAATTTTTCATTTTTTGCATAATGAAAGACTAGGCTTCCTGTTATGCACTGCTTGCTTCTTTCACCGAAACATTTCTTCACATCCAAAAAAATATAAAGCCTTGAATCTGGAAGGTCTAAAGTCTGACAATGTGTTAAAATACTTCCACTGGACTAACTTAAAATAGGATGTACGAATTACTACTTATTCTTTCAACCAGATTGTAAAAGAATTGCAAAGGGTAAAACCCACCCTGCATCTTTTGCTGGTCTATGTGTAATTGCCTATTTGGTTTCTACTTTAAATAAATAAATAAATAAATAGATACTAAGAATAAGAGAAGTCCCAGAAAGTACCAGAGAAATCCACTCTCTACTGAAAAGACAGCAAAGAATTTCAAATTTTGAACAATACTCTGCCACCACAGTAGCAAAACCTGACTCAGGAAAAGGAATCTAGCATAGTACCATGGAATTGCAAATGTAGCTCACCCTACCACAGTGTGGCTCATTTTGTCCTCTAGAGTTTAACCAAGTTACCAAGTAAAGTAAACAAGTTGCTGTTATTGGTGAAGTTAATAGTGCTGGTGTTACTAGTTAATCAGTAGAGAACCCTGTTTTCAGCTAACCTAGTGTTCATTCTCACAGATGATTATACTCAGGAGTATTATGGTCTGCAGTCATCAACTGGTGGTAATTATGGAAGAAATATTTTAGATGAAAGAGAGATGGAGATTAAACGGATTGAGTAAGGTCACTGAAGTGATTTGGGAATTACATTACCCAATTCCCATCTCATCTCCAAAACATACTCATCTGCATAGTGTATTCTTCCTTTGAAGACACAAGCCACAAATATTACTGTGAAACTTTTCTTTTACTATGGGAGTGTGGTGGTGTACTGCTACCCTCTGCTGGAACAGACGTGGACCAAGCAATTTCTCCACTTCCCCCATGTTTGTTTCAAAAGAACACTATGAATTGCATCATATTTTTTTTGTCAGGTATATGAAAAAATAAGGCATGTGAATGTTAATTTAATATCATACTTTTTTAAAAAAAATAAAATGGAAGTTTTCTTGTCTGTCATAAATTTTATTATAAAACTAATAGAATTGTCAAAGGAGAATTTTCCTGGAGTGAGATTAGAGAGTTTTGGTGTTATTGGTTGCAGAGTGGTGGACATCTGGGAATTCCTTGGTTGCTTCAAATTTTTCAAGTATTGTGAGGGCACTTCATCAAGCTTCAAATTATGACTTTTTTCAACACATCTAAACCCCACCAAAGAGCAGCTAACAGCAGAAAGAGACACTAGGCCAGCAACTGTTCTTTCTTTACATTAGCCAAGTTCTACTTGGTATTACCCACACAATACAACAGAATTTTCTGCTTTGTTACAGTTGAATCAAAGTATTTTGAATTATAAAAGCAAACAAACGATATGGAAAAAAAATTGGACAGTGATAAATCATTTAAAAAAGATCAAGAGATCAAGAATATTGCCTATATGCTTGTTCTAAACAGGAACAATAAGTTCAATGCTTACAAATGTAAATAATCAAACTGGGTGCCTCTATTTCTGCTTTCCCTGTTTGATGGTTTAAATGGGACTGCTTTCAGGGAAATTATGCTCGTTCCTTTCTGACTACCAGGCTCCTCCAAAATTTTTAAACCTAATACCAATGGACTGAAAATATCCAGTCCCCTCTGAAAACTTGGGTTTATTTTTCCATCATCACTAACGCACAGAATGAGTTCATATTCTATGAGGAGAAAAAAAATAAATAAGGAGCTATTAAGATGGAATTCTGACCATATGGGAGTTACAAGAAGGTCTCAGAGCAGGAATATTCTATCATGTTAATTGATTACTGCAATATGTTGCACATGAAGAGAAGGAAGGAAAAAGAATGTTATGAAGATGTTCCAGCAGGTCTCGTCTTTGAGTAATGCAGATCACTGAGGATTTATTGCCCAAGAATTTACTGCTTTTATTCACATTTGGCTCTGATTTAAGGATCTGATCCAGACTCTCCAAGCAAATGGTAGACAAAACCTTGACTGTACTTGAGAGAGTTTCTTTACAAAATGAAGTTAACTATTACAAACAATACTTGGTTTATCCAGGAAAATCAGGTCTTTGCATCTAGCAGTCTGCAGCTGTTGCATAGCACTGATATAAATGATAGCCTGATATGCACTGTGACAGTTTCATGATCATAGCCCAAATAAGACCACCAAAGTTTTCTTAATGACAATATCTGATAACTTGGATTTGTATTAGATAAGCAAAAATAGAGGACGTTAGCATGGGTGATCACCTACTCATAATGTATCATTCACATTTATTCCTAATCCAGACAGTGTCCATCGTTATTTCTGTTCAAAAAATCAAAATAAATAAAAACCTTCATTCTCTGTATTTGATCTTTAGCTGTACACATCCAAAAATATCAAAATGAAAATAACTATAGTGTAAGCAAAGGCAGAGCATAATAGTTTGGGCAAGAAGTTGTAGCACAAGGTGAAAGATGGGTTAAAGTTGAGGCTTGGTATTTCATCATCTTCTCTAATAATTTGGAATTTAAAGTCAGTTCAAATTACTATCATGAGACAGTTTTCAATAAAATCAGGGTGACTGGACTTATGAGCCATCTGTGCCATATAATGAAGCTTAACTGAATTGCTGTGGTCAAAGTACTGAATTAAAGGGAGTCAGGAGGGGGACAAGCAAGGAGAGAAGTATAGCCTCTAAAACCTCTATAAATCTAGCCTCCCTCCTTCCTGCTGCCATCATTAGATTCCTACTCTGCCACTGAATAATCTCAGGTAGGGCTTTAGCATTTGACAAATGAAGGCAATTTGAGGATTTTATACTTGTGGATACATTGTAGGACTTACTGTGTGACTTAAAAGCATTTTTCTTGTAAATCAAATATTACCTTGGAAAATAACAATACTGGGAAATGAAACCAGTGAGGTGCCACTCAAGACTACAGTTCTGCTTTAATCATGTTGCTCTCTGAGAATTTAAAGCTTTTAATCATGCTAGGCTGCCACGTTTTGGGTTAAAATTCATGGGAATTTACAGATATTATTTTGGCCACTGGAGAGATCACTTACTAATACAACAGGGACCCTATTGAAGTCATGGAAATTTTTTGCATTATTATTTTTTGAATGGAATACAATGACTGCCATGTTCAGAACTACCTGAATCTATGCACGACAATGTTAATGAAAAATAGGTTTAATTTACAATGATTTTGACTCTTTTGTTCTTCTGAATTTTGTTTGTGTGCTATGCATTCACAACTGACTCAGAATAAAAACAGCATACTTTGAATGCTGGGTATCTTCATAGTAACAGCCTGTGTCAATTTTTGAATTCATATTCTAACTTTGAATTAATAACTATATAAATGAATTCTTACATCTATGTTTCTTTCAGTATCTGATCAAGACCAGTGTGGTCTTATGATAGGACACAGAACAACGTTTAACTACTTAGAGTTTCATTCTATTCTTTTTCTTTCAGATGAATTATCAGATAAACACCTATGAGATAGCAGTCCAAAATATAAATCATGAGAAACTAGTCTTTTTTTGTTTTTCTCCTAGGTTTAAGGAAAAACCTAAGGCTGGCAACACACATCAAGGATAATTTCTGTCTCCCTTCCCTTCTATGCATGTATGCAGTTACATAGTATTCAGAAGGTTCAGAAACCTATAAGGGCAGATAATATATATAGCAAAACATTATAGGTACGAAACCAAACAAGCTTCAAAAATTGTATCTACTAGTTGCTAGTTCAAATAAACACTGAGAAGATGTGCTTTAATTTTATGATCATGTAAGTCTGATTTTATGGAATACATTGCATGAAATTCTAAGCTTTTGCATATTCTTTCAGCAGTAATATTCCTCCTGTTGACAAATCTTTTAAACACCTTATGCAAACATCACTTTATGCAAATTAGATTTTCAGAGGTGCCATGTGAGAACACATGCACTAGATCCAAATCCACAAGAATGCCAGGGATAAATGCACGTTGCCAAGTCATGGGCAGATCAGAACAGTTTTTTAAAAATCAATCTTTCTAGAATGTAGATTCATTTCTTTATAACATCACTTTCCAGACAGATTTATTTCATGAGTATCATGTTTTGAGTTCATCCTAGTTTGTATTTCTGAATCCAACACTGTCAGATAGGTATTTGAAAAGCCATCTTATTTCCCAGACACTTAAACTAACCTATTCATGGATATGCACGGCTTGTAAAGCTACTTCCATATACCAGTCTTAATGAGATTTTGCTCTCCAGCCTTCTAGTTATGGGCAAAACAATCCGATTTTGTGAATCCAGTGTGTATGCTTTTAATCTGAGATATACTTGAGCATTTCTGTCTCTCACTTTTGCATCTGAGAAATAATTTGTATTTTTTACAGAAAAACAAAAACTTAATAATAAAAATACTTTAACATTACTTAATTTTCTGAACCTCGTGTGTTTTCACTTGAGTGAGCATAAACATCTTACTAAACTTCCAGTCAAGCAAACAGAGCTTTCCAGAAAAAAAAAAAAATACTTAAACGTTAACAGCAGATGCATCCAAAACATACCCCAATTAATATGAAGCAGAGGATATATAAGCTGTTTCTGGTGCCAGCACAATGCCAAACAACACAGCACATTTTATTTTTCTCTCAAGGTGTTGAAATTGTTAAATTAACCAAATTCAATTAGTTAAGTAAAGTATAAAGTACTATATCACCATAGTTGTAGTTGCTTAACCTTTAACTGCTATCAATTTTTAGCACTATAATGTTGCTTATATATAGCCTAAGAGCTCATCTTCAGACTCCCTAGGTGTGTGTTATAGATGTGCTTACACAACTGCAAGTGCTTCAGCAACTACAGTCAGCTGACACACATCTTGTCAGCTGACACATATTATAAGACCTTCGGCAAGCTTCACTCTTATTCCATTTGTAAACCAGAGCAAATAGTCTTGAATCAACACTGGGATCATTTAACACATTTTACTTTGTGTTTACAAGAGGTGAGGAATGTGCTTAGTGTTGCAGTCAGTGGAAGTTTATCAAAGAACTGTCATTTACAGTGAACAACAACATATGAGCACCAGACTAGATGACTTCCAGAGGTTCCTCCCATCCTATTTTTTTTTTCTGGGATTCTGTGAATTATGTGATTTAATGACTGAAATGCATTAAAGATTTGCAAATAGTGAACTCTAACATCTAAAGAAAGTAACCAGAAAAGCTCAGGTGGAATAACCACTGTGTTGATGTAATGATGCCTCTCACATGTAGGAACTCTTATTTGAAAGGAAAGGGATTTCATTTACTAATGAATATTAGTATACATAATATTGAATTACTAATTAATAAGGTGCCCACACCAAAGCATTATAAGAAAATATCTGTAGCCCAGGCTCGCTAACCAGTTATGTCTTTGAACTGCACGTAGCTTTTAGTGCTGCTAAAGAAAGACTTACTTAAAATTTACCTGAAGCAAAAATAGATTGTTGAAGAAGGTGTGGGAATGGAAATATTACAAAATTCACTGGTATGGTAGAGGCTATAGGGAGGTACATTATAGCCCCAAGCTTTATAGCTTTAAAGCTCCTGATTTGTTATTGGAAAATTTATATTTTATAATAACATGCTTTTTCCACCCAAACTGTTGGCCTCATCCAGTTCTGAGCAAAAGCTTGACCTTTCCTGAACTATGACAGGCTAACCAAAAGTTGGATTTTCTAGTTATAGAAATAGTAGTAAGCCACAAAAAGACAAACCAGGAAACCAAATGATTCAGAGGATTTAGTCTCAGACCTGTAATACTTGCTTGTCTCACATTTATTCAGAATTACAAATACACACATTTTACAAAGTTAAGCCAAAATAAAATGGTTTAAATTTTGATTTAAAAGAGTCTAAAACTTCAGATTCACATGGAGAAAACTCACAGTGTGAGTTACAAATTTAATTCATTTTTTTTCAAAGAAAACTCTCTATCCAGGAAAAGGAAATCAATTTTTGTTGAGTGTGTAGTAAGCAGGCAGGTCAATTTACAGTAGAGGTGTTGTTCTAAAGAATTTAAGAGCCCTGTATTGTCCAGGGTTGTTTGTTTGTTTGTGCATATATATATATATGAATATATATATATACGTATGTGTGTATATATATAATATAGTAGCTATATAATATATACAACAAATATATATTTAGTTTATAAAATGATGCAAGTTTTTAAATAATGTAAATGATGTTTTCATCTAATTTCTGATGTGAGTCTGTCAAAAACATGTACTATGCCAAAAAAGAAGCTTTTTTTTCTTTTTTCTTTTTTCTTACGTGTGTTTTGTTTTTATTTTATTTTATTTTATTTTATTTTATTTTATTTTATTTTATTTTATTTTATTTAGCTCAGTTTAACTTCCATTAAGGTGGTACTGAAGTGCCCATTTGATGATCTGGTTCTCTATAGGCAGGTAATGAAGGGGATGGATCTTAGGTGACAGGACATACCAGACAGAGATCATAGAATCATAGAATCATTAAGGCTGGAACAGATCTCCAAGGTCATCTGGTCCAAACATCCCCCTACCACCAGTATCACCTACTAAACCATGTCCCTAAGCACCACGCCCAACCTTTCCTAAAACACCACCAAGAACAGTGACTCTACCACCTGTGTAGGCAAGCTGTTCCAATGCAAAACCACTCTTTCTGAGAAGAAATTTTTCCTAATTTATGATGAGGCAAATGGGAATGTTCAGAATTGAATATACACAAAGTGAACAGCCTCTGGGAATAGAAAAATGGTTTTTTTGATCCATGGTTTGCCTAATTAATAAAGGAAGAAACAACTCACTGGCATCACACCAAAAGTGACTTACCTTCTCACTTCTTTGTAGCCTTGTGTGAGATGAGTAAGAATTGCCTTTATTCCCAACATATCTTTATATTTTACCTAAATACATACTGTGATGGGTGGGTGGGTTTTACATAAGTGTTCCCCTGACCAAATGCAAATGGAACTTGAGCAGTAATGACAGAAGATGGAACCAGGAGAGTTAACAGCATTAAATTTGTTACAAGGTCACGATCCCAGATACAAATCAAACTACTAATGTCAAAGGGAATAAGAAGCTTGAGAACTTTAATGTCAACATATCTAATTTCATTTTATGAACCTTTCAAGACACAACAGTGCATATCCAGAAAAAAAGCAGTAATTTTAAGCCAGTCTAAGAAATATTATAGGCCAATAATTTTGAGGTTAATATTACCTATTCTGTATTTTTCATCCAAGTATTGGGTTTCAAATAAGCTAAACTTCTTTTAGTGCTTATATGGTCTTTTCCTTCCAGATTCAGTCTGCAAAAAGTGGAAACAACTGGTTTAGGCCAATCTCATGCTGTATGTATTCTAAGAAGAACCAGAGTACTAGAAATCTCCCAAGAAAATCCTTAGTACTTCTACTTTAGTTTTTTACTGTTTTCAGGCTGGATCATTTTATCTCAAATAACTAAACTCCAGACATTTGTGCAACTGTTCAAAGTTTACTTTGTCCACATCTTGGGGCTTCTTATCACTATCACTTAGCTGAATGTATATTCAGGTAGGATTATGCTCTTGTCCTGAATCAGAAACCCATAGCTTATGACTGGGACAGCCTGAGAAACCGCACATCACTATCAAACTCCTTTCTCCTCCGATATGAATCTAGAGAGCAGGTGCAGTGTTACTTTGCATTTAAGTTAAAAAAGAAAATAATCCATTTTAAATACTGTGTATTCACTGGACAACAGTGATTTTCAGTGTCATTCCTATCCAAATGCTATTCGTTCTCCACATTATGGAGGAAATACTCTTCGAATGTATATATATATATATGTATCCATTGTCTCGGGTTTAATCAGGACTCCGACTCTCAGGCTCATTTTCTGCGATGAGGCATCAACCAAGTCACCACAGAGATAGCAACAGTACAAATCACTGAGTATATCAATACTTTTTATTCCATGCAGCTTGCACAGGCAAGGCCTGCTTAGTACCTGAATTACAGCTATGGTCCTCGGTAGCAACATATACATCAGTGAATGAAAGAAATAAAACCCAAGTCCTGTCATTTTACATTGCCTTTTTGAATCTTGCAATATTGGCGGCATGTTAAAATTTTGCTTCCTAAATTTGGAGTAGAAACATTGAGTGAGTACTAAATTGCATTTTGAAACTGCTGATTTCATATTGCTGACTTATAAGCCTGGTTTGGAGCATGCATATAGATCCTTTGAAAATGTTGAGAAAAAATATGTGTTACACTGTACATATGCTTTAACACTGTGCTTTATGGAAGTGCTAAGAATTTTTTTCTTGACCATTTTTTAATGACTATTCCACCATTTCCTATGCACACACTTCCTTTTACTGACACACCTATGTGGATAATTTGGCATTTCACTCCCATCTTTGATGAGTTGGGTGTGTATTGCTTTAATCTCTCATATTCCAAGCCAATTTAGTCTTTGGTGATTACCTTCATCATTCTCCCTCTACTATAGTTCAGTATACAAACCGATTAAAGTGTACAATAAACTAGATAAGAACTGCATCCTTTTAATCTCAAATTGTTATCACTTCAGACCACAAACATGTAATTGAAGGATCAAAGGCTGACTTTTTATCATAAATACAACTCAAAAACAAAGAAAACTTGAATGATTTTCAGATAAATAAAATCAGGCTAAATCAGTGTAAATCTATAACCATTTCTCTCACATAATACAGAGTATTACAATTTATTTTGTACTTTTCTTTGTCAGGTCTACAAATAGAAAGATCTCAAGGCGTTAACCAGCTGAACAGGTAAGAGTCAAATTTTACCTTTTTTCAAATTATTTTATTTTTCTACTTTTTAAAATATACGATTATAATAAAATTATAAGATTATAATTTAATTATTAGATCTTGTTTCCAATTTCTATAATCTTCTTTACTCTGATATTGCTCATTCTTTGCTATGTGTTTTTTCTTCTTTCAGAAAATTATTGAATTACTAATTCCTTTTAGTTATTTCTAATGTGTTTAATACTTGTTGTTTTTCATGCTTTAGCTAAAAAGCAAATTTATCAATAATATATTAGTTAACCAAAAGAAAAATAATAGGAAAAAAATCCTAGATTTATGTGAAGTTAAATATTGGGAAACAATAAAATTCATGGGATAGATCAACAGTATAAATATACAAAATGTGTTTTCCAGAGTTTTAAAAAATACTTTCTGCATTCTCTCTCCTTCACCTAAACATGCACAAATGCATGCAATGAGGTAATGCACACAACTTTAGTATAGACTTCCTGTGATCACAAGAATTTTGTCAACACAATTTAATCAATAACTGAAATGGAATAGTGGACACCCAAACTGGAGTTAAATTATACCTTTTCTTTCTATTAAAAATATATTTATGTATATGTTTAATTACTGTTTACAAGGGCTGAAAAGCTAAAAGATAAATGACAGCTAGTTAAATATTTATTTGACTATCACTTAGTAAATACATAAATCTTTTCTTCTTTTCTTAGATATTCAGCTCTTTTTAACTGAAAAACAAGGAGTAGGTAAGTTACAATGATAAATGATTCTTTCCAGTTGCATATTCTATTTATAATCTTTTCATTCATTAGAGTTTTTAATTTGTTTTGGGTTTGTTGGTTTTCATGCTCACATGTATTTTTAAATAAATAATTTATTACAGTTCATATTTCTTTCTTTTCAAAATTATAATCCAATTACTTTCTCAGTAAACAAGAATACCTCCTTTTTATGTGAAATGAACTACCAGCAAATGTGGTTTCTGATTAGACAAGCTAATTTTGAAGGGACAGATGGAATCAAGCAATGAACTGGATAAAAATAATAATGGAGCATACCTTGTTAGATAACAAATGGAACAGACTTTAGAGACGATTAATGCAGGAGATACTTAATGCTGAGATATATTGAAGAAGCTTTGTTTTGTTTATTTGTTGCTATAAATCACAGTTAATTTCCTTAGATAGCTTAATGCCACCTAGCTAAAAATATGACATTTCTGTAAATGCCTGCCATTGTAAGTCTTTTTGTTTTCTCCTGCTTTGTCTGCAAATCCCGGCACCCATTCTAAGAGTTTGTTAGGGAACTGATAACACTTTGTGGCCCAAATTCAGTCACTTAACTTTCATATGAGTCCCAAATGTGGCAGTATTATTACCCCAGACTCCCAATGAGTAATAACACTGAGGAGGGACCCCCAGAAGCCACTGTGGTTGCACTGAGAAGCTCCACAACTGCTTCCATCAAACACTTAATATAAGAAAAACTCTCACTTCCATAGTCTGAAAGAAAATAAAATGAAGTGTTGCACAAAAGTCCGAAAAACAATACCATGTTAGTCGTTACAGAATCACAGATTGGTTGAGGTGGGAAGGGACCTCTGGAGGTCACCCGGTCCAAGGCTCTTGCTCCAGCAGGGCCACCTAGAGTAGGTTGCCCAAGACCATGTCCAGATATCTTTTGAATGAATAAGTCCATTCCTTTCCACTTGTATTTTTGTTCCATGTATACAAAATCCTCCATGGATGGAGGTCAGCATCAATATTTTCTCTCAGACTACATGTATTTATGTACGTGCTTGAGCATATGCTTCTTTTCAGAGTTGCATGAGATAATAGTGTAACATGTCAATCTCAACTACAGTCAAACAGGGGTGCAGAAATTTGTCTGCAGCCCTGTGATTTCAACATACATTAGCACAGCAGTCTGTGTCAAAGCACCTGATTTGAGGATTATGACTTCAGTTATTAACTGTTGCTAACAGCAGCACAGGACAAAATAAACTCTGGGAAAGTTTTGCCACTTCTATTGCTTAGGAATTGTACCCTGAATGTATATTAGATATGTTTTTGACTATCAAACTATCAAATTCTGCATATTTTTCCTATCTTTTTATATTTGTTTTACCAATTATATCTTCATAGCCTATATGCCAAGTGTGCAGCTGTGCATAACTTTACTTCCACTGCTCTGGGAAATCCACATCTAGCTATATTGCTAGGTGAGGGGTCTGGAGAACAACTCTTACGAGGCGCGGCTGAGGGAGCTGGGGTTGTTTAGCCTCGAGAAGAGGAGGCTCAGGGGAGACCTCATCGCTCTCTACAGGTACTTTAAAGGAGGCTGTAGAGAGGTGGGGGTTGGTCTGTTCTCCCACGTGCCTGGTGACAGGATGAGGGGGAATGGGCTAAAGTTGTGCTAGGGGAGGTTTAGGTTGGATGTTAGGAAGAACTTCTTTACTGAAAGGGTTGTTAGGCATTGGAATGGGCTGCCCAGGGAAGTGGTTGAGTCACCATCCCTGGAGGTCTTTAAAAGATGTTTAGATGTAGCCCTTAGTGATATGGTTTAGTGGAGGACTTCTTAGTGTTAGGACAGAGGTTGGACTAGATGATCTTGGAGGTCTCTTCCAACCTAGACGATTCTGTGATTCTGTGATTCTGTGATTCTATGATTCTATTGCTAGAAACTAGTAAAGACAGAATAACTCTGTAGAATGGTTTCAAAATCAAGGTAATTCTGATTTGTGGTTCTTTTTTTTTTTTTTCTCTTCATAACGTGATAAGGTCAGGTTTCTACATGTGTAACTGAGATTAGGAGAGAATAAAACACCAATTCAGAAGCTATAAGGCAAGGAAATTTTCATATACTTATATAAATATCCTTATATATATATATCATATATATCATATAGTTATATATCATATATACATATATTACATATATATCATATACTTATATAAATATATATAAATATAAAAAAAGTATGGGAAACTGGTCTAAAAACATTCAGGACAGATATTGCAGGAAAGTGTTTGGTAATTTCATCCTATATATAAGCATCATTTCCTAGCATGATTTTTTTTGCACCGGCTTTCTGAAAAAGTGAATTATGCACAGGTTACTAAGCCTCAATTTGCTAGGCTTGACTTGGTTTCAATTCTTAACACCAAAGCAACACTTTTTGGGGGGGCTGTTGGAAAAATTGTATCAGAGCTAAATCAGGTGGTGTCTGGGATGTTTTTCTGTTGCTGGATATTGTCTGTTTGCTGGAAATAGTGAAGTTCTGTTTTTAAGATGTATAAGCAATGTCATTTTTTAATAAAAACTTTCTGAAGTAGCAGACGTCTGAGGGGAAAAATGCTTATTACTCTTATCCTTTTATGTTCTTGAAATGAGCATCTCTGTACATACTTCTAAAGAAGAAAGTTTGTAGTAAAAGTGTCCTTGGCCCATATTAATGGCTTTCCCCCAGAAAAAACAATCTTGTAAAGTCAAATTTTGCTTAACTCCATAAGTCAAGGGTCAAAAATATCGGTTGTCATAAATTTAAAAGGTGTGCAATATAATCAAAATGACATTTAAAAATCTTTTGTACAGATATCCATACTGTATATGTTCAGCTTTTTATTCAGAAGTGATGCAATTGGCAATTTAGTTAGGAAGGAAAGTTTGTAGTTACATATCCCTGTACAGTGTGTCTCATGTTATTTTTTGTTTTATCTGAAGCAAGAGAAATTGTATGTAAGACCTATTTGTCTTACCTTCAAGAAATAGAAATGCATTTTTTTTTATCTTTGCTTAGTAGTAGCTTATACTTCCTGGGCATTTTTCAAGACTGTTTTCAAAAAATAGAAAAATATTATGTGCAACTATTAAGAAATCAGTTTGACATAATTCTTTTTCAGTATATTGTATAATTTCATTTGGTATCAAACAGCAAAGCTTACTGCTGTGAAATATTCAGTTATAACACTATTTCTTCATCAGTTGCCAATGTACTGGAAGGTCACCAAAGCTACAAGATGATACACAGTAGTGTAGGAACTGTATTGTCACTATGCATTTGATTCCTGTTGACTGGGAGCCGAGACGTATTTTGTTTAAACTCATGGCTATGAACTGTGTAGGAAAGGCTTCCTTTTCTCTGGAAATGTAAGGGCCTAAGTGGAGAATTTTATATGTTTTGGGGAACAAATGGCACAAAGGAGTCAACACAGGATTTCAGGAGATGACCTAGGCACAATGGATGTTTAAGGATACGGTCCTCAGTGGTATCTATGGTCCCAATCCAATGTTTATTGTAATTTACTCCATCATCCTCTTTCTGTGTCTTTGTTGGAATCGTGCAAGAACTGTGACTCTTCCACTTTGTCTTGTGATCTGTGAATGTCTCAGCATCACATGGGAAAACAACACTATAAAAAACTTTCAGCATTTCCACAGGGAGGATTATGTCCTCTTGGCACCATTTCAGGTTCTTTTTCTCTTCCGTGGAACCAGGAAAAATGGAAATAAAGTTGCCCACATAGCCACCTTATTTTTTGGTAGCCATGTCCTTCTTTACAATGAGTGACCTCTTTACAATGAGGAGAGTTGTTTTGGAGAGAGATAATGCCGTCTCAGTGTCCTCCTTTTAAATCCGTCCTATCGTCCTGAGTCTGAGCAGCAGCTCTCCACAACTCAATTGCAATAGCATGATGGTGTGATCACTTATAAATATGAGTAAGAATGTTCCCCCACTAGAATATTATCCAATCCTAATTTAAGAGTCATCAGAAAAACAACTTTAAAGGCCAGCTGATTTTTAAAGACATAAATAGAAACATAGCAAACAGCACCAGCCAACCATTCGACTTGAAGAAGGGAAGGGAATGAAGGGTCCTTATCTCTTTCTAATAAATATTGTAAATACAATTGCTTTGTACACAAAACAGGGATCTCACAGGACTGTAATCCCTGTGGAGGGCCCACATGCTATTACAGTATGTGGAATATCAGAATCACAGAATGGTTGAGGTTGGAAGGGATCTTCAGAGATCATCTAGTCCAACCTCCCTGCCCAAGCAGGGTCACCTAGATCATATTACACAGGATCACATCCAGATGGGTTTTAAATATCTCCAAAGAAGGAGACTCCACAACCTCTCTGGACAGCCTGTTCCAGTGCTCTGTCACCCGAACCGTAAATGTTCTTCCTCATATGGCTATGCAACTTCCTGTGGTTCAGTTTATAACCATTACCCCTTGTCCTGTCACTGGCCACCACTGAGAATAGTTTGGCCCCATCCACTTTACATTTATTTATAAATAAAGTATTTATAGAGGTATTTATAAAGGTTGATAAGATCCCCTCTCAGTCTCCTCTTCTCTAGGTTAAACAGGCCCAACTCGCTTAGTCTTTCCTCATAGGACAGATGCTCCCATCCCTTAATCATCTTCGTGACTCTATGCTGGACCCTCTCTAGAACTTCTATGTCCCTCTTGTACTAGGGAGCCCAGAACTGAACACAATATTCCAGGTGTGGTCTCACCAGTGCTGAGTAGAGGGGGAGGATCACCTCTCTCAACCTGCTGTCCACACTCAATGCAGGCTAGGAACATAATTCTCCCGTGCTCTCAAAATTTGTATGAACCCAGCCCTTCCACATCTATTTGTGCTGTAAACTTCAGCTTTACACAATGTTTCAATATGGAAAAACATCATTGCTATTTCACATTGTGAAATTTCTGATTGTTTTTATTACAAAAATACTGCCTTTATTTTTAGCACATCAGTCATGTGGATGTTATTTTTTCTTGGTAACTGGTAACTTATTTCTAAGGACTACATACACTAAAACTTTGTTATTGACTTCCAGACACTTCCTCTTATTCACTTCCCTTCAAAGATTATACTGTCAAATCCCTCTTATCTCTCATGTCTGTATCTGAAAATCATCTCTAACTGCTTTCTCTCGCTTACTAAGGCAAATTGCACCTTAGTACTGATCCAGTCAAACTTCAGAGTTTCAACATCTGAAATCTCCATCTGTGCCTTTTTGTATCTTCCAGTCATCAAATCCACTGTTTCCAGGTTGCTGTTTCTAAAGTTAAAGTTCAGGTTGGATGGGGCTTTGAGCAACTTGGCCTAGTGGGAGGTGTCCCTGCTCATGGCAGGGGGATTGGAACTAGATGATCTGTAAGGTCCTTTCCAATCCAAAGGATTCTATGATTCTATGATTTTATACTAATGTTAATTATGGCCATTCTCATTTTTCTAGTTTCCTCCTCTAGTACATCAGTTTCCCTTTTGTCATGGCTTCTGAATTAAAGTTGCTAGAGGAGTACAAAATATACAGGATGATGCTGGGAGGTAAAGCCTAACCTGAAATATGAATCTTATATTACTTCAACACGTCATGAGATAGAGTTTGTAATATGTGTGATGTCAAGATTTTTGGGTAGTGCTGAATAGCACCAACATTCTTTGCTTATGAACTGTTACCTAATTTTGTGCTATTTCTCATCACCTCTACTCTCAGTTTTCCAGTAAGGACCTCCCTTTGAGCTCTCGAGATCTCCTTACTTACAAGAAAGATGCCTCCAAAGTTGTTTCCTTTCTGGCCTCCTTACTTAATAGCGGACCTTTTATATATATATATTAGAGTCCTTCTGCATTTCAGATCTCCTTAAAACATCAGAGAACCACAGTACAAATGCAGCTACTATTGAGTGCTGCATACGTAGTAAATATTGTCTGAATCTCGTCTGTCTGTTCCTGTTCGCTCTTATTTTATATATATATGAATATAATATTATATTCATATATAATATATATTCATTATATTATTATATATTATAATATATAACTATGTATATATATGAATATATATATATTCAGTAAAGAACAAAAGTGAAAGGCTGAATAGTAACCTAGGCTTGGGGTAAGACAGGTTTCAGTCAAGATAGTTGTTGCATAATTCTTCATGTTTTATTTGTAAAACATATTTCCATTTCTCACAGGAGTTGTTGCCTTGAAAAAGATTTTTGCCCTGTCATTTCTGAGAATCAGATTCTTAAAGCAGCTAGTACATGGGTCATATGTGATACAATTTAGTAGTTGCGGTAATATTGCCTTTGATTTGAACGCTGCTTTTGGCATAAGGTTATGAGTAGGCCAGAGATTCATGCTACCATAGAGAAAAAGATTTAGCGCATAGGTTTTTTAAGTTTCAGCTGTCTGAGGACAATAGAAACAAAGTATATAGGAATATTGAGAGGCAAGATTTGGAGCAGAGTGCTTGGACAGATTGGATATTCTCATGGAAACAGGAAGAGTGATGTTTTGTGGTTTTAGCCTGAATGAGTAGGAGAGAAAAGGGTGGAAAGACATCTGAGTACATGACACACAGTGATGGGAGAGTAAATACCATCCTGAGAAGGGAAAAGAGTGCCAGAGGGAGGCTGTAGCAGGAACCAGCTGTTATTTCAATCACTCATTGAATCAAACGTCCACCAGCATAGGCCTGTGATGGTGCTCAGGGACAAGGGAGGTCTCTGAGGAATGGCAGTGAATGATCAAGCCAGGCGACAGTGAAGATTTTAAGGCTCATCTGTATTTCATTAGCAAGTTGAGCAAAATCAACACATTTCCTGGAAAATAGTTCTGTATTGATGAATCAGCATTTTCCACAAGAAGACAAATATTCTGTTTACTGTTTTGACCAGCTTTATTTTCAGCATCAAGGGATCTTGTGCTTCTCCTCTCTGTCATATCTACTCTGGTCCTTGATGCGGGAATTGTCATCTTTAGTTATATTTGCACATTGCCTGAAACAATAGCTGGAGGCCGTAAACTACAGCACAAATTGGCATAGAAATCAAAAGATGCCTGATGTGTTTTCATTTCTATGCCTATCTAATTGATTGCCTAATCTAATTGATAGGCTGGACCAATGGGCTGAGGTCAACTGTGTGAAGTTCAACAAGGCCAAGTGCCAGGTCCTGCATGTGGGGCATAACAACCCCAAGCAGCGCTACAGGCTGGGAGATGAGTGGTTGGAAAGCTGCCTGGCAGAGAAGGACCTGGGAGTACTGGTTGATAGTTGGCTGAATATGAGCCAGCAGTGTGCTCAGGTGGCCAAGAAGGCCAACAGCATCCTGGCTTGTATAAGAAGCGGTGTGGCCAGCAGGTCTAAGGAAGTGATTGTCCCCCTGTACTCGGCTCTGGTGAGGCCGCACCTCGAGTACTGTGTTCAGTTTTGGGCCCCTTGCTACAAGAAGGACATGGAGGTGCTCAAGAGAGTCCAGAGAAGGGCGACGAGGCTGGTGTGGGGTCTGGAGAACAACTCTTACGAGGAGCGGCTGAGGGAGTTGGGATTGTTTAGCCTCGAGAAGAGGAGGCTCAGGGGAGACCTTATTGCTCTCTACAGGTACCTTAAAGGAGGCTGTAGTGAGGTAGGGGTTGGTCTATTCTCCCCCGTGCCTGGTGACAGGGCAAGGGGGAATGGGCTAAAGTTGTGCCAGGGGAGGTTTAGGTTGGATATTAGGAAGAACTTCTTTACTGAAAGGGTTGTTAGGCATTGGAATGGGCTGCCCAGGGAAGTGGTTGAGTCACTATCCCTGGAGGTCTTTAAGAGACGTTTAGATGTTGAGCTTAGTGATATGGTTTAGTGGAGGACTTGTTAGTGTTAGGACAGAGGTTGGACTGGGTGATCTTGGAGGTCTCTTCCAACCTAGATGTTTCTGTGATTCTGTGATTCTGTGATTCTGCCTCTCTAACTTATGCTGCCATAGATTGATACTGTCACATCACAGATCAGCCCCAAATGAGTGAACCATATGCAACATTTCAGATTATTTTTGGCATTGCTGGCACGGAAATATACTGTAGCAAACCTCAGGTTACCATATGCAGATAGTTTGTACCCAAGCAAAGTGTAATCACAAGCAGTGACACTGCTTTCCTCTCTTTTATGGTGAAGCTGATTTAAATTTAAGTTTAGTTCACTTTAATTTATTTCTCATTTTAATTTCCTCTTTTCATATAGGGGAAATTATGATCCTATGAAGCTGACATTAAATGATCAAACAATATTGAACAACCTAATGAAAATCTTAAGCAAAAGTCGTTGTGAATTAGGTATTTGCTAAACTGACAACACAAGCCTTTGTAAACTTGATATTGTTCTTATGTAAACTCATGAATGGAGACTTTCTCAAATAAATTACTTAATAACTTCAGAGAGTCATTGGCTGTGTAAATATATCCCAGGGGCGCATACTAAGATTCCTGAATTTAAATGTTCAATAGAACTTCATATTTGTAACCTTTACTAACGAATTTTTCCTTATGAAATCATTATTACCATGAAAAAGTGAAATTTTGTATCTAATTTCTTGAATTAATGTGGTTTGAAGACCCTAAGGGTTTGAAAGTTCTGTCACTGGAATGCATCATTTACATAATTTTCATAGCCCCAACCCTTTGCTCTCAACTATGCATGCACATTGTGATTTTTTTACACTTTAAGGCAGCAACTTCTATTTTTCTCTGCACAAAACAATTAACAGAAGAATAACAGGTAATAAACATTTTTAATCCTTAATATTACATCAGCAGCAAAGGGCCATATTTCATGCCTTCACAACAATGCTGCCGGTTGAATGATGCCTTTCTCGTTCCTCACTATGAGCATATTTGATTAGAAAAGGAAAAACAATAGAGTTATTTGAGGTCAGTGGAGCTTTCCATCATTTCTTGCTTGATATACTTGCAAGCACACAGCAGCATGGACGGATTTTTAAGCAGACTAGACAGTATTTTCTGAACTCTGTATTATCATAGTTCAGCTATGATCCATGAATGGGTTGTTTTATTGATATATTTATTTTTGTTGTTAACGTAGCTTATTAAATAGGAATTTTATTCTTCTCATAAGCCCAGACTTTGGATACCAATGCAACACAAATTTCAACCAAAATATCTCTTGGTGTTAACTTTTACTCTGCCTACTTTTACTAATAATCATTTTTTTTACTGTAGGTCTTTGCAAACTCAGGGTCATAGATATATTGTAGGCATAAAACAAAGATGTACAACAGACCCAAACATGAAAACCATTATCAAAATAGTGACAAAGATAGGCCTAACATATGAGTGCCTTGGAGTTAGCATAACAATCACAGTGGAAACATAACTGTTCAGATAGTGTTTTGAACAGAAAACTGAACTTAGTTCCATGCAAAGGCAAAGTGTGTTTGACAACAACTGCTTCCACCAGTGGTTTGCTACAGACCACAAATCAATTTCACATTGTAGACACATCTACTGTTCCCCAGATTAACAATGTGCAATATATTTTTATTATTATTATTATTGTTCCTATCTGTGCACAGTGAAAAGACTAAAACGATGTAATCCGTTTTGTGGCAAGGTTTTGATTATGATTCAATGTGAGATTAAGATTCCATTTTTAATTATATAATTTGCATCCAGTTACTAGTAACTAAAAGCTGTTGCACCCGGGTAAGAGTCAGTAATTCTACTGATTGCCTCTTCCTTGGCTGCAGTGAGAACCTACACACCTAATGCACCAATTACTTCTGTATTTTCAACATTTAAGGTGTAAGCAGCTCAGTATAACCTTTTGAGGCTGATTTATTTGCCCATATGTTCATGACTAGTGTTACCTGAGAAGCCATAAGTTGACCAAAGCATTCTCATGGGATCAGCATAGATGCTGCAGGACATAGGGGAGTCCCATGGCTTTTAGAGTGGCCACCAAATGCAGGGCCCTATTGGAGCTTACATGGTGCTATGCAAGTAATTAAAGTAACTTAATTAAGCCCTTGTGTCTCAAGTGTTATGTTCTTATATAATAAAGAATTAACACCACCCTTTTACACCAGCCACTGAAAGCAGTTTATTCTACCACAATTCAAAACGGAGGCACAACCTCATAAACTTTTAACCAAGCACAATTTATCTTGAACTGCTAAATACAGTAAGGTGAATGCTGATCTTTTCTTAAGCCAGCTTATTGTGTCTCTGATTTTTCCAATCTTTTTCAAATCTTCTGTAAACACACACTCTTGTTTTTTTCTGTAGATGGAAAATCACATCTCTGTTTTTTTCTTTCTAGTCATAAAATGTCTAGAAAGACCTCATAACTGCATTATCTAGATTTCTGGTATTTTTCCAACAGAAGTTTCAGGTGTCATGTTATGTGTTAATGCTCTTCCTACCCAGGACCCAAAGAGTCTCAAGGAAGGAAACAAAGATGAACAATTTTGAAAATATTGTTGATTTTTGAAAATATTGTAATTGAAAATTAAATCCAAAAGTTACAATTTTTAGTGATTGGTGCTTAATGTTAAAAAGGGCTTAACTCAAATACAGAAACAGAATGAACCATTTCAGTATATCTTCTAACCAGCAGCAGTTTTCTTGCAAACTTAGTCCCACATTTTCTCCCTACACAAATCACTCTGCTTGACATAATAGAGAAAGCCCACTGTGTGTGATCAACAGAGTACAGTTTTAAATTTCCTACAGATCATGTTAGCTGCTAGATGTTATGTGCAACTGTAGGAATTAGCCATACTAAAGTTATTCATTTTGCACTCCAAACAACCTCAGAACAGCTTGCTGGAAGGTCTGGCACTTACAAACAAATTTCCTGATGACTTCCAATGTAGATGTCGAAACAAGGTCAGCCATTTGAGGTTGTTCACTACCAGCCTTGCCTTTCCACTAGCCAAATCACTACCCAGATGCTCGTAGAGGCTTGTTATTACCATAATGCCAACATGTTATCCAGGTTAAAATGTGTTTTGCTATTGATCCAAACATACACTAACCCAATGGAAAACTTTATTAAGGAGTGTTATGTTGTTCGTGAATGCCAAAATTTGACTGGCTCAGGAATGTAATGGATTTTGAGACATTTGCTGCATGCTAAATCACTATGCTATAAATTCTGGTTTATAAGAGATTAAACGAATCCAGATGTTTTATTTTTCCCCTTGCTTTTGCATGGCCATTTCCAATAGCCAAAACCCCAAACCAACACTTACCAAAGACTCCTGCTGATTTCTGTGGGTTCTGGATGCAGCCATTGGAAAACCTTCACATGACATCCATCACCATGCTGAGATGTGAGTTGATGTTCTCACCCAGCTCTGATGTGCTCTTCAGACATAACAGTTTGTCTCTGATTTGCAGTATCTCTTAGTAACCTAGGCACTCTTCTTCCTGAGTCATTTCTGTGACAGTGGAGACAAATTGAAAAGAAAAACTCATACAACTCAAATTAAAACATGTAACTCAAATCTTTATGCCATATCAAGGTTTGACTGGTTATAAATTAACTATCTGGACTGATTTTAGGACTTTATGAAAATACATTGTTGCCCTGTAAACTAAAGCTCTGAAAAATATGACTAATAGTACCAGGACAACAGGAACTACATATTCTATCTGTTTATCTGTTCTTGCCTGCATAACACTGGGATATGTATTATTTCATGACTGTTAGGGCACTAATTTTATGTTTCTGGACCTAAGCATCATCTATCTATGCATCAAAAGATCTTGAAGGTATGCCAAACTTTTGTTATGCTGAATCTTGCTTCTATTCTCAGTTGGTTTTTGTTTCTTTGTTTCTTTTTTTTTAATTTTTATTTATTTATTTATTTATCTTTATGTTAGATGTAAAACTGGAAACAATACATTAGCATTTCTCTTACTATTGTGATTTTATTTTTTTCAACTCCAGTGTCTCTTGCTTCTGATAAATATGCAATCCGTAGGTATATCCTTTGCCTAGAATTGTGTCCTAACTTGGAAAAGAACATTTATGAACAGAAAACCATTTTGTTTTTTCTGTGTTGTCTGCCTGTAACTTTGAGTTTCTTTTTCTTAGATTGTGTACATAGTAAACTTTTCCATGTCATTTCTTGTCACTATTGTGATTTCTGTTGTATGACATATATTTTCTATTTCTGTTATTCAGGAAAAAAAAAAATAATAAGGTGGACTGTCAGGAAGGATTCCTTTTGTTCTTACACTGCTGCATTTTGATAGCGTGGAAGTTGATCTTGGAGGTTTGGTGTTTTTTTGTTTTTTGTTTTGTTGTTCTTGTTTTGGAAATTTGAATCAATGTAACAGGTGCTTAGTGCATAGAATGAGCTTGTACATTAATTAAAGTGGGAGAATCTCAAGGTATTTAACCCATTAAAGAGAAGTTAAGAACTGACTTGATCAGTCTAATACTTGCAGAAAGAAGATTTTCTCATAATCATTGACTAATTTAGCAGAAGACATAAAATCTAGACAATGGAAGATGAAGGCTGACAAATTCAGAGGTAAAAATGAGATACTCAAAGTGTAATTAACCATCACAACTCACCTACAGATGTGTTAGATTCTTTACTACTTGTGGTTTTGATGTCTTAAAAGTCTTCTTACAAATTCACTATATTCAAGCATAATGCACTGCCTTGTTGCAATGCTAGGCTGAGTTCCTGATGTGTATTATGTAAAAGAACAAGTAGCTTTACAACAATCCTTGCTGGATATCACCTATGTGTATAGCAGAATGCTGTCACGCCCTCGGTTGTCTCCATCACATCTTCCATGTGGTAGAGCTTCAGTCTTCTGCTTTGTATGCAAGACCTCCATCAAAGTTCCAGTTTGTATCACTAAAGGAGGCAAATGATACAGAATCAATAATAATATCTAGTAGGTTAAATAGCCTGTAAAGTACAGGTAACTGATGCTGTGAGGTGATTTTATCACTGTCAAAACGTAACCTCTGTTCCAAGGGGTTGATTAAAATTACACCATGAATGTGTATTTGACTCCTAAATGGAAGGGCCTTAGTAATAACAACTTCTACTCTTGACAAAAGCAGTGGGGTGTTTGCAACATGCGCTTTAAGAGTGGGATTCAGACCAGTGGATTAGATATCTAATTTATGCCTGTTTCAGACACCTTTGGAAACAATGCTCTACTTATGCGAAAATATTCTTCACACTGTCTAACAGAGAAGGGCTTACAGACAGAGATACTGTTTATTTAAGCTTAGGTTTTATACTGAAGTCCTGGTCCCAAAACAGCTCCTGAAACAACCTTTTTCTCTTCTTAAACTCTGCAATGATTCAAAGAGATTAACTCCCTAATTTATGTAACTAATTAGGTTTCAGGAAGACACTTTATAGTAGACTTCAGATGGCTCATTACTCCCTAATGACTTGTGGGTGCTGTCCAGCCCCAACACCTGATAGACCTTCTTTTTCCCTCTCTAAGCTCAGATCCCTCTTAGGCAAGGTGGTTGTTTCAAAAAAAATCTTGGAGGGATTCGTGAGGCTAATTGTAGGCCTTTTGAAACTACCATCCTCAATTCTCTTTAGGAGAATAATAGTTTATAAGGCATTATTCATCTCCTGTAATGCTCCACTATGAATTATATATTGGAATTGTATTCTAATGATACTTATTTTCCCTATTGCCACAAAGTCAGCCTAAGGAAATTAGGGTTTTAGATACTGTCAGTATCTGAAGTTAGGTCAGATAAACTTTCCACATCTTTATCTTAAGATCAACATGCCAAGCTTCTTCATCTGGTCAAATTAATGAGGGATGAACAGAACCAGATGTAACCCAGTAATATTTCAGAAGACATCCCAGAAGAGTAGTAAATGAATTGTGTACTGTATTGCTTGCATTTTCATTTATCACCTTAATACAGGACAGAAAGCTTGTGTTGCACAGTAGCAAAACAAAAATAAATAAATAAATAAATAAATAAACAAACGTGCAGGTAGATAAATAAATAAATAAAGGAACTAACATTTGAAAACACTGTACAAAATATTTCTCCTGAATAAACCTTCAATATGAAAATAACGTTGTATATGAAGTGCCATCAGTATTTTTGGTGCTCAGAACAAGAATATGTCGTTAATGCTTTGGAGTGCACACATGGCATTTGGGTACCTAGCTGACATTTTAAGTGATTGAATGTTAGGAACCTGCATCCCACCCCTGTTGCTGAAAATGTGCTCCCTGGGTTCACACCCTGGAAAAGCCCTAGCTCATAGGTAGAACAGCAAATAGATGAGGAAAAAGGGCAAAGATGTTATCCATAAGGTCATACAGCTTCTTTTCATTATGAGAGAATAGTTTTTTTAAAGTCAGCAAAGGATTTGGAAGAGAATGTCAAACTTTTCAAGGCACAGATTTCTCTCTCAATAGGGAGCCAGAGTAGGGAAAAGTGGAGGTATCAAACAGTGTTAGGTTTAGAGCCACAGGCATTGAAACTATAGTTGATACTGTGATACAACCAAGAGAAAGAGAAGGATGCTGGATGATGAAGAGGAAACAGTAGTAGGAGAAACATTATTATTCATTGTCTTGCATCACAAAAGAGGTTAGAGCAAATTATAACAGTCCCAAATGCCTCCAGATTCTCACCAAAAGAAAAACAGAATTGCATAGTCATTCTTGATCTAAATACAGTTTTGTTCTTTTTCCAGAACATCATATGCTGCCCTATATGGTCTACTTTGTTCCAAAAGTCAGTGGGCTTAAAGGGGTACGGGTGAGAGTGGTGTCAGATGTATGAGGAGTAGTGAGGTCAATACCTCAATAGCAACTGTAGCAAGCTCTTTCCCATTGTGAAACTGTAATGCAAGTAGATACAATTCCTTCAAAGTATGACTGACTCATTATATTGAAACTTTAAGATCTTTCCCTACTTACGTCTTGAAAGCAAATGAATTTCATTCAACTCAGCAATTCTGATTGGGTTATCAGGAGTTAGAAGCTTTGAATTTTAATCTCTATACAGTTGCACAGGAAAAACTTCCTAGGGGTTGCTTCTACTAAGTAAACACAACATGAAATCCAGCTGTGAGTTTCTCTGTAGGTTTGGCTGTTTTTCGAAAATATCTTTTGAAGTTCTCAGATACATACCCCATCACACTAAAAAGTAACACTAGGTAGCATCTCCTGGCAATGTTCGTGTACTTGCTAATAAGAACTCCAGTGCACTTGCTAATAAGGACTCCTGGAAACTGTAAAGTTGCTAGATAAAATTCTCAAATTGTGGAACTCTAAGGTAACTATTTGCATTTTATTTCTACTACTGATTCACACTGTTAATATAAGATTACATTTATATCTAAGATGGTTGAATTTTTGTCCAAAACAGAAATAGAAAATAAAACATTTCTTACCATGAATCCTGTCATGACAATTTGCAATTGGCCCATTTCTAGGTTTTATTTTGCATTTCTTAGAATGCATCAGAGCTACCAGACTGGGACATATGAAAATGTAATTGAGCTTGAAATGTCATCTTGATAGCAAGTGATACAGTTAATTTTGTTGGTAAACGTTGTGCAGTGCTAATTGCTAAGTCTAAATTTAACAATTAGTTTAGAAAATCTGCAGTGTAATTTATAATGGGTTATAAGCTGCAGGTTTCAGCTTGTGCTGACTTTTTTATTATTATTACTTGCATCAGTTTACAAAGATACAGCTAAAGAATTTTAACCAAGAATCAAGACTCATGCCTAATTTAACTTCAACTAAATTTGACTATATACCTACTAAATTTCCTATCACTGCAAAATATATTCTAACAAATTAAACTTGTCTTTTGTTTTCTTTATTTTGTAAACAAAACAAAAACAAACAAAAAAAGTAAACTGATATTGTCATCTTAGCCTTCATTAAATTCTTCAAAAGTTTCATCAATGTTGTTTATCAAAGAAGTCATTTGGTACTGGCCTGTGTGTTTCCTATACTTTTAAAAAGGAATACTGCTATATTTCACCATATGGGATTTTTAAATTAGTCACGCAGATTTTACTTTGGACATTCTGCAATACAAAAATTTTTAAGGTAACAAAACATTAGCAAAAAGGAATAAACCGGAGATAAAAGATACTGTTAAATCTAATTTAAATTTAAATAATTAAATTCCTCACACTAAAATATTTTGTATTGCAGAATCACAGGGTAGTTGAAGTTGGAAGGTACCTCTGTATCTCAATGAGTTCAAACCCCTTGCTTGAAGTAGAGTCAATTACAACAGCTTCTCCAAGAATATATGCAGTCTGATTTTGACTTCCTCAGAGGATGGAGACTCCACAGCTTTCCAGCACAGCCTGTTCCAGTGTTTGGTCACCCATACAATGAAAGGCTTAAAATGGAACATCCTGTATTTCAGTGTGAGTCCATGGCTACTTGTTCTGTCACTGAACACCACTAAGAAGAGCCTGGCTCCTCCCCATCAAGTTTTATGCACACTGATGACACACATCCTGAATCTTCTCTTCCAGCCTAAACAACCCCAGGTCTCTCAGGCTCTTCTTGTGTGACATACACTGACCTCTTAGTCGTCTTCACAGACCTTTGCTGGACTTGCTTTAGTATGTCCATGCCTGGGGAACCCAGCACTGGGCACAGTACTCTAGATGTGTACAGCCAGTTGTGAGCAAAGGGGAAGATTCACCTCCCTGGACCTGCTGGACAAACTCTGCCTAATGTAGGATGGCCTTGTTTGCCACAAGGTTGCATCACTGGTTCACAGTCAATTTAGTGTCACCCAGGGGTCCCCCTAGGTCCCTCTTTTCCAAGCTGCTTTCCAACCAGTGGAGCTCAGCATGTACTGTTTTATGGAATTGTTCCTCTCCATGTGCAAGATTTTGCATTTCCCTTTGTTACCTTCATGAGGTTCTTGCTGGCTCCTTCCTCCAGCTTACTGAGGTTCCTCTGAACGGCAGCACAACCATCTGGTGTATCTGTCATTCCTCCCATTTCTATAGTATTTGCAAACTTATTGAGAATGCACTCTGCCCCATCATCCAGGTCATTAATTAAACTGTTACACAGCACTGAGGTACACCCCTGGGGTGCTCCGCAAGTGACTAGCCTCCAGCTGAACTTTGTGCTTCTGGTCATAACCCTTTCACCCTTTAAGACAGTTCATCAAGTTTTCAGTCCACTCACTGTCCATTTAACTAGACATAGTTAAGTAACTAGTCAGGTAAAGTTAAGTTAACTAGTCAGGTAAACAGGAGCTACCATGACAGCCAGGAACTTTGGCTTCCAAAAATGTTTTAGTTATCAGTTTAAAAGAAAACTTAATGAAACATACTGTGTTACACTTAAACTTCAGTTGTACCTGCGTTCTTCTATATTCATGTTGATGTGTGTGTTTTAGTAAACTCAGTGTTTTCCAAAAATCTTTGCTCTATTGTCTGTTTCAAAACCAGCACTGAAAGTAATGTGTTGGTTTTGTATCTTTAGAACTCATTAAGTCTACAAACTTTATGTATACTGATGCAGGGAAAAAGGCTTTAAAGTAATTGAAGTTATAGTCAAGATTCAGCTATGTCTCTGGAGCACTGCTAACTTAAGAAAATAATAAAAATTATGAAAGTTTTTGCTCCTTCAGTAGAACAATATGCAAGATGTACTTAAGTTTTCATTCCAGACTTGGTTTTGTTTTGCTTTGTTCCACTTATGCTTTATCTCTTCTGATTTCTATCTCCTTCGTGTACGTTAGTCCATGGTTAGTCACCGTTTTCTGTTCTGTTTTGTTCAGATCCTTAGATATGGTATTTGTAGAAATACTTCAGTATAAACTGCCTTGTTTCACTGAAGTGTGTCATGCCAGATTTGCATCGGCTGAATATTTGGCTCCAAAAACTCCTTTTGAAGTGGGTGAACTTCTTATTGTCATCCCTGTGGAATGTGGAATATTACACCAGTGCCTCAATCTTTTACGTAGAGCTGAGATGAGAATTTTCCTCACCAAGGTATTACAGAACAGAGAGAACTTGTTAACTGCTTTTTAAGCTATATAATATTGTTACACAAAATTCACTGCATCTCCCTAACATGAAGGAAAATAATGATGGAAAGAATGATCATAAAGTAAATAAATTTCAGCCCACTGAAAGATCATTCTTGTTCTCACAACAGTCCAAATGTAAAACAAAAGCTTGAGACTTATAATGATAGCTTGATTTCTTCTGCGTTGCCCCAGCATAGGAAGTGCAATTTTCCCATCATATAAAGATATCTGAATGACAACAAAGAAATACTGTAGTTTAGCACCCTGCTTAGGATTGACCTTAGGTACAAATTGCCCATTCAGTACTGTGAGGAGCCAGTTATATGAATTCTCTCCTACTTAACCTTTCTTTCCCTGAAACAATTCTGATTCCCTGTGCTTTCCACCAGTCCTGAGCACAGTATGCAGAGCATCACAAAAACTCAAGTGACATTAATGACTACTGCCCTAGGTTATCAGGGGGTGGGAAGGGGTTGCAATGAACTGAAGTGTGGATCATACAGTCACAATGGCAATGGCAGAAATAGGAGAGGGTTTTCTCCTTTTTAGTTACAGGAAGTGATTAATGAGTTGAACATTTTTTAAACCAATACATATAGCAACTTGTCTAGGCCTGTATAGTTTTTTCTTTCAATAGTAGGTTTGCAATCTGACATTTCTTTTTATAAAAGAAAAATAATAGGTTAAATAGGTCAAAATATTACTCTGCCAAAGATGAAGAGACTTGCATTTGTTATAACGCCTCTTTCACAGCAGTCTTGTGCAAGATTGCTGTAGCATTAACAGTATCAAACTGCAAATAATACTTATCTCTTATGCTTTTGTTGTAGAAATAGTGACACCTTGCCAAACCTTTGTATCATACGCCAGGCAAATGAAATAAGCCTAAAAGCAATAAACTATATATTTTACCCTCTAATCATTTAAATGAACAAGATTATATTTCCAGTTATTTTCAGAGATTAAGGTTAGCTCCAAGCATTAAGTATGACTTTTAGTGTTCTCTACATACTGTACCAAAGGCACAATAAATTAGCTAAGTTACTACGGTCCATAAAATCATTGTAAATGTAATACATCTCAGTGGAAATAGATGAACTCAGTTAAGATTTTATATAACAAAGATGAGGCTTTAAATGATGAGTAATGTTTCTGCCATTTATGAGTTGAACTAAAGAAGGTTTTAGCTTGCATTTGTGAAGACAGAGTTGAGACCCAGCTTTCAGGGAACTCATCAAATGGATTTAGAAGCTTTTGCATCAAAAAGACGAGGGAGGCAAATAGTCATCAGAGTTCATCAGACAAATTTTGTAAAGGTTACAGAGAACATTTGTGTCCATAAAGCTTTAGCATTGGACATTAGAAATAGAAAATTTTATATAAGAAGTCCTCAACAATAGTTTTAATTTTTGGCGTATAGAAGAAGGGACATAAAAATGTTGAAGATATAGCTACAAAACAGGTAGGTGGCAAGGAGTGAAGGTAGACACAACTGCCAGCTTCTGAGCAGTTTACATGTATAAGAAAATACTAAAACCATTTTTCACATTTTATCCTTCAAACCCAATGCAATATTAAAAGAATGTGTTCAATAAAACCAGAGAGAAATCACAACGAATAATGTACAGTTTGTCCAGGCCCTGGTATGAATCCTGTCACTTCTAGTTGCAAAGCTCTTGTGCTTCTATGTATTCTTATTGCTTTTTAAAGCAATCTGGACTTGAAAGCAATCCAAAGCTACATTCTTACATTGTAAATTGATGTACATCAGTGTTAAACCGGTCATTACTGTGAAGGGAACCAGGAGAAGACAGGGAAGATATAAATTATTCAGTATACAGGGAAACCATTTTTCCATATGCTTCTATTTTTTAATCTAAAAGATAAACTTGTGCACACATACACATATACACATATATAGATACTTTCTTTGAACCCTTCAAGCCTGAGTATCTTTAACAGAAGTATCATATAAATATAATCCAAATGCTTAGCCCAATTTTCTGCACAATGGCATTATAGTAAATAGTAAATCTTTTGTCCTGAGTGTCTGGAGGAACAGAAAAATATGCTAAGTCTGGCTGTGACTAAAAGGTACCTATGGTGACATTTTCAAAATCTCTCACATTTTGATCTGTTGATTTTATTAAGAACAAAATTTGTCTAAAATGAATTATTGTTCACAATTTTAGCCATCATACATGAGCAACATGTATGTAAGAGCATACATATGCATAAGAGCAACAATATGTAAGAGCAACAGACCCCATCTGTGTCCATACCTTTTATGTTTTCTAATAGTTTTCTTAGATATTAAACAAATACTTGGCAATCTAACAGAGAAATTAGTTCTGGAGCTGGTAACTAGTCTTAATATAACCTGGCATAGAACAGGAAAATACCAAAACTATATCTTTTAAAATGGATGTCTGATAATCTTATGTTGTAGCAAAGAAAAGAAAAGAAAAAAAAAAAAAAAGAAAAAAGAAAAAAAAAAGTCTCTTCCATGTTAAAGGAATAGAAATCATAATTCTTTTAAATCTAGTTTTCTTTTACTATTTTACCTGCATTTAATGTACAAGAAGCATTGAGTTAAAACCTAAGTCAAACTAGGCAGTGCTGTTTCTTGATTTTTAGTCAATAGTAGAAAATTTTTGCATGTATTTTTGGTGATAGAATGGAACATTTATGAAACTCTGCCTGTACACTTCTATTTGCATGAAATATATGTCGTCCTACTATGAGTCACAAACCTCAGAACTTAAATTTGCAACAAATGCTTCTTAATAGCCTCCCTTTAATAATGTATCTGAGTTCCTAATCAATGTGAGTGAAACGTTTTCATAATTTAATAATAATAGTGGGTACATTCAGAATTTTGAACAGGTGAGGATAAATCATGTTTGCCTGTGAATAACAGCTTTTATCATTTACTCAGTGGGATCATAATGTATTCTTTCAATCTCCACCAAAGGTAGTAGCAGGAAGCTATTTTATAGATTTCTTGGTAATCTGAGCTGATGTTATACCTGTTACAGGACACTTCCAATAAAATAGAAACACAGCAGGATAAAAAAAGATACAAATGGTGTTTTTATACTAGTCAATAAAAGCATGACTCTGTAGTAATAGAAAATTTGTTCATGAATTGTGAAGTAACAGTGGCTCAGTTGGTAAGGTATTAAAATAATCCATGTCCTGCCATTGTAACTTTTTCTTACTATTGCACCTTTAATTTGCTGTCTCATTTTCATTGTCAGTGAGAAAAAGTAAGTCAAGTATTTTTATGGACCATAATATTATAAAGCAGTTTATTGGGATGAGTTTTTATATCATAGATAATGCCCTGTAAGAAGAAGGAAGTCTAGTACATATATGAACTTATTTCTAATGACTCCAGTTCATCTTTTATAAGCCGTACTTTAATGAGGCAAAAATTGTTTCCATTGAGATTCCAGGTCTACTTAACCAGCGCCACAGAACCATTTCCAAAAACTTGAAAAGTCTAGGATGCAATCTGCACTTTAATGCATGTCAACATCTACTTTTCTCCTTTTCGCCTAAATTCTGCAGATTTCAGGGGTACTCCCAGTAGACATAAGTGTTGCCAGTTGGGCTCAATTTGCAGAACAGAGACAGTAATACAGAAAAGAGAGATACAGTTATTGAAGTTAATTGGGGGCACCAGATTCTGATCTCAGTCACACTGCTTAAACTGGGAGTCATCCCAGAATGAGTAGAAATTACTCCAGTTTATGGTTATTGTCCATAATCTGTGATTCTCATTGGTGTGGGTCTTGCATTTCTTTACAGTCAGGAAATAAAAATTGAAGACATTGAAGAGAAATAAGAGTAACCATATGCATCTGAAATATGGGCATGGGGAATTGTGATTCTTATAAACAAGTACTGTTAAAACACATGATGCTAAGCACACTCAGTGTATAGGAGAATGTTCTTTCTACCTTCTATGGGGAAAAAAATATGAGTGATATAAATTTTGCATCTTAGATCTCATTTCCTCTTTAGAATATAAATCTTGTGCAAAGGAAATATAATCTCTATTATCTCTTAAAGATGAAACAGCTTCTAATATGGATAGTCTGCATTCCCTCTATCGTGTTCCTGGGGGATAGGTTAATAAATAATGAACTAAATGTCATATTTTGAAGTCTCTTAGTTCATGGTGATGCAGTTTTCTTACATGTTTATTAAATTTCAATCTTCATTAGACAGGGTTAGTGGAGAAATTAGGTCCCTCTTGTATTAGTTTAGTAATGCAGAGTTAAAAAAGAAATAAAAAGCAGATAGCTTTTCACATTTTTATCATTTGTTGGTCTTTCCTTGATCCTGACTGTACTAGGTAAGGTGTCTATGGCTGAATCAGCTGAAGCATTTGTCAAAATTATTCCAACACAGTCCATTTCACAGATTAAAAAGTAAATAAATAAATAAAGATTGAGATTACATGCAGTATTAGAACAACACTGACCAGCCTAAGAAGTTGCCAGACAAATCTGGTAAACCTATTTATAAAAGCTGAATTTTGCACAAATTACCCAGGACCTTCAGATCTGTTTGAGTCCCATACACAGAAAAGTCTGCAAATGCTGTCCCTGTCACCATCTCTCTTCACCTCTAAACTCGGCTGAATTGTTGTGGTCATCTTTTTTTTTTTAATTTCTCTGTCCAGGGTCTAAATAAAATTCAACTGGAAGAACTCATGTTAATTTGATGTTTGCTTCC
This sequence comes from Anser brachyrhynchus, assembly GCF_964034855.1. Lineage (NCBI taxonomy): Eukaryota > Metazoa > Chordata > Aves > Anseriformes > Anatidae > Anser > Anser brachyrhynchus. The sequence goes on from NC_137694.1 coordinate 5,947,934, forward strand.
CACCTTTCCCAGAAGTAGTTTAACAACACCTTTCCCAGAAGTAGTTTAACAATCTAACATAACTGTATGCGAAGTTTTTTGGGAGTGCGGAACTGATTTAGTAAATGACTAATCTCATGTGTTGTTTGTCCTGCAAGTTGATAGGTTTGAGTTGAAAGGCTGAGCAGAGCTTGGATTTCTGGGCACTATCTCCAAAAGTAATAGCAAAACCTTTACTGTGAGTTGAGATCTTGCAATCCAACTCTGTGGGCACTAAGACAACTGTTTATGATGGTCTTCACATATTTTGTACTCTCCAGGAGTTTAAGCAAAACCTTTCCTTCTGCTCCTATTTGTTGGAAGTTCCCATTTGTAGTTCATCTCCCCAGAGAAACAAAAGTGCTTGATAGTTAGCACACACCCCCCCCCCCAAAAAAAAAAAAAAAAGTATACTTTGCCTTGAAAACATCCTAGAATAATTCAGGTGGGAAAGGACCTTGGGGGTCTCCAGCCCAACCTCCTACTCAATGTAGTATTAGCCAATTAGCCATGAGATTGCTTAGAGCTGTGTCAGGTATTGAAGTTGAATACAGGGGCGAATAAAACCTGGCTGATGGAAATAATGACCTAAAACTTGATATTGTCACATATATAAAAGTTAAGAAACAAATCCCTGACTGGGAGGGGCCATTTGGTTATAATTACTAACACAGAACTCTAATAGTACCAACAAGTACAATCACACATGAGAAACTTGCAAAGCCAGGTGAGTACCATATAGTTAGACACCAGATATAATTAACCCAATAATTAAGAAATGGATCTTGGAAAATTCTAAATTTGAGATGATTTAATACTTCAGAGCCTATTTTGTAGAAAATAATAACCACCTCTGAGATATACACCTCTGAAAATACTATATAAATATGGCATTCTCCATGGTAAGATAATTCATTGTCTAGTTAAGAGAAATTTGGAATTTACTAAACTATTTTTTCTTGTAATGTATGGAAAAATATTTCTCTTGGGGAAAAAAAAAAAAGGTGGGAATTAATACAGAAATTGTAAGGAAGGTCAGCTAGAATGGGACAAAGTGCCATTCAGAGAACAAACAAGGGGAATGGAAAGATGTCACAAGTGGATCACAGGATTATTGGAGTGGTTGGATGCAACCATGAAAAAGGATGTGAGGAGTATTTCTGTTATTTGTACCATTTGGTAAAGATACTGCTAAGACCTAATAGGGTGTAGTGCTGATCACTTCTACATCAGGAACGTGCTTTCAGACATGAGCAGACACAAGCAGAGGCTGCTAGGATGAGCACAGAAACAGTGTTTCGCTTGCAGAAGGACACAAAGAGAGTTTGGCTTGTTTAGCCTTGCAAAACACAGAAAAAGACAGAATGTGATTGTTCTCTATAAACTTGTAAAGTGGGTAAACACCAGGGAGAAGAACTGCTTAAACTAAAGAACAATGCTGGTTCAAGAACAAATTGCCCATGAATAAATTTAAGCTGGAAATTAGATAAAGTTTTCTAATCATCTGGGGAGTAAGGTTCTGAAACAGTCTTCCAGTAAGAATAATAAAGGAAATGTGGAAACAAGTTGGTTTTTAGAAGGGCTTTAAATAGTTTTTGAAAGGGATTATATGGTGTGGGTGTCTGTGATGAGCAGATTGGATTCGGAGGCCCAGTGGGCTGTTTCCCTTTTTATAACTAGATATTCTGGTCAAACTGATTCTACTGCATTATATCTAACTCTTTGCTCATGGGTATAATGTTTGAGTGGATAGTCACACAACTGTTGGAGTCCTCCCTCATGGCCCTAAAACAGAATTAATAATTTATCTTTCTGACATATATTATGTGAACTTGAAGGTAAAAGGCAGCAGAAAATTAAAACAAATAGGACATTCAAAACAGGCCACTTGCTGTACAAAGCAAAACACAAAGAGAACAAAAAAGACATTTGATGCCCCCAAGAAAATGTGCAATTTAAAATAAGAAAATAGTCAACAGATAGTGGAATATGAGGAAACAAAAAAGCAGTATTGGTCAGCGTGATGGATAGCAGTGTTAGCACGTGCCAAGTTGTAAATATGTTAAAGGAGAGTTTTGAGAAGGAAAATGAGGTAACTGAGTATTTATGTGAGCCTGATTTAAAGCTTGTATGGCAGTGCAAGTGGAAGGGCAGAAGAGGGTGCTTATATGTCAGTGACGGAGTTCAAAGACAAAAGTCAACTTTGCAACAGAGATATGATATATAGCAAGACTGTGAGTGGTTGAGTTGAAGTATCATGAAAGTAAAGGGAGTGGTTCCTATCTGATACAAGTTAGAAGATAAAGCCAAGGAAGGGAACAAGTATGGAGAATAAGTTAGTGAGCAAAATAACAAAATTAGAAAGTGGTGTCTGCAGTAGCATTCCAAGTGGCTATAGCAAGTTAAAATTGTGTGTGTTAAAAAACCTGGTATCACAGAAACAGAGATGCAAATGAAAGATACAGCTTTACTGGTGGGAAATAAAACCAGCATGTTAGAATTGTGCAAAATCAACCTATAAATTCTGAATGAAAGTGAAACTTATGCCCAAAAATGAGACTTTAGCATAAAGATAATGCATATATAGGAAATTCAGGAATTCAGATGGGACATATAAACTGTCTAAAGATGGGCATCACAGAAAATTACAGCCTCTTTTATTCCCAGTGAGACTCCAGCTCTCTGAGAACTCATGTTGGTGTTTCTAAAAATACTGTAATCTCTTAAACGCAAATGTAGAAATTGTCTTTAATAGAAGATAAGACATTTCAAGGATAAATAAGTATTTGTTTAGTTTTATTTCTTCTGCACTTATAGAGGAAACAGATTAGTGTAAGACCTATCATTTAATTTTTCACTTTAAGTCTTTACATCCATTTTGAAATTTGCAGAATTATTTTCTTTAATAAATATGCTCTGACTCTTGAGTATGGGCTTCATGTGCTCAATCTACTCCTTTTTTTCTTCCAAGTGATATTTAGCAATTATTGTTATTTAGTTCCTGCATGAAAAATTACAGGGCTCTGCTCTGTAATTATCAATGACCTTTCAGTGTAGAAAAATGCAGCTGATCAGATGCAATGGGACTGTCACAGGCAGCTTAAGTATTTGGACAGATAGGAAGAATGGCTTACCTCCACAGGAACCATCATCCATCTTTTGTTGAAGGCCATTGGAGATGTAAGATACAGTTTTGAAAAAATGTTCATACTCTGAAAAACCCTAGAACAGAGACTAGCAAAGCCAAAATCATTAAGGCTCCCGATGGGAGCTTCCATCCCTGCTGTTTCTGCAGGTGAATCCACATGGAGCCACCTGGATCAGTGGATCTCAGAGATCACCTTTGGTGCAACAACTAGACAGAATGAACAGGAGATATCTTCTATGGGTCTCCCCAGCTGTTGCAAAACAGAGATTCACCCTTCCTGGGACAAGTCTTGCCCACTGTTCATAGGGTGAACATCACATCACAATACTTTTCTGAGCTTTGGAACAGAAACAAAGTGAGTTGGGCCATGTGTGTTTACAGAGCAAGTATTCCTCAATTTATTCATTCAAATTTCTGAATAGGCACTTTCTACTCATCTCCATGACTGTTACTGTATTCCGAGTGATATACTTTAAAAAATGGTCCAAGTACTTCAGATATTTTTTGTTACTTTTGATTATGTCTAATCCAATGGGAACTGAGCTTAAAAAGTGTTCACTTGTCTAGTGTAGACTAAGTTTTGCTCAGGCTGTGTATTATACTGATGCACATTTTTTACAGGAGCCTACCACTGAAAGCCAAGCCTACAACTGCCAATTTTTCATTGGTTACTTAGACCTTAACAGCTTTTATTTGTGAATTATCTGCCTTATTAAGTACTACACTCACTATTATTAATGAACATTGCGTTGCAGAACCACTGTACTGAAGCATTATCTACAATTACCTGCAAGTATGTATATATAGGTCAATCCAGGGTCATATGCATGTACAATTTTCGTACCTTTATGGCACTGTGAAAAACCAATGGTGCCTTAAAATCAGACAGAATCAAGAAATTGGGAGACATCCTTACAAAGCTGTGTGCCAGGGAGATTTATATATTTAAAGGATCTCTTCCATCCACTGAGCAACTGTAAATGATGGGAGCTGCTCAAAGCACACCATTTAGGACAGAAAGTGTAGGCAACTTCTGTCTCTGTAGTATATATCTAATTATCCTTTCGGAAATCAGCCAAGATCCTGTATCTAATATAGATACAGTATTCCATACTAAGCGATTCAGATTTTTAAGAACAGCATGTGGCCAACTTCCCATTATACTTCCTTTTCAAAGATATTTTCAGCAGCCTCTTGTCTCCTAACTTTACCTCAGGCTTTACAACAGAGAAACAGTGGCTACTAAATTTAGCAGTTCTGCTGCTTTATAGAGAGGACAGCCATGCACATACTGACCAAACTTTCTAGCCTACACCCTGCTAAGCCTGGAAGATCTCAGGAGATAACTCCTGATGTTGAGTGGTTGTGGGTGGTAGGATACTGTTGAATGTAAATGAGAAGAGAAATCTGAGCAACTAAATCTTAATTGTGAATCACCACCATATCCAAACAACACACTATATTAATTTATAATTAAATGTTAACTTTTTCCCTAGGGATACCTTAGTTTCTATACCAGTGCAATTCATTAGCTAGTCACTGTGGTTGATCCAGTTATCAGTATGCCTTTGATCACTTTCCATCTAACTGAGCATGTTAGAGTGGATACCAAAAACCTCTCTACTTTTTCATATTTGCAAGCAGAACGCTTACTTCCTATACAAGGAACAACATTTTCTCAGCCTCAGTCATTGCTTCTCATGACAGTCCTCTTATTTCATTAAAAGTGCTGAAATCTTCTCAAAATCTATGTTTTGTATCATGATGTTTCCTTCCGTGAGCAAGAAAAAACAGTCTCTTTTCCACAAGACTACCTAATGAATCTTAAAATGAGCAGATCTTGCTAGTGGAGATGAAAAACAGGTTAAAATAAATTTGGTTAAGATAACTTGTATATGCTACTGGTGTTCTAAATCTGAAAGTTCTGCAAATAATTATATTGCTTTGCTAAAATATAGTGCACAACAAAATTCTTATTCTGTACCAGACCTTTGAGGATAATGGTGTTTGTGTCTGTCAGAAGGTAATAAAGAAAACATGAAGCTTATGGGAAGCTTGACCAAATTTAAGTATCTAATTTCCAGTCCAGTTCCCTTTACCTTTGTGACCAATTGATCGAACTTTCTTACTCAAAACAGCAGGGCTTTTATTTCTTTACAACACATTCTCCTACTTTTACTTTTTAGTTTAAAAAAATAAAAAATAAATGTGTAGTACAAAAAGAAGAAAAAAACACACCAAATGCAGAGCTGCAAATACTTTTCAGTGACGTTGTCAACACTGATGATTTGTAGATGATATCTACCTTGTTAAAATATACCATCAACTTTATAAAACATCAAGTTCTCTCTTAAATTTCTCACAGCTTTTTCTACACTTAGCACCTAGGATTCCCATAACTGAAGGATTAATGTATTTTTAAACCTGTCTCTTTAATCTTTCAGTATTTCTTTGAGCATTTGTCAGAACTTTGTGCTTACATACCTTCATTAACTCCCTTGTACAGTCACTCAGTTAGGATTTGTTTAATCTAACTTCAGCCATCTAGAAGTCAGTATCTGGAGTAAACGAGCAATCTAAGCTTTCTGCAGAGACAGCTGATCCCTTGCTAGGATACTTGTCTGATATAGATGGAATTATTTTCTTCTGAAGTTGTTTATTTCTCTCCATTGACTATAGAGTAAGCCTAGGCAATTGCCTCAAAAGAAACACCAAATATTTTAACAGCTAAAATGACGAGATGAATTCCTCAGCCATCTCTTTGTGCATGTGTCTGTGGCTGAGCTATGGGAGAGCAAAGGACTGTTTTCATTTTTAACAGGATATCAGGAGCATAAATCTAACAGCAGAAGCAAAATTTAAAATTATGTTTGTCTCATATCTTGAAATTAACAGTAGCAGAAAATATATCCCTCCTCAGTTCATGCATATCACTGGAAAGTGTGTCTGTAAGTGTGTTTTCTGCGTCTTGGATACAACTGCTGTGTTACTGAGCTAAGAGGTAATTAAGGTATTTGCCCACTGCTATCTCTCAGTGTGGCTTGATATTATAACTAATCTGGGGTGGTCACCAAAAGGGACCATCCCTCCTTCCAGTCCCTAGTCCTTCACAAGTATTGCCTCCCTCTTCCTCGCCTAAAGCTCATTCGGAGAGGAGAATCAATGCAAAACTTTTCTTTCAGGGTTAGTTGCGTTTAAAATCTACTCCCTGAGCTGGTCCACCGAGTGGCAGGCCAGCAGTGGGAATGCATAACTTGGGTCAGCTATGGGAGGAAGAATCAGGTTGTCCCCACTTGCAGCCTTCAGTGATTCTAGATAAATGGCAAATCACACCCTTCATGATGTTATTCTCATGGCATGCATTATTTTGAACTTGTATGGGAGATGTATATAGAAATCTAAGTATAAGATTCAGACAAACAATCTTTGCCTTACATCTTAAGAGGGATGAAATATTTTGTACTAACATCTTCTTAATTTTAAAATATTCAGAAGTGTGCATTGACCAAGCTTCACACCCCTGAAAAGAGGTACTACTTAGTCTGGACCATGACAACTGACCAATGCAAATAGCACAACAGGCTGCTGTCCTGTCCTGGGTGTTATGACTCAGCTAGGTTTGCAGGATGAAAACCCAATCTTTCTTTATAAATACTGGGGACACAGAAGGGGGAGTGTGACACATAATCAAACAATGGTAAGATGTCTCAAATTGTAACCAAACAAAACATGGCCTATGCTTGTTTGTGCAATATTTTGAAGACATCTTTTACTACTTATACAGGATTTTATATCATTAATGATCTATCTTGTTCTTATATGACTTTTTATGGCTTCCATTCATTTCACATTGTGTTTTTCCTGATTTATTAAAGGCCCGGTCTCAAATCCTAGACACTCCGCAAATTTAAATTGCTGTATAGAAAATAAAAATGCCAAAATCAGGCTGTGCTTGCCAAGTCATAACTCAGTAATATCTACTATCTATGAAAATAAAGTCCATAAATACCCCTTAATATCAACATTAGCTTCATAGATCATAATCTGTAAATGCTGTAACCACTCCCTCCTCCGATGCATAAGGTTGCTTAATACAGATGCTAGAAGTATTTCTTTTTTATAAGCTTTAGTACAAAAGTGCTGATCAAAGTAAATCTTCAAAGCTTCCACACATCGAAGTATTTGCTGGATCCTGACTGATCTGCATATAATCTTGACACTATACTTCAGACTGTTTACGTGTCGAACTTCACCTTGAATGTATAAACAACACTGGATTGCTCTGAGCGCCCTGAGCAAATGCTGCAGCATGAAGAGTGCTTTCACCTCTGGGCTGCGTGACACCAGTATGAGGTTGGGAAGCTTTTCATAAAATCAGAAGGAATTATTAGATGACTAATTGATTTAGAAAGATGGAAAAGGGTAAGAATAAATCTGATGAATTTGACTGACCAGTATCTCAGTTTTATGAATAAATTGTTCCAGCAAGTCACTTTTAAACCTTTGTCCCTTATCAGCAGGCATACAACCAATTTTCATTATGAGTTATAGGGCACCCATAGATAAAATGCATGCAATAGTGTCTTTCTTTCTTATGTATATGCAGGTAAATATATTATTTATCACATGCTTTTTCCTATTCATTTAGAAGACAGCAGAATATTTTGCAACATATTCTAAGGGGATATATAGAAAACATTTATGTCTTGGTATGTAGTAGCCTAACATTGGTTTGAGAGTTTACTTTGCACAGTAAATATGAAGAATAATGTATATGAATTATAATATAAAATGACTGTTCAGTTCAAGAGACATAGAATCATGGAATCGGTTGGAAGGAACCTTAAAGATCATCTAGTTCCAACCCCCCTGCCGTGGGCAGGGATGCCACCCACTAGATCATGTTGCTAGGGCCCCATCCAATGCATTTTAGGTTTTAGATAACTGCCAATAAATATAATATGTATGAGATTTGTAAGTATATCCATATTTTGAGCAGGAGAACCTGACATCAGGGATACAGGGATACAGGGATTTCAGTATTACAAGGAATAACACTAGATTTCCTTAGCATAACCTACAGGTATAAGTCTATCTTGATGTTCAAGATATCTTTTCATTTTACTGTAAAATTAAGGGCATCAATCAAGTTTAGTAAATGAGCATTTCTATCTGTAGAAAACAATTTCTCTATGTGTTTCAATGAATACTACATGTGAGGAAAATAAGTCAAAGAAGCATTGGGTGGTCTTTAAGTAAAAGCTGCTAGGATCTTTTACTCCCATCTTTTACAACCATTTCCCACCTACTGTGGCTTCCCCTCTTCCTCACCCCTTCCACATGGATTCATCCTAGAAGGTGGCTCAGGCTTGACCAGCTTGGGTGATTCTGTCTGCACAACAAGATTCTCTCCCAGATTTGACTGCAATCCCTGTGGGACTTGAAAGGCTACGTATAATATTATTAACTGTCACGCGGAGGACTTTACAGCCAGAGGGGAGGAACCCATGTGCAGCAGGCGTGTGTGGAGAACCCATACACAACTTATATGCAGTTTTCTTCCTTCACAGTGGGACCTTCTGCCTAATTGCAGCTCATTCTTTACCCAAGGTATATTGCAACTGGAAAGAGAAATTCCAGGAGGTTTCTTTCTGCATGCTGTAGGTATGGATATATGTTGTGGTTTCTGCTCACATCCCTCTGCTCTCACTGAGCTCTGCTGCCCTTTAGCAAAGTACCTATTGACCAAAAGCAGTATGTCAAGATGCTGATGCTGTCAGCTTCCTTTTCATCTGAGTGTTGATTTCTGCAGTTTTTTGGACTGCAGTTCATCTGCAGACAAAGTTTCCCTTCCATAAGAACCAACACAGTCATCTCTGTTTCTTCAGAAGGAACATAAAGCTGTCCTTGCTGTGGATTACTGCTCCACCCAGAGCAGGGCCAAAACTGAGGTCAGAGAGGACTTGGCACTTCAACGCACATAGCCACAGCTGCAGGATGAAACAGCTTTTCACTGTGTGAGGAACAGACATGCAAAGGAGTTATTTCTGTTCTGGCTGTGGAAAGAATTGAGGCATTTCATCTAAAATGAGTGCTTTTCTGGAATCTGAATGTAGGTGCAATGCACCTCATAAATAACTAATAAATGCACATAATGCACCAATTAATGTAAGATAAGCAGATGAAGTCTAATCTGGTCTTTCTTGTATTATCCTACTGCTACTGCTGGAGATGGGACAGTGAAACAGCTAGAACATAAATCTAATCTGTTAAAGACACCCCTGTTGGATCTCAATTTTAAGGGTTTTGTATTATCTCAGAGAGCACAAGGGAATAATCTAAAAAAAAAAAAAAAACACTTAATATGAAAACTGACATCCTTCCTGACACTTGGAAATGATATAAAACAAAGCTTTTATTCAGAAGGATTTAGGCAGACCTAAAATGTTCATAACTATTAAAATATTAATTATTTGTTTTTTTGTTTGTAGTTAATTGACATCAAGATAACCTGGAAGTTAAAAGCAGTCTATACACAAGCACCAAATACTCAAAAGTTTAGGAAAAAGTAAATGTTATATACATACATATATATAACATACTTACATGTTTGTATATATACATACAAAAATATCTCAGACCTGCTATTTGCAGACTTTGATTCATGTTTTTGTGCCAAAGTTTGAAATTAAAACAGTACCCTATAATGATTTGTCTTCTCCTTTTAAGCATACTACACAAATTTTTGATGCCTGTCAGAGCTTTTTGATAACCTAGAAAGGAACTCTTCCTTTTTAGGAAGACAAAAGATTACATGGAAATGGTATGTACAGGTAAATTATTAGAATTCTGCTGCTAGTGTGAAAGTCTTATTACAGCCAGGTTAAAGCAGTAGAGAAACTACTCCAATTAACACCGGAGGACAAAGAGGCCAAATGAGTAGACAAGTGAAAAGCTATTTTTGTGTCCCTCTTTGTGCAAGGAGAGCTTTGCATCCAAAGATCTTTATAGATCTCTTTAAGAAAGCTTCTTTGTAAGAGCTTGCAATTTAAAACATATACCCAGCCACGGGCAGGGACAAACACCGAATGTATTCCTAATGCTGAAATGTCAGCTGGATGTTGAAACTCCATTTATAGCTTCAAATGATCTGCAGAAAAATTGCACATGCAAATATAAGACTCAGTCCTGAAACAGAAGGGCTCAATTAGACATTCTCCTCTCCTATTGTACTTCTTCACACCAGCCAGGAATGAGTAAGGGGAAAAATGTAAGAATAACAAATTCTCAAACATTCTACATCTTTTTTGAATTGCTCCACTTATTCTTGCTAGGCTCTTATCTAAAACTGATCTGGTCTCAGATGAATTTAGCTGGAAGGACTTGGTAAAGCAAAGTTCAAGTTGATCTGACTACAGATTTCCAGTTAAAAGCAATCAGATTATATGATTGGAACTAAACATTAAACAAGAATTTGGCTAAAAAATCAAAGAAAAAATTCAGTTTGTTTAGTTACATTTTTTAATGAAAACATGCTTTGTCTGAAATGTTTCATGGAAGATGGCAGTCTTTAAAAAAGTCCAACCAATACACATTTTGCTGACAGCAACATTTGTGTGCCACGAGACCTTTGGATGAAAGTTATCCATACAGATATTAGCCTTTAGTATTCCCATTATAAAAAATACGAAAAATTGGCAAAGCTCTTGGAACTGGAAGAATCTGTGAGCTAGAATTCTAGCTCTATCATAGAAAAATTTTGAGCAGTGAAAGGCCGTGTAGATTTATTACTAGCGTCCTGCCAGTGTTTTTAAGGGAATTCCACACAAAACGCTCACATGCATACACGGAATATCTCAAAACTGCGATAAACCTATGATGCAAATGCACCATTTGCCAAGCAGATGAAATCCATGCACTTCAACTTTGTCTATTTTGTATCTCAGTAAAACATGTTGCTTAAGTCTTTAATGCACTTTGAAATTAGGGTAGGAAGTGAAATCTTTCTCTGTGGTATGGCTATTCCAACGGCAAAAAAAAAAAAAAAAAAAAAAAAAAAAGCTCTTCAGAAGTATTTTTCAGAACCCCAAGGATAAGTCTTCATAAGTGTTCTCGAGCAAAGAGCTATGTAGACAAAGAGGGGGTGGACTCCATCAGGCAGAAAAATCACACCAACTCTTGAGGTGGAGGAGGATTTCTTAAGTCAGGGCTCCCAAGAGCCCCCTCTAGCACTCCATTAAGGGAACTCTTTGAAGATCTGTGCTGGAAACTTGGAGCCATATTCTTCAAAGTGTAATGAATAGATATCCTGTTTAGACAACTTCAGCAAATAAACAGTAAGCCTATTAAAGATTCTTTCTCCTTCACTTAAAAACTATGTTCCGTGAGAGTTTAAACAAGGGGTTCCACTGACAGGCGATGGGGTTTGTGGCTTTGAAATCTAGCACACAAAGAAGAGGCAGTGATATTATCTGATGTGGATGAGATGAGAGAATCTGCTGACCATAATATCCTGGAAGAGGTTGAATGTTCAGGAACACACCCAACAGAAAATGATTGCGCTACAGGAGGCCTTCAGCTGTTTTATTTAAATGTGAACATTTCTGGGTACAGTTGCCCTTCTACTTTACAAAATAAATATCTGTGACATGATAAAAGGAAGATTCAGGATGTTTACTATTGTAAGATCAGTATGGAGCTGTTAAAGCCAAAGGCAAGCAGAAATTTATCAGTTGGCCAAATAAAAGATTACCTCTCTGCATGCCTTGCCTTAATTCTGTCTCCAGATCCTCATGGCTGCAAAAAGCTACTGATACTTCACAGAAATGCCCACACACTTTTAGAGCTGGATGCTGGACACTTTTCCCAAACTGTTTTCACCAAGCCTGAACACATCTTTGCATGAAAACAACAGCTCAGTCCCTAGATCCTTTTTCTTCTCTATTTAGGTTGCAAATTTTGATATTTTTGAGATGGGGAAAGCTGTCTGCTAAAACTCATGGTAAGTGCATTGAATTTATTTTACACAGAACTCACTGACAGGTTTCAGGTAGAAATGCATCCTGTTCATTATCAAGCCAAAATTTTAATTGGTTGTCTTGGAGTAAAAGGCTTTTCTACAGAAAATGTTAATCTGTCTCCTATTGCAGTGTTTGGTCTGCTGTACAAATCAGGGATTTTCCAAGAGAATTTAGTGCACCACAGATGGATTACAGTGCCTGACACAATGTCTTCAAAAAATAACATGCTTTCACACTCTTAAAATAACACGTTTTCATAGTTTTGCTGCCCTTCTAGCTGAAACAAGGAGAAAGGAGTTTCTATTTTTCTTATACAAGCAATAGCACCCAGCTTGTGAGATTAGGTGAGATTAGTTGCTAGACTTTCAATTAAACAGAATCTAAGAGAAGGAGGCCCACAGATCCCAAAGAAATTTTAAATACCACTCAATATCATTCAAAATGGAGAAACCGAGGCAATTTACCTACTGTAATCCCATACCAGTGCTTTTCTGTTTTGCTGTAGATTACGCTGTCCATTCAACTACACTGTCAGCTATCTGTTATATCCAACTTCATATCTGATAACGAATAAACATCCATGTTTCTCATGCTTACCTTTGACCCTTTTAATTAAATCATCACTTTTTACCAGGTATCAGGTTATATTTTAGCACTTCGTTAATAAAGAGTTATAGGCTGCATGCTAATGAAACAGTATGTATGCTAATACAAAGACAAAGTCACTTCAACCTCACCTATGTTTGAATTTGAGAAAAACAGCAATGCCATTGAGAAGTTGTGATCTTATTAATGTAATCAAGTTACTAATACTGCAGCATGCCATGTCTCAACGAAAGACTTAGCCCTGATTATTGGGGGCTAAGATTTAAAACATATAGGAACCCAAATAGAAAAAGTTTTCTCTTTTGAACAAGTACTTTTATTCTTTTCTGAATTAGGTAAATTGGGAGAAAAATGTTCTGCTCCCAAAGGCCTCATCTTTACTAAGGAAAAAAGAGATTCTTTACTGCAAAAATATGAGATTAATGTATGAAGAGAAAGGCTGTACATACAAGTTAGCAGACTGATGTGTTCAGTGTGAAATCACTAGCTGCCTTGCCTCAAAGTTTTCTGTTTTGTTTTAGCTAAAATGGAGTAAAATGGAGTAAAATCCCCCTTACATTAACACAGTTAATGTCATTTATTCGGGTCTGATAAAATGCTTCTTTTCAGAGTCAGTATAAAAAGAAATCTGTGATTTATACTAGCATGGGTAGATTGCTCTTCATAAAAAGGACAGCTATAGTATATATACAGTTGGCTCTCTATCCTCTAGAAATAATTAAAAAAATAAAAATAAATTGAAAAAATTGAAAAAGAAAAGAAAGTTTCAAAATGTAATGATCAAATGTACTTGAAAACTGATTAGAAAGATTAAAGTTTGAAAACCTATATCTGGAGAAATATTCCCCTGATATATGTGCTATTAGTCCATTCAAATGCAATTGCTAAGATCTGAAAAATCTTAGAAATAAAACTTATTATTCCAGATGGTGAATGAAGCATAGTCCCGTCTATTCCACTTAATAACAACATACTTGTTGTGAAAAACATAGACATAAGTGAAAAACACAGCCATAGAGCAAAAGCTTTCATAAATATATAAAGACATTTGCACCTATAAAGTATATTTCAACATTGATCCTTACGAAATCCCTTGAAGGGAATTTGGATGTAGTAAATCAACAGAAAAATTCTTTTGTTGTGACTATTTTTTTGTACCTGTGACCACAGGGTGAGTGGGATGGTCGAGAGCAAAACAGGACTCTCAGTCCTCCATTCTCAATCCTTGACCTGTGGATAAAAGTGATCCACAGAGGTCAAGCATGTTCACAACATGAACATAACATCTTTGTTGATGAGAGTCCTGACTCAGACCTCTTCTCAGACCTCTACACTGAAATAATTGCTCTCTCTGGCTATTTTTAATGTGGATTCCTATTTCAAAATCAAAACAAGGCTTAACTTCCTGTTTATTATTATTCCCTTTCTTTACATTCTTCAGAAGAGATCTGTGCCTTTTTTACTTAATTGAATTATAGGCTTCAGTGAGTTTTGTAGTGATTTTTAAAGTATTTGTAAAATGCTTTTGCAAAAACTGAACTGAGATTCTGGTTTAAAGTTTCAGGCTGAAATCACTAAACTCTGTTTTACCGGATCAAAATGCGATCAGTTTGTAAACACTTCAGGGAAAGACCCTACAACAGTACAGATGGTAAAGCATTCAAGTAGCTCTGGAGTCTATAAAAATGATTCGTTTTTATTACTCAGCTATTTCACAAGTAATATGAAAATAGGTCTGTTTCTTGATGATTATATTAAGGATACTTGGAAGAAAGTAATAGGGCATCTTCTCATTATTGTTCATGAACTGATGTTCCTCAATTATATTCTTTTTATGTGAATGTCTTATTTTTCCCCCTTTTTAAGGGTGTAATTTCATCTTCAAGTGTCTTTTCCAAAGGGAATTAACACATATCATGCTTTTAGACAATGTACTGTCGCATAATTCATTGCTGCACTATCCTTTACTAGCAACCCAAAGTAGGAAATATATGCAGCCAAAGTGTAAAGCTTAACAGCTAGCAGGTTTCTATATTTACAAGAATCAAAGCAGTTAAATGACTCAGCTGGCTCCTAATGTGGGTTATATTTGAATTTGGGGAGGGTGTAGGGAAGAATGGGACATTATTGCTTTAACAAGGTTTACTGCTAAACTGAACATATGTTGCTCATAATGTCACTTTCTAAATCAATGAAATTATCATTATAGAACATGTCGACAAATTAGACATGTAAAGTGCAGGCTGTATGTGGGAGAGATGTAATTTGGCTCTATAAAAAGAAATTAAACAATAAAATATCAATGACAGATGTAGTTAGCTAAAGGTTTTGAGGTTTAAATACCAATTTGTGAAAAAAAATTATGCAGACCCAATCAGGGTACGAGATAAAAATACCAGCCTTCATGCAACAAGATGATAAAGTATTTGGACCAGATGTTCGGAGACCTTAGCTGTGCCCTTTATTTAACTGGCAAGCATGCTGGCAAGTTCTTAAATTTGTAAAATCCAAGTAATGAAGGTTAGCTCAGATGGAAGTAATAAAACAATCAAATATCAGGAGTCATTCATGTCTGTGCACAATAGATCATGCTACAGTTCTGAACTCCACATTTTAATATAACATCATAGGTTTTACAGAAATAGGCTTTTTGCATTATCTTTAAGAAACTTACCAAAGTATTTTTTTCTGTTCCAACTTTCAGTTCTCAAAGCAAATGCAGGAATTGAATGCATCTGATACATTTTAGATCTTTTTCCCACATGTTTGTAGATTTTACAGCTCTCGAGTCTCAGCTAAAAATCTGTGTCATAACTCCTGGGTTATAGCTTTGTCTCACAGCTGGTGTAAGGTTGTGGGCAAGGTGTTTAATACTAAACAATAAAACGTCTGTACATTCAAAGATTGTCTTGCAGGTTAGGAGTTGACTTCTGTTTTAGATTCTTCTATTGACTTTGTGAGGTGATCAATCATTTTGTGCCTTGTTTTTTCCTATTCACAAGTAGTGTGACACAAACTAGTCTTTTATCTTATTTTGTTTGTTGGGCGTAGACACATTTTTAACTACATTGGAGCTGCCGTGCACACCCCTGTTGTGGCAGATCAATGTCGTTACCCTCAGTCATGTGTATGGAGTCCTGGCTGGACCATGTTACAGCTTCTATGTGACCCTTGCACCAAACTTTCTTTTCTATAGGAAACAAGGGAGTAGATGTGGGGAAAGGCATTCACACATGTACAGGTCTTACCAGAGTCTGAACTGAGGACATATCCCGAACTCAGAAATATTGGATACTTGCCTTTGATGCAGCCACTTTGCTTGGACAGTGCCTAGCAGACATGGCCCTGATCTTGTTTAAGCCTTCAAGACATTGCCATAATATAATCAGCGGCAATTCTGGGGGCATAAATAAAAGATAACATTTATAAGGTTTTCAGAGGGATGACAGTGTGTGCATAAAACATTTGAATACCACAGACGGAGCAGATGAAAAGGGATTGAGCTGTAAAGAAAAATCATGCCTTGATGGGCTGATGTAGTTTGGCAGTAGAGGATTGGATGCATCTGATCAATGTATGATTCTACAGCATACAGAAAGCATGTGAGCTATCCATCCCTACTCTTCACCACCGTAATAGACAATAAAGAAAAAGATGCTTTTCAGGCACACTTTCTCACTTCTGAAAATAAATCTTTAAAACAGGTTAATATTAGCTGCAACCTAAAAAGCCTGTTCCTCACCATTAACACTGGAGAGAGCCTATGGTGATGTGGACATCTGCTGGGTAAACATGAAAAGGCAAATGAAATGTATCCCAGCCACAGTGACCATCAGTCGGTAGCATTTCAGCCTGCCTTGGTACTAAAAACCCCACCTCAGGAAGCATTAAAAACAGTCAGAATGTTAGAGAAATAAATAAAAATAAAGAAGAATATTACTAACATGAAAAATCTCCTGTTTCTTATCAGAATCGTGGTTTGATCTTCCCCACAACTTAGGAAATTAAATCCAGCAATATGAGTAGGAGAATATGCTCTTGTGTACCCTGTTGCTCTTGTGTAATGTTCTTTGAAATATGGGTTTCAGCACTTCTGTTACCATGGTGTCACTTTGAAAACACTTGTAAGGCTGCTAGGGACATCAGAACTTGATTAATTAATCTCTACAGAACGCTTTGAGTTTCCCTCGGTGAAAGATACTCAGGGTTACTTTCTTTGGCCTTCTCTCATGAGGAGCAGTACCTTCAAAAAAATGAGCAAAGGTACGTGAAAATTATTATTTGCCTGGAGGCAAGTAAAGTCGTCCTAAAAAAAATGAGTTTTTGTAAACTCACTTTGACCCTACTTTTTTTCCAATTGCCCTTTAAAGGGCAGATCCCAGCCCTATTCAAATGACTGTCCTCACTGATTACTCTTTAGTGCAAATTCTTACTCATTCTGGGCAAGCAGAGGACAGGGCTTTCATTATTTAAAAGCACTTGAATGAACTGAAATACCTTCTTTTAAGTGATTGAGTGTAGAAGAGAGACAGGACTTGCGGGTAGAAGCAATGTCTTTTCCTAGACAACCCGATAGATGTGAAAAGAAACGGACATGCTTTCAGGGGCTTTTGTCCTGGAAGGATTGTCGTTTTGTTGTTTTTTTGTTGGTGGTGATGGTGTTTTTTTTCCCAACACTATCAGTTATTTTCATAAAAGATATTACCTCTCCCTATAAACCTTGCCTCTCTCCTCCTTGTGTTTTTATACTAATCATCCTTTTTTTCTTGTTTTCGAAGCTATATGGATTTTGAAAGAGTCCATATCCATCTTATGCAGTTTCCAAGTGCTTAAAATGCTCTGCCTGTAGAATTTATACTGTATATGGAGAGCTCTCAAAGAGCGGCACTTGCATAACTGCTCGATTGAATATCTTGTTTTCCACATGTAAGCCCAACAGGCTGGAAATCGGGACCGCAGAGAAATACCTGCTTTCTGAAAATCATGAGCCTTTTTTTCCCCTCCCTAATTAATTGCTTTGCACCACTAGGGAGTTGTGCTAGAGATGACAAGTTGCACCAAAGTATATCAGTACAGCTGAAGGTGGATCATGCTCTGCTGAAACCTGGGCTTGTCTTGGGGTTTATTGAGATCCCACGCTCGCTGCTAGCAAGGATATTTGTGAGCTTGGCATATTTTTATTCCCAAAATTGTGCTGGAAGTATATTTAATTGTTTTTGTTCTTCCCTGGACATGATTAGAAGAATGTTCACTTTTGTCTCTAAGATGACACAAAAAGAAGAAAGCTTCCGGTTATTCATACTGAACTTTCCAATCACTCTGTTTGGCTACACAAACTGAAAATTAGCTACAGTTCTTTAGAAGAAGGCAAAACTACCTTGCCTATTGAACTGATTGAAAATAGCACCTGTCTTGTTTTACCCAACTTGAACTATGTTTTTACCTGATAATTGAGGTTAGTTCTACTGTGCCCTTTCCCAAACTGTCAGGGCACTGCTTCACCAAACCAATTTGACCAATCTGCGGCAGAAAGATTATGCCTAGAAGGCAACTACTCCCCAGAATTGACTGAGTCTGATAGTCTTAGTCCAGAGGAAAAATAAGCAGAGAGATATCTGCCATCACGTCTTGGAAGCTATCCAATTAGAGATGAAATATGTTTTCAAGCTATATGAAATCTCAAGACATCACATCTGGCTCACTGAAACAGTAAACTCTGGTGTCTGGAAGGTGTTCTGCCATTCTATCATCTCCTTTTTTCATCTCTGGGCACTGACTGCTGGCTTCTGGACAGACCTTTGGTTGGAGCCAGCATGCTTTTAACATCTGACCAAAGAACTTCAGCAGAAAGCACCAATTTCTTACTACATCTCCACGGCACTTTTTTTCAGTCAGAGAATATGTTTTGTAGACACTAATGGCAGAATAGATAAACTTCTCTTTTCACTGAGGCCTACCTAATATTTTAGGTTCTTGAGAAGGACTACAGCATGCAAGTGTCCAGTAATGTAATTTTCTGCAGCTATAAAACAATATTTTTTAGAATAAATCTGGGAGTGGAGTTCAATTAGAACTATTAAAACTTTTTGAAACTTTTTTTTTCAATGGAAAGCTATTTCTAGTAGATTTTTTCTAGCTAGAGATGGAATGTACCTCTTTGGTAAAATTGCAAGGTTTGGCTGCATGGAAGAAAATCAGTTTTGTTTGTTTTGTTTTGTAGCTATGAACTGTAAAATACAGAAAAACTTCCCAAAATACTTTAATTTCTGTGATTATTTTTCCTCAAGGCAAACAAAATTATTTTCTGGCCAGCTTTCCTTATGCTATGTATTTTGCTTAATAGATTGTACCAGACCTTTCTCCCATAAGCTACATAAGAAAATGTAATCTGCTGGCAAAAATTTAGGCAGCTGGCCTCAGTGGGACATCTTCCTTGGTCATGCCTTTGAATCTAAACACTGTTGACAAAAGGCAGCGGTGAATAAGTCACCCTTTTCACATTGGGCTCCAGTTACATCTGTTGCTTTTTGAGGGAGGGCGTTTGAATTTTGCAGACAGTCCTTGGGCAGCTGTTAAGTTTGTAGCCATATCTGAGTCTGAATTCTCATGAATTGGAAATGCTTAAACTCCGCTATGATTCCCATATCCCGCATCTATGGGAACCATGAGAAAACTTAGACTGATTGATTAGACTCTGTGAGTCACCTTGCTTCTGTCAGGGATGTGAATCTGGAGATCCAAAATAAGCTTCCTTCAGATAGGGGTTCACAAGAGAATTTTCTATGGTGTTTAATAATATGACTGTGCCCAAAGAAAACCAGGAAATCACACACTTTCTCTTGTCTGACATTAATAAAATTAGTTTGCCTTCAGAGTAATAATGAAATGTTTCTCAAAGGAAACTAATTTTACATGTATTTTTTTAATTTCTTCTTTTGAGTAGACTATTTTCTGCATATTCCACTGATTATATTTATAAATGTTACACTGTTTTGAAATCTAAAATTAAATGGTTTTCAGGCATAAAAATGCAAAATCTGATAATAGCATCTTGTTCCATTTTTCTCTCCTTCATCCTTAGTCCCATGAAACCAGAATGTTAGGAGTTATTAATTCCCTGTTATTTATTGGTTATCTAAAAGCTCCATCCTTCTTGTGATATCTTAATATATTAAGTGTTTTCTATGGAAATGATTTAAGTATTACAGGCAGAAGATTGTGATACTGCTCAAGCAGTTCCAAAACATGTGATCTCCAAGGAAACAGAGATCCTATTACCAGACCTGTTCCTACAGAAATTATCAACAGAACAAGATGCCATTGACTTCAGTAGGACTATTTCTAACATGTAAAGTTCACTATGTGAATTATGCCTAATTGTCTTATTTTTAAGCATATTAAACCATATACAAATTTACCACAGCAACATGAATCTTGGGCTTTTTAAATTCTCAAGAGAGCTAGCAATATGACAAAAATACAGTTTTACAGTGGAAGATCAGTTTCAGGTGCAAAAGCATCTATGGACTCTGAATGTGACCTGTCCAGGCATTGCAGGGGTAAACTGGTTTTGGTTAGCTTCGTGATTTGTGTCTGAGTCCACCTTTGTCCCAAAGAAACGTCAGAGACTCTCCAAAGGTAAGGTAATAAACACATTTCAGCAAGCATTTTTACTATAGTAAGGAGGGAAATGCAAAATAAATGATGAATTCTACAACCCTCTTTGACCTTATGGACAAACTTCTTAGTTAAATATGTGGATTGTTATTCATATTTCCATTGAGTATACACAAGCTTGGTTGCTGCTGTAACAAGTGCCCCTTGCCCCTTCACAGGAGGTCTGGAACAGTACAAGAATGTGCAGGCAGGTCCTCAAGGGCTATGGTAGTGCTATAGCTATAGGACATCTTTGCAAAATCATCAGCGGGAGGAGAGGGGCATAATTTTCCAGTGCTTAGCTGAACTGGGACCTGTATGAGCTTGTTTCCAGGTGTTTTTTTTTCTTAGTTTCTCTCACATGCTACAGTATATTGGCTTTCCAAAATCCTGTTGTATTAGAAGTATTGCAAATGATGTCTTAAATATCACTGATGGCTCCCTGAGGTATATTCTCTGTTAAAATGTTCAGTCTGATTTAAATGACCAAAGCTATAGAGCTCCTGCCAGCTCCCAGAGGAAAGCTCTTCAGACTCTAACAGATCTCACCTAGCAGTCAGCAAGCCTCTCTTTTAATTTTGTCCTTCTTTTACTTGCAGCCACTCTTGCACCCTAAGCATGCCATTTGCACTTTCTCTGTGTTGTGATATGGCTTAGGATACAAATGACTTTCCATTGGTTTTGTCTAGCCTTTTGTTCAGAAAACATGAGGATAGAAAACATGGCAGAAAAAATGTTATAGTTTTTATAGCTAAGCTTTAGAGGTATTCCCTAAATCTTCTTCCTTACTCTATTTTTACTATTTCCTGTTTTAATTGTCTTAACATGGATAGCCAAAGACAAGTACTAATCCTATCAATTACACACTGTAAATCCTACTACCATTGCTCAGGTCAAATTTGAAGTCTTGGTTAGAGATTGCCTTTAAAGACCTTTTAATGAACCATATCAAAGGCTAGAAGCTCTTAATTTCTGAAAGTTGAATTGAAAATTGAGGGAAGAATTCTAAAATCTGTTGTTGCTGGATTTTTGTGATTTTTATATATATTTTTTAAGGTAATTCTTCTGGCACTGTGATTTTATAAACGGGCTGGGAGATTTAGAAGCTTAAGTTTATAAAAGCATTTAATGAAGGCAGCTTTACATTAAAACGAGACTATTTGCTCTGGAAGAAAAAATTTAAGTCATACATCTATTTTATGATATTTTAAGTGAGTCAGTTTTGATACTATAGGCTTTGGATAGACTGAAATTAAATTGTAAGCAAGAGAATATGAAAAATACAACTGTGGGTCTTGAGAATATTGGCTGTGGATTTCTAGGCTATCTTTACCTTTTACGGGACTTTTGTGGTTACAAAAGCATAGGCAGTAAGAGTTTAAGCATCCATGCAAGAGCAAAACATCTTAATCACACGCATATTTTAGATATCTAAGATGACATTCAAGTTTGTATCAACCCACATTAAGATAAGGAACAAGGTTTGGCTTTGCTGGTCTGAAGAAGGCAATCTACATCCAAAGATCTGCCATCAGCATAAAATGGGAGTCATCCAATATTGAGTTTATATATTTTTCTCCTGGCTCTGATCTGTCTTTCCTACGTCAGCTGTAAACTTCAATGAAAGGGTTCTATTTGAATGTGTGTGCCTGGCACAAGTTATTTCTCATTTTGGACAGCACTTTTGGATGCTAACATAATGCATTAATGACTCACCTTCAAATGGAAAATGTTCTGCTTCAGAAAGCACGGTTGATTACAACGCATACTATACTGATCCCGGACAAGTCTTGCCTCTCTCTAAATAGGGTTCAGATAAAGTAAAGATGAAAAATCCCAATGGTAGAGGAGGAAAACAGCATTTGACAGAGAACATAAGGCTGTACGCACCTCCCGTATAGCACCAATAATATGATGACGCCAACATTTTTTCCTTAGTATTTCTCAGCCCTGAGAGCTAATCCTGCAGGAAGTTAACACCTTGATTTTAACCATGCTTAGTGCCTTAAAAGATGAGGCACATTTGAATAAGATTTAAACACCCTTATAAAACAGTGTAAATGTAATCGTTGCATGTGACAATCAGTCATGATAAAATAAACAGAAGAGATTTATTCTTTAAAGAGAAGAGATTTTTCCTGTTACATTCAGCTTTAATACATTCAGTCAGCATTTCCACCTCAAGTCTTTGTACTTTTATTTCAGTTATGAAATAGCTGCTGTTTCAAGAACATACGCTTCAGCAAAACATACAGTCAGAATAACTTTCATGCAGTAAAACCAATTTGACTTGTATGGAACTGAAATGCAAATAGGTAATGGTAGCATTAGTCAGGATGTTTGTCTATGCATGACAGTTGCATTGTAGCCCCTGTGATGAAGTGAAAGAGCATGGCATTGTCACCTGCCTGTTTCTTCATCCATCATTAGTTAGGCTAAAATTGGTTAAGGTGTCATATATGCTGACTGATGTAGAAGGATGCTGTTCAGAGTTGGTTGCTATGGGTCCCAGAGTCACTAAATCCCTTTTTATTCCTATTCATACTCAGGGTCTATAAGAGGTGCCTTATCCCTTTGTTAAAAACTACATGCTGGTGCCAAAACCTACAGAAATGACAGAAATCATGTCTCTGAATAACTGTAGGAATCTCAGATATGTATTCTGCAGTACTTTAAAAATAAATAAATAAATAAATAAATAAATAAGGAAAAACTAGTATTTCCTCTCCTTTTTAGAGAATATACAGAATGTAGTGGGATTAAGAACACAGTTTCTGTGTGATATACCTCACAAGATTTACTAGTGACTGTAAGCTTTCAGTAACTATTATACCTCCGTAGTACTCTATACAAAGCTCTCATAAATCAAAAGGAGTCTTTGAGATTTAAGACTGGTTAGCTTAAAAAGAATGGTTCAGAAGAAACACTTCAGTAAGGAATTGTGAGACAAAGTTAAACTACTGTAAGGGGTTCAGTTTCTAATGAAATACTCTAATATGTATACAATTACTGTCTATAGTAAAATCATGCTGTTGGTCTTTGAGACAGAGACAATGGTATTTCTTTTCTCCAGCTTCTCATAGTACCTAAATGAGATCCATCTTTTATTTGAAGCTTATTTTTGTTGGGAATTTTCTGTTTTCCTTATTTTTTGATTTGGGGGTGGAAATCTGGGTGCATATGTACATTTTAAGGAAATAAAGAACAAGCTGTTTTATTTACTTTACTGATATTTGGCCTTTTCTATGGTTTCTGTTACATGCTCTTGCTTAAGATCAGAATTTTCAAGTATCATTAAAATCGGTATGTGCTTGTTATACAAAGCATAGTGTGTGTTCAGAATATAATGCTTTTGCAACTCTAATTTGTCCTGTGCAACCACTACAGTGCAACAGTCTTCACAATCTCCACATGCCAGATATCAAAGTTCATTTGACTTGCCATAGAGTAAGATGTTGGAGGGCAACAAAGCTGGTAAATGGCTGGAAGGCATGTCCTGTTGAGGAGAATCTGAGAACACCTGGGCTCTCTAGTTTGGAGAAAAGGAGGCCAAATGCAACCTCACTGTTCTCTGCAACTTCCTGGGGAGGGGAAATGGAGAGGGAGGCACTG
Source organism: Anser brachyrhynchus (assembly GCF_964034855.1). Lineage (NCBI taxonomy): Eukaryota > Metazoa > Chordata > Aves > Anseriformes > Anatidae > Anser > Anser brachyrhynchus. The sequence continues at coordinate 5,971,994 of NC_137694.1, forward strand.
ACCTCTTCACTGTGGCCACCAATGACAAAACATGTGGGAATGGCATAAAGCTGCACCAGGGGAGGTTCAGACTGGATATTAGGAAAAATTTCTTTACTGTGAGGGTGGTTGGAACTGGAACAGGCTTCCTTGTGAGGTGGTTGATGCCCCATGCCTGTCAGTGTTCAGGAGGCATTTGGATAATGTCATTAATAACACAGTTTAACTCTTGTTTAGCTCTGAAGTGGTTAGGCTGTTTGACGAGATGATCTTTGTATGTCCCTTCCAACTGAAATATTCTATTCTGTTCTGTTCTGTTCTGTTCTATTCTATTCTATTCTATTCTATTCTATTCTATTCTATTCTATTCTATTTTATTCTATTCTAAACTGGAATCAAAAGGAGAAGTAATAAACCTGCAGACAGGAGAAACTGGTATTCTTTTTGTATAGAAACCATCTCTTTTCAATATTGTTACTGTTCTTATTGTTTTCATTACTATCTCAACATGTTCTTCAGGGCATTACAACTAAGAATTTCATAACATATATAATGCTGTATGTGAAGTATTACAGTGAAGAGTTATACCACATCAAACATTTCTGAATCTATTTCTTACAGGCATCATTTTAAATTTATAGTTCCATTACTTCCAACTGGGTTTGCAGATTGACTACTGGTTTATGAAGTATTAATTCTTGTTTTATTTTAAAAAATACTGCTTTCTTAGTTAAAAAATCAATATATACAATAACAAACATTTCCCACTGGGTTACAAGCAATTAGAATCCACCAAGAGAAAAGTCATCTGTCAATTGCAAACATTGTACTTAAAAACAAATCCTCAGTGCTGTCTGACTAAGCCAATGTTTAAGCAAACAAATATATTCAAATATTCAAAGATATAGTTGATGTAGTAACACTTTTTGCTGAGCTTATTTCAAAAATCGTTGCAGTGTAGTAAACAGAACACCCCCTAAAACAGAGATTAAAACAAGTGATGATAGAACTGCATGTAAATGACAAAATAACCACAGGTATATGAGTCTTTATTTCTGAAAGAGACCATATTGCACAGTAAACACAAGAAGTGGAGGTCAGGTAGCAGAAGAAAAAAAAAAAAAAGTTTAAATAAAAAATAACAGGATGTTGCCAGTCTGCAGTATGGTCACAGTGTTTGACAACACTCAGATCATGCACCAGTCCAATAATACCTCCCTCTTACAAAAATATTGTATATTATAGATGTATATTATATACAGACATGATGTTATGCATTTGGCTGCATATTATTGATCAGAAGAGTTAAGGACAAACCATAAGATTTACTTTTTTGTTGTTTTTTTCGAGTCTATAAGGCACAACTGAGTCACATTTTCATGGTTTTCTTCAAAGCCTTATGGACCTGAAAATTCATAGTTTTAATAAATGATGAGTTTCTCTCTGTTTTCATGTGACTCACATTTAAATCACAGGACTTGGCAAGATTGCTACAAATTTATAGGCATGAGTAATAAAGATCAGAAGGAAGGTCCCTAAATTTGTTGTTTTGAAAATGTCTTGGCCTTTAAATGTATACACTTTTATTTAGGAATCCCAGAACTAAGACTTTTTTTTTTTTTTTAATCAAACTGTCAAACCCAAGGATCCCAGTCTCTGAAATGGTGCTAAATGCCCAGCACTGAAGTCTGTACTGAATGGTCAAAGGCAAACCTGCTTGGCATAATCTGTATGCACTGCTGCTGCTCAATTGGCACTGGCAAAGAGAGGTTACATTGCCCGCTGTTTGGTTTAATTGGAGTTAAGTAGATCTATTATGTCAGTGTGCCCCATACACTAGCTGTTTATTTTGATTAATGCATGCATTTCTGTGAGTGAAATGTGTGTGTGAGAGAACAAAACTTTTAGAAGACATAAGTGAACAGTAAGAAGATGTTATATAGACTAAACTTTCCCAAGAGTTCAGTGTATTTTAATGTCTCTCCCTGGACGGGGTATCCAATTTCAGACTCCTTGATAGATTTGCTGCTCAGGATGAGAAGTACTCAGAAAATTGATATTTCATAAGATGGGTTCCTAGGATCTGAGGCACTCAAAATCACCAGTCTGGCTTAAATTTTTTTACTTCTAATTTGGGACAAAAATAATAGTGAATAATCTACGGGTGGGCATTTGACCAAGAGGGATGTAAGGAATTGAATTGGGCAGTTTAATAGAATAAGATTTGAAATAAGGCAGGGAAAGAAGCAGCTGGGAAGAACTTTCTTGAATTTGCTCAGAGGGATATACAGGCTGCAGGGGGTATTGTGATGGGGGAAAGAATAAAGGTTAGGGCAGAAAAAGGAGGAGAAAGACGCTTTCTTCTGCAAGTATCAGATTAGCAGATAGTGATGTAGTTTCAGAGCTGTCATCTTCTGGACTGTAACAAAAAAGGGGGGTTGCTTTGATAGTCTCACAGGGGTAGAAACAACTCTCCTGGAGAACACAAGGAGTAGATGAACGTAATTGAAAGGAAAATGTAAGAACCAGGACAAAGGCTTTCCAGGCAAACTCCATGAAGGTCAGGTAAATTCAAGTCCTTTCCAGTGCCAGCTTATTCTTCCTGGCAGTTACAAAGAGAACCTAGATGACTCGTTTATGCTAAATGCTTAAAACCAAGGCATCAACCCTACACCATCTGTGAATGTTACTGACCATGTGTGCTGCAGGAAATGGTTGCACTGTGGCCTCAGACTGAAGGCTATTTAGAGAAAGTCCTTTTGTGATCTTACTGCACTGAAAATCTCAGGGAAATGTCATGCCCTCAGCAGCCAGGATCCGCTCAGAACTTCATACAGCCACACCAACCACATCTTCTGATGAGAAACAACGCCACAGGGATTACCTCGGGGAGGTTGTTCAGGAGGTTAGGACAAAAAGAGGCAAGTGCTTATTAGAAAATAAGAATAACAACCCAAGTTGGGATAATGGCTCATAAGCTTTCAAAGTTTCTAAATGCTTATCCTAATGAAAATTGAACCTCTGAACCTTCTGAGGTTAACTTGTCTCCACTTATAACATCATTAGGAGATAATGTCAATGAAATGGAACATTGTCACAGGACAGCAGTTTCCCATTGCTAAATAAATGCTGAGCCAAGGCCAAGATATTCATTTTCAAAGTGGGAGATATTTACCCTGTAAACATGTTCTGTTCCAGTGATTTTATGTCTGTTACACCAAATTGCTAACGAGGTAGCTGCTGCCTGATGCATGTGGTTAAGCTAATAAGAGTTTATCCATGTCCTCCTATTGAAAATATGTATTTTTATTGGATTAGAGAATATATTAGTTCAATATATCAGCCAATATGAAAAGGTTGATGCATTCCTCTGCAGTTTCTGGTATACAACCTACTTAAGTGATTCCTCAGTGTAAACAGTTGGAAAGCCCTGGTGTCATTCAACAGCTATAGAGCTATAAATGACTTGTCTTGCAAAGCTAAAAACTTGACATTTGTGATGCAGCACTAGTACTGAAGACAGAAAACAAAACTAGACAATCATGTTAATTTCAACGAGACTTGTAGAATGGTGCCAAAGGAATACGAACAGGTTTTTGGCAATACAGTGAAGGGGAAAGGATGTCTGGGCCAAGGAGCTGCACTTTGTGTGGATCCAAAATTTCCAGGTATGAACCTGAGCAGATACAGGAATTTGCAGAAGGGCACATCTCGTCAAAAAAGCATGGGCAGCATGTATCCCAGGAGAAGGGCATGGATGCAAGTGCAATTGTAGATAGTTTTAATAACTACACCTATTAAAACAAATCTGTATCAGAGCCATAGACTGATTTCTCTCCTGCTTTGATAATCACAGCGCTTGATTGTGGACCACCTGGAGAAAATACAAAAACTATCTGTTTGCTATAAAAATTTCTCTGTGTTTTTGTTTTTGTTGTTGTGGTGGTGGTAGTGGTGGTTTTTTGTTTGTTTGTTTGATTGTTTGTTTAATTGTGTTCATGTTCAAAGAAATCAAACCTTAAATTAGGAAGTTCTAAAATTTGACATTCCTCCTTTCTGGCCATATACTGAGAAAAGCCCTAAAATTATCACCTGGAAAATAATTTTTAGAGAGAAAAAATCCCATATAAGATGCTCACTTTCCCAAAGGCACTGAGATTTTAAGTTACATTGAAGTTAAATATTTGTTATTTCAAGGGTTAAAGTGTCCTTAATAATTCTGTGGATCTGGAACCTCATGCCTTAAACTTATCAAATCACGGTTTCTTCAATACTTAGAGCATATTACACAGGCTTGAACTGGAAATTGTGAAAAATGCTGACTGTTATGGAATGCTTATATACTGCAGTAAAGCATCTCTTATTACTTACACCTATCTTCCACGCTATTTTTACAATAAGGGCTTTTCCTTGGGCCAGAAATTTGTATAAAATAACCTAATAAAACCATTAACATATTGTGTAGAATTTATAGCACGATATTCCAGGTTTTTCTGCTGGGAACCCCTTCTCTACTCTTTAGAGAAACTAGGATATTTTAGTGCTTCGGAAATAAGGCAGTTTTGCGAGCACTAACCACAAAGGCACGCTGTTATGACTTACTGCATTTTGTTTTCCCGCTTTTGTTTTGAAGTTTCTCAGTGCTTTATTCTGTTCTGAAAATGCTAAAAATAAAGGGAGAAGGAAATAATAATAATAATAATAATAATAATAATAATAATAATAATAATAATAAAAGCATTTTCCAAGAGCAATGCTAAGCAATGCTAAAGGGAGTCTATATTCTGAGAAGCCTTGCTTTTCAGCATATAGCCTTAGCTGCATGACAGTCCTTCCTTAGACCACATATGTTGATGATGATAAGCTCTACAGTTTCCTCCATATTCAGGCTACCTCAGCCTGCTGTTTCTGTAGGTTTATTTCAATTCATTTTTATATAGCCTTGGAGCAGATGTCATCAGGATCCAATAATCACAGTTTATTGGGTGGACAGAAAGCAGGCAGTGAAGTCTCTATTGGGATCTTCAGCATCAATTTATGAGGTGCATTGCAAAACTAAAATCCATCTGATATCCATCAGCTTAGCTATAAATGTAGACATAATGATTCTGTCCACTTATTTTCAAATCAATTTAACATAACTATCTCCCAGAATTAGGAGACATGGATCACTGAACACTTTAGGCACTAATATAGTGGTTTCTACTCACCAATGTCCAATTGCCCTGATTATTTTAGTGTCCCACTCCTGTATTCACTCCACGTCATTAACAACTATCAGAAAGTGTAGATTTTTGCTGTTCAGGTTTCACTAAACAATCCATGCAATTTAAAGAGCGAAAAATACAAAATATTTTATTATAAACCATTGCAATTGATAAGAGCTTAATGCACCAGAATGCTTAAAATGGTTTGGTGCTTTGAGGAGAAAAATGTCAGTAATTTAAATTTTGGAAATTTAGACTGATATGTTCATGGAAATTTTTGACTGAATATAATGTAAATTTCATAAGCAGAATTGAACCCTGTTTTGATTACATTTTCTTTTAGTTTTCACCTATGTCTCATCGGCTTTGCTAGAATATAAGTGGTTTGCATCAAAATGGTTATGTTGATGGTTGAAATGGGGACAAATCTTAAGTTAGGCAATGTATTAGTGGAATTTATTTCAGAATATAAATATGCATAGCAACATTTCGGTGTACACATTATTCCAGGGAAAAACTCAATCCACAACATGTAAGGAAACAATTGAGATATTAAGCTGGATGCATTTTAACACAGAAGTTTAATCTGTATTTTCTATGTTTATTTATTGGGAAGGCTTTAGTATGAATAAGATGTTCATCTGATCAAATGCAATGATGCAATTAAATTGCTTCTTGTTGAAACAGGTTTTATAGTGCTTATTAAAAATAAATATAAATAAATGTTTGAAGAAATGTGTTCAGAAATGCCTTTTGATATTAGATGGAAATATTTTAGTGCATGAAATGCATTAACTCTTTAAATATGGCACATGAGTGTGTTTAGCACGCCACAACAGATTATTATAAACGCAAGTTACATAGCTCATTTGGCTTTTTCAGAGTTTTTGTCCGAAACCTCATGAATATATATATATTCGATATATATTCATACATATTCTATATATATATGTAATAATATTATATATATATATATATATATATTCATGAGCTTTATCAGAAATATCAAAAATATCCAGGTCAGAGACAGAATCCAGATATGGTATGAGCATATACTGTTATACAATCAGGCAGTCCAAGAAGAATAAGCAAAGACTTGTTTTGCTACCAAATGGAGTGGGAAAGCTATGGACAGAAACAGCAGAACAAGCCACAGTGCCCAATGCTTGTTTAGTTTCTGTCTTCACTAAAATATTGATGTGATCAAATGGCATGATTAAAGGGATGAACATAGGAGAAAAACTAGGGCTAAGCAAGGAAAGTACTTCTCTTAGTTGTATATTTCCATGGCCACTGGGCCTCACGGTATCCACCAGAAGGTGAGTACTATCAAAGAAAGAGAGCTGTCAAGACAATCTCAGAGATGTTACTGGTTATCTTGGAAAGCTTATGGGGAGGTTCCAGAATACTAGAAAGTGCAATTATTGTGCCTATCTTTTAAAAAGTGGGAAAAGGAGGATAGATTTGTCAGCTTAGCTTCAATTCCTAGAAAAATCCTGGAGCAAATAACCAAGCAAACAATTTGTAAGCCCCTAGAAGATAACAAAAAGATGAGTGACAGCCAACATGGATTTGTCAGAAACAAATCTTGTCAAATCAACTTCATTTCCTCCTATGACAGGGTAACAGGCTTTGTATATAGGGCAAAAGCAGTAGATGCTATATGTCTTGACTTCGGGGAGGTTTTTGACAACGTCTCACCTGACACTGTCATAGTAAGGAAGGGAAATATTGGCTAGAATGAACTACTGTAAGATGGGCAGAGAAATGTCTGGGAATGTGTACTGAAGGACTATAGAGGAAAATAAAGTGTAATTATTAAGATAGAAGATGCCAAGTAACTGAAAAGAGTTCTAACTGCTTGGGATGGTGAGAATTCAGAATGAGCTTCACAATGTGTAAAAACAGGGTGAAACATCTCATATGACTTAAGGGAACTAACCAGCAGCTCTGCTGGAAAAGAACAATGATGGTGAATATGATCAGAGTGGATCCCTGAAATGAATACGATCAGCAAAGTGACACTTTTGCAGAAAAGCCAAATGCTATTCTGGAATGTACAAGCAGGAATAATATCTTTAAGATACATGACATAATCTTTCTGCTCTATTTGGTATAAATGAGGCCATAGTTGAAGCTCACTGTACCCTCTGCAGATCACATTTCAAGAAAGATTTGGGTCAGCTAAAGACAGAGCAGAGTGATTAGGGGTGTAGAAACATGAACTATTAGAAATAAAAGAGCTGAGATTGCTTGTTCAAGAGAGGACTGAGTAGAGAAAGGAAAAGTAGTCTTCAAACACAGAAAATATTGCTGAAAAGAAGGAAAGATCGAATTGTTCCACATACCTATTTTGTATGTGACAAAAAGTAATGAGATCTAAATTGCAGAAAAGGATATTTATGTTAGACACTGGAAGAAATTTTTAATGGTAAGAACAATTAAGCACAGAAATAGATTGCCTGAGAAGGCTGTGAATCTCCATCACTGGAGACTTTAAAAGCAGTTTAGATAAACATATGTTAGGAATAGTTCAGAAAAAGCTGATGATGCCTGGGGCAAAAAAATGACCCCTTGATTTTCTTTACACCCACTCTTTCTTTAATTCTCTGAAACATTAATATCATGGTAGACAAAGGTTTGTTATTCAGAGTTGCAAGGATGAATGCATTTGTTAATGATGAGCACGATGGATAAGCAGGACATTGGCAGATGACAGGATTTTCTCTAGTTAAAGTTTAATCAGAGAAACTTTTGACAGTATTAAAGGGGAAGAATAATAACAAATATAATTCAAAATACTTATAGACACTCCTGGATAAGTTAGCGAACAAACCAAAACTAGGTGACTTTGCAAACAAGACAGGAAAGACCTGTTCAGCCCTCCTCAATGGTGAAAATAAGCATGAAAGAAAGGAATCCACTCTAACACTTATAATGCTATTAGGTAAAGACAAAGGATTTTACTGATTTTTTTTAAACATGGATTGTTAGATGAATTTGAGACATTCCTTAGTAGAAATACAGAATTCCAAATTTATATTATTTTCCAATTACATAGGAACTGAATGACTAGATTGGTTAGAGATGAGAGGGGAATATTAAAAAGCTAACAAAAATAATGGTATACCAGAAGTGTGCTCTGCTTTAGAATTCAAGATCACATAAGCACACAACATCATTTTTGTGGTCTAAAATGATGACAGAAACAAAGCCCTAGAATATCCTTAATTGGAAATTTTTGAGGTTACCTGTCATCTCAAGTAGTCTGGCTTGGAGACAGGTGTACAGTCATCAGAAGAGCAATAGAGAACCACTCGGAAATAGGTAGTGTGTTTGGAACTCTAGAAGACCTTTCCAGTTCTCTGTACAATAAAAGCTTCTATTCTGGTAAAGGGTTTCCTTCTCCTCCATTAGTAACTGTGCACCATTATCAACCATCAGAGCCTACAGTGGGAAATTATTCCCTTCCAGCCATATGATTGATTTTAATCTGCTTACTAGTCATTAACAACTGTTTCCTGAAGCATGTTTATATAGGCAGGTTTCACCTAGTGACATCAGGTTCTACTTTTCAGGGAAACTCATAGCATCAGATATGAATTTATCGTAATTTCTGAGTTAACCAAGGTGTTATTTGGAGACTTTGCCATGATGTCAAACCAAAGAAAACCTATGTGCACTGAGATGCCAGTGATTTCATGTAAAGAATACTGTCTTCCAAATCAACAAAGAATGAATCTGTTCTCCTAATTTCACAAAACATTATACAACACTGCTAGTATTGCTTGTTTGTTTAAGATGAGGAAGCAAGACCTTCCTACATGCCTAGAGTGTCAAGGAAAGAAGCATCACTGTTTATATTTCTTATCAAAATACATTTGTCTTGTGTCAATACAAAAGGATTGTTGCATTTCCCCCAGTTGCAGTTGTCTTCACTAAGTGGATAATTGTGCCTCAGAGTCTCTACACGGTGTTGCTGTTCTTCAGTATATAAACTGGTACACAGATAACTAAAAGATTATCTACTTTCATGGCTTAGGTTTAATCATAAAGGAAAGAAATTGCTTGCACAATATTTTGAGGAGGAAAAGTTATTAACAGAGTTTAAAGGTGTGACTTGTTGAAATACAACAATGCAGCCTCGACAATTTTAAATCACTCGAAGTGTCACTAAATAAAGTAACAGGGTCAAATCTCTTGTGTGTCTGAACTGGTACAGGTCCATGGAGTTCCTGTGCTAATTACATCAGCAGAGAATTTGCCCTGTAGTTTCCTAAGGCCTGTCACATACAAAAATGTTTTGCACACAGACATTTATTCTCCATTTGATATCCTTGTAAGTGCTTGTTTGTGTTTATATAGATGCAGAGAGTGATGGGGGGATAGCTCTGTGCAGTTCGCTAGCTCTGGCATGCCTACCAGCAATCTGTGAGTTTTCATTTTGAACTCTGGCACCTTAAAATAAGCTGGAGTAGAACTAATAACTCTGCCTGGTGTCTCCGGTTCTAGAGAGATCTGAAATGCTTTTATTGATAGACGATGAACTCTGTTTGTGACAGAGGAGTGTGGGAAGGGTTGGGGGAGGGAGGGGGGTCCACTGCTCAAAAATATAACTATTGAACTACTTCTATTGAGGAAAGGGAAAAAGCAAGCAAACAAAACAACTCCATGCACTGTGTATTAGGTCTGAATTCACCTTAGGCCCTTTATCTACTTTTTTCATCCTGTTTTCTCTCTGCTTTATTCCCTGTTCCAGCCTATAAGGGTTTGGCAGTACTGTTGCCCTTTAGCAATGCTTGCTCTACATGGGAGGGCAGCAAAATATTAGCTAGTTTAATGACACTCTCTGGCTTCCTAGAAGAGCAACATTCATCATCATCATTTAAGGAAACACCTTATCTCAAGTAGACAAGCTCATGCAGGTTATTGCGTCTACATCTATTACAAGGTTGCAGCATCTACACTGAGGTTACCAAGAGTCAACACACATTTTACTACTACTTCACAGAGAATTAATGTATTGAACCACAGTGCTAGCTAATTATCCATATCATTGACCCCGACACCTTAATGGAATATATTGTTTGCCCATTGCACAGCAGCTCACACAGAATCAGTGTTGCATTGAACATATTACAATTAAGGACTGAAAGCACCTAAATGGTTAGAGAGAAAGAGGCCAACCAATGTATTTTGCTAGGCAAGCATCGGTCTATCTCACACCCTTTCTTCTTTTTTTAGTTCAGGTGCAACTTTTAGTGAGCTCTCAGTTCATTTATGCATGTTGCAACCTTTATCCCACAGAGATGTCCAAGCAGGTTTTATCTTGGGATACTCAGATCATAGGACTTCATCTAGTCCAACCTCCTGCTAACAGCAGGGTCAGTGACAAGGGCCAACCAGGGTGGTCAGGGTTTTAATAGCTTTGGGTAACAGAACGAAAGCAGAGGTGTGACAAGAATGCTCCATCTCTCCACTGGATCGTTCCCACCGGTCACTGAACGTGAGGTCACCGCACTGCTCTGAGTACCACAGCTTTTTGCTTCCCTAGCAGAGTGCTAACTCCAACATGTAGAGCACTTCATTTGCTCTGCTGATTTCCTTTTCATTGTACTCCTCACTAACACCCCATCACTTTCTCACCATACTCATAACATTGAGGCAAGTACCAGAAAGTAATTCTAAATATATGATTATTGTGGTTTCCCAATCACCATCTATTTTCTAGTCCATTTGTTTGTTTGTTTTCCATTATTCATTTGCTTCTTCTTTGCTTACTAGACAGTTTTCTTAAATATTTTTTTTTAATCTCCATAGTGTCTAATGAAAAGGGATTAGGCTGCTGTGTTCTTAGACTTAATCTTGCAGTTATCTACTTCATATTGTTTATCACTGTGTCCAGGCTCTCTCTTTAGCAAGTTTATTTGGCCTGAGTAAATACCTTCAAGGTTTGAAGATTCAGTTTCAATACAGTTTACAGAGACCTTGCTCTTTACCAACATCACAAAAACTTTGGAAGTCTCCAGTGTGACTTTAAAAATTTAGTGACATAGTGTCTTCCTGGGACTCATAAGAGTACTCTTGCCTAGGAGTTAGCAAAACTGTAGTAACTATGTTTTCTGTATTTTGATTCTCCTTTACCAACCTCAGAAACTGGATATAAGGGTATAAAGATACGGAAAGTGTTAAGAACATGAAAATCTATGCGTAGGACTGAAAAGAGGAGATCCAAGGATGACATGTCATATTCCTGGTAGCTGTTATTCATTCACTAAAGGCTTGTTGCTCTGAACTTCATTTTTTGATGTGGTAGCATCTCAGTCTTTAAGTAGATTCAGGCAACTGTCACTTTCAAAAGTGTTCACAGTTTTGAAATGATTAATAACTGAGTTCCTAATCCTACTTTGAAATGGGGGGGGGGGGGGAGGGGGGGCAGAAACTACCTTTTTTCTGGCAAAACTTTCATGAAACAGTCAGACACAATAATGGCTTCAGAAGCTGAGACCCCCAAGAAAACATGCCATCATTTCAAAGCACGAATGCACATATTTGCACAGGACGCAGCTGGTTGTTGAGAGCAAGGACATCTTCCCAGTTATGAACCTCTAACCAAGTATCAATATGATAATTTAGGCACCAAAACCTAAATGCGTGTGGAAAAGTAAACCACTGCAGGCTTTGCTTTGTGCAGGAGGTTGAGCTATGTGATCTCCTAAGATTTCTTCCTGTTTGAACTCTCGTATGATCCTATAGTCCTGTAAACATGACTAAGAGTAATTTTTCAGGGTATATTCTTATATTTAATTGTCAGCTTTGTTACTGTTGGTTTAAGACTGTAGGAATTTTCTAAAGAAATGGACTGAAAAACCAACAGCAGCAAAGAAGCTATAAAATTAAATTCAACATCACTCTTTAATATCTAGGACAGGAGATACAAAGTTTGTAAGGCAAATAGAGTAAATCTATGTACATATTTTAATGGATTAGATGTATAATACACGTGGATGACTGTCTTATGCTATGTTTTATTTGCTACACTAAATGCATCGTATCTTACAGACCACAGAGAATTGTGCTGCTGTATTAATTACATTTTTAAGTGATTTTCTAATCTTTGGACCATTTTAATATCTAACTGTTGCAGAGAGAGTGCATTAAAATTTCACACAGCACTGCTACTTGAAAGAATTTAAATAGTAAGCAAAAGCTCTCAATTTTTTGTGTTCTTTCAGCCATTTATTTCTATTAGTATCAAAGTGCTTGCTTTACATTATGCAAACATTCATTGCAAAAGCAAGTTGGATAGTAGATTGACTCTTAGAGAAGAAATATATGCTCTGATAACATTACCCAGTGTGGATGTGTTACACTTAAGACGTTAACTTCAGTATAAATCATCCTTCATATGAAATAAAAGTGCTTTATTGCATTACAGAAAGATCCTAAAACACAGTAGATGGATGTAGTAGGATGTATTTTGGGTGTTGGCAGTCAATTGCTGCTCTTTTTAAAGTAAAGGATGAAATTGTAGACAATGATATCCAAAAGAACGTAAAATTCTGATGTATACCCACAAAATCAATGACTATTTAGAATGAAGCTTGAAAACTTGGTATAAAACACTATCTTTATCTCATCAAGCTAGGCCTACAACTTGTCCCATTGAGGGGATTTATGGAGGCAGTACTGCAGTATCATTAAATGAATGTGAATTCCCTTGCGCCTTCAGGTCTAAAGCACACAGTGGAATGTTATGACCTGTTGAGATTTTTCTGAGCAGCAGCAAAGGTAATAACAGCTTCACTTACAGGGATATGGGAAATCAACCAGTCATTCCTTTCAGGTTTGTCTTTGCTTGTGAATAATATAACCATATTCTAGAAGTATGCTCAGCAAAACAAGGAATTAATCTGTTATCAGATTTTTCTGGAAATTTTCCATCGATGTTCTTTCAGTGAAAAAAAATAAAATGATGCTGAGAATTTTTTCTTTCTGGAAATGTCATTTTTCTGAGAAAGACTTTTTTTTCTGTCTTAAAAAATGGGGTATGTATTTGGTCTGAAAAGCATATTTACTGTTCTCTCTCACTCTTTTTTTTTTTCCCAAGAATTTCCTCTCCATGCTACTAACTAATCCTTAAGTAGCAGTTTTCATCAGTAGCTTTCAAATCAGAACAAAAGAGAAAAATGTCATTGTTCCTCCTGAACCTAAGGCACAGCAAGGGGGAGTAAGGAGATGTTAAGTGGCTTGCATTAATCACCCAGCATGTTAGTGCAGCAAAACCCACCTCCTAGACCCTAGGACAATTTCCTACCTACTTTTGCACAATTCTCCATAACTTTCCTTGGGTGTCCACATTTTTGGCAAAAATTCCAATTAAATCCTCAGTCTAAAATACCTTTAAGTATGGTCAGATATAGATTTAAACTTCACATTTGAGTGGTTCATTAGCTGAATGAGGAACTTGAGGTTCAGTTAGAAAAAAAAGAAAAAAAAATCCTTCCTTCTCATTTCATCAGCTTCCAAGTACAGGGAGCCAAACTACAAGAATTTTTGTGCTTCAAAATGTTTATTGTTTTACTTTGTAGCTCTGTAGACAGGGAAGAAGAGAGCAGGTGTGGAAGGCAGGGAAGAACAGTGGGACTCCTTCAAGACAGGAAAAAATTCTCTCAGTCACGGGGAGAAAAAGAAAGAATAACTTGCTTTGTGCTACCGATGCCTAGAGTGGAGGAGCTAAACTACATTCCCAACAGCAGTTCTGTGTCTTTCTCCATGCACCTCATTTTTCCCCTAATAAGAAAAAGTGATACTTTGTCATGATGTATTAAAGATTATTATCTCCTGCAGCCCTTATGATTTTTTATGGTTGTATAGTGAACCCAGCTACAGCCCTTGATATTTGCACGGCAATTGGTTCTTACTCAAAGAAGAAAGTTTTTGTTTGTTCGTGAAGTACTCCTTATTGATCCAGATGTTGCCTTTGATTGCTGGTCATTGAGTCAGCAATAGCATGGCCAGATTCAAGATCTTTGAAGGGCTGTGGTCAACCCTTCGACTAGTATGTATTCTTGAAAGACTCTGAAAAAAGTCCACATGGCTGTCAGACATCTGGGGTCTGTTTCCCTATTAGACAACAAGTCAGTGACCCACACCATGAACCATCAGGGCATAAGAGGCTACAAAGATCCACGGAAGTTTTACTGATTTTCATGTAGCTGTGGCGGTGGGAAAAAAGCTTGCATATACTGGGGCTTGATCTACTGATGGTAGCTTCTCTTCTAGTGGAGAGTCCTTTGTAGGACAACCAATACCTGAAGATTTCCAGGGGACATGCTCTGGAGGTCCTAGAGGTCTTTATATTCACAAATCCTGGAAATTCTTACCAACATCTTTTAGAATAGCACAGTGCTCTTCATGTCCTCTGATACAGCTTAATGAATGGCTTACAGAGAAAAGTGAGTCACAAACATGAATGGAGTCCAACTAAATGAAAACCACACCAATAAAAGAGATTTCTTGAATGAGAGCAAGAGCTAGCTGTACATCTACCACTGAATACAATACACCTATCCATCAATATCATAGGGAAGCCTACAGAATCCAGACAGTATTTGAACACCCAAGGCTCTCAGATTCATTAAAGGATTTACAGATTGGGAAATATAAACTCTCATGCTCCAGCGTTTAAGCACACAAAGGCTTGGCTTTGTCCACAAGCCAACACCAATGTCCTCTTTGTCTCAAGGATTTCTTTCTCAGACTTGCAGGAGGACAGGGTCACACACTAGGGAAGTGTGACCAACATATAGTTTTACCTTATGGTAATATCTATAAACATTGGCTGAAATTATTGTGTCACTGTGCTAGGCACTGTACCAGCACTATAAGAGACAATAGGAGTCTCAAGCTGGCTTTCATTTAAATAGATGACAGAATGGGAGAATGTAAATATTATCGTTCCCATTGAGCAAACAAAGGGCTGATATCACTCAGGGGGGTCAGGCAGATTAGGAAAGGAAACCCAGGTCTCCCAACTCCCAGGCCAATGTCTGAACCAAACAATCACCCTTCCACCCTTGACAGAGCTGTTCTCTCTAGTTTTTTATCAGCATATATTGCTTCCAGCAGTTACCTTTCTGATTTCCATATCCCTATTAATTTTCCTATAGATGATGTAAAAGGCCAGTTTGCATATGCAAACGTGTCAAGAAAAATGCCATCCCTTTCTGAAGGCTTATTGTTAAATAAATAAATAAAATAGTATTAAAGAATGGAAAAATTACCAAGGGAGTCATAAAAAGTCAGCTTTAGGCCAGAAAAATGTTGCTTTTCATTTCTATATAGTACATGAGGATATTTTGTGGACTAACAGTGCATGAATAATGTTTTATTAAAATGTATATCTTTACAGCTTTATTTTATCAGGTCCTTCAAGGCTCGGCATAAAAAAGGTTTAACAAGTTTGACACATGCTGATTTAGCATTTATACCACAAACTGAATCTGCTGCTTTGTAAGGGAAAATAGGCCAGCTTTCAAAATACAAACACTGTGAAGTATTCAAAGTGAAACAAAACAAAAGGGAGAAGTGGGAAGAAAAAAAAAATGAGAAGGAGAAAAATGCAAACCTGCAAACCACAATTATTTCAAACCCACTGGGGAAAGGTTTTGGACTAACTTCAAAATTATATTGCTTTAAAAGTTGCAGCACTGATGGTCTTAACATGCAAGTTTCTTAATACATATGTAAGCCTGATCTATAGGATTCCACCGATGTAGTTGAAGTTTTTTCTCTTTTCAGTAAGCATTTGACCAGGCCCTTCCTGAGCAACTTTAACACTTTCAACTACTAAATATATTAGCCAAAATAGAACATTTCTGAGAATGCAATGGAGTGTTAAAATTTTAAATTATGGTCACATCACCAGTTGTAGAAATAGGTATTTTGGAAGTCTTGTTCAGCTGTAGTCACCACCCCAGAAGAAAGGCGCCCTAATGTTAATGTTAGTGAACCCTAATTGGGGCTGTTATTTTCAAGTTGGTTTACAAGGCAGTAACTTATGTATTGCTGTAAGCCCCAGCATTTAGGAGAAAACAGGCTTTTCCTACACTTTGCTAAACTGTGACCTAGATTCCTGCCATGTGGAAGATTTTAGTCAAAGCTCAGCTGAACTCTTAGCTAACCTGTCTTGTGCAGGAAACTGTTCAATGGTTTTAACCAGAATTTTTCGTTTTGTACAAATCCTGGATAGCCAGCACATTTTGTAACTTTGCATTTCCATTATTAAAATTGCCAGATGGAGACAAGTTAAAATGTTTTTTTGTTTCTGTTACTTTGATATTTTTGTACTTCTGCTTTTAAAGTAACCAGATGGGGGTTAGCTAAATCCTCTGAGCTCCTTGTTTATCCAAATGGGCTGTAGAGACAAATATTTAAATCTGTGCACTAAGTTTGCTTGAATTGCTACAGCACTGCAATAGGCAGAGGACAGGTAACATACCCTTTTTGTTATCAGGGCCTCATTTTTACAGAGCTAATCAATAAACTAAGATTTGGAATTGTACCATTGCCCAACTTCACTGTGGGGCTTTCAAGCTCTATTGACATCTCTTCCACATTTCCTATACTTCTGCCAAATTAAAAAAAAAAAAAAAATGCCTCTATCATGACACATATTTGGACTTCTATTTCTTGATATTTTGAACAACAGGAACCCACTCCACTTGGTAATTCAACATGGGTGTTAGAAGAAAAGCTAGCTATATGTGATTCCCCTAATGTTGTGTCTTTGATAAACACATTTTTATGACACTAAATATAATTTTCCCAGTCTATGTATTCACTTTATTCTAAAACTTCCAAACTTTCTAGTATCTTAAAATCCTTTCAATAACAATCATTTCAGAGGTAATTAAAATATTTTTAATTTGTATGCAATTTTCCTGCCATTAAAATGTAAATATCAAGAGATTCAAAAGTTACTTGTACTTTCATTTTCTATCAACACAGACACTTTCTGCAGCAATTCATGAGAAGGAACTGGTTGATGATGGTTGTCACATCCCATTGAAGCTTCCACAAAGTATACATTATATAAAACCTGAGCCTCAAAAAGTAAAATTAACAAAGCTGGTCTCATTAAGTATACATCATTATTTTGAAGAATCAACGGTCCTTTATTTAAATTCATCTATTTGGAAAAAACGAATATAGGAAGCATAAACCAAAAAATCTGTAATTTATTTTTAAGCTTTGTGAAAGCATCTTTGTTCTTTTAGGGAGTGAATGCTTTGTAGTTTTAGCCAGCAGTTTTTGTCTTAACTCTGTCAGCTACTATAAATCTTCCCTTAACGGTATCCATAGGCAATACAATAGTAGAAGATGAGAGAATATGCCAGTTTTGGGGGTAGCATGTGTGATAACACAAACAGAAATTTTAAGCCATTTTTTGTCTTTTAATGGTATATTTAGTATAAGACAGATTCATACATTCCTGAATAGATAACTTAACTATATATAACAATTGCAAATTTCTCTCCATTGTGTGTTTTATTGCCAGGTGATTCAAAACCAATAAAATGCTGAAATGGTCCTAGGGAAAAAAAATATTTATATTTATATTTATATTTATATTTATATTTATATTTATATTTATATTTATATTTATATTTATATTTATATTTATATTTATATTTATATTTATATTTATATTTATATTTATATTTATATTTATATTTATATTTATATTTTTATATATACGTAGTTAGATTGGGTAATGTGGCTAATGGAAAATAATAACTGGGGAATCTATAAAAGTTGGGAAATTTCTAGTATAATAATAAAGGAAAAACTCCTAATTTTGCCTGCTTTGTAATAATTTGTTCAAGGGAAGATTTGTATAGCAAGAAAAATCTCATCAGTGAAGAAATTTTCTTGAGATTTTCATTAAAAATCAATAACTCTGTAAATCTACATTTTCCAGTCACATATTACCTTGTTTGTTCAGTTGCCTGCCCTATGAATTTTCATTTTAAGTTTAACTTCTAAACATTTTGTGAATATAGTAAGGTAGAGTGACCTCTCTAGAACACTTTGAATCCTTACAGAAGTTTCTAAGCAGTGCTGTGTAAAATGTCAGTGTGGCGCTGTCTCTGAAACATTCTCACAGATTTAATGTACTGTCATCCTCTTCACAACGAACCTTCTCCACAATGTAATCACCTTCATAACATCCCCTTCTTTAATTTAATTTTCTTTCCCATTTGGAGAGTGGAAATAAGGGGTAAGCATTGCAAACACTCATTGATATAAAATCAGCTGATAGCTGTTGATGAGCATGTTCTAGGAAGACTGCAGAGCAAGATGTTTTGCTTTGTTTTCTGCTAGGCATTGCGGGCGGCCCAATCCTCTCTGCAGGCCTCCGCTCCCACAGAGCTGTCCAGATGGTCTGGCTCCGACCCTCTTCCCTTTCATGTGAGGTGGGGAGGTGGTGGGGGAAAGTCTGTGTCTGGCTTAAATGACTCATCCCCTCAGATCCCCAGGCCTCAGCTGTTGTACAATCCTCAGAAGAGCACAACACGTGCCTTACACAACTGGTTTTTTTCTATAATCCCATCACCACCTCTTGCTCCTTGATCCTGAGAAGGATGCAGGGGAGCAGATGTTGCCCCCCTGTTAGCCCTATTTCATAAGGCAAGCTGGAGAGTGAAAAGCAGAGCACATTGAGGGGGCTCTGGCTGGCTACAGCAAAAGTACAGCAGAAACTTTAGTGGTTTTTTTTTGTTGTTGTTGTTGGAGAAATGCCAGTTTTCTAGAACTGTGGAAGCCACAAACTGACTGAGACATATGGGAGGTCGGTCTCGCCGCATTCCCGAATGGCCGTACCTGTGCTCCAGGCTGGCTGAAAGCTGTCTGTGCTTAGCACAGCCTGACCCTCAGCTGATAAGCCATACAGCACAATACTAACTTTTCAGTTGAATAGTTGATGGAGCAGCCAAGAGGGCTTAAACCAGTTTATGTAGTATGGTATTATGAAGGCCACACAGTCCAAACTGAAAATTAATGATAAAAAAATGAACCTGTGCATCAATTAATGTGAAATATATACATTGTCTTATTTTTCACTTGTGAGTGCTAGATCTGTGAATTAAAATCAAAGGAAATTAGGAATTTAGGTAGAAAAAAACTGATACGGTTATCTTGCTGAAAAACTGTTGATTTGAATAATCAGGCATAATATCTCTACTAATAAGCATTTATAAATGGCGTATTGAAAAAAAAAAAAGTGAATGGAAAGGAATATATTTTAGGATCATACTTGACTGAAGTTGGAAAGCTCTCTAGTAGGAGCTCTCTAGTCACACCTCCTGCTCAAAGCCAGGTCACACCAGGTTGCTCAAAAAGAAGAGCCTGAAAAAATCAATCTATGTAAAACACAAAATACTCTTTCTAGAGAGAGAATTCTTGAAATGGACATAATTTGTGGAATTAATGGATAGATAGGAGTTTCCCAGGGTCAGGTACTGTGGAGTTCTGTGCACAGGATCATAGACCATAGGGATCATAGGAGAGGCACTGCTCTGTACTGTAACCACTGTTTGAATCTGTTTTAGCGGGACTGAAAGGACACACCAATCAATGATAGAACTAACAGTGCTATAAAGGCAGCTCCACTCAATTATTTCAAACGAAAGACACGAATCTAACCTTAGAACCAGATGCATTATTCCATAAGCACCGATCAGTAATGTGTGAAGAAGAAACGTGGTGTGGTGGAGACTTCAATTCCAGAGACATTACTGTATCTGTGTAGTTGGTAGCAAAATATCAATGACCGTTTCTCTGTTTGTTTGTTTTTTAAAAGAAAGTAGTTTCAAACATAACAATATTGTGCTCAATGCAAACAAAGTCTGGTTTGGACTTCATTATGTTGGATAAAGATGAATTTTTCACTAGACTGGAAGCTACCGGTTGCCTAAGGAGGAATGATCATGACATGATTACATTCAGTGCGGCAAACTGAATACATCCCTGCTAATCACACTCATACTGGTGCTTTAAAAGAGAAAACTTCCCAAAAGAAAAAAAATCATGAATGAAACTGATTGGAAAATAGAAAGTTCTTTTTTAACAGTTTATTAGATTATCAACGTTCCACTGTCAGGAAAGAGGACACCTTTGGCTAAAAGCTTATGCCATTTCAGTGGTATGGACAGTAATTATAGATATGTAGAAATATAGCAATGAAAAAAGAAGAAAGAGAGAGAGAGAGAATTAGATGATGAAAAGATATAAAATACATAAGATTTTCATAGAGAAGCTAAAAGCATGGCAGAGGGTGCCTGTCAGGACTCCAAACAAGTGGAAGAAACTGAAGGTGTGCCAGGAGAAAACAGCAGTGCTATAGCTCAGGGGACTCTGAACATTTATTGCCACGTACTGGTACTGTTGCTGGTAAGGCAGTAACAGTTTGGCTCTGGGACAGACCATTTACTTGAAAGTGGTTCTTATATCACTCTTTAATTTGGGAATTCCTGCCTGTAGGAGCCCTTTTCTTGAATTATTGAAAATGATATAATTTCTAAAAATCCAATGCATTTTTCATTCACTAGGTTATTTTCTTAATTATATTTACTGAAGATAGTTTCAGTTGCAGTTTTGTTCACCTTCAATTTATGTTCTTATTTCTAAAGCCTTTGGCAGTCTTTCAAAGAGTATCCATACACACTGAATTTCATCTCTCATCTCTAGATGATAGCTCCCAATAAATCCACAAGCAGTGCTTGCAGAGGCTAGAGCACCTTCCCTTTTCTCCTCCCCTGAGCCGAGCTCCAGAATAAATCATGATCCTCAACACTTCATTGATCTTGGTAAAGCTCTCCTTTCTGCCAAATTCAAAGGCCGATGAAGTTGCAGCTACTATTTCTCCAGTTCTGTGCCAGGTTTTACAGCAGTTTCTGGAGCAGAAATTAAAAAATAAAATAAAATAAAATAAATATAAAAATAAAATAAAATAAAATAAAATAAAATAAAATAAAATAAATAAAATAAAATAAAATAAAATAAAATAAAATAAAATAAAATAAAATAATAAAATAAAATAAAAATAAAAATGTAGTATATTAATGCTTAAGTCTAGCTTTTTAATTCTGGGTATCCAAAAGCTGTCTTTCTGCCCAGGTCAAGACAGATTTCCATAACAGAATCATAGAATCATAGAATATCCTGAGTTGGAAGGGACCCATAAGGATCATCAAGTCCAACTCCTGGCATCACACAGGTCTACCCAAAAGTTTAGACCATGTGACTAAGTGCGTAGTCCAATTGCTTCTTAAATTCAGACAGGCTTGGTGCAGTGACTGCTTCACTGGGGAGCCTGTTCCAGGGTGCAACCACCCTCTCGGTGAAGAACCTCTTCCTGATGTCCAGCCTAAACCTCCCCTGCCTCAGCTTGACACCATTGCCGCGGGTTCTATCACTGGTGATTAAAGAGAATAGGTCGGCGCTTGCCCCTCCACTCCCCCTCCTGAGGAAGCTGTAGACCGCAATGAGGTCCCCCCTCAGCCTCCTCTTCTCCAGGCTGAACAGGACAAGTGACCTCAGCCGCTCCTCATACGTCTTCCCCTCTAGGCCCTTCACCATCTTCGTCGCCCTCCTCTGGACACTCTCCAACAGTTTAATGTCCTTGTTGTACTGTGGCGCCCAGAACTGCACACAGTACTCGAGGTGAGGCCGCAGCAGCGCAGAGTAGAGCGGGACAATAACTTCCCTCGACCGATTAGCGATGCTGTGCTTGATGCACCCCAGGATACAGTTGGCCCTCCTGGCTGCCAGGGCACACTGCTGGCTCATATTCGACTTGCTGTTAACCACAACCCCCAGATCCCTCTCTGCGGGGCTGCTCTCCAGTGTCTCATTGCCCAGTCTGTACGTACAGCCAAGGTGGTCCCGTCCCAGGTGCAGGACCTGGCACTTGCTTTTGTTAAACCTCATGTGGCTGGTGATCTCCCAGCTCTCCAATCTGTCCAGATCTCTCTGCAAGGCCTTTCCACCCTCATCTGAGTGCGCAACTCCTCCAAGTTTGGTGTCGTTGGCAAATTTGCTCAAAACACCTTCTAGTCCTACATCCAAATCATTTATAAAAACATTGAAGAGGACTGGCCCTAAAATGGAGCCTTGGGGGACCCCAATAGTGACCATTCGCCAGCCAGATGTGGCCCCATTTACCACAACCCTTTGAGCCCTGCCCGTCAGCCAATTGCTCACCCATCGTATGATGTTTTTGTTAAGTTGTATGCTGCACATTTTGTCCAGTAGGATCCTATGGGAAACCATGTCAAAAGCTTTGCTGAACTGTGTCAAAAAAATCACATCAGCTGGTTTCCCTTAATCGACTAGATGGGTGATCTTATCATAAAAGGAAATCAAATTTGTTAGGCAGGACCTACCCCTCATGAACCCATGTTGGCTGGGACCAATGACTGCATTGTCCCCCAGGTGTGCTTCAATAACTTCAAGGATCATCCTCTCCATAATTTTACCAGGCACTGACGTGAGACTGACAGGCCTATAATTGCTAGGGTCTTCTTTCTTACCCTTCTTGAAAATTGGCACAACATTTCCCAGCTTCCAGTCCACTGGGACCTCTCCAGATTCCTAAGATTGTTGAAAAATAATTGAGAGAGGTCCTTCAATGACGTCATCCAGCTCTTTAAGCACCCTGGGATGAATTCCATCCGGACCTATGGACTTGTATGGATCCAGGTGGAGCAGCAAATCCCGCACACGTTCAGGGTCGGTTGCGAGTTTGTCATTTCCACCGTCATGGTCCTCCAGCTCAGGGCCCCCTGGGTCCTGAAGCCCATCATCAGTGTTGAAGACAGAGGCGAAGAAGGCATTACATGTCTCTGCTTTGCCTATGTCATTGTCTGTGAGGAGACCTCCCCCATCAAGTAGTGGACCTATGTTTTCTTTAGTTCTTTTTCTGTTCACATATCTAAAAACACTTTTTTATTGTCTCTCAAAGACATGGCCAGCTTCAACTCTAGTTGGGCTTTGGCCACGTGAATTTTCTCCCTACAAACACGAGCAGCATCCCTGTATTCCTTCCTCGTCGCCTGACCCTCCTTCCAGCAGCCGTACACTTCCTTTTTTCGCCTAAGCTCCAGTAGAAGATCCCTGGTCAGCCAGGCCGGCCTTCTGCCCCGCCTGCCTGACTTCTGGTATTTTGGAATCACCTGATCTTGCGCTTTTAGGAGGCAGTACTTAAAGATTGACCAGCACAGATGGACACCAATGCCTTCAAAAGCAGTTTCCCAGGGGACCTTGCTGACTAGTTCCCTGAGCAGCCTGAAGTCTGCTTTCCCCATATCCAGGGCTGAAGTTTTGGTGGCAGTTTTCCTTCTGTCACCATAAATTCTAAACTCAACCACTTCATGGTCAGTATGACTGAGACAGCCACCAATTGCCACGTCTCCCACAAGACCCTCTCTGTTCTCCAGCAACATATCTAGGAGGGCACCTTTCCTAGTTGGTTCCCTTAGCACCTGCACCAAGAAGTTATCATCTAGGTGCTTTATGAACCTCCTGGACTTGCTCATGTCAGCCGTGTGGTGATCCCAGTTGACGTCTGGCAAGTTGAAATCTCCCATAAGGACAAGGGGAGTTGATCTCGAGGCATCATAGATTCCCACAACGACATCCCCTTTATTTGTTCATCCCTTAATCCTTACCCTAATCTCAACTTTGCCATCGCCAACTTGAAGTTCCACACAGTCCAGCCCATGCTTCACATATATCACCACCCCGCCACCTCGCCTACCCTGCCTGTCCCTCCTGAAGGGCCTGTAACCATCTATTGCAACACACCAGCCACAGGACTCATCCCGCTAGGTTTTGCTTATGCCGATGATGTCGTAGCTGTGGGACTGGGCTAAGATTTCTAGCTCATCTATTTTATTCCTCATACTGCATGCATTTGTGTAGAAGCACTTCAAATGCGCCTCCCTACACGCAGCACCTTGTGTAGCTGACCAAAGGGCCTCACTAGCACACAGTCCCTCTGATTCTAGCGCACCATCCCTTAGCTCATCACCGGCGTGCCTGGTTTTATCCCCTTCCCCCTTTGACTCTAGTTTAAAGCCCTATCTATCAGCCCTGCCAACTCCTGAGCAAAAATCCTCACCCCTCTCTGAGAGAGGCGCATCCCATGTGATGCCAGCAGGCCCGGTGTCGCGTAGACCTTCCCGTGATCAAAAAACCCAACGTTCTGCCGGCTGCACCAGTCCCAAAGCCACATGTTAATGTGATGAGTCTGCTTGTCAGCATCAATCCCCCCTATCAGAAGGACAGAGGTAAACACAGCCCGTGCCCCTGATCCTTTTAGTCGCCCCAAAGTCCTAAAGTCCCTTCTGATTACCCTCGGACTTCTCATTGCTACCTCATCATTACCAGCCTGAAAGACCAGTAGCAGGTAGTAGTCGGTGGGCCATACCAGGCGCTTGACTTTCTTAGCAGACTTTCTCTCACCTGAGCCCCAGGGAAGCAACAGACTTTCCTGCAGGTTGGGTCTGGTCGGTATATCAGGCCCTCTGTCCCTTTTCTAAAGGGAGTCCCCCATGACAATAACCCTTCTTTTTTTTTGACAGATGATGTAGCAATGTGGGGGGTAGGTTGCCTTGCTTTAGGCACCCTCTCCAACTGGGATGGGCTTTCGTCTACTTCGTTGTTCTGACTGACTTTTGTGTTCTAGACCCTCATACCTGTTATATAACGGTAGATGGGAAGGTGAGGTGGGCAGGGACAGGGCTCACCTACCCCCCCGAACAAGAACCTGCCTCCATTCCCCCCCTTGGCTTAGGTCCCCTCCTGCTGCCTGGCGGGATGAGGGAACTTTTGTCTTCTGCTTAGCAGGAGACACCTGTGCTGTGGCAGGCTCGTGAATCTGTGTCAGAGAGGGCAGAGTACACCGCCACCAGTCAATTTCCCTCTCTGACTCCCTGATGCTCCTGAGCCTGCTCACCTCCTCCCGAAGCTCCACTACCTGGCTGAGCAGCTCTTCAATCTGGGCACACCTCGCACAGGCATAACCCTCGCTGCTGCTGTCGGATACCGACGGAAGACTCGGGCACACGCTGCAGCCCAAGACCTGGACGGCGGTGTGTTTCCCCGAGCCCTCCGTCTGAGTAGCCACATCGGTGACTGCGGCTGGAGAGGCCGCAAGAGATGCACAGGCCATGGTTTTCTGCCTGGTTGATACCACGGCCAGGTTGCTCGCAAGCAGGTTACAAGTACCGAAGGGAAAGACCGCAGCAAAAGAGCGGCGAGGGGCCCTCCCTGCTCGCCCTGCCTGCACGAGCTGCCTGCGCAAACTGCCGTGCCATGCCCTTCAGACGTGCCATGCCCTTCAGACGTGCCATGCCCTTCTGACGCGCCATGCCCTTCTGACGCGCCATGCCCCGTTTGCCCGCCCTGGTCACCGCGCTCCTGGTCGCTCGCGCTCCCTTGGGGCTGCTTTTGAACGGCCGGGGAGGGGGCACTGCTGGCTCTGCCTACGCCTCGTCAGCCTCCCTCGCGAGGGCTGCCGGGTCCTGGCAGCTCCCTCGGCTGCTTCGAGTGGCCTCGATGCTAGAAAAAAGCCCTGCCTGTCTCAATCCCCCGCTCCGCTGCAGAACGTGTCTGCCCCGGAGATGATCACCTCAGCAAGTGGCGAAGTTTTGGTCAGACATGAGATTGAACTGTGACACACATATCAGTTCAGGTGGTTTCACTAAAATGGTTCTGACCTCTGACAGCTGGGGAGAGCAGCCAGATGGGAACTGGGAAGGAGGAATTCGCTTCAGCAAGAGCTGGCAAACTTTCGGCACATACGGGTGGGGATATAAAATGGCATCACTCGTGTGTGCTGGGCTGAGCACTCTTTTAAAGCACTTTCCAGACCAACAGTGTTATTAGTACCATCTGGATGTAAACTCCTGGTATAGGTCATTAATAACTAAAGTCACTAATGGCAGTTCAGAAAAGATAGAGGTGGACAATAGTTTTTTCTAGCCCATAGGTGATAAATACATAGATTCTATATTTGAAACGTAGAAGGATAATCTGCTCATATCATCTAAGGATGACATTTGTTTCAAATGTACTAAAAAATAAGGTTGCTAGAAACATCTCAGAGGAATAGATCATTTTAAATGTGTAGACCAAGTTAATCTGCACTGAAAGGGAGATATTGTTTACCAGACTGTGGTCATGTTAATGTTATTTAGATTCAAGAAGGGCAGGTGTGCTGCCCCCCATACCCACAGGCTTCTAAATCTGTCATCAAAGGGAAAATACAAAAAAGATACAGAACATTTGGCTGAAAAAACTTTGATTAATGTAATTCATGAAAACCAGGAATTCCATCAAAAATATCCATTTCGTTCTTTTATGAAACTACAAGGAAAAAATAACAACACAGCTTTGGTACTCCTAGGTTCTACTGTTCGTGCGCCTTGGCAATCTAGGGAAGATTATGACTCTTCATTACCAGCAAAACACAATTTAATGGATTGAGCACAGGCCAATTAACATCTCAAAGCAGGCCTCAGCTGGAAGATTGCATTTTTGAAGATGTATTAGGCTCAGTTTTGTCATCAATAATGTCAACGTGAAGCCTGAACCCACTACTGACATCATAAAACTAACATGAATTTTAGATGCAGCATCTGATTTTGAAAATAGGGTTGTCTGGAAACATCCTCTGAGTGAGAAAAAAATATATCAAATAGTAAAGAACATTTTCTTTAAGTTAGCAATATAGAATTCAGTCTGTTTGGGAAGATTTCAACCTTTTTTTCATTTCTGGAGCCACATAAATATTCCATTGGAGACTAAAAAAAAACCAACATTCCACAGAAAAATTAGGTCTGTTCACGATTAGTTCAATTAATCTTTACTTTCTAAGAATCTGATATCAAAAAGAAAAAAAAAAAAAAAAGTTTTCAGAATCTGAAAGTAGCCTGGAAAGTGTCTAGGTACCTGTTTCTGCAAGAGGAAAATACTGACTCCTCAAAAGCTGTTTCAAACTACTGGATAAGGAATAATTAGCAACAGCTAGAATTTGTCATTTATAGACAAGCTGCAAAACAAATAAATACAAAGTATTTGAACAAATTGTTATGAAAAACAGCAGTATCTTCCCCTCCTGATCTCAGATGGAGACTATCTTCCTGACTGATGTGGAACAGATGAACATGATTTGCAATTTGGTCCTCTTCAAGTTCTGTCAGACAGGGAAACAGTGAAATCTAAGGAACTGTACATGATGATCCACTGCTATCTTCTGGCCTGACACACCAGGAACCTGTGATGTGAATTTCCCAAGGGAACCCCAAGAGCTGCCCGACACAGGCATTGGGACCTCATCCATGTTTAGTTCCTGCAACTTCCAGGGAAGTACTGGTTTGCTGAGGCTATACCAATTGCCAGATGAGAATACAAGGATATTTTCCTTTTTTCTCTATGTGTCAAACCATAAAAAATGCAATTTTCAAGACATCCACTATCTAGAGGGCAGTGTAGCATTCTAGAAAGTTGTTTCTGTTAATCTAACTGTTTTTGTAGTCTTTATTGGTTGGATTTTTTCAGATGAAGAAATGAATGTTTATGCCTGAGGTTTAAAAAGTAATAAAAATGCTTTATTTTCAACATGGGAACCAGTGCTTGTCTTTATTGGAATCACAGCCCAGATCTTGTCTAGTAGAAAAATCACTACCGTGACTTCTGAAGATGAGGTCAGAAAGAAAAATGTGACATGAGATTTTGAATATTTTTGAACAGAAGAAAAGGATATTTTGTAAACAAACTACGTGTGAATATGGGCTGTACATATAAATGATTTAATTTGGGCTACCCTAGTTATTAATGCTTTGAAGATATAAAACTTGCATGAAGAGATTAAGGGAGTAATGGAATAGTCAGCATGGGAATGAATGAGCATTTATGTGACACGTTATTTAAAAAGTGAAGTCTTCAGAAATAGAAAGAAAAAAAAAACATAGTACTTTTTTTCCATATATATTTTTTTATGTGATAAGAGAAAATAATTGGAGAAGAGAGAGGAAAGGAGAAGAGAGGAGAGGAGAGAAGAGGAGAGCTTTCTCTGTTTACCTCTTCATTAGGAAAATAACTTTCTAGTAACTTTTTTAATGGATAAATTGCATTTTAGACCTGAATTTAATTCCAACCCTCTAGTGATGAAATAACACTGCTATGAAACTCTCTCTTGCACTGCTTTCACAAGGATAGCATGTTGAGTATTTTTCGTAGGGAAAGCAAAAGATTATTTTAGTGTGCTCCACGGTGCTCTGTGTGGGTATATGACACACCTGTACATGGATTCGTAGATGCTTGTATGTATGCACACAGATAAACATCTTTATGCAAAAGCTCCATTAGAGTTACATGCCCAGACTCAGGACATTTAATTAGTTTTTGTGCAGAGAAAAATCTCCTGACAGCTGTTATGACAAAAAGTGGTCTTTCCCTTTTTGACCTATCTCCCTGCTTTTGTAATAGGAAGGGAAGATGAAACTCTGTCATCTCTAGTGAATCCAGAAAATCTTGAATCCTGGCCAACATCAGATACAATCTCAGCCTGAGCTGATGCAGTTCATACACAGGCAAAAAGGATGCTCTTCCATGCCTTCATATGAAATATGCATATGATTGCTCAGGCATCTAAAGCATTTTCTCTTTCCCTACTTGCATGTCACCATCTTTAGGTCAATAACAAAGCATACAATCACTGGGGATGTCCCCTCTCCCTCCCTCGCTTCCCCCTCCCCCCCCCCCCCCTGTTTAAAGGATAGACGCTCTATGTACAAGGTAGGAGTTTGTGGTTGGTACTTTCAAAATTACATGCCTGACTGTCATTTCATAAGGATGAAATTTCAAAAATGAAAGATTTATTTTAACATTTTCTTAATTTCATCATTATTCCCTTTCATTATTTTCCACTTATTTCCCTCTAGGACTTAGGAGCTTTGAAATTATTTTTTATTTGTAAAGGCTATGGTATAGGTGACCATTATTTAAAGCTTCAGTGGTTTCTAGCTTAGCTACAGCAACTCTTAAATTTTTGAGGTAGTAGAAACCATCTGTCTCAACAGATCATGTTCTTTTACACTGAATGACGAACTAGTATTTCAGCTGATTTAGACTTAAAACAATCTTGGAAAGGAGGGGATTTCATAAAGCTGCCAATTTTTCTGTCTTCTACTAAGTTCCTAATGTTCTGCTCTGTGAATTGCTAGGGTGGTATCTGTCCCTCCCAGATGGGAAAGTAGGACACATGTAAAAAAAATAGTTTTCTCAGTGTCAGGAAGACTAAGTGGAATTAGCTAAATATCTCCATCTAGTCCCTTACCAATAACTTTCCTTTTCTCTGGACTCCTGTAATGGATAGAAAACCAGAGGTAAATGTTTAAAGAGTCTATTCAAAATACATGGATATGGGAGCACTAGTTGTCCTTTTTGTCTTTGGAAATCCTCCCCTAAACATTTTACAGTATGTATTCGGCATAATTAAATTACTCTGAGATTTATACTTCAACGCTGCATGAGATGGAATTCAGTCTGTATAAATGCAGCTGTGGTCCATGTGAAAACATGGCCTTCATAACAAAGCACTTATTAAGGTCATTACCGAAGTTTTTATTTTCTGGACTGTGTTATGGAGGCAGCCTGAACAATAACCTTTTGACAAGGATTCATAATTACCTCTTGGTGCTGCTCACTGTATGACCTGACACCAAAAGAATGGAAATGAATAGAGAGACAATGTCAGCTTTGCCATTTCAGGCTACTGTGGTACCAGAAGGGTTAACGGCTGCTATTTTCCTCTGTACCAAATTTGACCCATGACTCCCCCGAATGGAATGAAAGGAGCAGATTGGGGTGTGCAAGTAGCTCTTTTTGAAAATGTCTGGCAAGTACAAGGATCTTTTCTTTTCTTTCATTCTTTCCTTTGGGTTAGGAAGGGCAACCCCTGCCTTGGACTACAGAAGTGTTCTTGCTCTGCCTATGAATCTGCAGAATGAAGAAACTCTCCTGCTAGCCAATAAAGAGAAATTTAGCACAGGACATAAATGTTTGGCTCATATACTGTTTAAAGTAAACTACAAACACCTTAAAAACAATTAGGATGACGGGAGTTTGGGGAAGGCTGTCTTTTCAGAGAGGCTGGAAAGCATTTCTCCCATAATAAA
Source organism: Anser brachyrhynchus (assembly GCF_964034855.1). Lineage (NCBI taxonomy): Eukaryota > Metazoa > Chordata > Aves > Anseriformes > Anatidae > Anser > Anser brachyrhynchus. Next base: position 6,002,430 of record NC_137694.1, read on the forward strand.
GTATGCCGTAATAGTCATTTTCTGCTGGGTGAATAAGCACAAAACACATCTTTGTTCATAAGGCTTTTTATTGTAGTACTTGTCATGAGCAAAACCTGAAAGTACTTGAAAATCCATTAAAATCACAATCCATATAAAAAAAAAAACTCTGGAAAGTTTGTCTCTGTAGACTTTGTAAAAGTGAGAAGTCGATAAGTATGAGACACATTTATGTAATTTAAGATTAATGATTAACTGTTAAAGCGCAGGCTTTGTACAATCAAGCCTGCTGTTCAGCAAAGAAACAAACCCCTTAAATCTCTGCAGCTGCTGGAGGAAGCCAACTTCTAAGTTGCTCTGTGTGATAAGATGCCCTGAATCCCAGACTCTGGCCATTGACTGGCTGTGAATCAGCGATTACTGACTGTCTCCGGGGTGTTTCGGTTACAGTACTCTTTCCCAAAGGGCAATTGTCATTTGGATTTATGCCTGCTTGTAACTGCTTTTTCTCTGGTTGTGTTCAAGCACTGGTGCATGACTTTGTGCATTTCTTAAACTTAAGACTTACAATTTCTTGTCTCCCAGATCATGTATTTCACCAGGGGAGAATAGACTCGCTTTAAAGATTTGTAATACTTGGATTTACTCATACCGGTTCTAGCAGTGGGACTTTTTTTTTTTCTTTCCAACAGAATTATTAAATTCAGACAGATTTTTTCACACATCCAGGCCATGAACAAGTGCCTGAGTTACCAAGTTTAAACAACATCTTGGCAACTTTAAAACATTTGGCTGGTCAGCAGGAAAGGAAAAGCTGCTTGTAAAGCACTGGAATGCATTTTCAATTAGTCACTACATTGCTTAAAAGGCCAGGCATTAGGCGCTGGGAGGAGAGGCAGGGGGGTGGCAGTGCTGGCGGGAGGGACAGCATGAGACAGTCTGGAGAAGAGCCTTTATCAGTCCAGAACAGCAGCCCTGAAGTTTGAGGCCACTCTTTAAAAGATAAGCTTTTGTTTAACAACAGCCTCCCCAGGGACAGTGAGGTTTTCCTGGTACAAGACCAGTGTTTCTTTCAAATAATGTAATATTGCTTTTTATGAAAGAGCAATGGAGATGAGATGATGAGCAATGGAAAATATGTGTTGGGAAGATGTTAGCAGTTATTTAGTTCCCTATTATTTCCTGATAACCCGACTGTTGGGTATCTTGACCAAAAAGTTGTGCTTTGGCAGACCTTCCTTGGCTCCTAAAATATTTTTGAATGAGATAACACCCTTGAAAGAGGATTAAATAACCAGCCTAAACTGCTTACTACACTTGGTTTATTTTCCTGCGCTACTCTATGAAGTCCTCAGCCCAATAAGTTTGTAATAAAGAAACAGCTAAAAAAGAAATCTCGTGACATAAAAGCATCTTTCTAATGCTCAGTAGCCATCATTGCTCATGCTTTTTTAAATGCTTTGTCCTGTACTTGACCTTCAAATGTTTGTAGCTGGCTGATCTGGAACTTTTTTGGCTCCACAGCTGTCTAAACTAAGGGTGATGACATTGCTTAGATATCCCTTTGTGTATGTGCGTGTATATACGAATACCATTTTCAAAAGTATACATATATTTACTTTAACATGACTCAAGATCTTGAAAAGCTTGTACTTTATCATATAAACCGAGAACTGCAAAACTCTCACTGGTGGGACTTGTTATGGCATGAAAGACCTAAGTTATACAATAGGCTGGATTTCAGCAGGTAGAGGAAATTTTCAGAGCTGTTGCCTTCTGGCTAACTGTAATAAATTTGCCTAAGTAATATTTCACAGATGTGCTGCCTGTTTCTTGGCAAACAAGCTAAAGATCACAGGAAATTTCTTCACTTAAAGAATAAAATAAAAGTTTTGAAGACAAAGTCCTTAACCACAACAGAAAAAACATTTAGCTAAAAGATGGGAGGGAGTACTGCAATCCAAGCACAAGAGTTAAAATAATTCTAGAGTGAGTTTCTGTTTCTGTTTTATTTGTTTTCTCCTACTATAGCTACATGCTCTATGAAATACGTGAGGCTGTTTTGGAAAATCCATTGCCTGACACAAGTTTCTCTGTGCTAAACTTAATCTTCTAGTTTTATTTTTAGAAAGCTTATGGTTGCTTTCTTCAATGTTGTAGAAAGTCTGGCAAAATGCCAGCCAGGTCCAGCAAAATGGAGACATGGCATTCCTTCCAAGGATGAAAAATTTAAGTTGAAAACAATAAAAATAACCATAAATAATTGCAAATGGTAAAGCAATAAGAATCTTTATCGCTAATTTATTGTTTTCATAGAGATACATTGGAAGAAAATAATGAAGGGTTTTCTGTGGGATGTCAGTGAAAGGTAAGAAAATGGAAAGTATAAGATATGTTAGAGAGAAAATTCTTGAAGTGGAGATAGTTCTTTGAGCTTCTGGGTGAACAGGATAAGAAACATTGCATCTCAGTGGAGTTCTGGACAGGTTTGGCACTGGCCTGAAGTGTGTGACAGGGGACAAGATGTTTCCCTTGGCCTTTTTTCCACCTACACAAGGAGAAACTGTGGTCCTCTAACTTGTGTCTCACCTCGTGTCTACTCCTTGAAGGCTATGGGTGTAGAATCATCCAACCTTGATGTAAAGGCCTCTTACCCTTGCAGCTCACACCTACTCCAGTACAGAAACTGAAACCATTGTATCCCTAAGTGGGTATAAAGGTAGAACACCATTGCTCCCATCTCATCTTGATGTGCAACAGCAACCAGATAAGACGCGACAAGGACCCAAACCAAACTTCCCAAGGGGACGTGATAGAACAGGGAATTTTTTGTTGTTGTTGTTGTTTGTTTGTTTGTTTGTAGACTGCTTGGAGACTTTGCTACTTTGAGCCTGGTGCCTGGTCATTGACAGAAAACATTCAATAACAAGTGTATATGGGAAAATACATGGCCCTAAAACAACCAAATGGGAAAGAAAGTTTGTTGGACTTGATGATCTCTCAAGGTCCCTTCCAACCCCTACAATTCTGTGATTCTGTGAAAGGCATTGAAGAAGGAGAAGAGGCAAGGTACTATAACCAGTTACATCCTCCACAGCCTCAAGTAAGGGTTAACCTGTGTAATGATGGCTTACAAACTTTGGGAAGAAAGGGGGAAACACTGGGAAATCTGTTTTAATTGTTTCCCAAGCTGAAAATGAAGGTTTCAGCAGTTCCACAAAGAAACATATGACAAGTGGCAACTGAATTTCACTTTCCATGGCAAACATCTAACCCGCCTGCTGTAGGTAAATAAATATATGGCCCCATAGTGTTGAAAGGTTTATCCTTGAAGAAGTGGACCAAATCACCTTGTGCCAAACTGCTGTTAAGAGAGAGGTGGAACATCTGTAAACTCTCCTCCACCCTCCCACCCCCAGATCTGTACCTGCAATCTCTCCATCAGCAGTCCCTGATGTCCTTATCCTTATCACACTCCTCCAAGACACAGCAAAGCTGTTGCCCAGGGGAGGATATAAAATCCGTATGTCTGAACCTGGGACCTCACTTGCTAAATCAATCTGCTGATATGGTCTCATATGCTTAGCAAGGGACTTCACCAGAGGAAAAGAGGCAGGAGGGGACTCAATGCACGTTCCTCCTAAAGAAAGGGCCGTTGATGCATTGACTTTTGAACAAAGGAGGCATTTTCTAAGTAGTTTAAAATGATCATTTCTATCTAACCACTATCTCCTGGCTACTGCCTGGCAGACAAAATGGTCACAAGGCATTTTGGAGGAGTGTCACCTTCTGTGCTGCCTTTGTACCGTGGGGAGACCAGCAAGAGGAGGTTCAGGCTGCCAAAACCAGCATACAGCAGCAGCAAAGGGAGCCCTGAAAGCACAGCGCAAGTTCTAGCACACCAAAAGGAGATGGTGGTGGGAGACTTAATGCAGTCTCCAAAGCTTATTATGTTTTGTTATGCACTTTGTTATGTTTCCCTGAGTGTGTGATGTCACACACTACCAGATTTTTATGTGACCATCATATAACTGCTTCGTTTTAGCATACAAGGGCTGCTTTTAACTTCTGTTTTTTTGTTGTTGTTGTTTTGTTTTGTTTTGTTTTAAAAAAAAAAAGAACCTATGGCAGGGAGGAACTAGGAGCATATGCCTGTGCTATAAATAGCAAAGTGGAAGTATCTGTCGTTTGGGGTAGTTTGGTTCTGACTGAACACTTTGTAAGACACTGTTTTGCCCTTTTTTTTTTTTTCTTGAATTTTAATTTAGGAATTTCTAGAAATCCCACAAAATTAGTCGAGCTCAAGGAGAGGATGCAGTCATTCACAGGATGAATGGAAAATATTTAGAGGGAAAAATGCAGAAGAGAAATATTCAAAAGCAGGGAAATCAATGTCAAAAACTGTTATAATAACACAAAAGAAGCCAATCATGTAGATTTTTCTAAATAAACAGACACTAGCAGAGCAGTTACACAACTTTTCAGATCACTATGGTGATCTGGAGGGTGCTTTACTATTTATTTTTTAAGTAGCAACAAAAAGAAGAAATGGATTTAATGGAATTTTATAGACACCTTCTCTTTCAAACATCCTAAGGTTATATCTGTCTTTGCGTTATTAGGCTTTTTATTATTCTACCATAATAGCACTCTTGCTGTAAATTAGACTGCTTTCAGTCACAGCTTCAGCTTACAAATCCATCAAGTCTATTAGATTTGAAAGACAGAGAGAGAGAGGGAGGGAAAGATGATGCTGTATTCATAGGGTTGTGAACTGCTTTTTCGGGAGGCGGGGGAAAGGGGGTGTGTATAGATTGGGGTGAAGTCAAGGGGAGGAGGGAAGGGTGGGAGAGGAGTTGCAATTCGAAAGTCCCTCCTTTAAAAGTGTCAAACTCCAACCTGCACAGAATGGGGAAAGGGAGACCCCCAGCAACTTCCAGAAAATAATATAAAAGCAAACCTCAGAGGTGGAAGAAATACCCAAAAGGAGAAGACTGCAGCTTGCAGTAATCTGTAAATGATTGCTGGCAAAGACTGGAGGCTTCAAGCTTGAGCTGTGTTTGTTCCAAAAGAAAGCCAAGAAGGACGGTGTTAATAAAGAGAGATTTAACTGAGGGCTGTGCTTGGAATAAAGTGGGCTACAAAAAGGTCACATTTGATCAGTTGGAGCAGATTACAAGGGCTTTAAAAGGTAGTGGTGGAGAAATGAAACTGGGACTGTGAAGCAATATAGCACAAGATTGATTTTGGGGGTGGAGAGAAGCTGGGACAAGTGCTTATCAGCTTGAGAAGGAGGAAGAGCTGTGCTGGGTTTGTTGTCATTCCCACACTGAGTAGAGTACTTGCTGCTTTTGTGGTTAGGCTGCCCTGCCGTTTTCTTTTTTTTATTATTATTATTATTTTTATTGTTATTATTAATACAATGGTGTCTATAATCTCTGACTTGGATCCTCTGAAAGGCTGGAAAGTTTTAAGGTAGGCCTATGTTTTCTTCTGTTTGGTACAGGCGTTTTTTGGTTTAGTCCTAAATTAACTGGAGCTTGAGTTATAATCGAAATGTGAGCCCTGGGCTTAAGTAAGAGAGGAGTTTCTGGTAATTAGAGCCCTTTTAAGATACAGCAAACCTTTAAGCAGATGTTTAGAGAGACCCGAGGGAGATTTTAAAAATATACTTCTCGGTGTTACAGTGCAGTGAGGAAGTGTGGACTTGTTTTTTTTTTTTTTTCAAGATTGCTCTGTAAATTCAAGTTAATAGTAAAGGCTCGCACCAGTTGAAACTGCAGGATTAACTCTCTGCTTTCCTCGCTGTACTTTGCAGGGGAATGGGTGGGAAACTTTAGGGGAGCAAAAACCAGCGTGAAAGTTGGGGAGACCAGGCTTGTGAGGGTATAAAAATCAAAATTTTTTAAAAAGTGCTCGTTTCATTTTGGGTTTGAAACTTCCAATTTGTTGTCCCTTTAAGGCATGTATTTGATACTGAAAAGTTGTTACTGATTTTTCCCCTCAGTACTACTATTTGTTCTTTGAACAGTGAAGAACAGTAACGCGAAATGCTAAAAATGATAAGGGGAGGGGAGGAAAGGGGGGGAACCCACTGTTACTGCCTGCTGGAGATATGAAAACTCTACAGTGTCAAATGTCCGTGTTTTATGCTGTTCTAATTGCATGGCTTTGCCTATTGAGAATCTCGACATGTAAAAAGTTTGCAGATGGTTTACAGAAACTTCACTGAAACATTGGAAACATCTGTGGTGAATGTAGTTGGTTAAATTATAAAATTAGTTAAATATAAAGCTTATTTCCCTCAACTGTTATACAAAACATGAAGCTGCACCTAATAAAGTTTTTTGTTTTTTTTTTTTTTAAGCGAATAATTGCAAGGATTTTGAAGAGGTGTGTGAATTGTTTTGTTGTTTTTTATAATATATAAAATGTTAAAGTATATGTGAGCTTCTTGCAGCAACATTTTTAATAGCTTAATGTGTCATGAGCTGAAAAACAACCCCTCAAAAGTCAAACCATAAAGTCTACTTACGAGTTTTTTTCCTCATATTTGCAGAGTGCTGAACTTTCTTTTCTCATAAGTTGAAATTTCATCTTCAGAGAGCCTGTGCATAGCAATGTGGACTAAAATCCTTAATGCTTGTCTGTGGTGTGAGAATTGGCTAAAGCAGTTTTACTGCAAGTTTAGTTCTTGATTTTTTTTTTAATTTTATTTTTATTTTTTATTGTTGTTAAGTCACTTAGGACTGTCAGCTCATGGTGACTAGATTCTGTTTGACTTCCTAAACTTCAGCATAGAGGCTAGCGTGCTGCAGGCTCAGCGGTCTGAGTGTCATCAGGGAAGGGTGGTCATATTAGGGTGATCTGAGCTGGAGTGACTCCTGTGAGTCATCCCGAGCGAATGCCAGGGAAGTGCTTTTGCAGAGCGCCATATGTGTCGTCTGCTGCATGTGTGCGCCAGAAAAAGCTATTCTAGGAATTCTTTGTAAAGTTTATCCCGTTCTGAGACAACTTCTGATTCCTCTGCCGATCTAGTCAGGTGATACCAGGTTTTTGCTGAGTGGAGCGATGACATGGAGGACTTGAAAGTTGAGATGATTTGAGGAGAGACTGTTGCCCTCTCAAAGAATTCTGTTTTCTTAGAAAAATGACATGTTTATATGACTGTACCAGAAATATCTCCCTGGTGCTCTTTCCTACAGCATGACAGAAATTTCCTAACTTTGTGTGTGAACCTGGAGATTAGAGCTTTACAGACACAGGGTAGGTCAGGGATGTGATTAAATTGATTTACTGGACACTTCTTTATGTAGTTACTGTGCATGACTGCAGCAGCAACTCTGTACAGATCAGCTGCAGGATGCAGAGTGTTAAAAGGTGGGAAGAGGCACTATTCAGTATAAGTAAAATGATAGTGATAGTTTAAAAAAAAATTAGTTGGAAGTCAACATGCAGCTCGTGGCTTGTGATTTATTAAATTGTAAAGCCAATTCTACTTTTCCTTATAAATTTTAGCTTCTTTACAAGAAAGTAAAGGTGTGTTCCGCTCAGGTGACATGAAGTAATTCCGTAAGATCCAAATGAAATGCAGCAGCAAATGCTGCAATCAGCTTGAGAGTAGTATCCCATGGTGGCAAATTCCCCGTTTTGTTTGTCTTGTGCACCCCCTGTAATTTATTCTGTGACTCACTCACAATTTGAGACCTGCTTAGCTGGAAGGCAGATCTCGTGGCTGGGGGTAAAATAATTTTACTGGGAGAGCTGGCAGAGGTATTAAAACAAATAAATGGTTGCATGGTGTGTATATAATATTACATCAGGCCTCCCTCTTCTGTTGTTTCTGTCTGGGGTAGGATGGTAAGAGGTACAATACTTTCCAGAAAGTCTTGGCACCCACTGGATTCATGTTAGGGCCTCTGAATGCCAGTTAATGTACAGAGCAAAACAACAAAACCCACTTCAGAAAATATTTTTTTTTTCACTGGGTTTCTTCTCAGTGATCTGAATATTAAAGTTATTGGAAAGTAAATCTCTGAGAGCTCAGATCTTTTTTTTTTTTTTTCCCCGTCGTGTTTCTTTTCAAATAAACTCCCAGCATAACACCTATGCTTTGACATTAACACACTTCTGCCGGATCTTCCCTCATAGATGCCTTGTCACTCTCTGTAGTGTAACCAGAATAAGTGGTGTCTGTTGCAGTCAGGAGAGGCTGGCAAAACTTCAGGCCTTTTTGAGACACTTCAGAGCCATACCAACAAATGGTCTGTGCTCACCAGCCCTCCATGGACACAAAAACCCCATTTACCTGGCTCTGAAGGGTTACAGAAGGTGGGATCTAGCCCCCTGAGGGCACAGGAGAGACAGAGAACAGCTGTTCTAACCCCTGTCCCAAATCCTCCCTGTACTTCTGTGGCATGATTTTTATCCTCATATGTGACAGGGATGGCTTTGGTTGCTGCTTCAGAAGCCAGTGCCTGTGCTATGAACCTCAGCAGCAGCTAGAGTAGAGCAGTAACCTGGCAAGGAGAAGCACAAAAAGAAAATCCCTCAAGGCCATGTCTCCTCTGTTGTTTCTATCCCTTAATTTGGCTCCAACAAGACTAACTACAGTGCCCATAAATCATGAGTTACCTACACAGGGAAGACCTTACACCCATTTGCATTCCTCCCTGAAGAAGTATGTGACCTTTCTATGGCTCATTGCTGGGGCTGGGGGGGCTGAAGGGGGATAGTTTTTAACTTGACTTCTCAACCTCATAGTGAAATCCGAAAAGTAGAAGTTTTCACTCAAATGAGTGGAGAAGTTAAAGCCTGCGAAGCAGCAAAGTCTTGCTGTACTGCTCTGCATGCAGGTGACCTAAATTTCACAAGTCCTACTGAGCAGGAATATATAGCTTGGCTAACGAAGATGGGAACATGTCCTGTGTAGGATGGATGTACTAATTCAAAATTTCTCTCCAAAATGCCATTTCCTACCACACACACCACCCCAAAAGGACAGAAGTGCCTTCCATGCTTAGGAAGTCAGTGCAGGAGGTGTAATTTCAGCCTTGTTGTGTTGGTATTATAAGCTAGTTGGGGTAAAAAGTCCTTATCCAACACCCCTCTCCTCTGATTATTTGTGAATTAAGGTGGGTTAAATGGCTTCAAGGGGTTCAAACTTGGAAAAGAGGGCAGAAATGTCTCAGATTTGCAGAATGGCAAAGAAGTGGCTCAGAAATGCAATGGCTCACATTTAATTGTTGGCATAGAACAGTAAACAGAGAGAACTGTAGCATTGCAAATCCTATTACTGCTTCGGCTCCTGGCTTTCCAGCTCAGCAAAACTTGAGATACGGTAAGGCATCCTCGGTTGTATTCAGTACTGGAGCAAACTGGTTTAGTACATGCCCCCCCCAGCAGCAAACTGCTGTTCAGAAAGGGGGAAAAATGGTTTCACATATGCTTTACTCTGAGGACCTGAACAATATTGTCTCCACCCACTCCTCAGAAACAAAACCAAAAGAGCCCCGAAGGTTTGGCCCAGGGACATAATGCTGGACTCCGTCACCACCACGAAATACAGATAATGGAATTTTGGATGTCAATGGAGAATACTAATTGCTCCATAATTGCCACAATATGCTTGCTTAAAAAAAAAAAGGCGCAAAAAGAGGGCGTGTGGATCTCGTCATAACTAAAAACATATTTAAGAAATAGTTTTCCAGCTAACCGCTCTGCAAATATAGGTCATGTACGAGATAGCACTGAAAGGGATGTTAGTGAGGGTCAGGTAAGTCCCAAGTTATTACATGGATGAGAATCACCAGGAGGATGCAAGTTGTGACTAAGCTCTAATATATAAAATATGACCAGCAAAATGTAGTTGGGATTCCCCTGCTTTCAGTTTGAATGTGCAACTCTTCAGTAATAGTGGGATAAAAAATGAGAGCCAGCTATATCGAAGTATGTGTTTTTAATCACTTTTTCATCTCTGGTATCCGTGCTTTCTCTGCACTTTGCAGAGGACAATACTGGCAGTTTTTCTTGGTTTGGTTTTCTATTTTTTTCTTCGTCTTCGTAGAAAGGCATCATATATGGGGTGATTGAAAAAGTAAAAATAACAGAAAATAGCAGATTAAGATGTAGCACACTTCAGCATTTATTGTTGATGGCTGAGAAAGTCATCTAGTCCTTCTCTAAGTCTGTGCTGATTTATTCTTTCATCTTTATTTTTCCCTTGATTAAAATTCAATATTGCTCTTTTCAATAAGAGGTTATTCTCCACTGTTTTACTAAAAACAATCCACTTTTCATATCAAGCCTGTATACAAGCTCATTACATCTTGTTCATTTGGACATGAGTTGTTAAATCTTCCAGGTGCTTCACGGAGGATTTAACCATCCAATTCAAATGAATGTTCTTTCAGAAAGAGGTTTACTTATCACTGCCTCTGTATTCCTTTGCCTAACTGTTTAAATTGCCCTAACCCCTAACACATGCAATATAAAATTACCATGCCAGTAATGCAGGTGCTTAGCGAGAGTGTAGGATGCCAAGTGTGCAGTTGTATTCTCCCAGCCACCAGTAATTTGCAGTTCAGGGACTTCCTATGCCAGCAGTGATGACTTTTCTTGATGAATGATTCCTCCGTGAATTTATCTCACTGGTTTTGCATTTTTAACTTTGAACCCATGACAACTTGAAGCAAAGAAATTTTGCAGCTTGACCCACTGGTTGCATCTACATTAACAAAGCAATGTGTTGGAAGGGCTCTTTTATAAGTGTAAATTTGTCTTGCTTCTATGTTTTGGGACACATGGTAGCTTCTTGAAGTGTTTTCACAGAATCCTGACATGGCTGAGGTTGGAAGGGACTTCTGGGTCCATCTGGTCCAAGTCAAAACAAGCAGGACCTTGAGATGCTGAGTTCAGGTTTATTTCTCTGGAGGGTGGGGAGGTCATGTTTTTTCTGCATCTATTGTACTGCAAAATTAAATTCCTGCCTGGTGATTAGTGACACACGGTTACAAGGATGTACGTTTTGCAGGATGTAGATAAAAGTAGGATGCTCCTTTCCTACATACATTACTTAGTCATATCGACTTCCATCTACCATTTCATCATCTTCACCTCACAAGTCAATGAGAGTTCTAACGTGCAGGTCTCCATAAGTCATTTACAACTAACCCATTGCACATTTTAAGCTTGTCTGGTTCTGCATTCAGTGGAACTAAAATAAGGAGGAAATCACCTGTAGATCGCAAAGGACAGTGGAGATGTTAGATTGTGCTTTGAGAGATAAGGCTGTAATTTCAAGCTTTCCTAGACTCTGAGTCAGTTTGGATGAGTTACTTAATCTCTGTGTGCCTCAGTTCCCACCAGTAAAATGGAGTTATTAATACCTGTCTTATCTATATTTTTTTTGTGGCTCTAGAGACGTACAGTTCTGTCCATAGAGAGCCTACAGCAATGAGGGATCGCTCTTGGGCTGGGCTCTTTAGTGCCTGCCTTCATAAAACATTATTTTCTTAAATGAAACTAGAACTTAACTCTTTTGAGAGCAAGTAATTTCATGCTCACTTACTAAAACCCTTTTCTCAGTATTTCTGCCTTCACAAGGCAGCTTCACAGTCACACAAATTTCCTCCATGCACCAGCTTTTTATTTTTCCAATAAATTGCTAGGCTGAAGCTGGCTGAAGTCTGGAAACCAGAACTGAATGCTCTGTCTGAGGTTCACCCAATGACAAATTAGTTTTGTTGTTTTATTTACTTTTTTTAAACACTTTTGTTCCAGTAACCCTTTATAACAATTTGTAAGCTCAGTTGCTGTTCTGCTTTATTAATGTGCCTGCCCCCACCCGAAGTTTCATCCCTTCTTTGATATGTGGCTCCTCTGCAGAACTGCTCTTTTTTTCTGCTCTCACTGCTACACAGGTAAATAAGTTTTCACAGATTCATTCTTTTCTCTCCTTAATTTTTCTTTCTTTCTCTTCCCCCCCCCCCCCCCCCCCCCCCCCTTCTCCAGTGTAAATGCACTTTTATACACCTGTGGTTCATCACCTTTGTTCAGAGGTACACAGATCACATGGCACTTTCCCAGTGTTTGGTAGCATACCCCACTGTCTTCTGTGTCCACGTCAGGTGTAATCACAGCAGTGAACCTCTTTAGCAGTTATTACAGCATTGTCTAAATAATGGGCTTCGGTCTGTTGCAGAGAGGTCTGTTAAGGATCTCCTGCACCTATGGCTAATCATGAGGCGCTGTACCAACTATGGACCAGAACAGGGAGAAACTAGGGAGATTTGCAGTCTCCCTTGCTGGGTCCCTGCATCAAGATCCAGGAGATTTTGTTTGTTTGTTTCTTGCTTGACCTAAGAAAGATCAGATTTTCTTGTCTGTAAGGAAACTTCTCTAACTGTTCCCTGTGGATGCTGTCTGATGTGTATCAGCGTCTCCCAAGGAAGATGTTTTGACTTCAGGAGCTCAACTACTTCTGAAGGATGTTTTCTGGCACTAAAAAAAATTCTTAGTGTAACCTAAATGTTAGCATCCAACCTCTTAACATGCTTCTAATGATTACATGCTAAATTTGTTTAAAAAAAAAAAAAAAACTTCACACAAATTGTGTTAATATGTAACTTTCTCAGATTATTTTTCCTTGATTGTGTGTGTTTCCCAATTTCTCAGCAGAAGAGGCTTTTTATTATTTTTATTATTATTTTTATTATTATTCTTCATCTGAGAAACTTCACGCAGCCCTTGTGCACAGAGTTTGTTCTGACAATTCATTCTGGGGCACTTGTTCTTGAATCGGTCCCTAGCTGATGTTAGCAGACCATTGTTCTTACTGGACTCCTGTTGATCAGCAGGTACTGATTTTTATTTATTTTTTTATTTTTAAACTGAGATTTAAAAGTGAAGATTTTCTAAACAAAGTAATATTGGGAGGCTCCAGTGATTCTCGTAATTGTACCGTTTCTCTTTCATTGAATGTGTATATTTCAGATTATTGGAAAAATCTGTCTTGTTGTGCTAGATTTTTTTTTTTAAATAGATGTCAAGTTAAATTGTCTGTGGTTGGTTATGCTTTATAAAGACCAATTATTTGGACTTGTTAGAACATTAAGTTCCTTGTTCAGGTTATTTTACAAGAGTCTTCAGTAGTGGAAGACTGATTCTCAGCTGGAGATACATGAACTGCAGACTACATTCTTACTACATCAGCAGGTTGGTAATCTTATCTATAGACTTTTGTGGCAAGACATTCTCTTGAACAGCTTCATTAAGTATATTCCACACAAGAGTTTGTAAGGTACTAGGGAAAGGCTGGAGTAAACTTTTGCTTTAAAGTTAAAGAGGAGGGAGTTTAGGTTTTGAGTTTTTTTTAATTTTAAATAGGGTTCTCTGTTTCCTGGTCCCAAAGAAAACAGATGTGCTATAGAAAGGTCTCTAAGCGAGTGTTTTAAAGCTGTGGATATTCCATTTCTGAAAAATGTGTGGACCTAACAGTCTTTCTCCACGCCAAATTAAAGTAGGTTGTAAATATACAAGTGAGTTAATGTACAATTGTCATCCCAACACTGTACCTCCCATTAGACTCATTCTGAATCAGGAGACGTCAGCAGATTTCAATCTGAAACTGTCTGGTTCTGCAAATAGTAACTAAATTTGCCTTCAAGCATTTGTCAGCTGGACATAACTTCACTTCTCAACCTCTAAGATTGTAATTAATCTTTGCTCGAAGCAAGCAAGGTTTTAGTGCATGTTAACCAGAAGTGGTTTCTAGTCCTTGGGAGGTTTGCTCGGCTTTCCATGTGAATTCCTTCAAGAAGGAATGTGTGATCTATGTTATGTATTTGAGCCTCCATTTACGTACCCCATCAGCAGAGCTGCTGGACATGTTTGCTAATGTGGCCCTTCAGCTGGCCATCCTTTCTACCCTTCTGTGGTTTTAAGGAAGAATTTCAGTCCTGCCAGCAGCTGTCATTGTGGAGACTGGTGGTGTCCCCACAGCCCTTGGACTTCCCCGTGTTGGAAAAGCTGGTCTTGGCAAGAGTTGCAGAATGCTGCTGACCGGGGTCAAGTTTTGGTTGGACATGCCAAAATAAAGGGTTTATGTAGCCAGAGCCCTGGGAAGAATTACAGGCTTGGAAGGGGGAGAAAGGTATGAAAGGCCTCAAGTATTTAAACACTGATGTAAACTCTCATTGAATCCAACAGGAATTAATTGGCATGGTCTTTTATGTGACTTTTGGGGTTAGATTTCCAGCTGACATGAACTGACAAAGCTCCTTTGAGCAAGATGTACTGGCTTAGACTAACTGAGAATTGGGACCCATGTGTTTTGCAGAAGACTTGACATCTTTCTTATACGGAAAATTTCTAGATCTAATGGGAGAAAAAATGTTGTGGTCAGAGCCGTATCTGTATGAATTGCTTCCAGCCTGTTGATGCCCAGTTTTACGCTGTCTGAATTCTGGACTCTGAAAAGCTCTTGGGAATAAGATTACGTTATGTTTTAATTTTCTAGTTATTTTCCCCATGTTTTATTTAAAAGAAATAGACGACCTGCTTCTTTGCTCTTTCAATTAGCATTCAAGTAGACTAAGAAATTTAGCATAATCTATTAATAAGTTTAAACCTATAACATCCTAGTTTGCACACAAGCTGTGTAAACTTACTATATAAGTTGCATACCAACTTTAAATCACTGAAAAGTGGTGGTAGGGGAAACCAAACTTGCTGTATCATAGAGTAGTATTTCTGTGATACCCTTTTGAGCTAAAGGTTTCATGATTTTTTTTTTTTATTTCTGAAAAAGCAGTTTGCATTTTTAACCCAGAGCAACATGGCTCCTTCACAGAGCTCTGGGACTGCTGTTTCAATGAGTTCAGACCTCCCAGTTGTTTGCTGAGCACTGCAGCTACATCTGCGGTCAGTAACTTGTTCTCTTTGCTGAGATTCATATAAGCTGTGGTTAATGAGAGTTTACACTGCGTACACAGGTCTTAGAAGTGCAGCTCCAGAATCTCGTTATGTGATGCCTCAAAGCTGGCTAGATCTATTTTACGTGGACTTTGAGGTCTTTACTTGCATCTTATGAGAAAAAGTCTATGTGATATAAATAGAATTTAAAAGAGGTCTCAGTTCTTCACCCCCTCAGCCCAGAGAAAAACAAGTTACTGTTCTGCTAAGAGATCCCCCTAACTTAAATGTACCCTCTCTAGCAATATTTCCTATAGTAAAATATAATCCAAATTTTCCTAACAGTATGTGGCTGGGATGTGGTTATTCCACTTTACATCATTTCTTCTCTCTCTCATCTGTGAATACTGCATAGCCATAGATGGGAGAGTGTTCAACAATAAGAATAAATAATTATTCTTACACCGACAAAATAGAAAAACAGTCTTTGATTCACTGCAAAGAAAATTCATGTTGTTCACATTGGTGCGGTAGAGTTGAGGAAATGAGGAGAATGAGCATGGATGAAGTTGCAGGTCCAGTTCTAGGAGGCACAACTTTATCTTATTATAGGCAGATAAGAAGTTACAGTTGACAGAATTGTTTTTGCTACAGTTAAAGATATTTACTGTCTTGGCATCATAGGAGAAAAATCCTAGGAGAAAAAAAAAAAAAACATTTAACTTATGGAAAAAACATCATAGTCACCCTTTAAGAAAATGTCCTGTAATGTATAGAAACCTAGCTTGAAAGTACTGTGTGCCCGTATTAATCTGACAGTAATAATCGTTGCCTTGTTTTCCTATTAAACTCTCTGCAACTTATTACAGGGTTATTTGTTCCTTGTGTATTGGCAATTCGGGTTATGGATTAAATTTAAGCAGATATGAAAATGCGTGCTAGAACAACAGCAGGAAAATACAATCTCCGTTGATGAAAGCAAGCTATGTACACAGAAAGCTCGTGATTTGGACATGGAAAAAATGCTGGATTCCAGGTTGCAACATCACAAAACATGACAATTTGGAGGAAAAAATGAGTTCTGCATTTTTCTTTTTTTTCCCCCCATTTGTTCATACAATACACAACAGCAGTCAGACCACACAAGAAGTTTGCACAAATCTACATGGTGAAAGTGGGATGGGAAAGCAGAATTAGTTCAGCAGCAAAGCCCTGGGCATTTTTTATTTCTTCAGCAGCTGGAAGCCTGGTGTAACACTATGGAATAAAATCAGCTTTGCAGGGAGGAAGCTGTATAATCAGTATGTATGATGCTTTCTTAAGATGTGATGATCTGGAACAGAGTAGTTACCTATATATGGTAGCTTTGCATCTACTCAGAAGTAGCAGCCAATTCTGAATTCCTCGAGGAAGATGATAAAAATATGCTTTAACTGAGGGGTTCCAGCAATAGTTAGCTAATAATTTCAAACCTAGAAGGACTTCCTTATGAGGAGCGTTTAATTACAGAGGCAAAGAGTTACACAGAATAATAAGCACTTCTCAGAAATGGTGATTTAGGCTTTTGTTGTTTGAATTTTGTTCTAACACAAAAGGCTGGGGGGGGGGGGGGAATCTTGTGAGATATTTGAAACCAATAACCCATGTGACAATTAGCTTGTAGGATACTGTGCCAGTGGATACCATGGAGGCCAGATGCTTAGAAATGGGAGGAGGAAAATAAAATGACTTTAATGGGTGATGAGAGCATCTACACTTAGATAGGATTAAAATGGATGGGAAAGGATCTAAGTCCCCACGCTTTGGCCAACTATTATCTGAAGTTGAGAAGAATCTTTCCTTATTTGGGAACATATCCCTATCCATGTGGGCTTTTTGTACCCCTTAGGGATAGAAGGTCATATAAAACAAACTCCTGTCTGATCCCATGAGACAGTTCCTGTGTTACACAAGAGTGTTAAAATCCTACTAATTGAATTTTCTTTCCTAATGCTGGATTCTAACAGTATTTACTTTACTGATGCAATGCACCAATCAAAAAGGCTTGAAAATTTTATTCTGTCTTGTGTTACTGAAGAATATAGTTTTATCTAGCAGCAGTATTATATGTGATATCTTAACCACTTTCTGTACCGATGAGTTCTACAGGGTAATTTTGGATTGCATTAAAATAATTATCCATCACTGTTTGAACTTCGTGTACTCTCAGATAGGTAAATTGTATACTTTTGCAAGCCAGCATGCATTCTGAAATTGTTATGGGAAAGATTTGCATTAGGAAAATGTAGATTTCCTCCCCCTCCTTCACATGATAAAAAATCTCCGTACACAATAGCATTACTGCCACATGTCATAGGGACACTGTGTAAATTACAGTGTTACAAATTTGTCAGCCTAACCAAATGTCTGAAAGAATAATGTCATATTAGTTGTATTTCAGCTGTAAGTCTGGTCTGTTTTAACCTTGATTTGTGTGGCAGCTAGCCATACCAACAGCTTGTGCATGGTTGATTATAAACAACTGTTTTAATGTAACAAGATTCTCATTTAATTCCTGGGAGCTTGATGCACTGATGATCAAAGATAAATTCAGGCATAGCACTGAGGTAAAGCATTAGATTAGGCTGGCCAGAAAAGACAGGGTCCTGAAGATTTCAAGATTGTAAGATCTTTTGTATGTTGCAATGCAAACTTTCTCAAGTTGGATAGTGCACTTGAAAATACAGAAACAGTAAACAGCATTATGTGCACAGCTGGCCTTGGTATAACTTGGACCTATTCTGATTTTCATTTAATTCTACTTTTGTGTGGCAAGATCCGTAAGTTCAACCAAGATATTTTCTTAAATAGAAAAACTTTATTACTTTGAAATTCTAGTTTTTTTTTACTCTATGTCCTTTCCATTTTAAGGATGAAAAATTATTGTGGAAAAATAGAAACCATTGGAATCCCTTTTTCTTTTTTAATTTTGTGGTGTGTGCATGTTGTTTCTGTTTGTTCGTTTTGCTTACTTTTTTTAAATGTGCACCTTAGTTGAATACTCTTTTCTTGAATCAGATGTGGGATCAGACTTACAAAGGTTTTCCTGGTTAATTCTTTTTCCTGTATTTCTGGTGATTTCAGTTTTTTTGTGTTTGTTTGGTTTGTATCATTAATTTCATTTGCTATGGGGTGGATTTTATTTTGTTTGGGGTTCTTGAGGATGAAAAGCATCCTTTTCTGAAGCAGCACCCCTAATAGGCTCTCTGTCTTTAGCTTACTGCCTATTGCCATGAAGCTTGGAAAAGCAGTTAGTATTTTTGAGACTGCCACCTCTACCAGCTGTCTCTGAAGCTGGCCAAGAAGCTCAAAAGAGGTGGGAGGGGTTAAGATAATGCGTATGTGACTACATTTACACATCTACTCCATAAGGAGGGTGGGGAAGGACCATGATGTTCATTCCTTCTAGTACCTAAAGAGGGCTGCACGAAAGCTGGAAAAGGACTCTTGGTCAGTGACTGTAGTGGTAGAACAAGGGGGAATGGCTAAAAGAGGCTAGGTTTAGATTAGATATAAGGAAGAAAATCTTCACTGTGAGGGTGGTGAGGCCCTGGCCCAGGCTGCCCAGAGGAGCTGTGGGTGCCCCATCCCTGGCAGTGCCCAAGTCCAGGCCGAATGGGGCTTTGGGCAGCCTGGGCTGGTGGGAGGTGTCCCTGCTCATGGCAGGGGGTTGGAACTAGATGATTGTTACAGTCCCTTCCAACCCAAAACTTTTTTTTTTTTTAATCAATAATAGTCAACTTAGCTCGACAAATGTTAGGCGTTCGGTTACATGAGCATCAAAACTAGAGTTGAACCTTTGAGTGTTTTTTACACTTGTGGTAAATTGAATCTAATCTGAGGAATGATCCTTAACTTAATTACCCCAATAAATTCTTGCTTCTTTGCAGCTTTACATTCTCTTTGCCAAATAGCTGATTTTGAACGTTCCCTCTTTCCCTTCCTTGGAAAAAATACAAAGTTTCTGGCATCAAATAAAATCCAACCTGCACATAAACATGGCTGTTAAGATTGGAAAATAGTTTATTTTTGTCTTTCCTCTCCCCCCCCCCCCTTTTTTTTTGGGGGGGGGGGGGGGGGGGGCACAATTCTCCTTTTCTCCATTTTGTTTTTAAGAGAGGAACAATACAAGCTATGAAACCTCATATTGTTTGTTCTGTGTGGTGGTGCTGAGGGGGGGACGGGGCAGAGAGGAAGAATAATCTTTGTTAAGAGTTTGATATTTGTATCATGGGGAAATACAGTGTTGACCATCATCCCAGTATGGGGGAATCCTTAGGAGCAAAGGTAATGAATGAATCCAGTATTGTCAGTTTTCATAGTTATAAAATTCCTTGGATTCTGGAAAAAAATGCTTATGTGAGTGGGGATTTCTAGTCTATAAAAATTCATGGAAAGGCACAGATGCTCATTTGTACACCAAGACATTTAAAGTCAATAAACTTTTCAGTCAGAACATCAAAATGTACAAATTTGCTAGTAGTATTTTCCTTTAATATAGAAAACCACATGGTGGGGCTTTCTTTATTTCCACCCTAAGATTATTGCAGAATCTTAGGACTTACTTTGAGATCTACATTTCTTTTGAAGTTGTCAGCCCACAAGTTTCTGGAACAGGAACTTTTCTGACCTCGCAAAGTAACAGAAAAAACCTCTCTGAATTCCCCGTGAACTTCAGACCAAATGTTGACTTCTGCTTCAACTGTGATACTGTATTTTCAAATCAGTCTAAAGTACTTGTGATACAAGTAGTTCTTGTTTCCTGACTTCAAGCAGAAGCATCTGTCCTGTCTCTGGGCAAAATTTTCATGTCCTTTAATGCGTATTAAAGAAACTGCTGCCCAGCTTTCACGGAAGACATCAGCTTGTGAAGATTTCCAACAGGACACTTCAGGAAAACACTGGGAAAAGATTTTATATTCTCATGCTTATGGCTTGCAGTTCTTACTTTTAAGACCTCATACCAGGAGTAATCAATCTTAGTTGCATGTCCCCAGATTGTGTGAAGACAATCCACTTATGTCCAAGAAGACTTAGCCAAACCAAAGGCTTTATAGTCAGAGTGCTGGGTGGGGATCTTTTTTGTTTTGCTGTGTTTGTCCTGGAGATTGTTAGGCTGAACTATTTGTTTAAAAGAAACAAAATGAAAATGAGAGGTCTATAGCCAAGTTTTCAATGATCCTCTTGCTCACTGGCACTCACTGAGACAGGAAAAATGATGGCTAGTGCTTCAAAAATTTTTCATGCTCTCATTTTTTGGAATTTGAACTCCTAAGAGAGCCTTCTGGCAGCATCCTGAGACTAGCCCAAGCACTGGCTTTTTTTTTTTCAGAGCTGCACAGTCTAAAATTGAGACATCGGTTGGGAATGTTTTAAGCCAGTTCTTGTTGCAGGCATCTCCTTTGTGGTACTAGCTGCATTTAACCGTCCTCGACTCAGAAGCCTGTCAGTTACAGGATTCCATGCTTGTGTATCAAATATTTGGAAACAGAACCCCAGTTTGGAGACATGCTTTGATTAGGTTATTGAACCTCTCTCAGCATTTCTTTTCTGTGAATCTTAATTGTTTCTAATACTGTGTTTAACTTTGTTGTGAAGTTTTGTTTGGCAAAGGAACATATTTGCTTTTTTGGGGCAGGCTGAATTTTACTGCTTCGCTTGAATTTCCTGGTGTTCTCCAAAATCACAGTGGTTTACCTGGGAATCATGCCAGTGTTTTAGACTTCAAATAGTGATAGTAAGAGTTGTGTGCTCATTTGAAGCTTACATAAGGCTAAAGCTAATATTTGTGGGCATGATTAAATGTGTTTGGTATTTTGGGGGGAGGGATGTATCTAGCTTATGAGTTATGCTTGCTGCCTTGTGGAGATTCTTATGAAATGTAGCAGCAACTCAAGTTATCTAGCAGAGGGAGAGTTGATACAAGTGCTGATACGCATAAATCAATAGACTAATGCCTGCTCTACACCTCTTAACAAAAATAAGAGAGTCATATCCTTATCAGTAAACAAGTGTTCTATCCATATACAAAATAGATTTTGTCTTTTCCTTTGCTTCAAACCATGTGACTTTGCAATGAGGTGCTTGCAGGAGATGAGTTAATACGTCTGACAACTGTTGCGGGGGAAAAAAAGACAACAAAAAATTGGGATGGGGGCAGTACGAATGTCCACATTTGAGCTTTTCTGTCAAACAGAAGCCTGGTACTTCCTATCTGCAACTGGTACAGGCTGGTTGTAAATTTTGTCAACAGCTGAACTAAACCAAAGTGGCATGTCCTAAATCCTGTTGTTAACAGAGAGATGTAACTCTGGTGCACCAATTAGCAGGCTGGTCATATGACTATTTTGATTGGTAAATGGGCACTTTTGAGGGCCTAGAAAGAAGAGGAGGCTGAGAAGACAGGTTCCCAGAAAGAAGTAGTCTTGGAGAGCAAGAGAGGACTCTGAAAGGAGAAAATGATCACAACTGGAGGAAAGACGTGGGATGTGGGTCAAGTTTGGGTTATGAGGGAGAGGGGTGGCAATGAATGTTGGGAGATGCCTCAAGACAGTGGCTGGCATTGTGGTTTAACCTGGCAGGCAGCTTAGCCCCACGCAGCCACTCATTCCCTCTCCCCGGGGGGGATGGAGGAGAGAATCAGAAAGGTAAAAGTGCAAGATCTTGTGGGTTGAGGCAAAGACAGTTTACTGGGTAAAGCGAAAGCTGTGCATACAAGCAAAGCAAAACAAAGAATTATTTCACTGCTCATCAGCAGGAAGGTGTTCAGCCAAAAACTTCCTGTTCAGGAAAGCAGGGCTCATTACACTTAATGGTTTCTTGGGAAGACAAACACCATCACTCTGAACATCCTCCTCTCTCTTTACCCAGCTTTTATCAATAGACATGACACCACATGGTACAGGACATGCCTTTGGTCAGCCTGGGCCAGCTGTCCTGGCTGTGTCCCCTCCCAGCTCCTGGTGCACCCCCAGCTTCCTCGCTGGCAGGGCAGCACGAGAAGCAGAAGAGTCTTTGGCTCTGTGTAAGCACTGCTCTGCACACCTAAAACATGAGGGTGTTATCACCTCTATTTCCATCAAAAATCCAAAACACAGCATCATACAAATCTCTACAAAGAGAATTTACTCTATCCCAGCCAAAACGATGACAGATGGTTATGGCCAAGATGAGTTACTGTGAGCAGTGGCACAGCATGGCCAACACAGCATCTTGCCCAGCCTTCCCAGACCAGCAGCAGCCTCCCTGTAGGGGACATTAACATTTTGCAACCAAAGGGTGAATGTGGTGTGTGAGGTGATCCAGTAGAGTAAAACTGAATGTTCTTAGTTCCTAAATAACACCTTGTACCCCTGTAAATGGTCTGCTGCAATGTTAGCAGATATTTAAGCCTGTATATGTAAGGACACTCCCTAAGTGGTGATATGGAATGCTTTTCAAAGTACAAAACAAATTCTGGCTTCTAAATGTTATAGCCTTAAACATGTCATGCGTACATATGCATGCACATGCTATACAGGCACAAAGATGATGTGGAATTATAGTAATTCTTTAAATAGTATTTATAGTAGGTTGCAGGACTGTAAGCAACAACATAATCATAAGTATATTCCAGAGATTGTGGTTGTCATTCCAATGCTAGTCAACTTCCCAACAACGTAAATAAAATATGTAATATCTTGAATTAAACGGTACTCTGTAAAGAGTGGGTAGGATTTATTACACACCTTTTGTGCATTTTCTAATTAGTTTTTTGAACATGAATGAGTTTATATGGTATTAAATAGCAAACTTTGTTTTGAACTCAAAGCTTACTTTAATCATCTAGCTTTCTTTGGTACTCTTTGGCACAAATTACAGCACCACCACCCCATTTTCCTCAAATAATCTGTTAAAGATTGTCAGCTATGGGAAGAGAGCCCTTGGAGAAGGGGAGCAAGCCTGTGACATAAGTGGTTTCTCTCAAAAATGTGTATAAATGAAGATAGTTGCATCCATTAGTGAGTACGGAGATGAACTTTCCACACTGTCTTTTGATACAGATTATTTGTGTACACATTTTGCAGCTAACACATTTTAAGGACAAATTTGAATATATGTGATGTTCTGCTCTTTCTAAAAAGTGAACCGCTCTTAAAAAGCGGGAAAAATGATAAAGTATTTTAAGTGGCTTAACTTTGCACAGGAAAGACACAGCAAAGTAGGTGTAAAACCATAGTCTGTATCTTGAAGCTGGAATAAGGAGTGACAGGCATAGTTGGTCTTGGAATCTTACTACAGAAAGTTAAGAAACCATTTTCCACAGTTTTCTCAAGGCTTTGGAATTCCTCCTGACAGGTGCGCTCTGAGTCGCACCAAGTTCATTGTGTAGTCGTCGTCTGTAGGCGTTGAATTGATGGGGAACCCATAAGACACAGAAACAAACTCTTAACTTCCACTGTTTTTCCTTTGTAAAGAGGGGACGTTAAGTGAAGAAAATATTTATGAAGAATCTCATTGGGTTGATGAGGTCATGGAAAACAGCAACAGATATTGTATGGGTTAATGTGCCTAAAGCATGTTGTTAAAAAATGACTATTTCACACATGCATGTCTAGGATATCAAACATACATTCGAGAGGATACTTGTAACCACCTACCCCACTGTGCACTCTCTCCCAAACCCCTTATTGCCCTGGGCTATGCCCTGCTGTTGAGTTGAAGCCTTTTTTCATTACATCTTGATTAATACTAGGTGCTAAAATCAAATTGGTGATAACTGCTGGTCATGACAGCTATTGTGCAAGCTCTTGCCAATGGCAATGCTAGTTCTTTCCTGTTCTTACCTGCAGCAGCCTTCGTATTTTAATCATAGGCCCCAAGCAGAAATTGTCAATTAGATTGAGCCTTGTGGTTGTCTTTGAATAAATGTTCTTTAGTAGATAGATTTAGTGCCTTGCTACTCTATTCCCCTGGTTTCTATGTGCAGTATACCTTCCATATACACTAAAATGAAGTATCTTCCTGGGGAAAAAAAATCTATCCAATCACACACCAGATAAAGTGGCTACTCTGCTGAACTCCAGAAAGAAATGAGAGGGCTTGATGAATGCCTTGAGGCCAAAACAATGATTCTCTTGCTGCTTTCTCTTGGAAAAAAAAAATGTAAGATGGAAAATGTGAGTTATTTCAATTTAAACAGTACAGAGGATCGTGGTGAAAGAGGCAGAGTCGCTTCTTTTATCGCATCTACATTTGATCAATGTTTCTTGAGCAGTTTTGTCCCAAGTGGGATAAGGAAAACTGGGATCCTCTGTGTAGCTGGCTACAAGTTATTGATAAATGGGGCAGGACCTGTGAGGGTGAGTTGTACCACCAATTTACGAATGCTCTGGAGGGATGCTGGATGCCAAAACATCTCAGCTGTGCTTCAAAGGGTGATTGCATAGTAAGGGACTCTCACATCTGAAAAATCACAGACAATTGGCACATAATTGTATAATTGTATCTGTTGGACTTGAGTTTGATTATGCCTTAGAAAAGTCAGGGAGGGACAGAACATCGCCTTGCATCAAACTTCAGATTGTTTTGAGTTTCTGATATATATATATTTTTGCCAAGTTTGCTATGTAGTTGATTCCACTGTAAAAGATACGCAGGATGCTCATGCACTATAGCAAGTGAATGAAGGAAATCATCCCACTTGAAGGGAGTGTGCAGGGCAACGAGGTGTGTCCGGAATCCCACAGTACTATGGTGCTGGGCCTAGATACGGCCATGTCAGCCACAGGAGAGGCAGGGAGACCTGCTGCTGTCTACATAAGAGGTGGACTCCAGAGCTGAGATTAGTTACTGAATGCTGTAGCTGAAATTTTCTCAAGAATGGTTTGTGTTTTGGGGGTTATTTTTCTTTTATGTTTGGGGGAGAGGGAGTGTCTTTTTTTTTTTTTCATTCAAAAAGAAAGGAGAAAAATGAATAAAGCAACAAAAAACAGGAAGAAGTTTATTTGACACATATTTCAGTAATTGTCCTTTGCTGGCCAGAAGCACACAGGCAGATGTAAGTTGCTGACCACAGCAATGTGACATTGGGGCTTGGAGGTGAACGATGGGATTTGTTGCGCTTGGCAGCATATGTACACCCTCTTACACACACTCCTTCTCTGCTAGCATATGGCTGGAGGAGGCAGAAGAGAAAGACAATAGTTGTTACTGTGATATGAATGGGTATAATTAGGTGCCTTGCCCAAAGTGACATGGAAATCCTCTGTCAAAAATGAAAACGGTAATCCAGGTCTCATGGAGTAAAGCCTGCTGCAATAAACGCAGTGTTATCCTTCCTCCTCTAGCTGATGCTTTTCAGCTAAACCCTCTCCTCCAGGGCCCTGGCCTCTGGAGTGGGCTTTGGTTTTTACCTCTAGTAACATAATGATTGAAAAAAAAGGTGCTCAGGCAAAAAGGATTAGTGTCTGTAAGCTTCTGACCACAGGAGTGCATAGAACAAATGTCTCTTACTGGCAAGTAGTTCAAAGGTCCATCTTAGGTTGTGGGGTTGTTTTGTGTGTTTTTATTTTATCTTTTTTAATTAATATTTGAACTTCTTTGGTTTGGAAAAGACTCCTGTGCAATGCAAACTCCAGCAATTTTACACAGACTAAAATGGAGGCAGCGTTTGCCTGTGTTTCCCCTGCAATTACAAAGCAACTCTCTTGTTTTGTTTGAATTTCCTTTGTCGTTATGAAACACAATAGGCTGACGGCTTGATATTAAAAGCAATTGTGTTTCCATTCATGCAGATGCCAGCCTGTTTAGGTGAATTTACTAAGTCCCTAGACATACATTTTTATATTATTGCTGTCTCTAGGCCGTGCTGAGCATTTTAATCCTCTGAAAATAACCTCTGTTTTCCTTTCATCTCTTCATTAGCTCTTTCATCATGAGGACGTGAATTTAAAAATATATATATCTTAAAATTGTATGTAATAAAGATGTTTTTATCATTCCAATTTGTTGAGCTGTTCTTTTAAAGTTGCATGGCTTTCAGAACCATAAAGTGGCACAATTATTTTTGTGTTGTATTGCTTTGTACCCTGAGGTTCCATTTAAAGCAAAGCAGAGAGACGTGTTTATAGGCAGTATTGAAAGCAACATATATGGATCCTGATGTCAAGCATATTTTATTGAAGTAAGATTAGAAAGGGATCTGACAACAAATTATGTACTATGGAAGTGAAATCAGAATGAGGTTTTGTGCCAAGCTGCACATGGGTATTTAATTTTAACAAGCCACGTTGTTATTTCTGTGAATTTTTTGGTAACGTCTTTTAAAGATGAACTTTATGGCCAACTGTGAGTTTTTAAAAGTAAATATTCAGCGCTTTTTGGACACATTGGTACGCTATAGCACACCCTCCTGCTGCACCAGCTAAGCCTTGGGATTGATATAGGTGTATCAGATACCTGAAGACAGCATTTTCCTGACATACATTTATATATAGTATGATTGGATTAAACCTTTGTGAGTAAATCTCATTTCCTTTCCATGTAAAATTTCCTTGTTAAATGCATTTCAGGTGTGTGTTTGTTTTTGTCTTCACCTATTTTGTTAACATCATGAAAACAATGTTGCCTTTTTTTTTTTCCCCCAAGAGGTATAGACTTGAATTCAATCTGTTTGTTTTGTTGTTTTTTTTTTAACCCAAACGCCTGGGGTTGACACTACTTTATATCTCAGTGCACAAAGAAAAATAGTACGAGAAAAGAGTATTTTCTCTTTGTGTACAGTTCTGAATTTTGCTGGGAGGGTCTCCCATAGGAAAAGGGTTTGCTTTCAAATTTTCATTTTGGATGAACAGAGGTGATTCCCAACTGCAAACCTGACCAGACTATTTATGCTTAAGGATGTGAAGGATTCACCTCTTAAAAGATGGCCAAGTTAAATATCTTGCTTCAAAACTTTATGATGAGTTGCTCTGTGGGAACACCTTGTGCACACACTAAATTTTCAGTGATGTTACTGTATTATTGTCCAGAAACTGTAGTTACTTGAGGTTCTTTGAAAAATGAAGCTGTGAAATAGCATGACTCAAACATCTCACTGGGATACTGCAAGAAATTGAGTACATAAGGGAACACCAGGTTCCTGTTTTAACTGGGACCTAAGCATGTTCAGCCTGGGCTCTGAATATCAAACTGGATTTCTCTATTTTTTTTTTTAAATCATCACTGGTGTTATTATGTGTCTTTCCTTTTCATAAGACAACAGTCTTAGCAATATATGATCTAATAAATAAGGATGATTTAAAATCGTAGGTGCCTTTGCTCCATCTAGGCGTGGTTCTCCCACTGCCTGATACGTGGCACATAGCAAGTGTGTTCACCTTTCTGTTTTGGCTGTTGGCCCTCTTCCAGATTTTTGCTTCCTTTCCATTTAAATTGCAAAGGATAGAGACTCTTCTAGTGTTTTATGCAGCATTCAACACAGTCAGATCTGGTACCCATTTTAGACCAGTAGATATTGGCGTTCCAAAAATATTCCTACTTTCTCTTATTATTTATTTAACATGTGGAGTTTTGTAGCTCAGTCCCAGACTCCCTTCACCCTGCAGGGTGAACAATATGGAGCTACTGTGCAATATGCACTCCTTAGATCAGGTGGGATTTCTGGTTCCAAAACTTTTTTTTTATTCATTGAGCGAAAGAAAACATGATTCTAAATAATAACAAGATCTGTTGTACAGATATGTGATTTTTGCCTGTGCCGTGGCAATCAGTGCTTAATGCACTGAAAGACCTTGGATTTGTTTTTGTTCTGTTTTAATATTAGCAAAATCTATCTACAGATTAAATTATATCTGTAGTACTACTGCAAGGTGAGGACTAGTAGTATCTAAAAGCAAATTTCCTAAGAACATGTTTATCTGGAGAGAGGAAGGAAGAAAAGTTGCTTTAATTTAGTTTTACATTTCCAGTCATTTGGGTGGCACAGCAAAAAGGTCTTCTGCCAAGCTCAGGAGGAGAAGATAGTAAATGACTTATTGTTTTAAATTTTTGGCAGTTGTGGCTTGAATATCTTAAGCCCACAGATTACTAGTTAATTTGGGGAATTTTTCCTTTTGTTCTGTTTTTCATGAAGAAACTTGATATGTGGAGAAACTAAGGAATTTACCACCCAGCAAAGAACCAAGCTGAATGTATTGGTTAATACCAGCCCCTGGAGTTGGCTTGTCTGTTTTTAAAGTGACACATACTGCTTGGGATTGGAAAATGAGTCAAAAGAAGAGACCAGGATGATATATTTTCGGTAAAACATTGCAGACAGTCATGTTTCTGAAAGTTTGCTCAAATGGGCAAAACTGTGGAACCCACAGCAATGACCTTCTCTGTGTAAAAGGCACCACAACTGTGCTGCTCAATGTTAATAAAAGCCTAGGTATTTGGGAAGTTACCGAACTACAAATAATGAATGTTTGTGAGCAGGGGTGGGGGAGAACGAGCAGGACACTTTCTGAAATCAAATTACCAGCTGTAGCAGAGTTGTCTGTCACCTACTGCAGGTGACACGGTGAAAGATGTCTTGAGGGAAATGATGCTCTCAGTTTTTGGTTGCCACTCTTCTGACAATGATATGGAAGCAAACAGGCTTTCTAAATGCTGGGGGCTTCTGGCTTCTCACTTGCTTTCTGGTGCCAGGTGACCCCTACCTTTGATGCTCTGAGTGCTGTTCTCAGTCAGGCATGCAAGTGCAATATGTGTCAGCAATTGCACGGCACACACACATGTATATATTTTTATTTATCCTTGGGACATGCACAGCGAAAGACTTCTCGAGCTCCTGCTGTAATGCAGCGTGTCAATTTGGCAGCCCTGCTAATAGAGGAACTCGGCCTCTTCCTTTTCCTCACCCATTCAAATGCTCCGTTTTGGCACATGTGTCAACAAGTGTGATCAGGTGTAAAGAGGCATGCGGCACAGAAGTGACGTAGCTGTCACATAAGATGGACTTCCCGCAGCCGAGATAGCACCTCCTGTGGTATTGCACAGGCTGCCCACACATGGCCCCTTGGCACCCGTGCCCATGGGCTCACCAGCTAGGAAGGAGCATTTATGGAAATATTCAGAAATCTCTTAGGAAATATCTGTGGCTTGCCCCCAGTGTTGCACCGCTGCATTAGCTCAGCACCTTCTTTACTCTTCTCGGCAATGCGCGGTCGTTCATCCTGCTCATATTTTAGAGTGATTTGGAAGCCAGCCAGCTGAAGGTGACTTGATTCCAGTTGTCAGAGCCAAAATCTGAAGAGAATGAGAGATATCCCTTTTTTATTGGTTGCTGCCACGAAATCGTCCTGGTAGAACAAACCCTGAAAGTAATTTAAGGGGACTGCTACATTTCAGGCTGCTTAGAGGGCTCCACTGAAGACAGTGGTTAAAGAGAGACTTCATGAAACGCTGAGCAAAGTTAACTGCGGTAGGTGTTGTATGTTGTATTTGCCTTCCCAGCAAGTGAGGAAGCAGTGCAAGTGCTAAATGGTGGAAGTTATCAGAGATAGGTGGAAACAGAGTTTGGTCAGTACGAGTTATCAAACATTTGGTTTCAAATCATTAGCAGAAATTTCAAAAAGTAGTATACACTTGTACTTTGGGGTGTTTGGGGAGATTGATTGCAAAAAAAAAAGCATTTAAATTCAACCATCCTGCTTTGAATCAAGCACAAGCAGCACTGGCAGGAGGGGTTTAGCCATCAGACGTTTCATAAACTGATGGATCTGGGACAACTTTCCAGAGGCTGGGTGGTGAGATCCCAACCTGGAAGTAATAGGTTTTATCAAACATGTTCTGTCCTGGGGGTTGATAATCACAAAAAAAAAAAAAAAGCCTCTGCACCTCAGAAGATGGACCAAGGATGGGTTACTCCAAAAGCTGGTGTTTTAGCTGCTTGTGTTAGAACCAGTGTTTCTCTGCAGCCTGCCTGTGATGTACCAACGAAGGACTCCATCAGTAACTTCCAGCTGTAGAGCTGTCAGTCGTTTACTAGCTCAAATTCAACTTCAAAACAAAGCCAGGGCTTTTCCGTAGCTATGCAGGCTATTTTTTATGTCTTCTACCACAGCTGAAAAGCAGGCAGGTGTCTATGCTGTTTTTCAGGGGCTGGGACAAAGCTTTGTGAGTGATATGGAAGAAGGAAATGAAGAGAGGTCACGAGGGTCAAACTTTGCTGGGCTTGTCTATCCCATTTTAGAAGTTACCCTCCCTGTGCCAAACACAATTCTTTCTGACTTCCATGAAGTTATAAGTGATTATGGGTAGGAACCCTGAAATCCCAGAGCGTGAGAGCTCAAAGCGTTCAGATCAGACAGGGCACGGTAACAAAAATGTAGGCAAAGGACGCAGAGCAAAATTCCAACTGTAATTGCTGTATCAAACTTTTTTTTTCAGACAATGAACAGTTGAAAAGCTATTCACATCACATTTGCTTAGCCTTGTAGCTAGCATGTCACTTTGGCTATTGTTAGGTGGCAAGCAAAAGCAGTGAACAGTCTCTGCTACTTGGGAAGAATTTAAAAATGTGGATAAATGAAAAGATCTTTCTTGGATGCCTCTTACTACCCTAAGTGAGACATGGAAGGGTTAGGTAAACCTGACTTGTCCTCTGCAAGTTGCTCTGTCTCTCTGCAGCATATCTGGAAAGCTGAGGAAGAAAAATTAGAAAGGGTGTATCTGTTACTAGGTTTTATTTTATTATTTTTTTCCCCACAATGGAAGGTGAATAAATGAGATTCAGGCATGCCAAAACTAAGGTACAAGGAGACATCTCATGACAGGAGTGTCTGCTTTTTTGGGAGATGTTTTCCTAACATGGATACAATTCTTTTATTTCCAACCTTGGATGCAACTGAAAGTTATATATATATATATGTATATAATACACACACACACATATTCCATACCTGTCTGAAGCCTGAACAAGAACTAAATCAAACTTCTCTAATCTAAAGATTTGAATCTGGTTCAAATATTGGCTTTGAACTTTGTTTCTTCTTCTTCTATGGAAGCTATTAGCACTTCCCAAGGTCTGACCTGGGGCTTCCAAAATCAGAGGGGGTTTTCTCATTCTTTGGATTGCTGGCAGCAATTGCTCTGAACTGTTATGTTTAAAAGCAAAACAAACAAACAAAACCCCACCTACAACAACAAAAACATGCTGATGTCTAAAGTCTATACTACAGCCAGGTGATGGATTATAGCTTTGTGAAGCAGTTTAAGAGAATCCAACTATGCATGAAAAAACTTAATTTAGCCACTGAGACTTGCAAGGTTATCAGGAAATAAATAAATAAAATTAATATCAATCTGTGCCAGTGCTATTGTTTGGTTTTAACATTTCACTCTGTGCAGAACAAGCAAATAAAAGAAACCTGTTTATGATCAAGAAAAGTCTCCGAAATGCTCTAGTCAAGAAGAATCATGCCTGTTTGCCCAAATTCTTGAGATGCAGCATACTTTGCATACTTTGTGATTTATTTTTTAGATTGATTTATGTGTTTTTGCTGAGTGAAAATCAGGTGATGCCATGCTTTTGGTATGAATGCTAAGGAGCCCTTCTATATTTATTAACACGTGGCCTGACACAAGGGTTAGCACAGGAGAAGGGGTTGTCCCAAGTATTTTTACTGTTTCCAGCATTCATGAGTCTTCTAGTA
The DNA here is from genome assembly GCF_964034855.1 of Anser brachyrhynchus. Classification (NCBI taxonomy): domain Eukaryota; kingdom Metazoa; phylum Chordata; class Aves; order Anseriformes; family Anatidae; genus Anser; species Anser brachyrhynchus. The sequence continues at coordinate 6,034,040 of NC_137694.1, forward strand.
GTAAATGAAAAGGGTTGGTTAGGTTGATTGCAGCAAGCTGAATGCAATTTAAAAAAATAAAATAAAATTTAAGGACCAGAGCCTAGTTGCTTATCTGCCTAATAAGACAACATATTTAATAAATAGAGGAAACAGGGTAAAGACATAGGAGTTGGGGATTCCACCCCAGGCTGATAGAATCATCTCACATGATCTTGGAAGAGTTGTTTAATATCTAGATGCTTCTGTTCAGTGTTAGAAAAATGGATGATCATAATTTAGGTATTATGAGAATATGATCCATTTGCACTTTCATGGGGCTTGGGCATGGCAGAGAGGAAAGCAGATTCTTGATGTGGTACTAACTTCACTGCTAGAGTGAATTCAGTCAGAATACAGTCTGTTTTCCAAAATATTACTGAGTCCAGTTCTCTGAGTGCTTTAACCACAAGAATAGACCGGGGGTGCTTTATGTTTTTATTTCTATCTACAGCTTACGTTGTTTCCATTGACGAGGTAGAAGCAAAGCGTTTTGGAAATGAGGGAAAATGTACTTGGATTGAAACACGGTGTATCATACAAGCTAAATAACTTTGTACGAATAACTAACACGATTATGTTTTTATATTAAAAACAGTAATTCACAGTCACAAAAAGCTACTCCCTGAAGACAGCTTAATACAAAAAGGCTGATTTGGCAGTTGTGTATTCTGCCAAACTGTTATTTAAATTAGATATTTATTTTGTGATTTTTTTTTTCTTTTTCTTCATGGCACTTCAGAAAAACAGCAGAGAAAATATGCAAACTGTCTCATTCTATAAATTCCTGTGTAAACAGCTAGATTCAGAAAACCCAGATAGACCCATCTGCCACTGTGCTATGCTCTGTACAAAAACAGCTAAATTCAGACCATATAACAATTTAATTAAAATAAACTGCAATGAGTATAAGGAAATCATTGAAAAGCGAAGGGTGAGAGTCTTTGGAGATTAATCATGTTTGTCACTTAGGAGCGCTTCCAGCATAAGTACGCAGTTTGGTGTCTTTAAAATAAGTAAATCTGTGGAGGTTAGGAAGCTGCCAACATCTTCCTATTAAGAAATGATAGTTCCTATGTCAGAAGTGGTTTTTCAGGAGGGATTTTTGTAGCCAGAAGGAGTTTTCTAAGAATGTGTGTTGGGTATAAAAAGAGCCCAGTTTCTCTGTTACAGGTGGTTATGTCCCTTCCCGGAGGGCTAATTTGAGACAGATACTCCATTTTGAAGTAGGAAGGTGCTGTGATACCTACGTGCGAAGTACATGAACAGGCAGTGAACACCACTCCTGATGGAGCAAAGAACGTATATGATGCTTGAAAATGAAAGTGTGGACTAGGGTTGGGCTTCTGTGGTTATACTCTGAATAAGCACAGGATTTTAATATTAAGAAATAGTTTTCATTTCCTGAACTGAAGAGCTCACCATTCAGTTACAAAAATCCATTATTTCATAATATTTTGTTTATGTTCTTCAGGATTTTCTAATTATAAATAAAATATTCTTTTTTTTTTCTCTCAGGAGGATTTAGAAGGGATAGTACTTTCATGCAGAACTCTTTAATAGCACCCTTTTTTGCTTTTTACCTGCTGCTTGCTTTCCATCTGAAAAGGAATTTGTACTTGTGTATGTTTAAAGAAAGGAAATTAAATTTCTTAATTTTTTTTTTCTTTTGGGGTCTAATCTAATCAATGTTGATATATTGGAAAAGTTAAGTTTGAAAATCTTAAGCTACTTCTTAATGGATATGCAGCCTCTGTTTATCAAGGCTGTGTAATTATGTTTATAACAATGAGCATCTATGATCAAGCCACAGAGGAAATGATTTAAAATGTCTTGCATTTTGAGAAGCATCACCTTCTTCACCGCTCTGAACGCGAACTGAAGCAGTAAGTTCCAGACAAACTGGAAGACAAGTTTTATTCTTTTTCTCTAAACTTCTCATTTTTCGTGGACTCGATTGAAACATTCATTTCTGTGATGGGTTTTGGAGGCTCAAAGTAGTAAGTCTGTCCTAGAAGAGAACATTATCACTGTTGTCTAAGCAAGACAGAAGCTGGAGAGGAATCTAAGTCATCCAGATAATCTCAAGCCCTGTCATCTAAGTTTAGTATTTCAGGGAGTGGAGAGGGGTGCACAGATCTACTTACTCCAACATTAGATCAGCCAAAAACGGCACACGTAACTTGAGACTTGAGCCCGTGGAAACAATTTGGAATGAAAATGTAGGAGGAAACTGCTTCCTTAATCATCCTCTTTCCACATCTTCACTGAAAAATAAAAGTCAAATAAAAGCAATTTACATGATGTTTTTCATGCATGCAGTAAAAAAAAAAATATGTTTAAAGACACATGATAGATTGCCAGTGGCTAGTTTAACACCTGTAAGTCCACCCCGCTCTTAACCAAGTCCTGTGAATCCAGGCAAATAAAGCAATCTTATTTCAACAGTAGTCATTTCAAATCTAGTGGCTGCACATAGACTTCCATGCCCAATCCATTACTGTTTTCATCACTTATTTCCAGTATCATACCTAAATAGTCTGAATTGAGATTTCTCACTATAGAGAACCTTGCGAGAGTAGTGGGAATATCTTATTAAGTGAGATACATTCTTTTTATCAGTGTACAGCGTAGCTTAAATACTTTTTGTTTATCGTATACTGAAGAAAAAAAGGTATTATGATACCTGTTTTTAATGACTCATTTCATAAACTGTTGCATGATTTTAGTTTTTCTAAATAATGCCCCTCAAGGGCATTAGATGCTTTAACTTAATATTGTTAATATTGAGGGAAGAGGAAAAGGGAGAAATTGTGGGTTTTACATTGAAGCCTTCACACCTTTTAGTTATGTTTTTAGTTTTTATCCACCATGTTTCTGGGATAAGAGTGAATATTATTATCATGTAAAACTGCTTGTTTTCCTTTTCCAGGGCTGCAAAGTTTGAATTCATAACTTGGATTCCTACAAAAAGAGTTGGCTTAACCAAGAAGCGTTACTATAAACTCAAACAGCTGGAGTTCAGCAAACTTGCAAGCAGTTGGTCATGATGGGAGCTGCTTAGGGACCCCAACTGCAGTTAGTTTTGAGATACTGTACCAGGATGTTCATTAAAACTCATGGCCTGTTGTCAAATCAAATGCTGGTGTCAGAAAGATTTTTCTTTTGGTGGGAGAGAAAAGTTCATGTGACATAAGGGATTTACCAAAGGAAACGAAAATAGAGTACATTTAGTAATTGTAATACTACTTCAAAATTTGTAACCCACCCTGGATGTCACTAACATATCTAGAAAATCCAGGCTCATGAGAATTTAGGTATGTAAAGGTGTGGTGCTGCAGAAAAGGTGATGCTTCCTCCATGGTCAGCAAGAGCAGGGGACTTATCCCACCCTGGAAACTCTTGAAACCTTTTCTCAAACAGTAAACTAATAATTTCTTGCCAGTGGTAATTTTCTCTGAACGGCAAATAAACCCTCCAAGAAAGGAAACACAGAAAAGTGAAAGCCCTCTGCACAACTTCATCTAGCAATAAGAAAATATTATCTGGAAGTGGAAGAAAAATGAACTTTGGGAACTTTGTTTAACAATCATTTCTCTTCCTGATTGAAATAAATGAGCCCAAAGATTTAGCCCCATGTTCACTCTTCAGAGAAAGGGCTTTTACATTGATTTCTTTCAATGAGCATATTTTTTTATTTTGATGTGCAATTAGGGCAAATTCAACTTATTTTTTTTCAGCTCTTACTTTCACACAATTCCCCTTAATTAAATGCATTATACAGAGACGGCAGGTGACTCAACGTGCAGGGCTGAGACTGCTGTGATCAAAACTAGAGCCACAGTTCACAGTAGCTAGCAGCACTTTTAGGAGTATAAAGCTGCAAATTTGCAGGTAAGAAAGCCAAAGTCCGTAATGGCTTGTTTCAGAGCTAGCTGGTGAAAGCCAAACATGAGCTAGCCCTTGGCAGTATATGCAAGGCGGTGGTTATAGCATGGTGTTGACTGCCTAGTGGTCATGTAGAGCAAAGGATACATCTTATTAGCAAAGTCCAAAGCCATGTCTGGACTCCTAATGTGCTTGCAACTTGCTGTTCAAATTAAGCAATAGTTGCTCCCGTTCGTCAGCAAGGGCTGTGCTAATCGTGTTTAGAGCGATTCGGTTCCCTGCCCTGGATCCTGGGCTTAGAGCCAGCCGAGACCTTCAGCTCCTCCTGTGGCTTTGGGTATTCTCAGTTTCCTTTGCCCTAATATGTGAGTAATTCTTGTGTTCCATACCAGCATGTTAATTCTTCAAAGCACTTTGCAAATCCCTGTGTGGCCAGTTCCAGCTGGCCGCTGTAGAGGCGCAGTGGCTTGGATGTGTGCATGTGGACATCCACCGGACTTAGCAAAGCTATAACAGCTGGATTTGACATGTTTCATGCAAACTGTGTCCCAGAGTATTTTCTGGTGATAAATACTGTTATAGAGCAAAGCAGGTGTGGGAAAGTATGGACGATATAAGGCAAAAACTGATTTTTCTACTGTGCTTTAGAGAAGGTTGAAAACGGAGAAGGCAAGTGGCCAAGGAACCTCATCCAGCTGATGAAAGGACAATCCTTCAAATGACTTCAGCCAGTTTCTTTCAGACTCCTAACATTCCTGACGTGGTCAGGATTTCAGTTTCTTTCTACTGCATAAAGCCATGTCTCTTGACACTTAAGAAAACATTCAGAAGCTAAATGGAGATCAGTGTCAGGGGAAGGACAGACTGGGGAGGTAAACTGAGTCCATGAAAACAGGCTTTAGGAATAAAGCTGGGCAAATTTAAATTCTGAGATCAGTTGGTATTCCAGTGATAACCTGTTTTCAGATGTTTTGCTAAATATATGACAAGGATAGCTGTGAGGGGACTTGAGGAGCCTTGGAGAAAAATGTAGTTAGAAAGACTTTTGGGTTTGCAGAACTTTTTTTTTTCCCCGCTCTTTAATATATCCTGACTGCCACAGTCCATATTTTCTTTGTTCGAAACTGTACAGTAGCTGTCTACAAACTGCTGTAAAGTGCAGTTACCTGTTATTGCCCTGTAAATAATTGAATAACCTCTTCCAGGCAACATGGTCAAGATGCAGATTTAATTTACTTACAGGCCAGGAGTAAAGATGGTTGAATCCATGTGGTTCACTGTCTGTGTCTGGAGGTGTTGCGAATGGGTACATAAATAGTTTACTGAACCTGTCAAATTCTCTGCCAGGAATGAGCATGCCCTCTGGTCTGCTACATGTGCTTATATGAAACAGTTCCCCTTCAGTTCTCAAGCAGTAGGGAGTAATATATTTTCCAATACTCTTGTGGAAGTAGGTAAAAGACAAAATGAATCATAAATATTGTAGCAGAAGTCAACACAGGATATTTTTTTTTTTTTTGGTGGTGGTTGGCTTTTGTTGTGTGTTTCTCTTTTTTTTTCTGGCTTTGAGGGAGGGGGGTGTTATGAGAAAAATGTTACTTTCTCCCCCATGTGCTCTTGTAAAATGATATAACTAATTGGAAAGGTGATGTGTAATTGTTTCTGCCAAAATTTTGAAGGGAGGGATCCCACTTCTCCTCATTGCAGATAACAGTGGTTTGGATAGAAAATAGGGCCCCTAATGCAATGTTCAGGTCAAGAGCAGGAGAACTAAATCTCAAATTAGTCACCATAAACACGCAGTCAGACGCATGTGGCCTGCAGTGCTGGTGCTGGAGACCAGCTGGGCACCTGGTACCAAAGTCAGGATTTCAAACGTGCTCAAGGTGCTGCTCTGCAGAACCAGACCCGGGTCACCAAGGCATAGGGTTGGCACATAGCTGCTGAGGATGTCACAACAATATTACTTCTGGAGAATTAGTACTGTGATAGGGAGTGTGATTAAAACAAGAGACCAGCTTATATTTTATTTAAAGCCAAGATCCAAAGTCAGTAATGTCCCTTGAGTAGTTTACCTGAGCCTTTCAAAAGCTTTCATCTCTGATTTTCAAAGTTCTTATATTGCTTTCTGCTTAAAGAGAAAGAAAATGCTTTCGACTCTGATCTGCACTCATTAAATAAAACTTTAATTTATATAATTTTCTCCTCAGGTTAGTATGTTTTGAAATCTTTAGTCTGATTTTTTTTTTAAATGACAGATGAAGAGAAAAGAGATTTTTTTTAGGGGTGGGAGATGTTGGCGTGAGGAGAGAGAAGAGGAAACCTTCCTTTTTTGAAGAGAGTCTTAAATGAGGTATCATCATCTGCAGATGTCCCATCTTCTAAATTGCTTTTTCAGTATAATTAACAAAACCTGGATGCCACTATTTCTCCATTAACACTACCCCTTTGGAACTGTAGATGCTAAAATCATGTTGACAACACAACTTTTTCAATTGTTGCCATTAAAAGAGGCCAAGATAATGGAATCAAGAACACTCCATTCACCCGTCAGTCTCCGAGATGTGAATGCTTTAACGCCTGATCACATGTAATCAGTAAAATTCCTTTCTGTTTTGGTAAGATGGTGGGTGTCTAACACACTGAGACACGCACACATATGCACTTGCAATTTCCTGGCAATGTTCCAGAATGGATAATAATTCTCCTATCACTGATCCCAGTGGATCTGCAGAATCCGCAGTTTGGATTAGTTACAGTATTTTTCTACTCTTGCTTGTTGTAAACTGTACATACAGCGTGGCTGCACACTGCTAAACATCTGCTACCTTCCTTTCTAGAGGTGGATGCACTAAGCCATTCTATTTGCAGAAATACTTTCGGTGACTTCTAATGAAAAATGTTGAGGTGTAAAGCCACTGTCTAAAATGATGATATTTGTTTGGAAATTGCCCCTCTTTGAAGGCCATTGAAGATATTTTGTTGTTATGAATGGGGGGGGCCCATGGTCTTTCAGCTGTCCGTATGTCCTTTTTATGATCATCCTCCAACCAAGGACAGCACAGTGCCTTTGTGAAATGTGACCAAAAGGTGCGTATCTCCAGCCTGTAACCAGATGTGTAGTCATCAGTAGTTTAAGACAATTCTGATTTAAAAAATAAAACAAAATACACTATTTTATATATATACATGCACACACTATTTATATATATATATATATGTACACACTATTCTATGTATATATATATATATATATAGTAGTAGACAAGGCAAAGTGAAGCCCGGAGCTAGCATCACAGAGATGACGTACCCAGTGGCAATATCAGTACCCAATGACTGCTTCTGCATGACCTGTGAGTTGCAGAAGGAGTTGTTATTGCTGTATTGAAAGGCCTGAAGCCTGTTAGTTTTTAAAAGAACCTTCCTGTACAGGTAGATATAAGTAAAGGCATTGTATCAGTATATAATAGTGTGCAGCTAGTATTTATAGAAGTGCTCTATGCTGCTTAATAGTTTGTCACTTTTGTTGCAAGCTTACATAAAATCTATGGCTGCTCTAGGGCAAAGGTATAAAACTTTCATGAGTAATATAAAATATACAAAATGTTGTTGTTAATATTTAATACAATTTGCAGCAGTCAATGAGCACAATCAATGTTTATTAATTAAGATGTTCAGTTGCAATAGCAATTTCTTCTTTTTGGTGTATGTGTGTCTTCGGGGAGGATTTAGCAAGCTTTTTTGACCTTTTGAAAAAAAATTGGCATGTTTAACAGTATTGTTGGCAACATTTTACGTTACTTGTTTTCCTTTCCTTCAGCAAGTAAACATAACTCTTTCAGTGACATATTTAAACACACTACATGATAAGAGAACTGGGTTTTGGCCAAGGTATTTAATGAGATGTGTCGCAATTCAGGCTCTTTGTAGCAGCCATACTGACGCACTGCAGATAATCTGGCATTTGGGGGAGGCATTTGTGTGGTGGTTTTTTCTTGTTTTGTTTTGTTTTTCAACAGTTTTCTATATGTTATGGGGGATGCAGATAGCAGTATGCAGGGTAGGAGGTGAATTTACTCAGCTGATAACTATAGATCTTATGATAGCTTGATGTGCGTCTTGCTCTACCTGTTGAATCAAGTCAGGTACTGAATGGTCCCAAAGAAGCACTTCGGCCCCAGGTGCAGACATGCCCACGTTGGGGATGTTTCCTCTGGAGCCTCCTGCACCATGGGGTACAGCCTGTGCACAGCTCCCCCTGAAATCACAGGCATTGCTCCCAGCAAATGCTCTTGCAAAGTTGAGCTGGTTAACAGCAGTATTTTAACTAACCCATTCAGACCTGTCTGGTTTATCAAGATAGTGTGAATTCCATTAGCTTTGAGGTTTTTGTAGGTTGAAGTGACCAGATGTGGAGAGCCACCAAAGGCTAGGGCAGTTTCGGCAGTGGATGTAGCGTTTGATTCAGGTGGAGCTGGGAGAGTCTTTCTGTCACCTGAAGTAGGCATTTAATCTCCCACCACAGTTTTAATCACTTTCTTCTGTTTTTCAGCATTATGTTTCTCTTACCTTAAAACTTCTAAGTTTTATTTATCTTCTTGTGGTCTTGTGGTATTGATGGACTCTATCAATAAAAGTTTGTGATCGTGCTTAACATCATTGCCAAAACAATGTGTAGCCTGAAAGATCCATCTTCTCATTTTTGTCCTTGTGCTCTACCAGTTGAGAGTTGCTCAAGTTCATTTTATTTTTATTGTTTCCCTCAAACATTATTGAATTAGCCAACTACATTAGAACTGCAGCACTTAATGGTTTGTTGTTTGGCTTCTTTGCAAGTAAAAACAGTTTACAGGATAGACTCAAGGAGTACGTGAAGTGTTCTGCAGCAGCCAGGAAGTGGTTAAGTCAAATTAATGTATTTGTCTAAAATCATCCCTAAAGTAAACATAAAAGCCACGATACTTTATTTAATTTGTTCTCAGGACTAAAAATGACTTGAGATTGCCAATGATCTTAGTTGTAATAACTTTATATATATATATATATATATATATAAATGTGCCACATTATTTTGAACTGTACTGCTAGGGGTTTATTGAAATATATCAACCTTATTGCTAATATTTCACAGACGGTTCTTCATTTCAGCAATATAGAATTCAATTTAGCAGAAATGTGATATTCCTTCTGAAATTTTAAATTCCCAGCAGATGTATAATTCAATTAAGTCCAGAAGATTAAAAAAAAAAAAAAGAAAGAAACTGGAGTCATTCTCTATACATACACTCTTTCTGCTCAGTTCCAAAATAATGAAAAACTACAGCTGTTCAGTTTTGGTTCATCTATCGCTTTGTACAATTTTTATGGGTTTTATGTGTAATCACATTTGCAGAGAGAATTTTTATACAGTCTGCTCCATTTTGCACAGTTATTATCTTTCCACATTAAAAACAGATTGTAAAAACTGATACACAAGCCTTGGGCCCACTCCTTAAGGAAAGTAAAACACGGTCATTAATCATGGGAGGGTACAGGGGTTCGGGGGGGAGAGGAGCTTGTAAAACTTAATTGTTCCGTTTCCTTGTGTTACAGGATGGCCTTTGTCTCCTCTTCTTCCTTCCATCAACACACTTTTTTATGTTAAACTCTTTGCAGTTCGTATATGTGGAACTAAAATGGTCATTTATTTGTGCGTAACCAACCTTGGCATAAATTGGACACGCACTTCTACCTGAAACAGCGGTTCTGCCCTGAAGGTGAAGGGGTCCCTTCGTGTAAGCTTGCATGCTGAGAGCCTTACCAAACCCTTCTTAAATTCTTGGCTCATGTTCCTAGGCCAGAACACAAGGTCAGGTTTCCATGTTAAATGGTACAAGAGTGTCTGTGATCTGTGCAGAATCGTTTCATTCCCTGGGCCTTAATTTGTCTGGCTTAGAAAGTGGCTGCAGCCCAGAACTGTTTGAGGGTGCTACTTGCACCCAAGTAATAGTGCAATTTGTTAAACTGGGATGCCTACACCCTTGCAGCTCCATAGGGATATGTCAGGTAAAACTTGAATATATTCGTATAAAAATATGCGTCAGAGTTTGTGCTCTTCTTTTTTTTTCTAATTAAATCAGTCTATTAAAATATTACCTTGCTCTGTCCATCTGAATTCCCAGTCCTGAAGGGAATGAAAATATATTTCATTTAGGCATTTCAAATATAAAATAGATATGAAACATTTTCATTCTAAGTTCAAAGTGTAGGGCATCAGGAGGGTATTAAAAAAAAAAAAGGGGGGGGGGGGGGGAGGAAGGGGAGGAAAAAAAAAATAGCCTTTGATTCTTTCCAACAAGAGAGCATTTGCAGTTCTCTACCTAAGCAGTCACTCAAAGGTAAATAGCTTAAGCATCAGTGATCACCACTGCATCTAATCAACTACCTGATAGCCCAGACAAATCCTACACTGCTGAGTATTGACCCTGTGAAGTAAAAATTGATTCACTGACCTGTCACTAGATTGTTTTCCAGAAAGTGTAAGGGACTTACCCATGCTTTTTCGTGTTGGAGGTGGTGCTTATCTGTAAGGTGTCTTGCCTTTCGCAGATGACAGCAGTTTTTTTCTCTCCTCCTTCCTCAGAAAAACTGGAATGTGCAGCAGTTGAAACAGGAGAACCAAATTATTTTTCTTTTGTTTCTGTTTTAGTTAAAGGAGATCTGGCTTTGGGATAAATAAATCAGCTGAGGAAAAATAGCTGGAAAAAAATAATGTTAGTGGGAGGAGAAGTACTGGATGGAAGCGTGAACAGTCACGCTAGGTGGGATATGATGTAGGTATTTGCCATAGCACATGTAATAACACAGCTGTCCTATTCATGGCTACTACTTGAGCAGCTGTGAAAGAGTTTTTCAGATCATAGACTCTGTATTCATCTGTGTTACTAGTGGTAATCAGACCACCTTGATAATTATGGGGGTAAGCTATGGAAGAAGAAGAATACTTGCCGTTGACCTGTGGTTCTTATGCATGTTGCAGCATGTTAAGATCTCAGCCATCATTTAGGTAATATTCCCAAATGGAGATTCATCTTCCTTCTCCTTTTCCTCTTAATCAGTATTTTGCAATTTGCTCTTGCAGTTTAGTAGAGATCCAGCTACCATGCATGTTAATTTTCTCAGCGGTGTGGTGGATGTGACCTTTTTGCAAATCCGTATGAGAACTTCAGGGAAAACGCCTACGCCCTGATGAAGCAAAATGTATTTAGTACCTACTGTAACTTTTCAACTCTTTCTGAACCATGATCTATAAAACATGAAAATCTTTGAGCTACAGCTGAGTAATGACTAATTCTCTTCCTCATGCAGTTTGTTGGTATCTTGGATACCTCCCTACACATACTAAGCCACCAAACTTAACTGCTATCTCCTTCTGATGCTGCTATTCCTATTTCATAGTACAGCAGCCTTTCCTAGTGCTGTAGTATTTCAGTTCATCCTTGGTACATACAGGTCATAGCGTCTGAAACTTGGACAATCCTTGTTGCTCTTTTGGGCTCTCTAGTTGGCTCACAATTTTATCATTATGTGTTGCCCAGAACTCAGCAGCACTGGGTAGAACACGTTGCTGTAACAGTTACTAGTGTGGAACAAAAATTCTTAGGTCTCGCTGGAATGTGTAAATGTGGTGACAATGACTTTCTGTTTATCTTTCCAGAACAAGGTTTTCTCATTCTTCATTTTGTATCTCTGCATGTTCCTCTCAAAACAAAGCACCCTCTTCCTACCACGTCCCCGTATACTGGTACACCAGGACTTAGCTTCCTGAAGAAAAAAAATTGCTTCAGCCTGGCCAGTCTAAACTGTTACAAAAACAAATCATCATCCAACTGGACAATAATTATCTTTCATGTTTTCTTGTTGTATTTGCTGTATTGAAAAACTTTGAGTCATGTGCCTGTAATGGAATCTGATCCTTTTGATGCAGGAAAGGCTCAAGAAGCGCAGAACAGAAGATGTTGAGAGATTCTATCCATCTGGCTGACTCATGAGACAATAAAATAAGTTTTTTCTCCTTTTATTTTTTTCCTGTTACCCAATCTGTTCTCGGATATTATCTGCATATCCAGACACATTGTCTTTTTCCCAGGAACTCTCCATGTGAAAACGTTTTCACAGTTCTCCCATTGCCCTGAAACTTTGTTGTCCAGTAGATGGATGTTTGTACTGAGATGCTCTTTCTATTCATTTAAGGAAATCATCACATATAAATAAAGCTTGTCAGTAAATACTTCTGCATTTTTATGCAAAATTTGTGTTTTCTTCACAAAGGGGTCTCCTTCATGTAAATGGCATAACAGCCATTTAGATTTGCCACTTAACTTGATTGGAGGACAGGTTATACGACTGGAGCCAGGAAATGGAACTGGGTTTCTTACCTTACCAGCCTTTCAGTCTTGATTTTTTTTAATACAGAGAGCATGTTTCAGTGTCAGCTCATACAGCTTTTCATGGCTAATGCCCCAAAACAGTTCCTGTTATTTACAATTTATCGGGACCCTAATTTAATTTCTTTTGTAAAAAGTAGATAAAAGTTTTTTAAAAGCTTGTGAACTTCTCATTTAGTGGATGCAGGCAACAGCCTTCACACAGCCTTTGTGAGCTGCCAGTGAGCAAGAGACAGGGCTGGGGTCTGGGGTGTTATTTTGTGACTTCCTGTGGTTAAAAGGGACTCTGAAAATGATGGGCACCTTCAGACAGATTCAAGAACATAATCCAAAATTAGTAACCGAGATCACCACAGCTAGTAAAAATTCCTCCTTTGTTTTATAAAGTTAAATCTTTTATCTCTAGTAACTGGAGAGAAGGAGACAGGCCAAAGTGTGCTGCTACAGGCTTGGGGTTTTTGTCTTTATTTATACTGCTGGGTGCACATTAGGCTTTCAATTACTTTCTTGTTTACATCAAGAGAGGAAAACAATGCTGATTGTACCTACAGGTGGTCAGCCTTTAGGTAATCAAATGACAGCAATTAATTCCTTCCATGCACAGCAATGCACTTCCTCCTAATGGAAAATAAATACTGTCACTTCCCGTAAGGTGGTTGAAGAGGGGAGGAAGGACCTATGGACATGGACATGGGGCTCTCCTAGCTGCCACGCAGCCTTCCTTCCTCCCTGAGAGGGTGCAGAATGGAGCAGGGAGGATCTCTGGATAGGTTTTAAATTCCACGACTACTGTTTTTGGGGGAAAACAGAGAAATGTGCAAATCCCTGTTGTGGAAAACATTGGAGTCGTTGACATCCAGTAAGCTCTGAGGAATTAGTGTTTTAAGGTGCAGGTAGTGATTTATTGCACTACAGAACTCTTAAGGAAACAGCAAATAGGTGGTGGAAGTGGCTGAATTCCTGCAAGCATCACCTGTTCTGCACTGTGCTGGGGTCTGGGTACCACATGGCTCAGGTCCAGGGCGGGTGGTTCCACAGCCAGAGGTGTTTTCATGAGCCCTGGGATGCTGTTGCATTGAAAACCAGCTGCTGTCTTTCCTTCCACATCCACGACGAGAACACCTTTTTATCCCCCAAAAAATGACACCACGAAAATGAAGGTAAGAAAAGCAGGCATTATCAGGATGACAGCACGACTTCATTCATCCCAACACTGGTGACCAGGTATTGAAGAGATTACTATCAATACGTTATGACTTAGGCCCTTAGAAAAAAAAAAAAATGGAAAAATGGTGTTTCAGATATTTGAAGGTATACAAAGCTGTTAAGTTTGGGGTTTTGTTTTTCCCTCTCCATTAATGTGAGGTATAGAAAGTTATTTGTCAAATAAACAAAAAAAGCATTCTGCTAAGTGCTACTGTGGGACTTGCAATGAAAGTGAAGGAACTGATAACCCTGTATCCCATCTTTCCAAGGATTTGAGATATATTTGAAAATTTTATGACTTTGATCTGGGTAAGCTTGAAGTCTTATTCACTCCTAGCTTGAAACCCTTTATTTTGTTTTGTTTTTGCTTTTGAATTGCAGTGTGGGTGAGCTGACAGTTTAAATTTAGATTTACTTAATTGATTTAGGATGGAGGTTTTTTGGACTATTTTGAAATTAAAATGTCTTGTACACTACTATTTTCAAAGATCCTGAATGTGTTTTCTTAGAAGCTTAAAATTTTATTTTAATAAAATTCTTGGTTAGTCTATTTGTATGCATAAATGGTCAGAGTGATACTCATAAGAGATGTCAGCCTAAGCGTGTCCTAAAAAAAATATATATATATATCAGCAATGGACAGGGTAGGGTTTTATTTTATTTGGGCTTGATGTGTTTTTTTTTTTTTTCTGATTAACTTATTTTGTTTTTCTTCATTTGATGCAGGACCAGTGCTAGAAGGAAGACGTTGTAAGGGACATGAATGTAATATTATCCCCAGTTTAGCAGACAACTTGACTTAATGCATTGGTTTTTTTTTTAATATAATAACTCCTCAAAAGAAAAGAAAAACGATAAGGAGAAGAACAGGCAGCAAGCACAGTTCTATGAATTTCAGATTTCCCTTTCTGTGCTGTGGCAAGTTTAGTCATATATGCCTTCCTACGCAATATAAACAAACTTGAGTACAGTGTGCTTGTTAATGCAAAGAATATTAGTGTTAATCACTTAGTAGCTTGTGTACTCTCTGTCACGTTTATCTTTGTCACATACATCAGATTAAAGTTTACCATTTTTTCCTTAACCTCTCAACCTTTAATCTCTGTATCTGGACATGTGAACCTCCATGCCCCCTGCCCCCAGCACATTTCACCATAACAAATATCAGCATTCAGCAGCCTGTTCACCCTGTGTCTATCCCCAACAAGCTCAAGACAATAAGTTGATTTTCCATGCAGCTGTCACAGAGGCTGCATGGAACTTCACCTATCTTGTGCTTAGTTTAGTGTAAAGAGCAAAATTATTTTTGTGCTACAAGTGCAGCTAGGAGTGACCAAAGTCTTTAAGTCTTTTTCTCTTTAGTGGAAAGACCGCTGCGGTTTGTGCACATCAGCTTTGGCTGCTGCTATCTAATGCAAGAGTTGTAAATGTGAAGTGTCATGACTCCTTCAAGTGGCTCAAGTGCTGGGAAACTGCCTTGAAAGCTGTCAAACCAGCCAAAGCGTTGCTCCTCAGACATGATCTGTCAGTAAAAAAATCCTTTCAGCCAGATGTTGGCTCAAATAGCAAACTGCTACCTGGGCTATCTGACCAATTTCTATTCATACGATGGGAGAAGAGGGATGTAGAACACTAGGAAAATTACTTGCTGGTAATTTTTTTGTTGTATCCTCTTCTTCTCCCAGACTGCTTCTCCTCTTTCTCCCCTGTCTGGGATGTTGCCTGACAGATGTTTCCTCCTTATCTCACTCTTTCTTTATTGCTCTGCCAGTAGTATCTGATTGATTGAAAGTGGGCAGGCTGCTACTTACAATACCATCCCTGGCTGATAACTCTTTTGCCACCTTTTCTAGGAGAGTTGGAGTCATTGCCCCGTTTTGACAGATTTCTGCTAATAGGGAAAAAGAAAGTAGGATAAATTGCGCTCTGGTGATCATTCTTCTTATTTTGCATGGAATTTTAGTATATCCTGAAAAAATTTTGAGCAAACCCTTGAGTTTTTTGAGTCTTGAGTGACCTGTTTTACTTTAAAAATTGGGTTTGACTGAGACCTGGATTAAGGTCAGATAACAGTGTAGAAAGATTCTGGGAAAAGTCTAAGATGTTCTGTCATCTCTATAAACAAGATCCACTGACCAAATCGCTAGTCATGTTGGACGTGTCACTCATTTGCGTGGCTGCTGTTTTGTGTTCATACGAGCACTCAGCCCAGCAAAATATGTGCTGGGTATTTCTGGTCCTGGTTGTAATTCAATAAAAAATCATGCAAATCAACAGCACAATTCATGTGATGTAGGAAGATTAATGGGGATATGGGGGAGACCCAATTGTCCTCCTAGACATAGGAGAGAAGCATATTTGCTGTTTCATTGCAATTTAGTAGACAGTATTTGTCTTGATGGCTCTTCAAACTACCTAGATAGCACCAAAAGTACTTATATGGGGAAGTTTTGCCAAGTGAAAGACGGAGACTGGTTCAGATTGCCGTGGTACCTAATGCATTGGGAGTGAATCCTGTGAGGATTTTTGTAATTGTATTTCTCTTTTATCACTTTATTTGTTATACGTCATTGCCAATACACCTTATTCATCAGTGATTAATAGGATAATTTCATTCTTGACTTAACTGGGACTCTGCATAGTAAGAAAAATGTGGTGGTTGTATTGCTTTATGTGATAAGAGTTGTGTCATGTAAGCAATTGGGGGAACGGTCTGACTGCATGTGTTCATTACGGTGCAGTACTTTGTAAAGTCCATTTGAATTGAACAAAGCTTTTGAACTATTGATTTAGCTGGCACTTTGTGCATTGAGAATAATAAACAGTTATACTACGTAGGCAGCAGTCTATAATAGGCAGGGGTCTTTCTGCTGGTGTATGTAACACAACAAATGGTGTCAGCTGCACTGATGGAGGATAGGAATGCATACACCAAAGCATAAATTAAAATAAAAAAAAAAAAAGAGAGAGAGAAAAAATAAAATAAAATAAAAGCTTAACTTCAAACTGCCTAAGCAGGAACATACGGGGAACATTTTGTCTTGAGGCCAGCTTTAAGTATACAGGAAATCCCATAATGTGGTTTGTAACGATGTATACTTTGCTGAAATAATTTGCACTGTTCAAATAGAGTTAGAGATTGATCTAGAAGGAGAATACCGTATGTATTTGTATTGGGTAGACATATGCTTGTATGGGCTCACCTTCTCCTTCTGAGAGGTTTACCTTGAAATAAAGAAGTACAAAATATAGTCTGGAATTTTTTTAGATGTCTTAAGTGTTTGTAGGTTATTTATGGAGTTAGCATCATAGTCATAGACAGGCACAATTTAAATCTTTCTTTCTATTAACATATCTGAATTGATGTTTCTCCTCTACCAGTGAGTGGAAGAGAGGGGTGAATCCCCTCAAATGAAGTAAATACAGGAGATGGTAATACAAAGCTCATGTGATGCTGGGTCACCAGCACTGTGGAGTAATGGGGACAATCCTTTTGTCTCTGGGAACTCTGATGGCTAATGAATGCACATCAAGTCCTCAGTGCTGCATTCACTTTACTGTTTTTTCCTTTATTGTTTTATCTCATCTACCTGCCCAAAACCATATCCATTAGAAGCACAGGTGCCAGCTTTGAGGAGGACGATGGGCCTCACCATGCTGCCACTTTGGAGGCAGAGCTCCCATGGACACTGCGAGCACTGCTGGAAGCCAGCTGTCGCTCCTCAGCCAACTGAGGCGTACGAAGCCAAATTGAGGCTGTTCAGCAAATTATTTAAAATTGGGATGGATTCTTGCGGTTTTCAGTGATCTAGCCTGGATTTCAAATAGCGCGATTTTCTTTTTCTTTTTTTTCTCAATTCTGTAGCAGCAGCAAAGCTTTTACAAAGTCCTGTTGATCTGCTGTGACCACAAAATGGTGCTTGAGTCTCACTGTTCAGCTTTGTTGCTGCTGGGAGGATTTGTGCAGCACCATGTGTGCAGCGTGGGTCCTCTGCTCAAGTCCGCAGCAGGTGGAAAGAGTAATGCATTAGCCCATTGCACGTGTACATTTATATGTGTTTAAATGTAATGGTTTATATCCATCCCAGCTGTATGTTAAAATTTGAAGTAACCAATTCTATGTTTATGGACAAGCTCAGAATTAACACTATTTTTTTTTCTTCCTTAAATATTTTTTCTTCCCTTCAATGACATTATGAACTTTTAAGTATGTAAACATCTTTCATTTTCTCCCTTCATTTGGGTTTGACATGCTTAAATTTAACCACGTGCTTGAGAGCTTTCCTGAATAAGAAGTAGGATTGGGATCTGGCAAGGCTGACTGTCAGTTCTAATAGAAGTGAACAGAAATTAAAGGTTCCTGGTGGGTTTTGGTAGCTGAGGTGATCTGTGGCTCTGAGTCCAGAGAAAAAGTAGTTGGACCATCCTGGGTGTGTAGAGTTCACAGTTAACCTGTAGTAACTGCTTTAAAAATATATTTGATTATATATTCTGTATAGATGATTATATGGTCTCCATCATTTGATGATACAGTCTTTATTTGTCCCTTTCTGTCAGTTTTGGGCCCTCATTTCAAGAAGGATATTGAGTTGTTCAAGCACATGGAGAAAGAGCAATGAAGCTGGTGAAGTGACTAGAAAATGAGTTATGAGGCGTGACTGAGGGAATTGAGGTTGTTTAGTCTGGAGGAGAGGTTGAGGGGAGACCTCATCACTCTCTACAGCTACTCGAAAGGAGGTTGCAGCGAGGAGGGTGTCAGTCTCTTCTCAGGTGACAAGTGATACAAGGAAATGGCCTCAGGTTGTGCCAGGGGAGGTTTAGATTAGACATCAGGAAGAATTTCTTCATAGAGAGGATGGTCAAGTATTGGAACAGGCTGCTGAGGGAGGCGGTGGAGTCCCCATCCCTGGAGGTATTTAAGAGAGGTGTGGATGTGGCGCTAAGGGATGTGGGTACTCAGTAGGTCAGGTTGATGGTTGGACTTGATGATCTTGAAGGTCTTTTCCAACATAAATGATTTCATGATTCTGTAATAGTCAGCCTGAAACTTTAATTGTAGACTGGCCTCCCCTTTGATCCGAATCGTATCAGCCAAGGCTGAGTTTTGGGTTTTCCTGTGGAATTTGAAAACTGGTTTTGGTTTACTTCAATTCCTCTTCTTGTATTTGGGTTGGGTTTGCTTCCCTCTCTCACTGTAAAATCTACAGCATCCTTCGACCCTCGCAGTGAAAGGTTTGCATGTAAATGACCAAACATGATTAATGTGGTGTGCAGTTTTTTGTGTCATGTTGTGGGACCCAGGTTTTGAGTTGCATTTTTTTTTCTTTCTTCCCACCTATCTTTTTCCCTGAAGAAGCAAGGATTACAGAGTTGAATTGTCTGACAGACCCCATTTTTTTCTTCTGTTGTCTCTGTGGTTTTTTTTTGTTTGTTTGTTTGTTTTTAATACCAGTGAATATATTTTAACCAAATTTAACAGGCACAGAGGTCTCAGATATATTAATTTTCTACCAGTATCTTGAAATCAGTGGGCATTACATAAGAGAAGCACTCTCTACAAGCGTAGGTCAGAAGACCCACCTGTATTTGCTATTCAGACATCTATGCAGGAGGGAATTTGAGACATAAATCAATAGGAAATGAGACCACTTTGGGTCTGCTGCTCACCAGCCTGCTCATCTTCCTTCTGCCTCTACGTTCAGATGGATTGTTAGCAGCAGGAAGGGGACAATTCTCTACCTGAGCACACCATAGGGGTGACAAGAGGTGGATGTGAGCTGTGGGAGTCTTACACTGAACACGGGTGGCAGTTGGGGAAACTCAGTGCACTTCGGATACACTTATTATTTCTGGACCAACTTTGAAGCAGGGGAGGACAGGGAAGTGTCCCTGCTTAAATGGGCTGTGCTGCTGCTTCCGCGTGTGTGTGCACGCTGATTAATTGCATTTCTTTGTAGCTTGGTAGTCACTTCATCCAGGGGACATGGAAGGATATGCAGTTAAATAACACTCGGTGTGTCTCTCTAATTTCTGGAGCTGCCTGTGAATGCTAATACTGTTATTCAACAATCTGTTTCTCAGCTCTTATAGCAGAACTGGAAGTTTTGTGAACTTGTAGGTGATTTGCCCAGTGAAACCACAGCAGGCTGGTAAGGGCATGATCTGGTTTTGTGCATCTCTTGGAACAATCTCCATTTATTTGCGAGGAATTAATATGTCAAAGGATGATCTACAGCTTGATTTAAAAAAAAAAAAAGTCCAAAGGTATATATTTTTCATGTATGTGAGTTCAACACTAAAAAGAAATCTAAGGCAAGGAGATTTTTCAGTTTGAAATCTGTGGATTTGCTTTTTTGTTGTTCTCTGCTTCTGGCTGCCATTCTGTGAGATAGAGCCTGTTTGGAGGTGCTAATCTATATGTAACGAAATTTCAGAGAGCTCACTTTCTATAATTGTAGCGCTCCAACTGTTCTTTGAGATCCCTGTGAATGTATCACACATAATAATCAAAGAAAATAGCAGAAAGTCTGCAATTAGAAACCTAACAAGTAGTGCTTATATGGTGATAGCTAAAAAAGTTACAATTCACACGTGTTTGTTTTCTTTATACAATTCAGTAAGACATATCCATGCCTTTGCTAGGGTAGAAAACACTTTAAAACAGTACAGGAATTTATGATGTGCATGGATCACTTTGAAAACCAATCTTTTTCTTTTTTTTTTTCTTTCCCGACTGAAAGCTGTTTTGAAGGTGGAAGACCTGTTATACTAGCCAGCTTAATTTATTTTTCTTCCCTATTTAAGTCAGTAAAGTAGGAACCTTTCAAGTGAACAACACTGAAAGATTAGTACCATTAAAGGCCTAGCTAATACCTGTGTTGAGTCAATAATGGAGCACCTTACATGAAGCTACTGACCATTCCTTGTGGACCAGCTCTATGCTTATTCTAATTGTCTGGGATGCTGTGCGCTTGTCCCTTGCCAAAAAGGAGGGAAGGTGCAGTCTAGGCACAAACTACCATGTACCCAGCACTCTGTGGCATGTAGACGTAACTGTATTAACAAGTAATTGAAGTGGCAATTGACTATAGCTTAATATTGCAATATACAGGTAACTTGTGCGCTGGGTTGTTACATATTCCTCAGATTAACTATTCCAAGTGATTTGGGGGAAAGTTTGACTTTTTGAAACAGTATGATGCAGTAAAAAATAAAATAAAATAATAAAATAAAACAGTACAATGGATAAAATACTGTAGTGAATTTGAGTTATTGATGGTAAAGGAGGTGAAAATAAGAGACTGGAGGCAAAGGTATATAGGCAGATCCAAATTGCCAGACCAAAGCAATCAGGGGCAGAAGAAGGTGATGTAAAAGGGGACTGAAAAGCAAGAAGTGATTGTGAACTGAATACTGGCTGTAGACTGGATTAGAAGTGATTTTAAAATAGCAGTTAAAAAGACACATTACTGGCAGTGATTTCTGATCACCGGGATTTCTGCCAGCAAAAGACATAGAGGTGTGGATCAGCCATGAAAAGGGAAAACCAAGAACGTCAGCTGGGTTTTGCCTTTATTTTTTTGAAAGTATGTGTAAAACCTTGTGCATGTTGATGGTATTGGAGCTTGAGGGGAGAACTTCAGTAGCTGGCAGATGATAATGTAACTGTCACTGTTGTGTGTGGGGGAAACGTCACCAGAGTTTGTAAAAGTGTTTTTAATTTCTATTCCTTCCTATTTAAAATACAAAGCTTTTAGGATCCTAATAGCCTCAGCATTGCTGCGGAGTGTGGATTTGGCATTAACTCAAGGAGCATTACTTAGTTGAGTCACCATTAAGAGCTTTCTGAAGCATCTGGGGTTCCCTCAGAGGTGTCTCCCATGGTCCCGGTCAGACCTGGCCTTGTTTTGCTTATGAGACTTGACGAGATCATAGCCCAGGGTGGGAATGGCTGCTGCAAAGAGCTCCATAGATTCGGGAAATAGGATGGATTGGGGTCAGGCTGATAAGATTTAAGTTGACACGCATTCTGTGAGATGAAAAGGTCATGTTGCAATGGCAGGGGTTTGGTTGCTGTGGGTTTTTTTGTGTTTTTTTGGTTTTGGGTTGGTCTTTTTTGGTTGGATGTTTGGTGGGTTTTTTTGTTTGTTTTTTGTTTGTTTGTTTTTGTTGCTGTTGTTTTGGGTGTTTGTCTTTTGACTTGAACTTCACTGATGGTAATCTGGTTCACAAAAGTAAGGGAATGTGGCCACCCTTGGGTATCAGGGCTTTTCTAATGATTTCAGGTGGTGACAACTCATTCCTCTGATATGGCCCAATTGTTCAGATAATGCCAGTCCACTCCACACTTCCCATATCCTCCATATTTCAGGAGCCTTTCCCATGGCATCAATAAACCAATATCCAGAAAACCATTGAGCCTCACGATGGGATGGCTGAGCTGCTCTGATACCACTCCCTTTTCGAGGGATTCGACTGGAGGAAATGTAGAGATCTACACCTGGCTAAGAAAATCTCCTTTTGTCCCTGCTATAAAATCTTAAACCTAAAGAAGAAAGGATTTTCAATAGGGTAGAACTTCTATGAAGATATATATATATATATATTTTTATATATATATATAAAATATTTGTATCAAAGCATTACTGTTTTTTTTCATTGAAAAAAAATTACACTATTGCCACCAAGTCCTACCTGTGCTCTGTGCTGTCTGTAAATGAAACAAAAAAGTATCTTCTAGCTCAAAGAGAACATAATGTATGTGTGTATATATATTTGTGTGTGTGTTTATATATAAAATTATGATTATAATGTAAGTAGAGAGAGTTATTACTTATACTCTTTACTGTGGTCAGGTGGGTTGGAGCTTTCTATTTTCTGTGTTTGAGACTCCTTTTAAAGCAGTGATAGCTATTTTTATATTTCTCAGAATTTTTCTCTTTGGCATTGATTTGTTTACAGCTCTTGTACTTGCACCCAATTTCCACCTGTCATGGAGGTGTGATGACTTAAGTCAAATCTCATACATAAGAGTCCCTTACACCCGTTTGAAATACAGTATACTCCCCCTAGAGCGTGGGTATTTGAAACCCTAACACTTCTATTCACCGTTGCTACTTTTTTGCTTGTGAAATTGGTATGGTTGCTCTGAGCACCAGAAAGATAAATCTTCAATTTTCCTAAAAACACCTGCATTATGATGCTGTTGGAAGCTGTGTAACCAAATGGTATTATTGACCAACATGGCAGTATATATATCCACCTGTACTGCTGTATTTTTCCCTAGAGGAGAATATAGCTTTCTCCTTTTTTGCCTTCTTTAATCCGAGCAAACAGCATATCTAGATCTTCTAAAGCTGAGAATATTCCCACTCGGGTAAATGCGATAGCAACAGATAGCCACTCAATGAGCAAATGAGTTGTGCCAGGCATTTTAACAACAAGGTAGGTTAGCCAGGTTATAATTGTCTTTAATTGGCACTTGCAGAAGCTGTAACATTTACCTGAACCTGATTGGCACTGGGAAAAGTGGAAAATTCTGTTGCTCCTTTGAAAAGAATCAAAGAAATAACTTCAGATCTCGAATTTGAAACAGAATATCCTGCTGATTGACCACGCATATTGGTATCAGTAGGATTTTTTGATCCAAAAAGCTGAATGATCACTGCAAGCAGTGAAGACAAAAAAAAATCAGCTCCATGGCAGAGAGCATGTAGTTTTGCTTTTATATTTTTTTCCCTTCTTTTCCAAGAGCATTTCAGAAGGCTCAGCCCTTTTCCCTGCTGAATGCATGTTGAATTCTTGC
Organism: Anser brachyrhynchus; assembly: GCF_964034855.1. Taxonomy (NCBI): domain Eukaryota; kingdom Metazoa; phylum Chordata; class Aves; order Anseriformes; family Anatidae; genus Anser; species Anser brachyrhynchus. The sequence goes on from NC_137694.1 coordinate 6,057,383, forward strand.
TTCTTCTGTTGTCCTCAGAGATTTTGAAGTATTTGTAAGTAAGGTTAACTAGATTTTTGTCTAGTTTAGTGATTTTTAATAATGGAAAGAAGATGCTGTCTTTCCCATCCCACCCACCGTTGCACCTTTTTACTGTAAAAATCTGATTTTGTTCATGAGTAAGAAATGGGTGAAGAACACATTTACCATAGGCCTGTGCCCCAGTCCTGCACTTCTCATGAACTTGTAAAGCAGGGTTGTATTTTCTTATTCCGTTGTGTCCTGCAAACTTCCCCTCTTTTTTTTTTCTTTCTTTTTTTTCAGGAAATACCCACAGGCTTTAATTTCATACTTACTGCTGCATTTTTCAGTTATTTTTCAACTTCTGCAGTGAATGGCTTTTGCTTTCAGTGTTTCTGTTCTGTAGGAGGAAACTGTGGGTGGTTACAGCTGTAACATGTGCTCCATAATCTCAGAGCATTTGTTCAAAAATTTCCCGTTTGCTCTGTTTCAATTTTTAACTAGTTGAGTGGCGTGTCCTGGTGCCCCAAGGGAGCCTTACTGCTCCAGCACTGTGGGCTGTATTGTGTCCCACCAACCTTTTGAACACTTGGCAACAGCGACAAGACCCTACAAGACCAACAGCCTCTAAAGAGACAATGAGGGATGAAGGTTGTGTTGTAAGCCCAGCAATCACTGCAGATGGGAATTGAGGGGAGAGGCTCTCTAGGTTTTGTTTTATGCTTGGGTTAACTTTGTCCCCTAAGCTTCTGGCCAGCCCATCCGCAACCCACATTTCTGCTGAAGCCCCTGGGGCAAGGCAGGTGTCCTTTTGAGGCTGTATTAGGGAGCAGTGGGAGTCTTCATGTTGGTAGCCAACAGCAGAAAGGCCAAAATATTGATTGGGAAATGTGGAACAAAAGGATACTGTTTCCTAAGAGGAAGCAGAAGGCATGAGCAGCAGGCAGTTTGGATAGAAAGAGGGACTTTGGAGTAGGAGCAAAGACAAAAGAGACCAGAGCTTGCCCTGGTTTATATCCATCCTATTTGAGAGCATGTGGGTATTATGTCCTCATGTTAATGCTCTCTGCAAGACTTTTTTTTTTTTCCCTCCTACTTGTTTTGATGATGTGGTATTTGCATTGCAAGTTTCCTTGATACTGTTGTTATAGAGACGTTTCTCCTCTCCTCGTGCCAACTATTAAGAGCCATCATGTGCAATACCATTTGAGCTTATTCTTCTCCTGGCATTAGCAGAGAGATTTCTTCTCTTTGTAAATGTTGAAATGTTTTGCAGCTTAGTTATAAATATAGCAAAATCATGTTGCTTTAGTTCCAGCATCTGGTAGGATCACTTTAAAATATAATTGAGTAAAAATTAGACTTTAAACAGCAATTTTGTCCCTATTTTGCTACTTTAAAGCCCCAAAATCCAACTTTTTTGTCTTGATATCTATAAACAAATCTCTTCTTTCTTTCACGAAACTAAAAATAACTACAAATGCAGTCTCTTTCCAAATTGCTTGCAATTTATATTAGCAGTGGCTTCAAGACTTGAAGCATGGATCTGCCTATTGAGTAGTCCCTGAACAGAGGGATGCGGGCTTTGTCAGGGAGACAGCCAGATATGAAACTGTGGTTGCCTCCTGTTTACTATTGATAATGTCCACTTATGATAATTCGGTACGGAAATGAAAGCCAGGTGAAACACGTATGAATCTTGTTGCTGTACGTACGGGTTCCTGCTATATAGGGTGTGCACCTGGGATGTGAGCACCCATTCTCTACACTGCTAAAATTCAACACCCTTCTTGGGGAAGTATACAGCAGGTCTGTGGTGGAGTCCGAAATTGAAATAAAGGATCTATTTATTCTCTCTCCATTTCTGTTCCTTTTTTTTTTTTTGCCTTTTCTCCTTTTTTTTCTTTCTTTTTTTTTTTTTTCATTATCTTGTTTATTGGAGGAAGCGTTTGGACCAGAAGGCTTTTGAAATTCTGTCCCAGGTTTTCAAGTCTGCTCTCAGTTTTGGTGCAGAAGCTTTGCTCAGTGCTTACAACAGGTACATATCTCTGTTTAGGAGACGAGGCTGCTTGGAAGGAGGTTGTGAGCCTTGCATTTTTCAGACCACTTCCATAAACCCGTTTTGAGTTTAGTATCTCAGTTTAACCTTCTTCTGAACAACTAGTTGCAGTCATCTTTATGAGGTAATTCAAGGTTCTAGATTTCCTATGTATATTAAATCAGTTAATGATACTTCTGCGATTCTCTGCAAGGAAGAGTTTATTTATACATAGAGAGCTGAAGAAGGGAAATGCCCCTCTTGCTGTCTCAGAGCTCCTCATTCATGAAGCTCATCTTCGCAAGAGTGAAATAGCTCTCTTTTGTAATTTGTATTTCTTCATAAAACTATTAAGAAAGACCATTGCTAGGCAAAATATCTGAGTCTTTAGTAATTTCTCTTTTTTATTTTTCTTTCTGATGATGATGACTTGAGGAAGATTGAAAGCATATGTACGTGTATGGGAGATCTGTGGCTGTGCTTCGAAATGTGCTTCTTTAGTCCCGGTTGGTAGTTCAGAAACTTTGGGGAAGACTCTTCTTGGCAAACAGTGTCTGTGCTATAAAAAGATTTGTGGCTGTAGTCAGAAACCTGTTACATCTGTTAAAAAACAAGTAAAACATGAACCCTGCCACAAAAGCTTCCTCTAAACTTAATTTAAAAGCAGATAAAGTGGGCAAAGGATGGATAAGGAAACAGCTTGGCTGTGATCCCAGTACAGGTTTCCCAATTCCCAGGGTTTAGATTACACTGCTTGTAATCTACCCAAAGACTTCAGACCTTGGTAGACACAGGCAGCAGAAAAATAAAACTAACGTGACTTAGTGGCAGCAGTTCGCTATCTTTTCGCATCACAACACTTATTTTGCAGCATTCGGAAAAGATGCGTTACACGGAGATTTTTACATGCCATATCTTCATTTAAGAGCTGTGGCACACATTAAATTTAATTACTCTCCTTCTATAGCTTAAATTGAGGGCAGCTTCAAAAATGAGGGTGGCTTCTATTAAACTTAATTACTTTTCCCTGCAGTCTGCATGGTTAGTAATCATGGGTAGATTCTAAACAAAGATACAGCAGAGAGATTCTTTTATGAGAATAGGGTTGGAAAGTAGCCTATAAAATATAGAGAGATGCCAAATACCTTTTATACCCAGCTTTAATTTATTATTGTTATAGTTAGCTAACGTAATAATAATAATAACAATAATAATAATGTTTCAGTGTGATTAAGAAGGGATTGTTGGGGAAGGGGTGTTAGTTGAATTTGGCCTTTAAACGTTTAAGCAATGAATTCTTCAATTTCTTCAAGTTCCTTTGCAGATTTATGAGGTGAAAAAAGGTTAATGATAGAATATTTTATAATGTCTTCTATTGACTATAGATGGCAGATCTGACAGTTAAAATGAAAATTGTTCCAGAAGAAACTTGAGTCAAACTAATTATTGGAGATGTTATAGGGATGTATAATTATATTCACCTTTAAAAAAAGAGAGAGAGAGAGGAAAAAGTTTTATTACAACTGTGCTTTTTAAAGAACAAGTGGAGAAATAAAAGCTGTAATTGTTCTTAATTATAGCTAACTGTAATTGCACACGACTGCAATATGCAGCACATCAGCAGCGGATTAAGAGATCCTGGCATATGTGTAGTGTACAGAACAACTTTGAACAGAGGTGTAGTTTTATGAATATAGTTACGTATAATTTAGGTCTCTTATTTTGGATTCCATCCGTGTTGATTTTGTTTTATTTTTATGGCTATTGTAGCGAGATAATTGTCACTGGGAAGGTGCTTCTGCACTGATACATCTGCTTCAAATGAGTCAAAAACCCTCAAAAGAAAAACTTGTTTTCTTTTACACCAATGATCTGATGTGACCAGGAGAGATTTTCTCAAATGCCCTTGTGTATATACTGATGCAGATAGATGGCTGGTGGAATTTTTTTTTATGCATCTCAACATAACAAGCACCAAACTCCCAAGGATTTTGCAGCGTGGTTGAAAATCTTTGTTAGCTATCTATCTGCAAGTTTTTAGATTCAAACCCCTCAAAAATGTAACCCAAGAGTTTTTAGCCCATGTGAAAATGCTGCTTTGAACAAAATCTAGGGATGTGGATGCCTGAAGGTAGGCTCTGATTTCATCTCTTTGCACCTGATTTACAACTTAACTTTTTCCAGACACGTGCACACAGCTCCTGGTTTTGGCTGCAGTTTTACCTGTAAAACATTTAGTTATCGTTAGGTGCTGAACTAAAGAGGGAATGCAGACGCCTAAAGGAGGCTGCTGAGCTTCAAGACTGCTGGTTATATTTTGTGTTGCAAAAGAGATCATTGCTGAAAGAGTGAGGGTCAATGTGCATCGTATTATTGACAAATGCGTGCATGTTCTTGTGATGGTAATTTCTGCATCTCTTGAGTACTTCAGATGCTTTCAGTTTTGTCTCGATTTGCCAGGATCCTCTTTGATGTTCCCAACCTGTTTTAAGCTGTTCCTTTTACCCAAAAATAAATAAAACCCATCTGTCACTGAATGCCTTCCTTCCAAAACATAGTTTTGCAAAATGTTTCAGTCTTGGGCCAGCAGCAGGTTTCAGAGTTAATTCAGCCTAACCTTTGTGGACCAGAAGGGATCTTTTAGGCTGTTGGGATAGGGTTGGGTTTTGCCCCGGCTTGCACAAACTGCAGCACTGGATGTGAATGAAGTTTGGTCAGCCTTGTACTTTGGAAAAAGTATATATGTCTATCCCAAAGGAGAAGGCTTTGCAAAAGTACTGTGTGCTTTAAAATAGGGGTTTCTCCAAGAAGATCAGGGATGAATGAGAAGTGAGAGGCAGATTTCTGAGTAAAAAGCAGCATCAAGAAATCAGGTGAAATGGGTAATTTAGATTACAATGTAAAGAAGAGGTAAAATGGATTGCTAGATGCACAAGCAAGCATGTGAAGATGTAGGTATACTAGAAGTTAAACTCTTTCTTGCAGGTATCTGTAAGAAATCAAAACTTGTTTCAAAAGCTTTAATGTACGGAGAATCTCCTGATAACTGCCATGTTCTATATAAAGCACTCACTTCAAATGGCAGCACTGCAGCAAAAATGTATCTATTACAGGGCTGCTAATAAGCAAATGTGAGCAATATTTCTTGACAGAAGGCTGTGGGTGTTTTTTAATAAATCTGTGTTAAGTAGCAAAGGGATAAGAGCTGAAACCCAAATAGCAATCCACTTCGGCTACTGTTTTCTCAATTGAAGTATAGATGGATGCATTGACCCTGATTGGAAATTCTTGAAGGACAATTCTGGTTAGTAGAAGCTAATGTGGAATTAAATGTGTATACATTTGTGTATGTATTCCCAGAAAAGCTAATGATACAATTCTGAATGCTGAACATGTTCCCCGCTCCTCTTTGTTAATACAGTGTTGCTTGTGCACTGCAATAAACTATTATTTCCGTGCTACTTCTGTAATTACATTTAATAATCAGCTCTCACAGTCCAATAGTATTAAACGTAGGAGTCTTTTCAACAAACTATGATAAATAGCTCCTTGCAGAACTGTTGTACTTGAGGAAGCTTTATGGCTCTCTTTGTAAGATTTGTCATTTTCTTAATGCTGCTTCAAAAAGCTTCTGAGCTTCACTCTGGACCATCACTGTATTTTCCCTTCCCCCTCTGCCTGCGAGTGTATCTGGGTAAATGAAGCTTAATGTGCCATTTCCAAGCACTGTGACACTCCTCCAGGGCTGGTTACATTTACCATTGCTAAAGTCTAAATAAGTGAGTTTTAATGAGCAGGAATGCTTGCTAATAGCTGATTCAGGTACTTAGTAGTCCATGTTATTTAACTGTGGTGGAATTACAGAACATAAATGGTCTGATGATTAATAGATGTACCTGCTATATATTTGCAGCCTAATAGTTTGTGCCATTAAAGAACAACCTTTACATCTTCTGGTTTGGATGTGGTTATGGAGAAAAGGACTTGCTTGTACATTTATTTCATTGCTAGCATACACCTTAAAACATTTGAAATAATAATTTTACGATACCGTCGATATTTTGTTCGGTAACATTACCAAACTTGTTGGAGAACACTGGTGCATGTGTACGTCGGCTTCCCAAAGTGGTCAGCTCTGCAGCTTTGCTCTCTGCTTAGGGCTGTCAAAAATAAATTCAAGTTGTCCTTTTAAGGTCAGAAATAAGGCAGCGGATTAGATCTTATCTCCTTACTCCTCCTGTACCATTAATTTGGGGCAGTAGTAGAGGGACCAACAAGAGCAGAGCTTGACCGTATTTTTTTTGAACACTTCTGATCTGCGTACGGGCAAGTGGCAAGGGGAAAAAGGCAAAAACTAACAGATGAACAACAAATGAACAAGCATGAAGAAATGATAGCATCCAACATCTGTTGTGGTTTGCGCTGAGATACTCCAGAAGATTCTGCAGTATTTATGGAAATAGTGTAAGGGCTGTTTTGAACTGCAGCTAATAGGACACAGGCTGCTGTCTGGCAGGCTTGTTCACAGAGTCTTTTCTATGTTTTCCTATTCCATCCCATGTTTCAACCTGACGTTGTTGGTTTATGGATCACGGGGAGGAGATGTCAGGAGAGAAAGGAGCAACTGTTAGTCCTTGCCGAACCAGCAGAGAGAAAGGCAGTAACTATATCAGCAGGTGGATTAAAAGACAATACGGGCAGATGTCTGAAGGAGATGTTGGCAGTGCTGGCAGCACTGGTGTTCCAGGTACAGATGAGCTGCTTTCAGTAGCTTCCGAATCCAGTGAAACCTCTGTTAAAGATAAGCATCCAAAACGTAGGCAGGCTTTTCCAGAGTTGTCAGATGCTGCCTCGGAGCTGGGGTAAGGCAGCTGCAGCATTTTTCGAAGCTGGTTTCTATTTCCGTAGCTGGGAGCGTAGGCAGAGGAGCTTGCATCTGCCCCTGGCACAGCATGTGGCCATGCCCCAAATCCCTGCTTCTGTGAGACTCTTCAGCTAGGACTAACCTTGTGAGATATCTGACACTTGATGCTGCCTTGTGAGTGAAAAAATAGCGAGAGGTGTCTGCTCTCAAAACTGGAAGTCAGAAGCTCCTGGAAAGTTGTGGTTTTCTTTTTTATTTTTATTTTTGTTTGTTTGTTTGTTTTTGTTTCTGGTAGCTGCCAATGCAGATCCTGTAGAAACCATGTTGTCTGCTAATTAAACTGAGAAAGCAAGCCTACCCTCTTTCTGAATGTTCGTTCTTCTAAGATGCCTGTATTTTAGCATCTCATTTTGTACCAAAAGTCCTTCAGCTTCATAAAACTTCAGATACTCCCCAAAACATGTCTTCCCAGTCCTGCACTGGGTAAGATGAATAAGTACTTGAATACTTAGTAGCTGAAGTATCCAAGTTGTTCTAATTCAGTAAAGTATTTGGAGACCAGGATGAGATGCCATTTTCAAGCTTGGCATCTTCTCTGGGTTACTTCTCTGAAATAACTTTAAATAAAGCCTCCAAATTCCTTGAATGGCTTCACGTCTGTGTTTATTAGTGACAACATGCAATATCAGGAAATCCTGAAGTTTTGAGCTGCTAACATGTGAAATTTGGAGAGAGAGGCTGAGGTGTGGGAGATGGAAAACAGTTGTTAGGGTGTGTCTTTCTTTTTGTCATTCATCATTAAAGTGAAGAGATCAACATTTGACCCAACCAACAGCTGCTGCATGATAGAAGCCACTTATGTAAATGGCACATTGAACTGTTCCCCACGCCCTGCACAAATATGAGAAAGTCTTAAATATCAGAAGGCATTTACTGCAGCCCTGTACAACAGTTTAGAAATTAAGGAAGGAATCTAGGCCACCTCCATCTGTAGTTTTCAAATAATTTGTATCTTTCTTCATATATCTCATGCATTTTTGTGAAAATACGACTTCTGCAGAATTAACACGCAGTCCAGACTCCTCCTTCAGTTCTACATCTGTACAACTGAGTACGACTGCAAATTACCGCTGAGATTTCAGGTGTGATTCCCCTCCCTTCCTCTCTGTACAGCGGAGATGAGATGGTGGCAAAGTATAACATTGCAGAGAGTGGAAGCTGTAACATGAACTACAGGTCAGCCAAATGCCCAGTGTGCAAAATTTTCTACCCGGCCAGGTCACATTAAGTTTAATGAGCATACGGGGAGGAACATCTGCTGTTTTAGATGGTCTTCTCATTTTATTGAGAGTGAGGGTATATTCCTCCCACTAAGCTGTTACAGCTCCCTGAGGCAGGAGCCTGTGCATCTCTTCTTTCTCTCCCTGTACTAACAGGGCGAGGATGTAGGAGTCGGTTATCACGGCAGATTTCTCCTGCTCGTTCCTCCTGCTGCTTGCCATGCCCCAGAGAGCCAAATTCTGCACCCGTGGTGCCTCCTCCCTTCATTTCCATGTCATCAACTTTCAAAATGCAGTGCTTCCCTGAGAAAACACACAGCAACAGCAGGCCCTGTGCTGCGACAGAGATCTGCACATCCCTGATGGCAGGATCTGACCTTGGAGCAAAGCACCAAAATGGGATCTTTCTTCTTCTCTTTGCCCTGGCATTTTTCCCCCTCATGCCCCGGCTAAATTGTATCCTATCTGTGTCCCTATCACCAATCTATAAAATGAGCATACTGCTGCGTTTCTTCTACATATCAGTTTTTGTCTGGCTCTTTAACATCGGAGCAGAAGTTGTGCGAGGGGGACACTCGTCTGCTGTCCTTGGTGTGTACTTAGCCAAGCGGCCAAGATCTTAGCTGGCTTTTGTAAGTGAATTGTAACGAGTGACAATATGATCCAAATTATTCTTTAATTTGCAAGTTAAAATATTGCTGTCCTCATAGATGTTTGGGCAAGGGTATGTTTAAGTGAAACCTAAATTTTTATGAAACATATAAAACAGTCACAACGAAGAGGGCATGTTCTATTTGAGGTGTGATTTGTGTGTTGAATGTACCATGGAATTCCATTGTTTTGGTGACAGGATCTCATCACTGAAAACACAGAGCTTTCTATCCTTACCTAAGGAGGAATGAAAAATTCAGAAGTAGCAAATTTAGAATAGTGAAAAATGCTGCTTTTAAAAATAAGCATGGGAGAAAACAACAAGCATGTTTGCTCATGTCCTTTATCTCACTCAGCTAATCTTGCAGAATGTCAGCTTGTATAGAAACAGATTTTTACATATGAACTTGTTACATCACTTCCTAAAAAAAGAGTATTTAGCTTGTACTTAAATAGCACATTCAGAGACTGTTTATGCAGTATTTCTGCTGCAAATGTATACTTGTTAGCTTGCTAAACTCTGTGTGAAGTTTTAAAACTGCAGTGTACTTATTTGTTGTGCATTGTGTAAGAGAGTAGCATACTTTTTTTTTTTGAATATTTTAATTTTTCCTAAATATGAAACTTTCTCAAACATTTTGATCCTCCCTGGTCATAGGGTACGGTTCTTTAAAAAAATAAAAAATAAAAAAATGCTAAAAGCATATTATGTAAAGAAAACAAAACAAAACTACATTCAAAATTTCAGAACATTAAACCCCATGTTTTATCCAAACAGAGCTTGTTTATTTTGATGCACTCCTAACAATGCTGAGAGACTATCCAATTTAAGATGGGTGAAATATCTTGTGTCTCATAATGGTATTTCAATATGCACTATTAATTCTTCCAAGTCTGCTTGGACACAGTTCCCCCATGTGATTTGGGGAAGAGCAGAGACAACAATGTGCCTTTGGAGGTGCCATTTTTCAGCTGAAATGTGAAATCAATGTCCTGACCATTTGTGGTCATTAAAAATCTCATGGCAGTTTTCTGCAAGAGTAGAGGCATTGACTCCCAAGTCTTGGTGAAATTCCAGCTAAGTAATTATATTCCTCCTGATACAACTTTCCTTTTAAAGCTAATTTAATGTTCCTCTTCAGCTGTTCTCCCCTGTTTTAAGTGGAAAATCTTTCATTTCCCTTTGTAAACCTTTCTTTAGTTCTGCTTTATACTGACAATTAGTAGCCATCCTTCCTCTTGCTGCATCACTGAGGCATGTCTATGCAGCAGCAGCGTGCATGCAGACACATACCCATACAATTTAAAAAGCTCTTTATTGATGGTCTGGTTAAAAGCCATTGAAATTAATGGGATGCAACCCTTTGAGCTGGTGGTCATAGGAGTCGTCAACACTAGCTGAGCTGTGTGTTGTGGAGCCCTCTCTAAGCCTGCTTTTCTTGCCCCGCTGAGGGTTGAGTTGACAGGCTGTTGGTGCTACAGTGTCTGCTCCCCATCGGGGTGTAGACACTCAGGAAAGAGTGGTCAAAACCACCAGGTGTGTGGTTTGCTCTGGCGAATTGGATTTACCTGTGGGGCAACACAAAGAAGAGCTCCATGGTTAAGCAACATTTGGAAATAATTCAAGGTAGAACTTCTTAGTTATTAACATTATTGCAATTTGTTACATGCACCTTACCAGCGCACATGGCTTATCTAGCCACGTCCACAGTGGAAAATTCCTGGGGAAAACACACAAATTCTCAAGTCATCTTCTAGAATACCTTATTCCTCTTCAACTTGTACTTATTTTTGTTCACCAATATATCCCCTCTGGTATGGTTAATGCTTGTGCAACTTGTTTCACCCAAACCACAGATATCAGCTTAAACTATGTTTTTTGTTTTGTTGTTGTTGTTTTGTTTTGGTGGGTGGATGAGTGTTTTTTTGTTGTTGGTTTGGTTTGGTTTCGTGCTTCATCGAAAAATAGTGTAAGTGGAAGAAATAACTTCTGCAGCACATGCCAGAGAATAAAATGTGCTGTGGTCACTCGTTCCTGAGGAGACGGGACCTTCTTACCCTCTGGGTTCAAACAGTGACTGCAGGCTTGGATGCCTACAGCCATGACCACAGGACGTGGACACTTCTCTTCACAAGTGGGAAGACTCCCATATTCTGCATCTGTTTTTTTTCTGCTTGCATTTGTGCTGCTTTCTTTATTGCACACGATACAGATCCCTTCTTCAGCTTTGCTCTTATCCTTATGTCCTTATCCTCATATGCCTCATGTGCTGTAGGCGGGCTTTATCCTCTCCCCAAAGTGTGAGATGGAGAAAGGAAGAACATTGACACAATCGGAGGGATGTGTTGCTGCCTTTCTATTTGCATCCTCCCTAGCACCCTGATGCGTTGCTTGGCTTGAATTTTTATGCCTTTCTTTCCAGAACAGAAACCATTCTCGATGGAGAACTAAGGCTTTCCAAAGCACTAAGGGCCATGATTCTGAGGAAGCAAAAATTATTTCTAAGCATAGTCCTGACTCATATCAGTTGAACTCAAGCTTTCTGGTATGCATCTAGCAGAATACACAAGAGATTTTCCCAGCCGCCTTTTAAGCCCCCTCCCCTGTCTCTGGTGCCTCAGTTTACATCTCTGCAGAAGCACTGCACAGAGCATTAAATCAGACAAAAATGTTGTACTGTGAAAACTACCAAGCTGTGTTGTGCCAAACCCTGCATGTAGGTGGGTAACAACAGCTGCCAGTCAGCTTCTGAGAGAAGAGCACCATATGATTTCTCAGAGAACAAAACATTTAATACAAACACAACACTTTCCAAATATTCTGAAGAGTTCTCCTGAGCAACTTTCTCTCAACAAGACTATTAGGCAGTAAAGTCTGTTTGCTGATCTTTATGCAGATCTTCCCACTTCCACTTCAGTATAAGGTTTTGACTAAAATATTTATACTTTTCTGCTTTGGTACACATCCTACTTGGATCCTACGGGAAGGATTTCTCAGCCTGTGGAGAGAAATGACAAAATGTGCGTGTGTGTGCGCACAGTATTTGGTTCGCCCACCCTGGCTTACTGGTTTTTGAGAACAGCTATGTGTAGCCCTCTCCGGAGGGTGCAGGGCATCTTCAATAAGTCAAAGCTCATTGCAGATCTAGTGAACAATTTGAAAATGTGCAGTTTGATTTCTGGAAGGCCATATGCAATGGGGCAGCATATTGGGGTGCAGACCTCCCACGTGGCATCCTCCTGGCTTCAACAACATCTTTACCTTCCATATGTCTGGACCATTCTGCCCCCGATCTGTCCTATGTAGCTGTATGCATAATGCTGAAAAATCGAAAATGACCTTCCTGGAAATGCTCTGACTGTGCTTCATGATGTCACCATCTACCTAACAGCTTTTCCAGGCTCTTTAGCCTTGTCCTCTCTTGTCCTTAGCACTGTTGTGCATTAGCTCATCCCATTTACATTGGCACTGATTTCAGTGGGATTTGGAGCAGTCCTGATGAAATATTTAGGTTTCCATTTTCACTCTTTAAAGGTTGTCCTTGTACGTCATAGGCAATATATGAAAATACGTGGTCTTATATCAAGTTGTTTTTTTCACTTGTGTTCCTTGTATGTGTCACTTAGAAGTAGTGGGAATCTGAGCATTAGTTGTATAAGTCTAGCTTCAGTTTCTTGAAATGTTGCAGAATGAGTATCCATTATCTTTAAATAAACTTTAAGGGTATTCTTGATGACTAATTTGCTCCATAAGATTTTCTTTTTTAAACTCCCATGAAATATATTTATAGAGCAGTGTTGCTGCTATTCCTGATATTTATGGTACACTAACAGTGGACATTAACCATCTTCAGCAGTCAGCGTACGATTTATTTCCAGTGAGGTTGCAAAGATAATTGGGTATGTTTTCTAGGAAAATAATATTTTTAGCTTATTATTGTAAAGTTGTGGGGTTTTTTTATGGTTTAAATGTTGGTGAGTTGATGAGAAACAGTAAAAAGTTTAGATAGCTGGGAAGTAATCAGACTTCTCTTTTATTTGTGAGTTACAGAGTTTTATTTGAGTTAGATCTGTATTTCAAAAAATCGTTACCTTACATATTTTTGTTTAAAATTGGAATTTGATCTGCCGAAATGTGAAACTGGCAACACAATTAATTACATTAAAAATGTATATGCTAAAGGTCTGCAACATCTTTGTTTAAGATTCTGATCACATTCCCATTTTTACCACCATATCGACTATTTAATAATTGTTTTCATAAGGCTGGCATCTGTTGTGGAGTGGGTTATTTAACAAAAATGAAAATCTTTAGAAATTTAGATGCACCAATCACTCACTGCTCTGCTCAGAAGCTGGCAGTGCAGTTTCAGTTTAACGTCCTCTTTTGAACATACATTCTTCTGCTTCTTGCCACTACTCGTGATTCGTATGGATGTCTCTTTAAGCTGGATGAGCAACTGCTCTTTCATAAAATGCGGTCCCGTACCCTGGAGCAGTAAGGTTTGTGCTATTCTGTTATTTGAGTGATAATAGGTGGCTAAAGGCTAGGGAGTCCCTTCAGAAGAAGAAACAAAGAAATGCTTAGCCTTACTTTTTAGTCCGGGTTCTTTCCTCCCCAAAAAACCTTTGAATTAAAGGAGATGGTACCTGTGATTAGAGGTGGACAGGAAAAAATTCCTGACTGTCGGAACCATTTAGTGATACAGTTCATTGATAGCTTCCAGAAAATGTTACATTAATTTTTTTCAATGCCTAACTTATAAGTAGGGCTTGGAAAATAAAGTGATCTGATGCCAATGTGCAGGACAGTTAAATGAAAAAATACCTGAAATGTATGGCTGCATCAAAATGCCCTGTAGAAACCAAGGCTGTATTGCTCCACTCTAATTTCATTTTCTTCCTCTTTCCATTCTCTTCCTTTTCCTTCCAGCTCTCATCTTTAATGTTATTCACATCATGGACTTTGTCCATTCCTGGCACCTGTTAAATACTGACCTGGCAGCCCTTGCTGGGTGGGAGCTGGCACTTCTGAAAGGGCTCATATATGTGTTGGTCTGCTGCTGAACTGGGTGTGCAAGAAAAGGGCGTGAGAGGTCTTTTTATTTTCTGTTTATTGCTCTGAGCGCACCCGCAGAGCACCACTGTGATCTGTGCTTTTTGAAGCAAAACTCTCGGCAGGTCAGGTTGATAGTTGGATTTTATGATCTTGAAGGTCTTTTCCAACCATGATAATTCCATGATTCTGTGTTTAGAGGGACCACAAGGACATACATTGGTGGTAGATCTAGGATGTGTTTTAAGGACTGTGTACATAGGTAACAATAACGTTTAATTGTGCTTTAACTTGATGTATCAGTTACATGAGCCCACTTCAGTATCTCACACTTTGTTCCCCCCCAGACATATTGCACATCCACAAAATATATTCAAACAAGTAAAATGGATCAAAAAACACATGTATGGAAAATAACTATTGCCTAAAACCCAAGATAAGAAAGTTTAACACTAATGTAGCATTTTCTCAGTGCACGACATCATTATAAATGTCTTATGCCTCATTGCTGCAGAACTGAAAAAGGGAACTTTTTCAACTGGAAAATTGGCCCAGTGCTGCATTTTAGCTATGCAGGATCATGCAGTGCTGGTATTTGAAGGAATGATAATTTTACACTTAAAAAATGAGTAATTGAGAACATTATTCTGAGGAAATCCTTAGATCACACACCATCATCTGTTTTTCACATTCTTGTATATATGATCATGCAGACATTGCATCCACAAATGACACATTTGTGTATAAAATTGTGTGTATGTGCCTGCACTCCTATAAAATATAAGTAGTATAAAAGTACTTTTAAAAATTTGTAGCTTCTTTAAGAACCAACTTATTTTTCCTTGCTTTTTGTCTTTCAGAGAGACTTCCACAGAGTTGTCTGGAGCATTACCAAGGTAAGCAAGTTGCTCTGAACTGACTGTGGGTATCAGTGGCTGGCAGCTGCTGGAAGATGCGTGACCTTTTGAGCCAGAACATGATCCTTTTCCTAAAGAAAACTGCTGGGATGCTGAGAACTGTGGATGCCGGGAGGAGAACACGTAATGCATGCCATAGAGAGAAATATGACCATGAAATATTGGAGCAACCAAAACTCCACAGCTTACGGCAGCAACACATTGAAGTTGTTTTGAGGCTTAGCTCCGTTGTGTACCTGAGAAAGAAAAATCCCAGCTGTGGCTTTCTGCCAGCTGTGCAATGATACCCACTGCAGGTGGCATGGCTTTTGCTTTAAATTTCACCAGAGGGGTGAGGAAGGGAAACTTGGAGGTTGGAGAAAAAAGTACTGTGATCTTAAGGCATTTTCATTCGGAAAGCAGAAGAACAGCTTAGATCAAATTCTTCTATGCTGGGAAAGCTTTTCATAAAATAATAGAACTAGACGTGACTCCCAGGCTGTGACAGAGGTTTTTGAAGAGAGACCTGCCTACATATTGTCAGAGGGTGTGCTAAAATGCTGTTATTATGCAGATAAAGAAAAGGGTGGAGAGAAGGGAAAAAAAAAAACTGATATGGTACCCTGTCACGTAACAGAGATGCCTGGTGAGCAAGAAGAAATGGTTCTCTCATTCCTCTTGCATCTTCTGCCACCAGTTTTGCTCTGCGAGGTGCAGGAGGGTTTTAATGAGGTAATGGTTTGGGGTGGTTTTTTATCCTTTGATAAATAGCAATGTTGTAGTTCATGTAAATGTTAAAGGAATAATTCAGATAAAAGTCAGTTCTCTTTAAGCATAGTAATACATGTGACTTATTTCTGCTTCCAAGACAGAAAAAAATGGCTACCTTTACAGTGTGTGGGGTTCATTAGTTAAATCATAGAATCACAGAATGGTTTTGGTGGGAAGGGCCCTCAAAGCCCCCCCAGTGCCACCCCCTGCCATGGGCAGGGACACCTCCCCCCAGCCCAGGCTGCCCAAAGCCCCATCCAGCCTGGCCTTGGGCACTGCCAGGGATGGGGCAGCCACAGCTCCTCTGGGCAGCCTGCGCCAGGGCCTCACCGCCCTCAGAGTGAAGAATTTCTTCCTTATAGCTAATTTAAATCTACCCTCTTTTAGTTTAAAGCTATTCCACCTTGTCCTAGCCCTACATTCCCTCACAAAAAGTCCCTCCCCAGCTTTCCTACAGCCGCCTTCAGGCCCTGGCAGGCCGCTGGGAGGTCTCCCCGGAGCCTTCTCTTCTCCAGGCTGAACACCCCCAGCTCCCTCAGCCTGGCTCCACAGCAGAGGGGCTGCAGCCTCTGATAATCCTCGTTGCCTCCTCTGGACTCGCTCTGATACATCCCTGTCCTTGTGCTGGGCCCCAGAGCTGAACGCAGGCTCCAGGTGGGGTCTGACGAGAGCAGAGCAGAGGGGGACAATCCCCTCCCTGCCCTGCTGCCCACGCTGTGTTGGTGCAGCCCAGCACACGGTTGGCTTGCTGGGCTGCAGGCGCACATTGCTGGCTTGTGTTGAGCTTCTCGTTAACCCCCAGGTCCTTCTCCTCTGGGCTACTCTCCATCCATTCTCCACCCAGCCTGGATTTGTGCTTGGCATTGCCCCGGCCCAGGTGCAGGGCCTTGCACTTGGCCTTGTTGAACCTCATGAGGTTTGCATGGCATTGACTCATCTGTATTGATAAGCTGCATAAATGCAGATTTCCACTGAATGTGACGTTTATCCCACTCCCTGTAATGTATTACCTTGTTCTGTGACTACAAACTTGTTTGATTTATATCGGTTGTTCACTCATTAGATTCTTTTTATTACTTACCATCATTTGATTGTGCAAGCAAAAATATGATTGTGAAGTTTTGCCAAGCATTTGAAGTGCTGACCAATTGCCAAGCCTACCTAAAACAAGATTTTATTCATTTTCTGTGCAAAAGAATCACAATTCTTCAAATACAAAGAAAAAGGAAATAGAGATTCAACAGAGTAGCCGTTCCTTGATCTGTCTCCTTGATCTGGAATGTTTTTTACTGGTTTTAGTGCTAAAATATTTCCAGTTTGACTACATGCCCCTAATTGGTTAGGTATTATATGACTAATACACTGGAAACATGCAGTCCTTGTACTGCTGAAATGAATTCCACTTTAAATTAAAGTTAAAATGAGAGATCCAGGTGCTAGAATAAACATCCAGTTTCATACTTGCCATTAATGATTGCCTAAATGTGTTTTTTGAATTATTACCACAAGGCTTTAATTTCAACTGTGGCAAGATGTCGCAAGTAAAAATCAGATTGTACAAACACTGTGCACAAGGCAATGTAATTATGTTATAAATATTAAAACCAATGATCTTGTCTAGATTTAAAATAAATGTTTACAGCTGTGTGCAGGTTGGCTGGTCCTCAGCTCTTCTCTGGGATTCACCTGGGATTCACCTTAGAGAAATTCACATTTCTCTAAGAAAGCCGTTCACTACGGCTTTTAATCTTCTCTTATGATGTATTAATATAATATTTTATGTTCTTCATTGAAACTTTAAGTGAACCATTTTGTTGTTATTAATTTGTAACTGTGAAACTGTCTAATATTCCCTACCATGCCACAACTTCCCTACCACACCCCTACTCTGAAGCTACTTTATATCATATAAAATCTTAGTTGCTGCACCTTGAAATGATGAAATTAATAACCACTTTTCCAGAGTTACTCTGCTAGTTGTATTTGGTCCAATGGGGCAAAAAAAAAAAAAAAATTGTATTTCTAGAAATCCAGCTCTCACTTATGCAGCCAAACATGATGCCTTTTCTCAGGGCGGTAATGGCTCATGGATATATTTATGTCCCAAGATTGATCAAACACATTTCAAACATTTGTAAACCTGGTGAAAGGGTCTTCATATTGGAAGCCATGTGTGAGCAGTTGCGTCTGTACTTGGAGTATTTTGTCTGCCAGCCAGAGAGATTTAGGCACTGGTGAAATTACTTTGTTGTTGTTGCCATTAAAAAGGGGGGGGGGGGGGGGGGGGGGGGGGGCAGAAAATCAAAGTTCTGAATTTTACATAGTTGTTTTACTAAAGAGAAGTTAAGGGGTTGTAACCAGAAAGCTATGTAAGTAGTCAGAATTTACAGGCAAAGATTTCTCTTGTATAGTAACCAAGATTAGGGTCTTTATGTGCTTTTAAAAAATAAAAATAAAAAAGCAAATATAACAAAGTGTCTTGGAAAACGCTATATTATATTTTTAGTGTAGCCATTTTCCATGAAATACTGCTGATTGGTTTCTAATGATTTTATCTAAAAGCAAGAAGAAATTATCTTACTTTTTGCAGCTGAAGAACGTGTTTCATTCATAGGAAGAAGTGGAAAAATTTGAGTTAGTGGGCATCATTTAGAAGGAAACCTAATAGATTAACTTTGCCTATAGAAAGATATAACAATATTCTCTACAATTATATTGTGTCAGTTCTAATTTACCAGTTATTTCTGATGATTTTAAGAAGCTCTGACTAGAGAAGGAATTGAAAATTTAAACTTTAAATATGATAAAGAAGCCTTACAATTTTTATATTAAATGACAGTATTATATCTGTGAATGTATACTGTTTTTTCGAAGAAAGGCTTTCTGTGTGCAACAGCACATCAAAGAAAGGATCTTCACAAGGAAAACTTTATAATAATATTAAGTTGTTCATTGCATGACCTATTTAGAGTACTCAGATATTTCTTGTTGTAGACTACATAATTAAATTTTAAATGGAACATGATAAAGAAATTATACTGGTGATCTCTAGAGATTTGAATACCCTATTTGGATCTTTACAAGAGTGTAGCGAAGGCATACTTTAAAATTTAATAAAGGTCTGGCCTATTTTTTTTTTTCTTTTAGATGTTCTATAGCTGCTATGGCAGTCTTATTTCAAACTGTATTTGCTCTCCACGTTATATACTCAGCACATGCAATAGGAGACCAAACTGAGATTATTAAAAGTATATATACCTTAAATTGAGAAAAAAACCATTATGCATGATGCAGAACAATTAATGAATGAAGATAAGCTCCTAAAGACTTGTTATAACCAAGCTAGCAACCACCCCTTCATAGACCAGTGTTTGAGCCAAGCCAGTGAGAGGAGCGGTACAATGTCCGGGGAGATGTAATATAGTGAGGTGGAGTGCTCATGCACAGTGCAAAGCCCTGCGGGCACAAGGGAGATGATGTTTGGAGCTTAAATGAGAAAACGCTCTGCTTCAATATCAAAGGAATGATTTCAGTCTCTAGCCTCTTCTGTTTGTTTCTGTGAAAGGTACTTTATATTTAAAGAAGAACAAATATTTTAAATATAGAATAACCACATGGATTATTTATTTACTTAATACTAGGTTAGTAATGATAACAGAAGTAAAATTTGTTTTACTTTTCGTTTTTTATGTAGCTGTTCAATTTTGCATTTTACTCAGGGGGATTAAAGTTTAAATGGTCACTTCCTCTTCCAGGCTTTTCTTATTTACTGATTAAAAAATAAAAAAATCAACAAATAATTTGCATAGATATTTTTCTTAGGAAGAAAAAAAGATCATCTATGCAGCCCCTGCTTAAATCTTGAGCATAACTCAGTAAAACTTGGATTTTGAGGTAAAGGCCATTTAGAATTGTTATTGATTTTTTTTTTTTTTGGAAGGGTGGGAGGAAATCTGCAATAGAATATAACAGCGAGGATAAATTGATGTGCCAAAAAGTTACATTCAGCGTGGAAATTTAAATCGTTAGCTTCTCTTATAATAATTTGTAGTCTTCATATATTTTAAGGCAGCGGTCTGGAGTAGGGTACAAACTTTAAGCCCTCTTGATTTGATGCTTGATTCTTAACTCTTCCATAGATTTGTTTAATGGTGTCTAAGTTTCATTTACTGTAGAGACATGTTCCTGCATGTCTACAGCGTTTTCAAAATAGAATTTGAGTACTGAAGTCACTTTGGTACTTCTGAAAAATGTTAACCTGCAACTTCACCATTATTTAAATCTAATGCAACTAAGCTTTTACCTAAAGGGAAAAAGAAGAATTGACAACCCACCATATGACAAGCAAAATGAAATCTCTTGATCACTAACTGTCAGCAGTCTTTCTAATACTATTGTGTTAGGGAATGATATGTCTTCCAAGGAGCTAAGTACACAAGGTTTTGAATCATTTCTGTCTTGACAGCCTAACCCAAGTAACTACTTGTAAGTGCTTGGATGAATTATAAAATCTATGTGGCTCTGTAGAGTGAGTTAATAAAACATCCATGAGCATTTTAATTACTATGAAATGAAAAGGATTTTTTTTTTTCTGACAGTAATAGGGGTATGGACTAAATCCAGATCGGTTGCTGTCTTCACGAGTACTGCAGGGACAAAGGAGCTGGGGTTAGTTTCTGTCTGGTCTTTTGTTCCCCTTCTGGTTGAGCTCTTCTGCCTAGCAATTTCTCTCACTCTGAGAACATGAGGTTATACCTTTTTCTTCTTGTGCTTCGTATATGATGGATGTCCGCTCATGTCACCAGTGCTGCTTTGCTAGTGATGTCAGGCTTGAACACCCATCCACTGACACTATACGTCTCTCTCTCCTGGTCTACAACAGAATTTTCCTTACATTGATACAAGATTTGCTAAAGTTTTATTCATCTTTATATAAAGCAGGGATTTGGTGTAGTCCATTTGTGACCCCCTCTGCAAATGGAGACATTCTGCTTTCTACTTCCAAATCCCTTCTCAAAACTCAATTTAATTTAAAGGCATATAAATAATAGGTCAAGAAAATGTTGCTCATCCCAGGTGGCAGGCAGTGGTAGCTGATAACATTAAAATCTCTTGAATGTCAAACTGTATGCTGCTAACCAGAGTTAGTCTTTGGAAATTATATCATCTTGTATCTTTTCTGAAACCACATCATTAAAAAGAAAAGAAAAAGATTCCAACCCTCAATATTTAATGTTCTGGAGTCAACTGTCTCAAAGAGCAGTTTTTTCATAATTTCGAAGCCTGCCACTTTCTGAAGAAAATCATTATTTTAAATTGAGACTCAAATGTAACTAATCACTAAAAAATCTTACATTTGACCTTTTTCTATGCCTCAGATGCTTATTTATAAATAATACTTTCATCCAACCTTTGAGTTGTTTTTCTGTACTGCAGGCAGGACTGCCTATTATACATGTTGTATAGGAATGCCCTGATGCTGTTTGGTCCTTCTGAGGTGCAGTAATATAAACAACAGTAATTATTTGGGATAGTAACAGGTTTGATATTATTATAAGTGAATCTGCTTTTCTGAAAGAATAATATAAGTGTTGTCTCTTTACTATTCTGATTTTTGTTTTTAAGTAAAGCTTTAATATAATGAAAATGTGACATGGAGTTATTGCTTCTGGTAGCTGTCGGCATTTTTGTTGTCGTTTTACTTCCCTTTTGAAATATATATATATATTTTTTACAGCCGATGTTAATCTTAATATGCACTTATGTGCAATCTGATCCCTTTCTGAAGAGATATTTTTAAAATCTTAAGAGGAGTCTAAGGAGCATAGAGGTGATTATCCATATGTGCTTACTGATGACTTGCATTCAAAAATTATGAAGGTACTAACTGTAAGATTCACATTGCCTAAATTTAGCGATCATAAGCGTCCTCAGTCTAAAGAACCAGGGGAGAAATGAAGAGATATAGGTGCGTTATCTCAGGACAGGGTGAGTAACCTTGGGGAATTGTTTTTCTTTCTCTGCTGTCTGAAAGCAGAGCCTGGGGGAATAGCGTAGACTAGATGTTTCACCTGATGATAGCTTTAATTTAAGGTGAGTCCTAGCAGACTGAGTTTTAGAAGTGTTAAAGCGGCAAATGACATAAACTGATGCCTACTGGAGTTTTGAGGACATTGGCATCCTTAACCTCAAAAACTTTCAATATTTGGTACTTAAGTCCTAAATATAGACCCTGGGAAGGAGGGGGAAAGTCAGAAAAAGTGATTATTGGACTTGATACAGCTCTGACCCAGAAGGCAGGTAGCTGTTTTCGGTGTGCAGAGCCTTCAGAAATCACTGCTTACAGTGTTGAAATGGCTCCTAATTATACATAGCTTTTTCATCTTAAAATGAGTGTGATTTTACTCAATGACCTGGCTTTTGAACCCACCACCATTTTTCACCAGCAATCGTTAGCATCTCTCACAAACATTAATGAATTTGACAAATTTGACAGCAGATCTTTATCTTAAAAGTCAGGTAGGGCTTTTATTTTTAATCCCTATTGTCCCTATTGTAAAATTCTGAAACTAGACACACATTCACTTTTTTTTTTTACTTTTTTTTTCTGTTATTCACCTTTACCAGACTTCCAAGCTTCTTTTTAACTTGTCTTACAAAGCCTTGCCATCCATACGTGCCCAATGAGGATAATGTGCAGCAGAAATGAAGGGACTCAGATCTCTTCATTTCCATTCCTGAAGGTGAATTCCAAGATCGTGATTATTTTTATTTATATAGTGCCTAAAGAGTGCTAAATACTTTATGGAACAAATAAAAGACCTCTTGTAAAAAGCACGCATTCCTATAATCTAATTTTAGTCTCAAATCAGGCAGTATGAATGCTAAGCAGCAGGGCTTGAAGAAAAACGGAAGGTATATGAGGGCTACACTAATAAGATTGAGCAGTTATTTAGGTTCATTATCTGTTCCACTTAATAGCGCTGCAATATCTTACTGGTTTAAGTTAAATTTACATTGGTGTGGGGAGAAGATTTGACTGACACAGGAATAGTATTTCTTGGGTTTGCTCAAAAAATGAGACTTTGAATGGCAACTTGAATGAAGATAGAGAAAGGGACCGGTATGGATGGGTTTTGAGAGGTCAATCCGATGTAAGAAACAGCAAAAGGGACAACCTTAAAAATACAAATCCTTCCCCCAGCTTCATTTTCTACTCAAAATACTCATTCACCAAGTTAGTCATTTGTGTGTACCCTTCGTTTGAGTGATGTTTAAGCACTTAAGATCATCAGAATAACATTATTTACAAAGTCAGTGGAAAGGACGAAACTTGTTAGGAATAGGTTGAGACGTAAATATACATTTGGGGAAAAAAGAAAAAAATGTGTATACACATCTGCTTCTGGAGAAACAGCCCAGCAACAGAGGTTTAGGAGTGTTTTGTTGACATGGAGGAGCTTTCTCTTAGTATTTTTGCTACAGCGTAGGTTAGGCATGTGACTGATCTGGTGTTTTATCACAGAATGGTTAAGGGTGGAAGGGACCTCTGGGACCACATCCAGGAGGCTTCTGGAGATCTCCAAGGAGGAGACCCCACAGCCTCTCTGGGCAGCCTGTGCCAGGGCTCCGTCACCCACACAGGAAAGCTGTGCCTCCTGATGTTTGGATGTCAGACCAAACCTCTTGTGTTCCAGTTTGTGCCCATTGCCTCTTATCCTGGCAATAGCCTGACATCATCTTCTTTGCATCTTCCCTTCAGGCATTCATAGACATTGATAAGATCCCCCTGATCTTCCTCTTCTCCAGGCTGAACAGTGCCAGCTCCCTCAGCCTCTCCTCATAGCGAGGTGCTACAGTCCCTTGATCATCTTGGTGGCCTGCCACTGGACTGTTTCCAGTATGTACAAGTGTTTCTTTTACTGGGATCCCAGAACTGGACACAGCACTCCAGGTGTGGCCTCACCAAAGGGGAAGGATCACCTCTCTTGACCTGCTGTCAGTACTTTGCCTAATGCAGCCAAAAATACTCTTAGCCTTCTTAACAGCAAGGGCACATTGCTGACTCATGGTCAACTTGGGCTCTACCAGGACCCCAAATCCTCTTCTGCAGAGCTGTTTCCAGCTGGGTACCCCCAGCATGTCCTGGTGCCTGTGGTTGTTCCTCCCCAGGTTCAGGACTTTGCACTTCTTGTTGAATTTTATGAGGTTCCTGTCAGCCCTCCTCACCAGGGGAACTTCATGAGGTTCCTGTCAGCCCTCCTCACCAGCCTGTCAGGGTCCCTCTGGATGGCAGCGTGGTCCTCTGGTGAGTCAGCTGCTCCCCCCAGTTTGTCTGCGTATTTACCTTTATATCATACATCTAGTAAAGAGTTAGAAACGAACTGCTGATACACAGGATTTTTGTGTGTGTGATCATTAGCGTTGGTCCCCAAAGGGCAGTAGTAAGACACATTGATCGGACAATGTCAGGAAACCTGCACCAATAGTCCTAGGACAGCAAAGACACTGTTTAAGTTCTCTCTTCAACATTCTCTGCCTTCCAAGCATCACTTCTGCTTATGAAATAATATATATTGTATCATTTACAAAAATTGGAAATATTTGAATGATTCCAAAAGATTTGCTATGTTAGTAACACTTAGACAATCCTTACTAAAGTATTTAGGTGTAAAAAATAAAACACCAAAACCCTAGCACATTTCCCCAGTGTTCAAGGTTAACAGTTTATACTTCATCTACATTATATTAAAAACATTTTTACTGGAGTCCATAAATGTTAAACATTTTTAAAAGGCAATGATCGCAGTGGGACTAGATACATTACATAAAACCAGACACAAGACCTGCAAGCAGTAATTGGTGACTGTTTTTTATTTTTGGAGGGTGCTGACTTGAGATTCCTCCCATGAGGCGATGCAGATTTTTACATCTGGACCTTGCCATTATAACCAGGCGGTCCCTAAAGCTCTTGTGGTCAGCAGAAGACAACTGTGAGCCCTGATCTCAGGTGTTCAGAGCAATCTCATAGTGGGGCTGTGATACTGTTACTAGCAATGATGTTTTGCCAGTTCAGAGCCACTGAGGACCTACCCCACTTTCTTTATATGTTCTCCTGATGTATTTTGCAAGTTGTGCTCTGCGCAGCACTTCTACAACAGCGAAGTGCCAGCGCGGCATTTCTCTTAGCTGGGCTATAATGGAACATATTTTTCATTCCGACCCTTGGAATTTTAAGGCTTTTGCACTGTTTCCTGCAGGGAACACTTAAGCTTCAGCAAAGCCATGATATTGTAGAGGGGATGCAAATCATGTCTGTTTGCCATAATCTGTTCTTAATGAATGGGCATGGAGAAAGGAGGGGAGAAAACAAGGTGCCAGGCTTCACCTAGCACAAAAGAATGTAGAACTGTCCTTCAGCCTTTTCTGAGTATTTGCCTTCTGGACTTTAAGATACTCATCTCACAACTGTTCATGTGCTACATTTTGGAGAATAGTCCCACAGATATCAATGTGATTGCACAAGTCATTGCAAAGTTAACATGAATATTGTTGCCCATTCACTGCTGGAAAATGACTATCATCTGATTTGAGCCCAACTTTGTCAATAAAACTGTAGGCAGCTCTACCTGATTAAGAAAAAATTACATGCTGTAAACTCAGTTTTGGTGGCACTCTCTTGAAACATATGAACTGAGATTCATCTTAAACTGGAAACCTAAAATAAAATAATAATAATAAAAAGTCCTTTATATCTCTTAAAACTATTTAGATAGATGGTTTAGGTTAATCAAACATACTGGACAGCTGCAGGTGTCACAGACTTAGATTCAAATGGCAAGTCCATATTTCTGATGCAGGCTATTAATTCATGCTCTTAAAAGGCAGTTGTGGCAGTTAGGAAATCTGCTAGGGCCTGGAGCTCAGGAGCCCATCTTTTACCTAGAAGCTCAAAAATTATTTTCCTCATTAAGGTTTTCTGTTGGGGGGTGCAGATGCACCTGCACTGATACATCTGTGGACGCCAAAGAGATTGTAGCTTCCCGTGTCTCAGGTGCTGTGAGCTTTCATTCCAGGATCACATGGGGAAGTAAGCAGAAGTTCCTGCGACTAAAAACTTTTATTTAACGAAAATGAAATATTATTATTCATGTCATGAGTAATTGAATCCCCAGATGTTCTCATTCTGTATCAATGGCTGGGGACAATATGACTCTAGATAGACTGTGACAACATGAATTGATTTCTTCTTTTTCTTTTTTCTTTCTTTTTTTTTTTTTTTTAAACCTGCAAAGTGACTATAGGGTTTTTTATTAGCTGATTGCTTGAAGCTGACATTACAGGCTGTGCAGCTGTAAAAAAGACCTTCTCATTTTCATTGAGAATAAACAAAATAAAGTATTGAATAAATAAAATAAAGTATTGCAGAAATAGCTTTGCTTTTCCCTGGCCCTGCCTTTGCAGAAATAAACAGAGATAACTTGGATAAAGCAATTGAATTTGGAAAGGCATTCACAAGAAGAGATGGTTGCTGCTAACACTGAATATTTAGAACGTAATAATAAAACTAATCACGTTACCAAAAAGCCACCTGTTACTTTCTTCAGTTTTTCTCTAAAACATAAAGTTCACTTTGTTGTTTCTGAATTTATAGCAGAGATCAGAAATCCAGCTCTTATAAACCTTATTAAACGCAAGGTAGTAATTCCTTATTAAAGTTGAGTAGAAAAAGAAACCTTGCCCACTAACATTTCTAAAGCTGTTAAAGATAGATGTTTCCACGAAGGAACAGAAGCAGAAAAACTTTAAAGTGCTTGTTAAGGCACACACACACAGTGCATACAAGCAATAAGTCTGTTCTGCTGAACTGTGAAATTGCACTGAGTAATTTCTCTAATAACAGCACAGATATTGCACCTCTGACCCCAGCGGAGCTGCGGGCTCGCTGCAGCAGCTGGTCTCGGCGTCAGCAGAAACTTGGCGACTGAAGCGCAGGCTGCGGTGCTGAGCGGTGGGAAGATGAAGAGAAAGGTGGCAATCAAAGAAATGTGACACGCAGCTTGCAAGTGTTCCGGCTGATTTAAAAAAAAAAAAAAAAATCAGAAAATGATAGCAGTGAAAGTACTTCATATATTGATTGATTGATTTTTCTTTTAGCCCCCACCCCATGACCTGTTTTTCAAAGGAGTCCAGAGCTGTGTGTTCAACAGCTGCCCCCAACTTGCAAAGAAAGTATTCAAACCACTGTGAGTGCATAGCAGCAGAAACTTCTAATTGGCATTTCATTGTGGCTTTTTCTTACAGAAAGGATGCAGTGCTGATGGTTTTTTCTCTGTGTTACAGAGAATGCCTGTAGAAATATCAGTTCAGGAGTTGAAGCTGGGATTAAAAAAATAGTATCCCTTGGGAAAATATTGTGCATGTAGAAATGGGAGAAGAAATCATATAAGAAAAACATCCAGTTAAAGCAGTGCCTTATATCTTCTATTTCAAAACTTGCAAGGTGAGATGTGGTTTAAAGTGGATATGATTTGACAGAGCTATGCATGAACTCATGCCACAACCCCAGACTGTCTCTGAACATCGTAGAATTAATTCAGAGTTTATAAATTGAAAATTTAGATTTTCCTTGAAGTTTTTCTGTAAAAATAGTGAGTCCGATGCACGACAAGTAAAATTAAAAAAAAATAATAAAAAGTTTCTTTAATGACTGAGAAAAATTTTGTCAGTTCTACTTTCTTTTGGTGCTATTTAGTTTAGAGCAAGTCAGTGAGAGATTCTGCCTTGTTTCTTCTACCTTCCATTTTGTCTTGTGAGTGACTGACTTTCTTCAGCAGTTCCATCAGGTAGTGAATGTGACATAACGGGAAATAAATTCCCATCATGAGTTTCTCTCACAGCAGCAGGAACGTAACAGACATTTTAGATATTAACCCATTTGAAAAATTCAGAGCTCAGGCAAGTGCTGAAATAGTGGCAGTCAGGTTTGGCTTGCTATTCTAATGCAGACTTTTGAATTTTGGTCTTTAGCAGGTGATGTTTTTTTAAGTTCAGGAATGCTGTACAGCCTTGGTAGTGGGTGTTGGACAATAAAAAATATGTGGCAGAAGCTGTGCATCTTTATAGCAGCATGAGAGTTGTTGTTCAGGAGGAAGCCCATGGTTCATCTGGCATTATTCACTAGCTGCTTTGACAGACAAGCTGACAAAGTTTAGAAGAGACAGATCTGGAAATAAATATCTGCAAGAAAATCCTCACTTCCCCTATGCAAACCTCTTTTCGTAGCAGTAAGTAGATGCTTTATAGCCTCTTTTTCTAGGGTTTTCAAAACTTCTATGACTTCTGATATTCTGCTCTTTTGAGAGATATAGATGTTCAGTTTTCTTCCAAATTTCAGCTGTCACGATTTCTTCTGATGAACCAAAACCCAAAACAGGTTTTGGATCAACTCCATTCTGGAAGACAAGACACAGCTTTAAAGAACTATGGCGAGAGTTCACAAAACTGATTACTGATAAATAACAGCAACAACAAAATCTTTTTTCCCCTTATTTCCTTCATTCTGCATGCATCAAAACCAGTTTCATGTGACTCTCTAAAGGCTTATGAGATTCATAGTCTCCGTAAATCTTATGTTGAAGCATCAGCTCTAAGATGAGAGAAATCAGAATGTCCAAAGCAAAACCAAAACCAAACAAACCTCCACCAAGCCCACCCTTAATATTATTCTTCCAGTGTAAGAACCTCTCAGAGTAACCAGAGGCAATTCTCTTGGTTGATGATTTGCCCGTATCCAGTACTGCCCGTGTAGTGCTCACTGGTGGGCTGCTGCTCTCAGGCACATGATGCATCAGTCATCTTTTGCCTCTCTCACCATCTTTTCTAGTCCTTACATTCAGAAATTCTCAAAATGTGCCTTTCCAAAAACTCTACTCCAATCACCAGTGTCTCTTACTGGACCCGTACGTGTTTTATGATTCTGAGTCTGGATAACTGAGATACGATTTTATAATGAAAAAAACCCTGAGGGAAGCATGGAGATGTACTGTGGAAAGATACAGACGTTTTGTGTTTTATTTGTAGGAACAATGCTCCCTTTCTTTTTAACAGAAAGGAATACTAAATTAAAGAATAGACTTGTGTCTCTTGTGAAGCTCCTGAAGATATGCCAGTTGTGGCTGGACTAAGTACATGTGTTAAAATTGATATGATGTATCAAGCTAAAATTTGGAAAAGATACCTGATCCCTGATAATATCGCTGTCTCCTTTCTTTCAGCTAAATCTGCAGTCTTTTGAATTCAAAGTGAATGCTGCAGCTAGGGAAATTCAGGAAGACACAAGTAATGGGGGCTATTGATGGCACACTCCATACTGGAAAGCTGTCTTGTTATTGAATGCAAATGTGGCTTAGATATGTAAATTATATTCAAGATTTCATCAGTAAGGCTTTAATGTATCTGGAAGCTATCTTAAAACATTTAAATAAAATGTTAATTGAAAGTATAGAATAGTATTAGCAAGCTCTTTCAAAGAAAGCTTCAATTCCAGGCACGTAACAAGGAAGCAAGAGCTCTGATCTAGTCAAACAGAACCTCCCATGGTAAAAACCTATAATTGTTTTAAAGTTCTCTAAAAACCTACATCTCTGTTCTCATCTCATCCCACACACTGTGATATTCCTTATGTTCCACACTCTCTCCTCTGAGCTGACTTTCTTTGTAGCCTTCTCCCACTCCCAGCGTACTGCCTTCTCTCACCTCCTACGCATGGAGCTGCCTCCTGCTGCCCATACAACAAGCACTTTTCTACACATCCCAGCCCTTTCCTTGAGCTCATCTGTGCCAAATTCCCCATGAAGCCATCAGGGTCTTGCCCTGCATCAAAATCCAGAGGGTAAACTTTGTTTCCAAGCTCAGGAAAACTTAGTAATAAGCCAGGCAGTGAATTTAGATCTTTAGAGACATCATCAGATGGTGCAAAGGACTGTTCTTTATATTAAAAAAATAAAATTAAACTAATTTTAAAGAGTCAAGAGAGTGGTTGAACTAGGCTGTATCATTCTTGGGCTTATGTAAATGCTTTCACAAACTGCAGGGCAGTTCTCAGCAACATAGTCCTGGGAACTGTTGACTTCAACCAACCCAGGTCCAATTTATCAACGAGTCTTTGAAATTAGTCCTAAGAGCTAGCAGTGAGGGAACAGACAAGCAGGAGCATCTCTTGCTGCTGCTCAGGTTTTTATTGTGCCTCCTTACCTGCTCATTAAGCAGAGGGATTTTGGAGGTATTCACAAAGTTGCTTTCCTATCTGCAGATGGTCTGCAACAGTGACAGCAGCTGTTCCAAAAGCGAGCATGAAGGGAGGTATTATCATTGCTTAGCTATGTTTACAAATTTGTAACAAGTCTACTATTTAAAGTATGTTCTTTTGTGACTGCATGCAGTATGTTGTCATCTAAATGTTGCTGGATTGATGGAGGGTATCAAAGGCACAGAGAGTTTTCTCTGCTTTTTAGTGGTTTTCTTCTTGCAGAACTTGTGTGGATTTGTAGGTTTAGGCAGAGGTTGCATGGATTAATACCATAGCTTGTGACTTGTGCTCCCATGACTGGGGAAGAGAGCAGGACAGCCACACGATAGCATTCAGCTGACAGGAGTTTACTGGGTAAAGCTGGAGAAGTGTTTGAGCTCAGGCATAGTGCTGCACTGAAAAACAAACAAACAAAAAAAACATGTACAGAAAGAACACTTTGGTTTTGTATTTTGAATGCCCTTTTGATGATAGGGGAAAATGGTTGGCTAGGAAAGATTTTTATGGTCTTTTTTCACAAAACACTATACTCATTGACCAAAGGAACTCGGTCAAATGTTACGGCGCAGGGACACCTTTGGAGGACCAGGATGCTCTCACATGGCTCCCAACCAGCTCTGCAAGGAGCAGCAGCTCAGACATGCTTCAACCACTATGCCCTGTGGGCACAATCAAAGCACACAACCCATGCAGGACCCAGCTCTTGGAGCTGTCAAGACCATATCAACCCAAACCATTCAAGAGGGGTGACAGCTGAGGTTCTGACCGTGCTCCTCTAGCAGAAGTTTCTCAGTTTCGGTGCAACCTTTCTGTAGCGATTTACATAAAATGGTTGCCATTGAGGATGCGTTTTTTGCTTTGCAGAGCATCCATGAATGGAGGATTTCTGACTGTATTTTTCTATGGGGAGTGTTCACAGGGAAAAAAAAAAAAAAAAAAAAAGGAGAAATGCATGTAATCAAAAATTTAAATATAAATTCTAAACTTTTTAGTAAGGAAGTGAAAAATCCAAACTTCCTCATTTCCCTTGGAGATAAGTTGTGTTTCCATGTGGTTCCCTGCTCGTGTGACTCATCACTGATTTTTGTTATTCCAACTTTGCTTTGAAAGTGTTCCTCACCCTCCCAGGTGAAGGGATCCATCCCACAGTCCTTTACAGCTCCATATTGGAGTGAGATGAATCATTCTCCCAAACTGTCTGTTTTCGCTGTTGACTTGAAGGGTGCCTACGCAACAGGGTTCCCATGTAAAAGTCCATGCTGCAGACAGGGGAAGTTGAGGGGGATAAGACTCACTGTTGTCTCTGCCATCGTTTTAGGGAGCCTGGGGTTACTTTTCTCACTTTTTGGAAATAACACACAGAGGGGAAAGTGTAGTGATGTACAGGTCCCAATATGTGGTAGCATTTGGCAAGCTGCAGAAGTGAGGCTGATGTAGTGAAGACTATGGTAAGGTGAGAATTGTTGTGTGGTTTTGAGCATTAGACATTAATGAATATTTTGGTCAGTGAAAGATATTTAGTTATCTTTCTGGGAGTAAGATATTGTCATTTCTTGATATGGCTTGCAAATTGGGAAGCAAAACTAGAAAAATGCATTTAAAAAATGCACCCAGCAGAACTGGTTTCATTAGAGTCTTTTATCAGAGAAAAAGAGGTGGTGTAGGTGTTTAGAGTTTGTTTCGGTTGGGTGTGAGTATTTACAGAAAGCTCTAAAATGTAGGGCTGAAGGTTATACGTGGGTCTGATCAAACCAGAAGGTATATGCTGTGGCTGTTGCCTGTTGCGGGGCAGAAAAAAAGATCCTCATTTTCTGCCAGGACAAAAAGCCAGAATTTGCAAGTCTGTCTCTGCGTGTGTTGTAGCCTACAGCTGCTCAGGGTAAGTTTTCCTGTGCTCAAGCTTGCTATTATCCACCTAACCTTTGAATACACATGTGAAATCCAATCAGAAAGTAAAAATCTATCATTTACTTCCCTAATACCCTGGGACAGATTGCTGTCTCATTAGAAAGATTCAGCAAAGTAATTCAAGACCTGTAAGGTGCTAATAAGGCCCTGTCTTTAAAAATGGATTGGCTGAGTGGGAAGTCTGGCAGGTCCCCAGGATGGATATCTGGCCACGGGCTGGAATTATTTCTGTGCTGATCCACTCAGTGTGTTCGGAGGATCTACTTCCACCTTGCAGAGCAGGAGGTTTGGAGGCTGTTGACCCATGAAGGTCTGTGGATCCTGTTTGCTGCACTGATTTTCGGAGAGAGGCAGAAAAGCCTACTGTGTTTTGCAGCCACAGTCCATGGGCCAGGGCATAGCCTATGAAATGAGGCATATTCCTATTATGCTCAGCCCTACACTGTAGTTATATTTCACTAGGGTGCCGTATAGGCTTTAGGTAGTTTGCTGTGCTGAAGAGAGCTGTCTGAGCTTATCACGGTAAATATCTTATTTTCTATGCATACTTGGGAAAGGAAGCTTTCAATTTTAGAAAGGGAAGGGCAGAGAGATGACAAAATCAGAAACTGTGCACTGAAAAGTGACTGGGCGCAGCTCTTTAAAATATGGGATTTGCAGTTGTACAGAGTTGATGTGAAAGAGATGCAAATTCCATTCAGGCTAAATTCACATTTAGATTTAAAATGCTACTCATGTGGACTAGCCCATCTCAGGCCAGAGATAAGCTAATACACCAGCCAAATTCACTCCATTATTAAGTTAAGAGACTATCAGATGACCCCAATGCAGTGTATTTACATAATGTCGATAATGAGTCTTTTTATAGGAAGGTGTTGAGGAAATGCAAGCAGAGTTTGTAATACGGTACCACGCTTCCAGTCTGGCTTGTTTCTCATTTCACAAAGCTTTATGTGATGGATCCATCTGTTCCTAGGAGATGGGAGTGTGCTGATGCCATTTCCATGGGAGACTTTGTTTCTAGGTTGAAGCTTTCTGAAATCTCTGGAAGTTACCTTAGACTTGGAATTCATTGCCTGGGGCTCGCTATCACCAAAACCCTCAGCATAGCTAGCAGGGATTGTCTTCAGTGGCTGGGTGGGGGCTTTACTTAATTTGATCAAGGCTCATTAAGGCTTCAAATCTCTGAATGCACATTCAAAATTGAGTGACAGGAACTTCTGGGAAAGTTTTGTTGAAAAGCCTGGCATAACCGAGTAATTAGAATATAGCAGTACTTCATATGCAAGTTGATTGTCACAGCCTGTGTCAAGAGAACTCATAATTTCTGAAGGATAAGACCATATGTTCCAAAAAGAGCTTTCAGAATGTGGGATACTTGTTTTGCAAGTTATTTTTTCCTCTCCCTGAAAAAAAAAAAAAAAAAAAAAAAAAAAGCACCAACAAAGTGTTATGAAATGAGATTTTAAAATCCCTCATACTTAATTAAATTGATTCTCCAAGAAGAGGTCCCAAACCTGTTGGATAAACATGTTCTAATAGCTGCGGTTTCTGATTTACTTCTGGATGTAGCTGAAATAAAATGTTGCAAGGATAGCTGAAAGGACACTGTTATCCTAAATATAAATCTAACAATGTTTAGGATTTTTTTTAATTTTTTTCCCCCTTTATATAGTGTAATGCACTAGTTAAGGACCTCATCGTGTACAATGGCAATCACGATGCTGGTTATAATTGGCCCCTGAAACAAAGTATGGCCAGGATAGTACACCAAATGTCCAGATAGATTTCTGTGTAGCAACTGGAAATGTTACATACTGTGGTTTACATCAGCAGTGAATATAAATGTAGATGACTTCATCTTCTTCCATTTTAAGCTGTATCTAAATCACCTGTATTGTCCTAAAAACTTCTTGCTTCTTGAATGTAATGTGAAAAAGTAGCTTGGGCTACTTAGTAGTTCTGCCGAAACGTCAGAGCTGAACCTGAGCTGACATTTCTGAGGGCAGAAGAATTCTGCTCTAACAGGAAAGAATAATATTGACTAACAAGATTTCAGTCTGCTCTTGGAGACCCTGAATGTATGCTGTAGTTATATTTTTAGAATTTAGATTTTGTTTTCATTAGCAATAATATTCTAATAATGGGGTGGTGAAAACTGACCAGAGTTAGGTTGACGGGTTGGGATATTTTTATTCCCCATAAGGGACAAGCACACAAGAAGATATGATTATTGCCCCAACAGACTATAATGTCCACAGTCACAAGCACAACTTTGTCTGCTAATTCAGGATATCCCCCTAAGATTTCTTAATAGATTTTTCTTCTGTATTAGATATTGAAGAAAAGTGCCACATACAACCAATCTTTGCTTGCCTTGCTAAGAAGTTTCACTTATACTGTTGTGATAAAATGGGGTGAAATCACTCTCAGAAATATTTTTTATTTAATATTACCCAGAATAAGTAATAAATACCTCCACTGGAAAGGCTGTGTGTAGATTTGGCGTTTGTTGAGCTTGTAACATTTGCTCGTCCATGTTTCCCATGGAATATTTATTGAGACATTAGATTAAACCTAAACAACGCATTCTAATTGCATAGTGATATCAACTCTGCAAATGCCCTCATCTGGGCTGGCTGTTCTACATTTCCTTTAAGGTCAGCAGAGAAAAGCAGGAAGTTTTTCAAATAACTTTTTCCAAGGTAGATATTTAAAATAGGTTAGATGGATTGCTTACTCCTCAATGGGGAGAAATGGACATTGCTACGGGGTGAGGGGGGGAGTTGGTTGTTCGGGTTTGGACACGTTCTTTGAAGAGGTTTAAAATCATATAAAATAGATTGTACATATTTGTCCTTTGACTCCTTATGGGAAGAAAATAAAATCCTTCCCTTCATTCTTTCCATTATGCTGTGTCACAGAATAAATTCTCATGGACTGAGAGATGCTAAAAAGATCACCCATTTCCATGATCTATCAAGTTAATTAGGCAGATTTTGCCCAGATTCTCTTTATGTTCCAAATCCTAATGATTTGGTTGCCTGAGTTTTGGCTGGCCAATTTGCAATGTCTGCAGCAAACCATCTTGTCTGTACAGGCTTCACTGGTGTTAAGAAAAAAACTAATTCTGCGGAGTATAGCTTCCATCAGGCAGCTCTGTGGTAAATGCTAATGAGTAAGTAGCGAGAGGTGTTCCAGAAGTGATGTGAGCTGCCTCC
Organism: Anser brachyrhynchus; assembly: GCF_964034855.1. NCBI lineage: Eukaryota > Metazoa > Chordata > Aves > Anseriformes > Anatidae > Anser > Anser brachyrhynchus. The sequence goes on from NC_137694.1 coordinate 6,092,379, forward strand.
ACTTAAGAAAATATCCACCTTTTTCCTAGTTTTAGCTTGTCCCAGTCCTCATTTCCTAATCCAGGCAAACCACAAGAGAACTGTTTAGCTAATGAATGATTGAAAAGTATGAACACCGAATTCAATAAGTCAAGAAGAAAACAAACATAAAACCCCACAGAGATAACAAAATGTATGCTTAAATGCATCATTCAATTACTCTGCTCACTCTTTGCTTCCCATTACACTCTCCTTTGTCAGTACACAGTGTATCTAAATGGCAATCTCTTTGTGACAAGAAGCTTTTCTTCCTGCCTTTACCTGCTGGTGCAGAACACTGATGGTACTTTGGAAATATCAAACAATAAAAAGAATTGATTGCAAGCAACATGTGAATTGTCTGATAGTGAAGCTTCCCAGAATTTTCCCTACTCGGTACTAAGGTGGTCACCAAAGTTTGCAGATTTGGACTGCGCTGGACTTTATGAATGAGAAAGGCAGTTTCAGGTCAACTAGTACTAGATGATTTTAGTTCCTTAAGTCACCAAGGGCCATCCAAGCCACGGAAGGATGGCGATCAATACAGCATTATTCTTTGTTTTTACTTTCAGACAGGAAGTCAGACAGGAATCATATTGCTATTACCCGCTTAAACTTGTTTGTCCCTGAGGATGCAAGCTGTATCACGTGCTGTCCTCGGGCTTTTCTTCCTTGAATGTTCCTAGAAAGCTGGTTCATCAGCCTGGCACAAATGGAGCAAACCAGCTTTTCTGCTCAGGCCACGCTGCTTGCAGAACACAGAAGTTCCCTTGCATCAAAGAACAGAGCCAACTGCCTTGCCTTACACTGCTTTTAGCAGGGCTTTTTAAATGCCTGTAATGTGAATAAGTCAAAGACAGAACTAATGTTTGTATTATTAGGCTACGTGCCATTAATGTTTCTTGGGATCTCAAAATCCTTATTTTCGGTGTACTAGCATCTGAAAACGATTGTACGATTCTCCAGAGACTTTCCTTGTATATTACTAGCAGATGTTAGGAAAAATAAAATCTGAAAATGGATAATGGTATTGATGAATCCCATCATAAAAAATAAAATAAAATAAAGATGCCATTACCTTTGCATTGCTGTGTAGCTTGTGATGATGAAATGCAGCAGTTATTATGGAAGAAATGGACTTTTTGCATCCTCCAGCTATAATCTATTGCACATGATTAACACTGAGAATCTTTGCTAATTAGCTTTTATGGTCAAACAGATTTCATGAAGTTGGTTTCAAAAAAATCAAAATTAAACTCCTTATAGCTCTGAAAGATAGAATTATGGAATATGAACACATAGATAATCTTTACAAGCTAGAGGAAAATGATCATTGAGCAATGAAAACTACATAAAAAGACCCAGTGATATCTCAGGTATTGCAATGCAGTTTGTCTGGGAAGTGGTGAAGCTAGGATTTTATGACTAATATTGAAGTAGCATGTGGGAAACCCACGGTTATCTTTCATCTCATAATATGCAGTGGTGGAACTTCATGTGTTGATGCTGTGAATGCAAGAGGCCTACAGTAAATCAGAATAGGATGCAAAACTTTTTTTCCCCTTTGTTTCTCCTTGTAAAATTTAAAAAAAAAAAAAAAAGAATGGGATGTGGGATGTAATGGGCTAAATTTATCTCATGAGAAGAAACACTGCCAATCAAAACGAATAATTCCTGCCCTTTCCCCTTAGTGGTTCTGTTCATTGGTTTCCCTTTGCACTGTTTTTGTTAGTTCATCACATCTTCAGAACAAAACACTACTTCCACTGACTTTATCCCACAGTATTGCACTGCATTTAGGGGGCCCTCACCCCAATCGCGACCAACAGATTTCAGCCTCTCAGAAGATTTAGCAACCCAAGTGCTTTTGAAAACTCTGTTTTGCTCAGTGAATCTTGGATGTCACTCACAACCATTTAATTATTTTATGGAAAAAAAGGGGAGGTCTTAACTTTTTTTAGATTTTTTTTGACTACCTCCTAAAATCAAGACCTTTGCAGCAGACAGTGTACCACTGGGGACTAAAACATACAGCACCAAAAGTTGTCATAACTGCTGTCATGAGACCTGACATTTTTCTGTATCATTGATCCCTGCAAGCAGTGATAACTTTATGTCCAATAGATCCTTAAACAATTATTAGACATTAACTTCAGACATACACAAGAGAAGAAGATCTCATAGGCTGGCTTTTTTTCAGGGTGGTTTCATATGAAGGCTTTATTCTTTTAGTTGTATTTTAAAGCCCTACAACAGAGATTTTTGCAGTTCTGGCATGTTTTACATATTTGAGATTCCCCAGATGCTGCTTTCTTTGGTCCCATTGTTAATGTTTGCCTAATTAAATAACAGGGTGAAGCAGAAGATGATTCTGCCCTAGGCTAGATTATTCCAGCTCTGAGAATCTGCAAAAATGTAGTGCTTTCCTGAAACAGTGCAGAATGACCATGAGATCCTTACATTTGAATCTTATTCTTTCATGCCAGGAATGTGGGGTTTTAATATTTTTGATTGATTTTTTTTTCACTACAGATGTACCTGGTCATACACATTCCCAGTAACATCATTCAAAAATAAATATATGTATAATGGTAGAATCTTACCTGTTCAGAGAAGCACCAGATTGAAGGCATTTGGAGGCAGTAAGGTGTATATAGGTGATCTGTGTTTTCTAAGTGGGATACCGACCCAATTTCAGACTAGATGGGACAGTGTCTTAGGACAAGGCAATCTCTACAGCCTCCTGATCTCTTGGTTTGTTTTTTGACATTGCTAATGTATGCCTAATGAATGTAAAACTTTTCTTAATTTTGAGATGCACCCTCTAAAGTATAAAGACAAGATATTTAAAATACACTGATGACTCTCACTTTCTAAGTGAGACAACACTACATGGTAATAAACACATACAGTACAACACCGTATTGAGAGATGTGAGGCCTTGGAAATACAACAAGGGGTTAAATTATGAAGTGACCCAGATGCACTCCATTAGTAAAAGAAAAAGCCTTATTTCAAGTGGTGGGAAAAGTTTCTCTAGTGCCTGTAAAATAGGTTCCATTGCTCAGGAGAATTAATACAAGAAAAGGAACTGGCCCCGTTATATCATTAAGAAAATCCACCTTATTTACACGATAGGATTAATTTTTACCGAGGCTTAAATGCTATAAACCCCTGTTGAGTGTCAGGGACTGTGACATTCTGTTACAGGTTAATTTCTTTCCTTGCAAATTAGAAAATAGTGTGACTTGCAAAACAGGGGAGAGAAAGGGGAAATATGCCAGGAGCTCTGCTTAGACTTCTTTTTGCCTTTTGGCTTCTTCTTTCATTTTCTAGTCTGCTGCATTTCTTTTTTCAGTGATCTGGTTGCTGGATGCCAATTTAAATTTCCAGTGCATTTAACGTCCTACAACGCCAAGGGATTGAAAGGAGAATTAAGAATGCATACAGCATTCTTAAAAAAAAAAAAAAAAAAAGAAAGAAAAAAAAAGAGAAAAAATTGTTCTATTTTTGTCCACAATCCTTTCTATCTTTTCACCTCTCTGTGATCACAGTGATAGCAGCATCCAGTAAACTACAGCCACAGAAACCCAGTAGCATGTTTATCTGGCAAAGGTGCATTTCTAACAGGAACTAGACGGGGCTCGCTCATCACTTACGATCTGTAGAGGGCTCTTTCACAGATCAACAGAGTATAAGATTGCTTTCCTGGATATGAGCCACTGATGGACCCACACAGGCTAGTAACAGTCATGTAAGTCTTTTATCCTGTCTCAGCAGGGACGTCTTCCCCATGGGCATCACAAGGGAGTGTTTTCCTAGCAGCGGATTTAATGGTGGGGGGAAAGGGGATGGAAAGAAGATTAATGTTTCTGCCAGTTCCCCACAAGTTCACAGAAAATATTGGCTGGAGCAGCAGTGGCCCAACTCCGTCATCTTCCAGCCTTTTCTGTGTACTTAGAGTGGCATGTTTTTAATCAAATGTGAAATACAGCTTTAGCAGGTCGAATGGATTAGCCTTCCCTGTAAGTAACTCTGCCTGCTTTAGTCAAGAGTGCAACTTTTTTTTTTTTTTTTAATGTTTCACACTTAAGGTTGTCGTCTTTCACTTTATCAATTTAATGGGTCTTTGGATTTTTGATTGTTAAAGGTGGGAACTGTTTAATAACCATACCCAGCGGTGCTTCAAAGGGCACGTAGATGGAATGGGAAGCTAAGAAACTTCTCATCCAGTCTGTCATGAAAGCTTGGGAAGGCTTGAGATGAGCAGGGAGTCATCTTTTTTTTTTAAATATCAGGATTACAGCACTTGTAAATACTTGAGTTTTCCGTGGTTTGGGCTTTCAAATCTGCTTTCATTTAGAATGTTAATATCCGTGTATGAAAAAGCTAGAAAATCTGCTCATGACAATGTACAGGACCCATTTCCTTCCGCTAACACTAGTTGTTACTTATCGGCATCTCATCAGCCTCCTGCTTCTATACAGCACTGAAGTTATCCAAGAACTGGGGGGGGGATTTTCAGTTGCCTTATTTCTGTGCCTCTGAATCAGCTGAGCCTCTAATAAAGTTAGGCTGTTCATATCAAACCATCCTTTAAAGTAATGCGCTTTGAAAGCTGTTCTATCTGGTTAAATCCAAATGAAATAATAGACCTCGTACGGGTCACATCCTCAGGCTGTTGCAGAATGTTGCTCCACTGAAATAAATAGTTCAAGTGATTTCCGTGTGCCAAGATATTGATGTAAGTATTAGAAATAATTTTTAAAATAGTCTGATTTTCAGAGCAACTGAACGCTTTTTGATGTATTAATCACTGCTTTATTTCAGTGCAAGACATGGTTTGAAAGTGCTCTCAGTTCTTCTTGTAACACAGACTGCGAGAACATTTTTTTTCTTTTTGGTACTATTTGTACATTAGCTTTTACATTTCTTACCCGTGTTTTAATTTGTTTAGACAAGTTTCTAGGGGCTTGTTCATTTTGCTAAGTAAGATTATTAAAAAGGTTTAAAAACAAACAAATTAATAAACAAACTGAAGGGGAAAAAATAGACAACACATTTAAAGCTGTTTTTACATGAATTCAGGGGATTTGAAGACTAAGGAGACACAGCAAAAGAAAAATATATCCAAAGATTGATGGGCGAGATCAGGTCTCTGCAATGCTCTTAAGGCCAATTTAATTCTGTTTGCATTCAAGTAGATGGGAAATTTTAACTTTCTGGTCAGTAGAAACCAACATTGACTTCTTTGAAGACCCCATCTCATTCAACCATCTTCTCATCATTGCTATTGTTCTGTTGGAAGTCCTCCTCGCAAGCTGTAGCAGTCAGCAATATTAGTGCAGACAGCAAATCCCCAGCAGTCGAGATACTCTGTGCAACTTCGGGCACTGGAGAACTGGATAACATGGTAGTCAGACCACACACCATTTGATTAAAAAATGTAAGATATAGTCCTTTGGTTTCTGCAAGGATCATCCTCTAGTCATTGTAGTGTGACAGAGTTCATTACTTACCATAATAGATTTAGATACCTTTTTTTTTTTTTTAAATAAGCAGGGCCCAGTAGTATCACAAAAGATGTTGGCAACAGATCTCTGAATCGTATTCCCAACGCCTTGCTCGTTCCCATCCCGTTCCTTTTCTATTCCTGCGCCTGCCTGTCCATTAAGTAGGAATAAAACTCAAAGGGTGCCTGGTGTCTTCTGTACTTTTTTTTTTTCTTTTTTTTTTTTTTTTAATTTGAATGTTGGTTCAAGGCCATGTTTCAGCAAAGCATGTCAGCATTTGTTTAAGTCTCGCTAACTTTAGAGACGAGTGCAGTGTTTTGAGAAACCAAGGCCTCTGAAGTTATGAGAGCACAGTATAAATAATATCTCTTGTTTTATCTGATTAGTGATGGGCTATTGCTTTTTAAAGCAAGTCCCTTCATTTATCACCATCTGAGGACCGATTTGGATAGTCAGTGGACAGAAAACAAGGCAGGAATCTGTTGGAAAAATCATTTGGCTCATGTAGTCCTTTCTAAATATACCTCTCTGATCAAAGCGTGAAGTCGCTTTTGTAAGTCCTATCCAAAACAGATACTAGATGAAGAATATACTGAAACCTTCAGATTTCTGACTGTGCCTTTTCAAAGGCATGCCATCCTGAATGTAGCATCATGCGATGCTGTTTGAACTGAGCAAACATTTTTGCCTTCAACTTCTTTCTCTTACATTTGTGCCACTCTACAAAAATAATTGCATATACAGCTTAAAAAAAATAAAAAAAAAAAGCATCTTCAATTAAAATACTGAGGATTTTTGAAGGCTGCTGGAGAAAAGTGGTTGCATGTCTTAGAAGTATTTTTTATTTATTTATAGCAACTTCTGGGCATAAATAAACATAAATTGTTTCAGGGTTTTGTAGTACATTCATAAACATAAGGGTCCTTGTAAGACCTAGCAGCTGAAATGGTATCCTTCTAAAATGACAGCTAATAAAAGCTATTTTTGATTTAGGTACTAACTGGTTTATATCGTAACAATGTCTTTCAGGTGACTCCTACTGTCTTGGGGAGAGAGGCAGGCATAGGCACGGGAAGAATATGACCAAAAGCTGGTGAATCTTCCCCAGCCTGTTAATTGAACATTCAAATTTCATTGCATTGCTCTTCCACTGTTGTGGCTTTCTAAAACAAACTTGCTTGCTGCTCTGAGGATGCAGACAGAAGGGGAGGGCTGTGCAGAGGCATGGGGCTTGCCCATGCATGGTGTAAGAGAGGGGCCAGGGAAGCTGGAGCTCCAGCAGCACTAAATAATGTGCTAATTTGCAAAGGGATGGGGGGGGGGGGGCTTATAGAGACAGAATTAATTATTCAAATCTCTTTCTTCAAAACACTACCTGTTTCAAAGATGCTTTGTATGATTATGACGTGAAGCTGCCCGACAAAGAAGTCACAGATCTGAGACCTGAGTCAGGCACATACGTTATTAGCAGCTTGACCATGGGCATGTGCGCTCACCTGGTGGAATTTGGGAGCCTGTTTTTTAGAGATGCTGTCAGGACCGTAGCCTGGAGAGTCCAACATAGTGCATGAAGTCAGCATGCACGGGGGAAAGTAAAACTTGACTGAGTCAGGTATAATGTAGGGAACTGCTCCCTTACTAGCTAGTTTTTAAAATATGAAATGTAGGGATTTTGTAAGCTATAGGAACTTCATTGTACTATTTTTATCAGAATGCAGAGATTTAGTGAACAAATGCAGCTGATTTTCACAGAATCAGAGAGTGGCTGAGCTTGGAAGGGACCTCTGGAAGTTATCTGGTCCAAGCCCATTGCTCAAGCAGGGCCACCTCGAGCATGTCCATTTTGCTGGAACTCTATCAGGGCTGGATTTACTCCTAAACTACTACCTCCAATAATCTGCAGTAACTATTCTCTGGTGTGGGTTTTCTTTTTCCTTTTTTGCAGCTCTTTAATTGGGGTTCATGCTTCAGAGACCTATTTTTAGAGCTATAGTGAACATCAGACCTTGCAGTAGAGATGGGTTTGTAACAGACCAAAGGCCAAATTGTTATTTCTAATGCTGGCTTTAGTCTTCGCCCTGCACAGTGATGCTCCTCATGTCTGGAGCACAGATAAAAATGAGATATTGATGACTTTCAGACTCCAAAACCCTTTTGCTTGTCTAGAATGCAATTATATAAGTGGCAGTAAGTGATGCCTGAATGAGATTAATATGGGCTGCCTTGCTCCTCATTGCTACAGGTTGGATGAAAAGATCTGAGGAATGACTATTGAAAATATTAAGTAATTAGGATGGGTAGCAAAAAGAGGAGACTGACTAGATTTTTTTTCTTTAACTTCATGAAAATCCGAAGTAATGAGTAGTTTCATTATATAAACCATCAGGTGTGATGATGCGTTATAAATACTATTCTTATTTCATTTAAGAATAGCTTCAAAATGTAATGCGTGTTCTTGATCTGATTTTAAGTAATCAGAGAATATTTAGTGATACAGATTTACAGCCTAAATGTTTAGGTTCAGCTAAATTAGTAAAACTGAAAAAAAAAAAAAAAGAGTTTGTGCAATTTGAAAGCAATGTAATCTACAAAATAACAATAGTGTACAGAAAGCAGCTCAGCCTTTGCTGATAGGATCATGGTTTTGTACTGGTTAGGTTTTGGGGCAGGATCTATTCTCCATCTTACACCTCTATAAACTGACAGTGATTTCATTAGTGCCATTATACTTAATCTGCGTAATTCAAATAAGAATTGAGACCCCAGAGGTTGAGAAGCACAATGTCAAATTGCAATAACTATGAAGTCAATCACTGTATAATTTCCCTTAGGTTTCATGGATAGTGAAGTCTCTGGATACCTGGGGAAACTTTGAAGTATTGGGGGAACATAAATTCAAGGGGTTGTGTTCAGGACCTGAGGTTTTAGGGAGGGAGGTGAGGTTTTGCTTGTTAGTTCATTTTTTATTTTTCCGGAGAAGGTGAAAAGATTACATCGATTACATTGCTGTAATTGATGTGTGGCAGCCCATTTACTGCCAAATAAAACACGTCAGAAGAAAAAGACCTGCTCCTTTCTTGCAAGTATAATATTAAAATCTATTGAACTTAAATAAATCCATTGAATTTCATTGCGGAAGAATCACTTGTTTGAAAAGTTACCTAAGCTGACACTAACTGTGTGCTGGGAAATGAAGCAACAGAACCACATTCTGATCTCATTTATACTGATGTAATTAAGGAAGATTGTGGGCCCTTTGGTCTTTGAGGTGATTCTTGTGCATGAGTAGGGCCAATGGGGGCTGCACTAATAAAACTAATATATCCCAGATAACTGCTGACACTGGTGTAAAGCTGCTGCATGGTAAGAGTAAAGCTGATCAACACATAAAGCATCCAGTACACATTTTTCTCAGGAGGTTGTTCACATGCACTTGTAATACACACGTGAGTGTGGGAATGAGAGGGGTGATTATCTTTTGCATTAAAGTCTTTTTATCTCTCCCTGGAATATAAAGCAGCTGGAGGAAGGAATTTACACCTATGTTCAGTTCCCTGCATACTGTGTATGCGGCACAGAGGGCAGATGTGTATGAGTGGGAACAGGGCCCGTATATAATATATCTCAATGTTGACAAGGGTTTTCTGCTTTGCCATGCTCAAACACTCATAGGAAAGCCTGAGCACAGGACTTTGCCATATGACCCCAAATTGCGCTGGTGCCCTTCCTAGGAGTAAGCTCATTCAAGCCAACATGAAATATAGCCCAGTAACCTCGCCCCTGCTGCAGATGGAGCAGAGAAGGTGGCCTCCCTTTCTTCTTGCAAGCTATTCAGCTCTGCAAAGAGGAATCTGGGGTGTTGTGCTGCCAGCTGCTCCTGCCGCAGGTGCAGCCAAGGATGCTGCGGGGGAAGGACTCCGAATGGGGCCAGAGAGAGAGAATCAGGAGAAATATCTGCGGGGTGTGCCATGTGGGGCAGCTGGTGTCACCGGTCCCTTTTTGCTTTTATGCCCCTTGGGGCTCCATAAGAAATCCAATCTATTATATTTAAAAATAAAAATAAAAACTCAGTATTTGTCTGTGGTTCTTCTATCCGGCGCAGCATTCTGATAGCCACTTCATCCCTGACTTCTCTATTGAGGCTAAAGCCGTTTCCCCTTTTCTTAATAATAATAACCGTAACAATAACAACAACAATAAAAAAGTAATATGATCATTTAAATTATTAAAAGATTTAAATAGTTTTGATTAAAGCATGGCAACACGGCACACAGTTCCTGCGAAACCCTTTTGAAATGCCCAGTAATTCAGAAGTAGCCACTAACTACGGCTGCCCAATTTGGTCCTGATTTTTCAGATCTTCTGAGTGATTGCTGCTTTCATTGATCTTTAACAGGAGTGGACAGTCAGAGCATCTGAAAATCTGTGAGGCAGGCAGACGAATGTTGATGAACCAGAGGGAGAGTGTGGGAAGAAAATGCTTTGTTTGATATTGCTAATTGTTTTGTTTTGGCAATTAAGTATTTTTTGAAGCAAGTGATTGATTTGGTGGGAGATGAAAAGGGATTAAGTGTGACCCACTGAAACTCATTTCTAGCCCTAGCTGCTTATTACGAAATTAGTTTTTGTTTCAGAATAAAACACACAGACAGACTTGGTGGTATGGAAACTATCAATTAGCTGAATATACAGAGAAGTCCCTTTCTGTAAGATGTCATCTTCTTATGTGACAATCTTCTAAATATATTCTTTTGAGAGATTTAATTATTTGGTGATGTTTTTAAAGTAGCACAGATAAGGAAAATAAATGAATTGTAATGAAACACAACTGAAAATATTTGTTTACTCATTCATTTTCCCCAAACATATCCTGAATTACTTCTTTTGGCAATTTTAAAATACTGCTGCTGATTTGGCCAAGGGGTGTGTAATATTCTGTCAAGAATTGTTTAATACTGTTACCATGAAGTATAGATTTGAGTTAAAATAATAATAATACCATATTGTTTGCTTCATGTTTTCCCCAACTGACGAGCAATTACTATGAAATTAGGTGGTAGACAGACTCAAGCAGCGAAGTCTTTGTGTTACTGTGATCATCACGTGGACAGCATGAACTTAAGAACACTTTGGGTATTATTTTGTGCATCTTCTTTCCAGGCCTTTTCTGCAGTATATGCCAGGATGAAATACTGCCTGATATACCTCCAAAAATATGGGCTTAATTTTCCACACAAAACAAAATTTACCAAAAAAATCCATGGGAATGATGGTGTATCCCAAATACCTAGATGATTAAAAAAAAAAAAAAAGATATATATAAAAAGATACATATATAAAGTGTATATAAAGTATATAAGTATATATGTGTATATAAAAGATATAAAGTGTATCTCAAATACCTAGATGATTAAAAAAAAAAATACTTAGGATCCAAAAATTTTGGATCTATTCTTTAAAATCATTTCACAAATGTATTTCACGGAGGGTTCAGCAGGGTGGGTGTTGCCCCATACACCAGGTAGATCCCCAGCTCTATCTCCAGAGCTTTGTAGAGGATCTTTCCTTGTAGCTGCAGCTCTCAATGCAGAGAGGAACAGCTGAAAAGCACATACAGGAGGAGGCAATGAAGAAAGAATAGAGAGGAAGGGAACAGGGCTCTTAACAGTACAGCATGATTTGATGTTTTGCCTGAATCTGCAGAAGTGTAAATATTTGACTGCAGTTTTGGTGCTTTTTTTTATTCCCCTTCAGGTAGAGTATTTGTTTACACAGCATTGAATTTCCTCCTTCCTCTCTACTGTGCCTTCACTCTACGAGTCAAAAACTGCAGCTTTTTGGCAAGGGCTTAAGGATGAAAACAGGAGTAAGTGGAAACTCTGGTTGCTCTTGAAATTGCATAAATCCTTCCCTTTTACTAAAGGCTCCTGTAGGAAGCGGCATTTGAGCTTTGACCCCCTTTTTTTTGCAGCCTCACCCCAGCAAGAGTCCAAATGAGTCTGGGAAGTTTAGTTAACAAAACCATCAGATTTTAAATATGAACATCCAGGTTTCAGATTCTCGCTCAGGTGAGACCAGCCATACAATGTGGCAATTCAGGAGCTAATGCTCCTGTCTTGTGCTTGACTGCTGGACTCCATTCTTCTGAGCTGATGAACGGTTCGCACAAGAGTCAACACAAGGGGCTTATTTCCCCTGAAAAACGTGACTGTGTCCCTACATGTAGGAATCATGTTCACGATTTACTGTTTAAGCCAGGCAGAATTGCCTCCAGCATATGCCATTATGCATGCACATGGCAAGACTGTTTAAATGCAGGAGAGTTTACTTCATATTGGAAGTTCTTTGGAAAAATAAGAGAGTGAAACCATAGGCTTCTATTTATGTTTTTTGTTTATAGGGCTGCAGCAAACAACCAAACATATGTTCTTTCAGATGTGTATACATAAAGACATTTGGTTATGAAGATTGTCTGATGCTATATGGTTGTTTTTAAATGCCACATAAGCAAAAAAAAAAAAAAAAAAAAAAGGCTTAAAAGTTCATAAGCAAGAACACGTGTTTACATTTGGTTCATACCCTATTTCTGGGATCTGGTGCAACAAAATAGTCACAAAGGAGATTTAACACTGTAGCATCTCTGGCATTAAAAATCTCCCTCTTTTGACTGACTTTGCTGAATTAAAGTATTTAGTTGTAAGATTTAAGAGTAGCTTAATTTAAGCATATTGAAACCCGATGATTGAGTGAAACAGCTTTTCCTAATGAGTACCTTGTTCCCAAGATATAGGAGACAACTTACAATTTTTTTCTTAATGAAAATGGAATAGCAAGGAATTAGGTTTCATCGGCACTTCTGTTTCAAAAGTATTAATGCAAGAAGCGAATCAGTAACGAAAGTACAGATTTTCTTGTCATGTAGAAAAAACTTGCTGAACCCTTAACAACTGACAGTGGCTGATTTTCACATTGCTAACAGTTTTCTCAGTGTATTTTATTATGAAATTATTTGACACTTAAACACCTTAATAAAATTATCAGGTTTAAAAGACCAGCATGGGAGACTGTGGAAGATGTCATGCTGTCATCTGTGCTTGTTTCCCTTAAAAGATTTAATCTTATTTATATTGATTTATGAGAAAAGAAAGAAGGTCTTTTCTAGAAAAGCCTGCAAACACCTGGCAAGTAGTTGTTCACACTCATGGCATCTCCAGGGTGGTAGGTACCATCTTGGTTAATGATATGTTGCTTGACTTACGCCACAACAAATGATTCAAGACAGTAATATGCCTTTAAATGACACAAGACTGGCAAAATCCACTCATTTAGGTGGCAGGAAGAAGGTTTGTGTTGAAGAGCATAGTAGAGCAATGGAAACAAATGGAAATTATTTGGGGATGGAATTTCTGGCACCCAAAAATATTTTCTTGAGATTAACTGTAGACATCTCAAATTTTAGGAGGATTTGTTAAGTTATATTTGGCTTTGTTGTCATAGGGTCAACTATCCATGAAACAAAATTCTCCATCTGTGGAAACAGCAATCTTCGAAAACCGTATTTAATGGCCCTTGGTTTTTCAGACTGAATTAATCCTTTGGGCAGTAATGTCATTCTCCTTTCTGTTCACGCATCTCGATCCTTGGGAATGATTTCAGACCATTTGAAGAACTGAATCCAACTTCTCTAACATTGACATATTTGATACTGCATGATGTTATGTAAGTGCTGCCTGGAAAATAGTATGTAGCTAGACTGAAATATGGACAGTGTGGGTTCCTGCTAGCTGGAATACCTAAACAATTTGTTATATTTAGAATTTTGTTCCCTTATGCTTAATAGAGCTCCACTTTAAGTTAGGGAAAATTGGTTTCATTTTCTCTTGCTACCATTAATAGCTATTAGAGTTGAAAAAAGGCTTTAAACATATCATTAAAGTACACTTAAGTAACTTGCAATTGACAATTAACTCAGCATGGTAATACATTATCATAACATTTTCCTTTGATAGATTTGTCTCCTAAAAGTTACAATGAAAGACAAAGGATGCTTTTGTAAGACCCATGTTGAAGTCATTTCTGTTCTAATTGTTTACATCTTCCGTATTTTGTCAGCAAATGTGTTTCATCATATCAATTCAAAAAACATATATTGGTGTTTTACAGGGGCCAGTTGTGATGAATTGTGTTGAGGGGTGCCTGGGTTTTGTTGGTTGGTTTCCAAATTCAGATCCTGATTCAAGCAATGTGTGGCTTTCACCTTTTATTAAAATCCTCTTCAGCAGAAGGCGTGATAAGTTCTGGGAGACAACCTTTGATTACCAACATTTCAGCATAACCTACCACATCTGTCTTTCAAGGCAACAGTAAAATACAGTCCTGCACTTAACCTGCAAGCACAGCGTGTCCTGTCTTTTAAGAGAGAATTAACAGTGAGCGCGTGTGCGTGCAGCTTCTCGGCACGGTGACCAACGACTGCCACCTCCCAAAGCCGGGTCTGAACGTTACTATGACAATAGCAACACCGATGACATTCTCTGTTCTTTGCACAGCCAATGGGCATTGACCTTATCCTGTCAAAGCATGTAAAAAGCAATGTGTGCAACACTGGCGTTGTGAAAATTGGACACATTTATCTAGGACGTTTCACCACATTATCATATATTGAGTTGTGGAAGTGTAGCTAAAATAGCTGCCATATTGTAAGTTTTTGCAGTGAAGCTAGAAATGCAACAAAGGCAACTGCAGTCTGAGCGAATGTTCTCCTAATGCTTTAAAAGCAAAACCACCAGTGCCAGGCATGCAAAATCCCATCAGTTCTATGCCCCAGATCTTTTCCTCTCCTGTTTTCTTGTAAATCCACTCTCAAACATATTGGTTTGGAAATTGTACATCTTAGGGCTCTGTAGCCTGGCACTCCGAGCAATTTGTTTTATTTTGAACACGTTTTTGCCATGCTTAAATCTGCAGAACTTAAAGAAATCAAACTGTTTGCATGCATTCTGCTGAAGTCAATAGCAGGGTAGCATTCAAGCATAGTATTTCCTAGCTCCCTCTCTTCCCTGTCCTCCTCAATCATTTCTTGAAAATTCCTTCATAATAACCTTATCCAAGCCATAAATATGAAAGTCAAATAAGCCCAAAGGAGATTTATCATCCTCTGACTCGGCACTCCTTTTATGATTAATAATGACATTGATTCCTTTAGAAATGAAACAAAAATTAATTTAAAGGTTCTGATTGGTTTTAGTATTAGGTAAACTTAACATATTGAATGAGCGTAAAACAATTATCAGTCTTATTAACAAAATTAGCTACAGCAAATTTACCAGAAGGAAACTGTTGCTATTTAGCTCCCTAATTATGTCAGTATTCTTTGTGACCAAATGATATAATGAAAATAATTTGATCTACTGGTGCTGCATAGAGAATTTCCTAAGAGCAGCTGAATATCATAATCTGTTTTGAACGTATGTTTTCGTGCTATTCTGTTTCAGAAAGTAGAGGTCAAGGGCTTCAAAGAACTTTTTAGTGAAGTGAAGTTGAACTATACCGGGCAGAATATGAAATAGATTCTTTACTATTATAAAATGTTAGATAACCCTTTCCTTGAGGCCAGAATCCCTTGACTTCTCCAACTGATTTGTGGTGTCTGAATTGCAGGCTCTGGTAAAGTAAGGGATGTCTTTTATTCTGTCTGGCATGGAGGCCAAGAACTGAGCTTTCGGTGCTTTCTATTGCCTGCATATTTCCTTGCACTGTGCTCCAGCCCAGGCACATAAACTTGGCAACTTTTTCTTCTCAGCACTGAGAGTTCATGCAGCAGAGAGCAGTTGAATGCCCCCTAGCCATGGGTATTTTAGCCCGGAGGGACAGCCACTGGGACAGCCTTGAATGTCACCCAAGCACTGGAGTTAGGCAAAACTTGGGTTTGTAGTGCTAGCTTTCATCTATTCTGCATATCATGGTCATAGGTTATCAGTGCAGTTGGGTAGAAGCAATGAGAGCTGATGAAACAAATGAGAGAAATAGTATGTGGTCTTGGAA
Source organism: Anser brachyrhynchus (assembly GCF_964034855.1). Taxonomy (NCBI): domain Eukaryota; kingdom Metazoa; phylum Chordata; class Aves; order Anseriformes; family Anatidae; genus Anser; species Anser brachyrhynchus. The sequence goes on from NC_137694.1 coordinate 6,107,954, forward strand.
AACTTCTTGTCACTACTGGTATTGCTGTACTTCCATCCCAGCAAACATTTAAATGATGGGGTCTCAGAGTATTTCCTTCCCACCAGACCTATCACTCCTTGGCTGCATCCTGACTTTGTCAGGATACAACCCTCATGTTAAGTGTTCTCATTTCTTTCTTCCATTTACCATCTCTCTTCCCTGGGTCGCCGTCAGTGGGCAACTTGGGATTAGACACATTTCCTAGCACAGTATCTGTAACTGCTGTTTGGGGAAAACAGCACCATTCGTAGGTAGGATCTTTCCCTCTCTCCCTCCTGGTGTAGCTTTATGAACTGGAAATAAGAAGATAAAGACATTTTGGTACAGTAAGAAATCTGGAGAGCTTGGATGACCTGTATATTGTAATGTTGTCTTAGATTGTAACAATGAACTTCAACATGATCAGCTGTAATATTAAAGTACATCAAGGAGTGAATGGTAAAGCTCCTGTGGAACAGAACCCCTCTGAGCACATCCCCTGGCTGCTTGATTAACTCCTAAGAAGATGCTCTGAACTACACAACTAGCTTTCTACACACACTCTACAACTTTCCATCTTTACGCTTTGTGTCCTCTGGGGAACATTTTTACTTTTGTTTCATTATTTAAAGCAAACCTAATATTAATGATGGGGCTGCTGTGCATTAAAGCACTGTGCTACCAATTCACATCAGCTCATATCTTTTGGTGAGGCTTTCTGCATAATTTATGTCCAACGGAGCGTATGCTGACAAGAATTTGAGGATTTAACCATGTTTACTGCTGCTTGCAATAATTAGATCACTTCACACTGAAACTACTAAACAAGTATACCAAGGTGGGCCTCTGAGTAACTGTTAAATTTACAGTCTTCTTTGTAACTGGTCAAACATAAAGAACTTGGAATATGTTCCATAGCCTGTTCTTTATATAGCATCTACAGAAATCCTAAATGCTTTAAATAAGATACATGGGTGCCATCAGATGGACCAAGACAAGAACTAGCAAGGAAAAATCATGTCCAAATCACAGGGTTTGCCCAATCGTGCCTGTATCTCTTGAGTGTGTAAAACTTTCTATGGTGTTTCTCAAAAGAGTTGTATAAGAGACGTGTTGGACCCCTGAAGAAGTTCCAGACATCAGGAGATCACAATTCGTTGACAATTTTAACACTTCTAAACATGACTGGAATAGAAAAGGCTTTAAATGAGAAATCAAACCCACACATGTGTGCTTCTGTTAACCTCTGGTTTGGCACATTTCAGATCGCTACACGCATTTCTATGTGCTGTTCCTTCAGCCATGCTCTGGCACCTGGATGAAAGCATATACCAATTTATATGGCTCAACTGCCGAAGAAATAAATATATGGCATGCATGGTGTCAATAGAGAACAACCCAGAAGGCACCTGCTCCAAATGCAGTGTAGAAAAACGATTAGAGGGGAAAAAATCAACAAAAAAACCTCACATGTACATATTTCCTAAAATCTAGTATTGTAAGTGAAAAAGAAAGACATTTTTTTCATCGTAATGGATTATGTTAGAATGATAAGAAAGATAAGAAATTCAGACTCATGCAGACATCCAAAGAGAGCTCACAGACAGCAGCAGTAAAATCTTCAACTTCTTGCACAGATAAACCATAGAAACACTCCGTCCTCTGCTTTGAAAAGCATTTTCCAACAGTCACTTGTTCTTGTGGCTCCTTCTCACCTTCAGGTTCTGTCATCTAATGTTTGATATCTCAGCCAAAGTGGAAGGCTTTTACATTCAGAGTGGCTCCATCCATTCTTTGACAGCACTAAAGGTTTCAGGTAGCAGAATGTGACCCTTCATATAGTTTATATTCCAAGGACACAATTACTGTGAGAGGTTATGTTTTCCATCTAATTGAGTTCTGTAGCTGGGGGTGTGGAGAAGGACAATCAAGCACAGCAAAAATTTGTCTTCTTCACAAGTTGGGAAGAGTCAAACTGGATCAAGTGACCCCACGTCATCAAGTCAGGCCATTTTGAGAGATGTGGTTGCTAACCTCTGCCACACAGACGAGACTTTAAATTACTATTCCCTACAGATCCAAGGGGAGGAAGAGTTTCCCAGACAATTGAAGCATTAAGTCTGGGTGCTCTTTTGCCACATGCCAGAGAGCATTTCTGATTCACTGGTTGTCACTTGTTTCTTTCCTGAATTTGACAATACCTACTTTTGTTTTGGCAGCATTCGTAGCAGCTCACCTTATTCCACTTCAGATATTTTAAAATAGCGTGTGGGAGGTGGACACTTGCTAAGGTGCCCTTTTACATGGGAATGTGTGTTGGGTTGTCCCTGAGGTGACAAAAGAGGTGTAACCTTCTCCTAGATATCAGGCTGCTTGATTTTGGATGCCATTTCTGAAAGACGGATGTTCACTGTTATATACTACAGATTTCGGAAAAGGCATCCAAAACCAAGCAATCTGTTGTATATACCAGTGAACATCCATCTTTCACTTGCATCAGAGTATGGAGCCTGCAAGGGAAGCCATGATTTGGTTTTGCATCACTGATGCAAAGTGATTAAGAAGAACATAGTTCCTGCATATGTTACTCCTGCACTTCATTTCCTCAGTCATATCTACAAGTGAAATGCATTCAAATGCCAAAAATATGTAGCACTTCTGAAGCTGATTGTTATTAATATTGTTCTGTTTGGGGTTTCTTAGCTGTAAACCTTTTTGAAGTGCCTAGTGAACAGCCAGAGGAGCAGCTTGGGGGGGGGGGGGAGGGGGAAGACAACTTTGAAATACACAGAGCAGAAGCTTTAATCTCGAGTTGTGACTGACATCAAACAAAAGTGCAAAAATCTGCCTTTGTTCTTGAGCACAAAGGGTGTGTTTGTTGTTTGTTCAGGGTAAGTGAAAGGCCGCCATGAAGTCCCACTGAAGATGTTTAATGAATCTGGCAGCCTCCAAGCTCTCTCTCCTACAGAGTAATCCTAACGACAGACCCATCACATGTAATTTAACAGCATGTGACACAACAGTCTCCGCTCAGGAGAGACTTTGGAAGGATAATACTTTTATTACTCAACAGCACAAGCCCCTTAGGGTCAGTGTTGTGGAGCAGAGCTCGTGGTGGTGGTGGTCACATTTTCATCTTGGAATTGAGGAATTTACATTGTCAGGTATCTGTTATAAAGCTTTGTTAAGATAGACTTTGAACTTGTGTTTAAAACTGGGTGAATTGTGCTGTCATGATTATGTAGTGTGGGTGGCCTGGATTTTGGCAGCCTCAGTTTGTAGTAGAAGTCAAAGTCAAGTATATCTAAGAAAGGAGGTATGCTACCAAAATCAGGCCAAACAGGGTCATGGCTGTTACAGAAGGAAGGGAGAAATAGCATCAATTAATAGTAGAATGATAAAGGAAAAGACTATTAAAAACAAAAGAAAGAAAAAAAAAATCACTTCTTAGGAATTAGGTCATCTTAGGCTTGCCATATCTGTATACGTCATTTTTTATCAGTTCATCCTACTTGTTCAGTCTTTGGATGACTAGAATAGGAATGACAATGGTGAGAGTCTTCAGCCTCCTTGTCCTTTCTACAGTCTAACCCTTACGGCCTTTTGCATTGTGGATGTTGGACTGTTTGTTGTCGGATCTCATGTTCTGTTGCTGGGGTTAGGACATTTTGGGTGGCTGGGGGCATGTGGAGTAGCTGGTTTGTGCCTTTTTGGTCTGAGCATCTATTGCCCATGAATGGGGCAGAAAAATCCTCTCCAAACTTGATCGCTCGGCTGGGAGTGCTATCTGAGTGCATTGCTCTTCTCTCAGCTAAATCTGTTTTCAGCTCTGCCTCATGCCACATGCATAATTTTGATTAATTCATGTTTCTGTGTGACAGATTTTTCTGTAAAATGGGCATAATTTTCTTTACCTACTTTGGGATAAAGTATGGAGGGGAATATGACTACTTACTTCAGCAGCCTCTCCAGGGACTGCTGAAGAGCTGAGCACTACCTGCTGTTGCATTTGATCCCCGTGCCAAGTGCCAAACAGAGCTCCAGTAAACCATCATACATCAGGTATGATGGCTGGGATTCAGCTTCGGTGCCCAAACACCGATACCCTGGAACACAGTACACAGCCCCTTTCCATGAGCTTCTCTGCAAGGTATCACAGTTTGAAATAATTCCTTGTTCTCTTTTGAATTGCAAGAATATTGTAGGATCTATCTAAAATAGCAGTCCCTGTTTCCCTCCCTACCTCCCCCACCCTTTATCAAGTCAGACGTCCAAAATCAAGTGCCTGTGTACTCTGCTGACAAGCACAAGGGGATTAGGGAGTGACGGGTTTAACAAAACTGGCTCAAGGTTTTGTAAAATGCATCTTGGAGCTTGAGCTCCGAACGAGCCATAAAATTCCTCCCACGAGGTCGAAGTGAGGTTTCTGCAAGACTGGATCAGAACATAATAATGCTTTTTTAGGTTATTTTTTCTTGCTTTCTATAAGGTGCTACAAAAAACATGTGATTTTTGAAGATGCCGCAAGACTAACAATGACTTAATGCAACCATTGTGTAAAAATCACAAATGTGTTTTACCACCAGCAAAAAGAACTGATTTCTGGGCTGCATGCAAACCATTTGGGGCAATTAGCATGTAATTTAATTTGCATTAATCAGCACAAGGTCAGCAAGAAATTAACTTTGGGTGTAGATTTTACGTATAACAGCATATGAGAAGAAGGGAGGAACTGCTTTTACAGGGTGTTAATTTGGAGTTAAGTGCACTCAGCAAATTTTGCAGGGGTTGGCCTTGCAGAAGACAGATGAATGATGTGGATTTGAGAACACCGAAAGTACAGAACGATGCGGAGAGTTACCAAGCGTTTAATGTCACAATATGTAAACGCTTTAGCAGATTTCTTCACACTTGTAAGCATCAGAGCGCAGGTTTTGCTGAAGTGTCTAGCACATTGCTCGTGCTGAAGGGCTGTGTCCAGCTGAATGTGGATGGGGTCCCACAAGGCTGTGGGCACTGACCATGCATTGCACCAAACAATTCAGGAACACAGGAAGATTTCCCAAAAGCATGGGCCTCTGTGCAGCTCCACGGTGTCACCTCACTGAGTTCTGAAATGGGAGGAATCTGCAAATGACTTATTTCCTTGTGCACCCCTTTCACTCTCCAGCTTTTGCCTCTACTGCCTTTTCATTTCAATAAGCCTTCTGGGGCTTCAGGGACCTTTGTTTGGTGCTAGCAACATGGCAAGCATCGCAAGAAATCCACTGCTGGAGACTAAGAAACTGCTTTTGGCAATTGGTATCTGATCATCTAGTTGTGGAAAATGAGAAGCTGAGGAGTCTGCTGGTGTTTGGTTGTGGGGAAGAGAGAGATAAATAATATGTGGTTGCTCTCATGCTTTTTTATTTGAATTAAACCATTTATCAGTTGTAGGGCATGGAAATCGTTTGAAAGAGAGTCTTTTCTGTTACCTGGTTTTCTCCAGGGGTAACATCAAGGCACTTTGGAGGTGCCACATGTGCATCTTTGCCACACCAAAGTTAGAAAGAAGTGTGAGCAGTACTGCACAACCCTTTTCCAGAGAGAACATCATTGCCAGGCCTGCACCCATAACCCAAATATTCTTGTGGAAGCATCTGTGGACAAGATAGACATGGAGACCTGTCATCCAGTTATTGATGGTGCTTAACTGAGATGCAGAGGTTGACACTAGTTCACCTGCACTTCCCATGTAGTCAAAGGGAGCTCCTTGGTGAGCTGGACTGGAAATATTAGGGGGAAACATGCATCTTTTTCTGCTCACTGTGGAGGAAGCCAAGAGTGACTACTCTCTCGGGCTTCTCTGTTAAGTTTCCAAAGTTAAGTAGGATTAATCAGGCCAAAGCATGTCTGGAGGAACCAGCTATATGAAGAGTTTGGTCATGCAAAGTGTGCTCACCTTGGGACTCAGAATTAGGATCCAGTTTGTTCATGTTCGTGAGCTGGGATCATACCTTTATCAGACAGCTTGGTTTAGCTTAAGCCTTCCTCCCTCTGTGGCTTAGGATATACATGTATCTTCCACTAAAACATTCAAGCTGGTGGAAACAGTCTGCCTTCCACAGGAGAGAGCTTTTTGCAAGTAGATCTATGCCACTTCTTATGCTGCCTCCATTAATTTAGAAAGATTTTGGTTTTAAGCAATGCTTTCCCCGGTTAGGTATCTCACTACTAAAATATATGTATTTCATTTTAAATGTGTATGTCAGACTAATAAAAGCAAATTCAAACTTGATACCTTTCGAGGAATTTTAGAGGAATCGTTTAGCCCAGAACCTCAGTTTGGCCAGGTTTTACATCAGGGAGTTTCAAATGCCTCCATCCACAGGCTGTTTTCATGGGTTCTGATTTATTTCTTCCTTCCCACAAATTAATGTCCTAACTCTGAACCACAGACCCTATAAAACTATGAATCTGGGGACTAGAATCACTAAAAAATCACTAACCATTTTTTAACATCTTGCACAAAGTTGTCATGTGTTGGATGACATGAGAAAGGTCAAAAAATGTATTCTGTAGTAAATCTAACTGAAGATTTATATTCCAGCTCTTTCCTTTTAATCAATGCTAATAGACTTTTAAAGAAAAAAAAAAAAAAGAGAGAGAGAGAGAAGAAAAGAGCATCTTCTGTATATAAAATATTAGGTAGTGAATTTAAAGTATTAAAGAAGTGACATGATTTTTTTATCATGCAATAAAGTTAATTAGGAAGGGTGAAAGCTTCTGAAATAACTGTTTATACTAATTTATTTATAAAATAATAAAAATATTTTGTAGCTATTCATTTTATTTTTATGGCAACTGTATAGAAATTGATCCATTTCCTTCTCTTTGGAGAGTATATAAAAGGAAATATGTTATCTGTAAATACTCTTTCTTCAAAGTCTAACTCAGCATTATTAGGTAACGAATCAAGAGTTCTCAGCCAATATTTGCAGCTAAAGATCACTTCACCTAATTCAAACTATAATACTTGCAGTGGCTCTCCCTTCCATATAGGACAATGCTACATTAGCTATCTCTATAGGCAAATTCATGGATGCTGAGTTGTTCTAATAAGCCTACATTTCACGTCGGACCGTACTGGAGTAAAGTCCACTTATCACATCACACACATTCTACTCTTGGTAGATGCATCCACTCATCTGGATACAAAATCCAAGACGTTAAACCTCCACTTCATTTTCACTTGTACATCAGTTTCTCCTGAACATTGTTCTGTCTTCTGATACCTTGTTTTTAAATATCCACAATCATTCCTAATGTTCATAGTTACGTGAAACAATCCTTCTGCATAGACCACCATAAGATCATTTTAAAATAGGCTTGATAGAATTTTTAAATGTGATTTTTTTTTAGTTGTAATTTGAGAGGATGAATACCCATTAAATTCTCATCTGTAATTATTAACATTGTTTGCATTCATTCATGCATGTTCATATACACAGCTTATACATTTGTATATGTTGTGAAAGTTCACTTTCTTTAGATTGTGCCCATAAGAACACAAAGTCTTTGATTTTCCACATGACACATCTAAAAGTGATTATCTCGGCATTGCTGAAAGTCTGAAATAAAAATATTCTTGTTTAGACAGAGCAGGTTCTACTTATACCTTAAATAGACTTTAAATTAAAGCAGAAAATAAATGATTCTATAAGCAGCTGTGTTCGTTCTCTCTTTCTCTCAGATCTGCTGCTCTGTTGCCTCCCCTGTTTCTCTTTGCTCTTTTGATCAGCTTTCTCCTCCTTCCCCTTAGTTGCCGGCCAGATGTTCTTATGACATGTAGATCTTTCCAACTAAATTATTTGCTTTGTAGAGTAGCCATGTCTGCAGTCACAACCTGGCCAGTTGTAAGTTGTTTCAAGTGATGTATTGTCTTAAAAAACAAACAAAACAAAACAAAAAAACCCCTCTGATGTGTGTTTATGTGTTAGAATCTGTGATTTGCATATGCTGCAATTTTTGCCCCTTCCTTGTTGAGGGTGGGGGAAGCACCAGAGCATGTAATTTAAGTAAATAGGGGATTTTGTTCCTTCTGGTTCCCCTGTCTTCCAGATGCTGAGATGCTCTGAGTCAGCACTGTTGAATGCTAGAGGGAGGCAGCACACACCTTTTCTAACGGAGAGAGGCAGTGGATACCAGTCTCGCTTACGCTTTAAAGAGGAAACTTTTTATTTCGCTGCTGCCCAAATATTAATCTTCAGCATTTACGCAACATTTTGAACTTATGTGGTTTCTGTCTGTGATATTTTATTTTCATGATGCTCCTTGGATGCTCCCAGGTGGAAAAAGTAACACTAGAAAAGACCTTTTGCATCATCCAGACTGACCTGCATTTTGTAGGTCTGTAAGTAATTGCTACCCCCATGACTCAGAAAGGAAAGCTAGGTATATAATCTAAAAGATCTGCCAAAACAGACAAAAGAAGGTGCTAGCAAATGTTAGACTGTTTTTATTGCATGTCTTAAAAAAAAAAAAAAGAGACAAAAAAAAAACACTATGATTTGCTGCATCTTTACTATATGAGCTTGAAAATAATTTTCCTTTTCCTGCACGCCATGATGACACCCCCAGATAGTGTGGCTATGATTAACACACACAATGCATAAAGTTAGTATTTGTCTTGAAGACATCATGGAGTGCACACGTGCAGCTGCCCCTACAACTGATCAATATGGTATTACCATGAAATTGTATTAAGATACATACTGGTGAGAAATGGTGTCTCTGTATCTTGGGTTATCATATTCTCAAACAGTGAAGAAACATATCGACCTGGGTGTACATGCAGAGTACAACTAGCAAGTGCAGGACTCCAGTGCCATGTGATTAGTGATCTGATAAAATGTCAAATTGCTGAAGTCTGCAACCAAATTTTATCTCCCGTATACAGCTATCTTAAAGGCTGTGTAAACAAACAAGAAGTCAAAAGAGGAAACTGAGACAAACACATGATAATTTGTTCTAGATTAAAACAAGCAATAACCTCAAGAGCAGAGGTGATGCCTAATGAGACATAACCCATGGAGTTATAGCCCCTTTCTTGCTACTCACATTCACCAGTGAAACTGTCCAGTTACGTTTAGAGATTTCTAACAACCTAAGAGCTGCAGGTGATGAGTTGCTCATTTTGCTAGGAGATTTTAAGAGGAGACACCTAAACGAACTGTCTGCTCTCCCAAAGCACACTGGAAAGACCCCATGTGTTCCACTTCTGAAGCTGAGGGTGATTTTCTTTTTGCTTCAGACTTTACATGGGTGTAGCATATAGGTCTGCTTCAGACCTGGAAGTCCTGCTTAGCTTCAGCTTGAGCATTGGAGGTGTCCTGAAGGCAGGGTACATCCACATCTAGAAGTGGCAGATGTGCTTAGGGCACCAGGGTGGTCCCAGCACAACGCATGTGTCCTGCCTGGTGATGCTGAAGCAGAAACATGAGAATTCTCGCCTTCGTTTTTGGCATGTAAGTGGAATTCATCTTGCCTAATGTATGTATTTAAAAGTTGGGTATCTCCTCCCCTTGTAGTCAATGGAGAGAGTTGTTAATACTCTTTAGGATAACTAATATCTTTGCACTGACAATAGAGAAACCCTAGATGACTAGCTTAGACTAATTGCTCAGCTTCAACGGTAGGATTTAACCATCTAGAACAGTAAAATGCTATCAGATTAGAAGAGTAGCTTTTCATACAAAACAACTGATTTGAGCGTAAATAACCACACAGAACGACAGATAACCAGGACATAGACTCCTCCTGTGAGAAGTATTTGTGTGACTCCCAACAATACACTGTTTTAAATAGCTCTTAGTGTTACGTATATTTATTGTCACGGTGCTCTATGCAATTCATTGGGTTTTTCCATTTTAAGGATGTAGATATGAGCAAGAGGTTAATTGGCTTGCATAAGATCTGACACGGGAACGTGGTAAAATGGGAAAATGAATCACGGCTTTCTATTGCTCTCACGATTGCATTCATGATTTTTGGGCATTCATGATTTTTGGGCAGTTGTCCTGGACTTTTGTCCACCATTTTTCTGCCATGAAATATAGTTTGTTGCTTGGCTGGCAGTATTGCTTGCGTAGTATAGGAAAAAAAATACTATGTTTAGGACTTCTGAATACTTTAAAAATTTTGTAGACAAACTAAAGTGTCAAAGAATACTCTAAAGTAGAAGAAGAGAGCAGAAGACAGTTTTTTAATTGATATAAATCATTAATATTACTACTGGTTGCCACATAAGTTTTGATCATTTTCTCTCTAAATGGTTGGTATTCCTGGGGCCTTTAAAGGTTTTGCAGTCCTGCATAATTAGTTCAGCAATTCATACACCCTGTGTACAGGGCTTGGGTTTACTTTAAATACAAGGCAACAAAACTATTAAACTTCCAATGTCCACCACTGCATGTAAGTTGTGTAGAATATTCTGCAATACATACATACCAGTTATGAATCTACAATCAATTTTAGTGTTAAATGCTGAATTTAAACTCCACAGCTGGACTTTCATCTTGAAAGAAGCCAGATAGCCCTGTGCATCTGGTTTAATCTTCCCTTAAGCCATATTATTTTAAAGGCACTCCTGCTTAGTACATCTTACAATTGAAAAATAATACTCATATTCCTTCTCATCCTCAGCAGCTCTGATCCCTCTGCAGATGTTGCTCTGTCAGACGTTTCATTATGTGTGATAGAAAACATAGGTTCTTTTTGTCTGTCTGTGTTACCGCTCTGTGGATTTTATTTTCTTTTTCTTTATTTATTCCTTTGGCCGTAGATGAGTCCTTCCTTAATACTTCACTTTATTTCCTATTGCTGCTGCTCCGCCGTCTTTCTAAGTACAGAAACGATGGAGAACTTGCATTTGCATGGAGCTGCCCAACAGAAGCCCATTGATTCCCCACCAAAGGGCTCTGTGGGAGCCATTCTACTCCAGCCTGAAAAGAAATCTTTGTTCCCTCAGCTGGTAGTGTCTTAAGATGCCGATACTTGCCATATTTTTGGAAAACTGTAGCAGTTTATCAGACTGTTTGACACTTCCCATTCAGATGTGTATTCTTGAGCATACTCTGGTATTTGCCTCCGCTCATACATCAGTCTCACGAGCATGAGACAGGTCTGGAGCAGCCCAGGCGTCACGGTGAGTTACGCCGCTCAAAAGTCATTCGAAGACAAACGGCGAAGGAGGAGGAATCTGGAGTGCTGGTGCCCATGCCTGAAATGGTAGTAATGGATTTAGTATTTGGGGCAGGAGGTATGGGATTTGTCATGTTGGTTTAGTATTTTCCTGGCCGCCTTCCATGACTGTTCAGATATTTTTAGCATGAAGTACAAGCTATGTTGTCTTAGTTGACCTTGGAACATGACATTTTAACATGGCATTGGTTTGAATTGCTAATCATTAAAATGATTTATTATTTTTTATTACAAGAGCAACTAGAATCCCAGTCATGTTTTGCAGATGAAAAGGGAAGCAAACTGAAACCCGTCTTCTCTTGACTTGCAGTCCTTCATGATATCCATGTTTCCCCAACTACTGTCTTCATCTCTTTCTCTCTACATCATTACAAGTAGATTAGACCTAGTTTTGTTTTTGTCACTTGTCTTTTGGTCATTTGATAAATATTATACCAGAATGACTGAAACTAATCCCAAGGTCTCACAGTGCTAAATGAGAAGCATAGAACAAAAGGATCGTTTCTGCTGCAATTTATGACCTTAATAGACGTTTACAGCTGCTATCTGGAAGGCAAGAAGTTGCTATCAGTATATTTATACTGGTGATTGCTCCCTCTTTGCCTTCATTCCCAGGCTCAAGTTTACCAGAAAGATCAAGCCCCTAAATGCGAAGTTCTGTTCAGGAAATAGAAGCGTTAGCACTGCATCAGGATATCACAGCAGTATATTTTAAGACACTGGCATATAATGTAGGAAAGAAGTTCAGACCAACCACAGATATAGCTGGAAGTCTACGAAAGTTTGGATTCAAAATTTGAGGTCCAGATCTATTTCAAGCTTAGTGTATTTGACTCCTACTGGGCTCTTTGAGTAGCTTTCATTTTTCGATGACTGTGTTCATTGAGTTTTGCATGTGCCTACGTGAACAGGACCTCAGAGAAAATGACAATCATTGTTAAGATGTATTTTACTGCGTCAGTGATGCAGAGAAGCCTTTGGCTGAAAAAAGCGTCAAGGTCTTGTTGACATTTTAAGCACCAACTCAAGCATCTGATGTAGATTTAAAACAAACAAAAATGAAAGAAAGCAAATAAACAAAAAGGAAAAAAAAAAAGAAAAAAAAAGAAAAAAGAAAACACCAGCTATCTTCCTGCCCCCAAAGTAGCTGCATTCACCGCCAGAAGCCGAAACCAAGATGTGAAAATAAACCTCTCTTTGACTACCCTGGCAACTGGGAAGCCCACGACCAATTTCTACAAATCACATGGCGGATCTCTGAATTAGGGCCCAAAAGACTGTTTCCTTGAAATCAGAGTCATGCTATAGTTCCTTTCATACATCGGAAGTGAGTAAATCATTGAATAATGCAGCCCCTTTCCTGTCTGTGAGAACTCTGCCAAACCAAGCGCATGGGACTGGGTTCAAACAAACTCAGTGCCTTGATAAAGCAACGTAGAGGATTTGTGTTTTGGAGGGGTTAAAATTGCCCAGATAAGCGGAAAACTTGCAGAAGATCCCCAGGTGCCTGCATTAATACTCCCCAGTCACTCTGATGTGAGCTGGCAGGTCCCATAAAGCCACTCAGCCTTGAACGGGGAAGGGAAGGAGGCAGGGAACAAGAGCTCCAGCTGCGACTCCAAAGCCCCAGAAAGAGCCTCTAACCCAATTCCCTTCAAGTGCACAAGCCTTGCGAGCCGCAGCATCTGTTTGCCACTGTATTCACCGAGTTCACAGGGCAAACAAAAGATCCATATCAAGCATGCATCCTTCCAGGGGGGGAAAAGCCTCCCCTCCTTCACCCGTATATTTTTCCCTGTTGTCTTTCAGTTATTTTTTTTTTTGGGGGGGGGGGGGAGAGGGGGGGAAGATGTCACTAATTTTTTTATTTTTTTTTTTCTTGATGGTAATTAAGAGAGCTAACACCAGCTAGGCTAGAGTGAACGCAAACAAGACCCCTATAGGCAGCACAGTGCATTAATGTAAAATATGCCCAGACAACATAACTTGTCAGAGAGGATTATTTCTGCTTAGTGAATCTGCAGGGGCCCCTTTGCTCCACCACTCAGCGTCTGCCTAGAGAGAGAAAGAGAGAAAGAGTAGCCATTAGTGAGTAGCTACTGTGGCATTGATGTTTGAGCGCACTTCTGAACTGGCTTTTGTTGAGAATATCGGTGCAGAAAGCATGCGCTGTCCCAAATCCGCTGTTACTATGAGAAATGAGGAGCTGCTTTTAAGGTATGTTGTCTCCTTTGTTTTAACGCGTGCTTTCGAGTTGCCTGGGCCCGCTGCAACTATAACCGTGCTGGGTATTAAGTAGTTTCCCTATTTAAAGGAAAAGACAGGCATTGCTGCGTGCAAGGAGCGTTTCACTAGTTAGAATCGCACATTTCACGTCTGACGACAAATGTACGGAGAGGGCAAGAAGACAAAAAAAAATAATATATCTGTTTTTCCTAAATGAGAGCTGGTATTTCTTTTATCACCTCCTTTGCAATGTTTCTGCCTGCTTCATTATTATGCACTGGGCATGGAATAAGCATGGAAAAAGCTCAGGGAGACTCCATATTAGAGCTAGTGCCCTAAATACCACTTTAATTTTCACTTAGCCTATGTAAATAGTTATTAATGCTCTACCTCGTCCTCGCCACTTGAAGATGTTTTAAAAATATGTAAATACTCCCATATGTGGGATTACACATATATTCTTAATGTTCCAAGGTTTAGCGGGGGGCCAGCATCGACTACTCTTTTCAGAGACACACACACACGCAGACACACGCACACACGCACACACACACACACTCGGAATTATGCTGGAATTGGCACCCTGCTTTGAAAAATGTAGTCTTTTGTTTATTTGCTAGCAGACATCATAGCACTGAATACATCTTTTGGTCTGACAATGGGACAGCTGAACAATGGTGCTGTCAAACTAGCTTAATGTATGTCTGGCGGTGGGGTGGGTTTTGTTTTTGTTTTTGTTTTTGTTTTTGTTTTTTCTTTTCTCAGCCCCTTTGTCATTTCCCTTAATCTTTTTGTATATGCGGTAGAATATGAAGTCCATCACCTAATTTGTGAAGGTTGTTTCATTTGAGATCCGCTGCTAATAGTGCAGGGAGGGGGAGGTTTGCATCTTACAATTATGTCCATTGCATTAAGTTGGAGATTTATTGCTAGCAACCTCTCCTTTAACTGTGGAGAGAAAACTTATTGATTCTGAAAGCTTACAATACTGCTGTCAATCTGGCAAATACACAGTTGCCAAATGTGCCCTTGCATGATTTTATGCCTGATCATATCAACTTTAACTGCTGTTTTGAAGATACTGTTTCTAATTTTGTTTAGGTAATGAAAATGCAATAAAAATGATAAATCAGATCTCAAAGTGGGAGCCCATGCTACTTTCCCTTTTTATAATCCAGCTATTAGCATATTTTAAGGTCAGGCAGAATAATTTACCTGGATGATTCCTATTCCTATCCCAAAATCTAACAAATTATTCATATGACATTTCATGAATTATCTATCTATTTAGACAGCCATAGTTTAGGATTAGAACAGTTAACAATTTTTGTTTTGCATTTGGAAAAACGCTCACGTACATTATGCATTATGAAAAGAAACTGTTACAAAGCTATTTGAAATTTTTGAGTTGTTTCTTGGACAACAGCTTATGTCTTAAATAAAATGAATTGTCATCAGTCTTGTGGAGTTTCTGAAGCTGCTTGAAGTCTTTACGTAGTTTACACGTTAAGTAAATACATCACTTTTAGCAATAATTGTAATAATTTTCTGAGAGAACAGGTGGATAGTTATCAGAGTGGTTTATTTTTTGCTTGGGTCAATTAATTTTAAGGGTTTCATGATTTTTTTTTTTCCAACTGGATTCCAGTGCTTGATTTATACAGGTTCAGGGAGCTATAAGACCCCTTAATTTAAAAAAAAAAAAAAAAAGTGAAGATTTATTGGTGGGGTTCAGAGCTTTCTAAAGCATGTATTTTCAACAAAAAAATGTTTTATGGGGAGACTCTTGAATACTTGCTATTTTTTTTGCATTTTTTTCTATTGTTGTCTCATCTCCCCTTGTGTGTTGAGATGGTATAAATCAATACAAAAGAGTTTACATGAACAAAAAGGTAATATCGCATAAAATACTCTTGAAGCCTAGAGGTTATGGATTATCAGGTAGTGCTTGCATGCTGTGTGTTGTGCATAAACAAGAAGAGAGAAAGGTTGGTGTTTAATATAATGGGACCGTGCAATAATTCACTTTCTTGGGAGAACTTCTCAGGAGCCAAACATTAACTAGTTCACAACGGCTCTTGGCTGCCAGAACTGGGGTGTGTTATGCTTTACCAAGTTATCCGCCTGTAGCCCGTGCTTTCTAGCAGACGCTGCCCTTTGTGAGTGGCAGCCAAGTGAATACCTCGCTCCCGCTGACATGGAAATGCCCCGTTGGTGGCTGCCCAGAGCAGGGTGGGTGCCACTCCTGTAGCAGACACCCAGAGCCACCTGGGCAGCACAGCCACCCTCCACTTGTAAGGACTATTCAATACTAAAACTCTTTCCTAAGCGCTCTTCTCACAGGTGAGTTCATACTAAACTTATAGTAGCTCCTATGTTTTCAGATGAAATGCTGCATAAAATACATACAAGACAGGTTTGTGTCTTGGATTGTCAATTACTTTGTTCTTTTCCAAGGGTATTTTCTGACATGCCATTCACATCAAAGACTAATTTTTTGAATTATTCTGGGTGAACCCTCCTCCAAAAAAAAAAAAAAATCTTTCTATGCATATTTACTGAAATATTGCTTTTTGAGCCATAACAATTATTATTAACATCAAAGAGGGTGAAGCAAATCTGTAACATAAGCTATTCCGTAGCATGCTTGAACAAAAGTGCCAGCTTTTGAGAGGCTATAGGTTCAGAGCTCTCGTGCATTAACATCACAGGTGTCCTTAGCGTTACCTGTGCTGAATCTCACCCAGTCACAAAGCAATGTGGTGCCTAGCAGTTGTCAAACTTGGCAACATCTGTTTCCATAACAGTGCTAAGAGAGCTCATTCGGACCGTGCATGAGTTGTTATTTGTTCTTGCAGTGAGCAGGTGTAATGCCAAAAAGAAATACTGTCCTCGGTTGTACCTGGCAGAGCAAGGTGTTAACCTGGGACCCGGCTTCCCATTCTGCCATAGGAAATGGGAGTGAACTATATTTATTAGCCTGGAGTCTTTGTCTGTATTTTTTTCCAGATTCATGGAGCACAATCTCTAACATCAACATGTTAATATTCTCTTTGTTAAATGAGAATAAAACTGAAGTGTTTCTGTTATCAAATTTAAGTATATAAGATTGCAAACTATACCTTTGGGGCTGAAAAACAAAGGAGAGCATTCAATTAATATTCATATCTAGAAGTTTTACTGCAAGTGTAGATTGTGCTTGAATACTTAAGAAGTCATTCAGGAGTGAATCAATACTAATTATTGTAATCAGGAGGGTTAATTAGCTGAAGATGCCGCTGATGGAAAGTTCACTGCTTACAGCCCTGAAAACACCTAAGTTGATGAAATCTGAAAGCAAGATGTCGAGGAGGACTTTATATAGAGAGAAAGGCTTGGCTTTCCTTTGGCAGTTGAAGAGCTAGTTGTTCCAAAGGGGAAGCATGGCTTCTACTTTGTGTTTTGCATGATATTAATTTGGGGAGTATTAGATGATGCAACTAAATCTGTCTTGATGATATTTTGTGGTAGTTTCTCATTAAATGCAAGTACCATTTTGGATAACCTGTACTGTCTCTGCAGCATTCATTTACAGATTACCATAAATTAATATGGATAGTCTTATGCATTTGAAATCTTGTTCCAGTAGTGCTATTGGAAAGAGTTTTTATTTTTTTATTTTTAACCATTTGTGTGCAGGCATGGGGTCTTTGCATGTTCTGTGTACGTAGTCTGTCGAATATGCAGGTATCCATCTGTGTGTATCCCTTATGTGTGCATGTAAGTTTAAACATTTGTTCATTGTGGCTGTTTATTTCTATAGCCCTGTGCCCCCAGAACTCCCACTCAGTTTCTATCTACAAAAAAAAAGTGTTCAACTACATATAATTCAGAAACCAGTTATTGAACAAGCAGTTCATGAAATTTAAGGCAGATTGTAAGGGATAAAGACTGAAAAGATACAACAGAAGAAAACCATTTTCTTCTCCCTTAATTAGAGCAGTTGTGCTTCTTAAAGTGAGCGTTACTGAATTCAGGAAAATCTAGCTATGTCAAATCTTTTCTCACAAGTGAATTGTGGCAAGCTTTCTTTCATGCTGGCTAGTTGTTTTTGTATTTTTTCTGTCTTTTTTCCCCCTTTCCCTCTAGTTATATCTATTTAGGTTATAACCAAGATGAATGTCTGGATGTTTATTTCAGCACACTGTAGAAAAAAAAAAAAAGAATAAATCTCTCTCTCTTTCACACACACGCTCATGTAAAGCCCCTGAAGTAAAGTGATGTTTTTAGAAGAAAGAAATTCTGTTTCAAAACATATCCTTCTTCACTCTCTAATGACATTAGAGATTATCACGTGCAGGTGCTATTTATCTTTGCAACTGCTTCCCTATGACTGTTTTACTGCTTCCAACACATTTACTTGTATGTCAGCCGTATAAAAGGTAACTGAAAATGGCAGCTGTTGAGAAAGCATGTCGCCATGCCTGGAATGACATGCATTATCAGGGCAGCAGGAGTTGCTGGCTCCACAGCCCATTTCGACTTGACCTGCCGAATGATTGGCTGCCTGGGATAGTGATGAATCGCTGGAGTTTATGAAACAGGACTGCTGGCATCCTCACAGAGGAAATAAAAACTGGATTTTTCCTCTAACACTCTCGTCGTGGCAAAAATACAGCTTTTTTGTTGTTGTTGTTTGTTTTGCTTTTGTGTTTTTTCGCCCTGCAGCGGAAGCAAATACGGCAATTTAATTCGCTTTAATACTGGGCTTGGCAAGTTAATGATGCACTGAAGGTTAACTCTCTTTATGGGATAGAAGGGGGCAGGAGTGAATGTCTAGGCAGGAGTTTTTGCAAATTTGGGGTAAATTTTGATCTGGACCTTAATTTTTTCATCTTTCACTCTGGGCTTGAGACTCACGTAATGTGAGTAGTAACGAGCTCGAGCAGGATGCAAAAAGGATTTTAGCTGTTCTCACTCACAACTTTATTCTCTCTACTGTCCTAAGGATCAGTGACCATTTCATGAGCTAATATCAGCCAGATACATCTTCAGGGTTTCTCAAATAATGGCTAAATTGACATTTCTGGAAAGCATCGACTCTCAAATTTGCACTCACTTTCTAGGTGGTTCATGAAATTATATTATGCATTAAGACCACATTACTGGATTAGGCTCTTAGGAGTCAGTGCTTGTAGGAAAGTATCGTGGTCTGTAAACCTGCCAGTGCACTGACAAGACTGACACAGTGTGGATCACAAGCTGCCCTGCAAAATGCAGCCAAGTAAAAATGATCCTCGTATTTCAATTAAAACACTCAACATTGTGTTGGGAGGGTGGGGAGCAGAGAAAATTACTTGCTTCTCTGTCCATGCAGTGAAGTTGGCGGCTGATGTGCTAGCCTGTGTCCCCTCTTCTGGTAGAATAACCTAATTTTAGGTTAACTCTCTCTGATTCAGAGGAATAGGATTATCAATGAAATTGCTTAGGAAGTTTTAAATGTGGCACTTATATAAAGATAATGCTTTCTGCCATTACGTTAGAGAGGGTTTTTCTTGAGTCTTACGCTTTGCTGCCTAAGCTTTTCCCCACTAGTTCTGAAAAGCAATTTGCATGCTCACATTCGCTATTAGACTTCTTCACCTTCCTCCGAATAATTCAGCAGTGGCTGCTGCTAGGCGCCGGATGCCGGAGGGGCTGCCTCACTCTTGTTATTTAAGGCACAGCCTTCTGATGTCCCTGCAAGGTTTCTGAAACGGAGGGCAAACTTTTGCCGCGTGGGGAGAGGTGGTGTTGGGAACTGTTGCACGTGCCCTTGGGTGCGCGAGGGGGAAATGCTGTCCTTGCTCTGGAGTTCCCATGGCAGCAAATCAGCAGGTCATCTTCAAGAGCAGCCTTTGAGGATGCCAGACAAAAGTCTGTCACGGGCAGAGGGCTGGAGGGGAAAAAAAAATGATAGAAAATCAGAGAGAGGATGTGGGAATTTACTATCCCTTTTAGACAAATAGAGGAGTGAAGAGAAAAGCAAGGGCACCCTGACGTAGATCATCTGGAAATTGAACCTTGCAAGTGTAGATAGCTGCGGATGATGTGATAGCTGTGCTGTGGAGTGAATTTAAGATTCAAATCCTGCACCTGCTCTCCCCTGGAAGCTGCAGGTCAGCATCTGAAGAATTGAGGCCCTCTAGAAAGGAAATGGTGAATTATCAGAAAACTTAAATTCTTGGAGACCCTATTTTCAACTGTAATAATCTCTTGCTTTCATTTTCCTTTTCTTCTGCCTAAAAAAATTACCTATTTTCAGCTAAAATGTGAGGAAGAAGCTCACTCTAAAGCTTGAGAATTTGTCTGCATCATTTCAGCCCACATTTAATTTTAATGAGAGGGTTATATAACCCCCTTTAAAAATAACAAAACACTAACAGAACTGCATCGGCAACATCAGGTGTTCTGCAGTGCTGCTCAGATGAATCATACGGAGATTTGTCTGTGTACGGCTCATGAACATACATTTAACTTAGTTAACCCCCATGCCTGAACATAGCAATTCAGAGTGACCAAATTTTTTTCTGAAGAGGCATTTCCACAAAAGGATGCCAAACTTGTTGCCTGCCCTAGGAACCTCATGGTTTGCTCATTTTTGTGTATTAAATAGATGTAAAAGTTCCAGATGAATTATTGTGACTCTACTGAAGGGAATCATTTTATGTTAAAAACTGAGCTGGTTTTAATGTCTTGCTTCAGAACAGGAAGCCAATGTTCCTATTTGTTGCACTGAGCCCCAAATCTCTGAAATTGTTAAGAACATCCCATTTAACAGGCAGCTCTGGGAGTAATAAACATTTGACTTTATAAATGTTCCTTTTGGAGAGGGAACTCAGCGAGGAAAAATTGAATCAGTGATTGTGAACCTGAACGTCTTGGTTTGGATTCAGTCTTTGACTTTGCTGTGTCCCCGAGCCAGTGGTTGCTGGAAGATGGAAAGGGTGACAGTACACTTGCCCTACTCATACTCTTTCTCTTTGCACCCATTACAAGCCATTATCAGAGATGGGAGCATGGACTACATGGACTTCCTGATCTCACCTATGTGGCAATATTCATAGTGTGTATTATGAAAAAACAACAACAAAACAAACAAACAAACAAAACAGGCATGTGGAGTTTTCTGCATGTCTGAATGCCCTACAGTTGCTGTAGGAGCCTTTTCTTTCCTTCCTTCGCGTCTGAGGTTTAATGGGTTCTGTCTGCAGGAAATAATGATGTCAAACAAAGCCAGTTACTTTACATATTATCAGGACAATTGTTTGTTATTTCTGAGGACTGAGATGTGTGCTAGGCACTTCACGAACAAATGAAAAAAAAGACCTTAAAGATGTTGCAAATTGAGCGTAAGGTGAGAGCCAATTGTTGGCAGTGAAAAGGGAGGTAAAACACGTGGCAGAAGAGAATGAGAAGGAAGACAGAGTTTAATGTTACAAAGATCGTGCAGTTAGTCAAAAGTGTGATGCAGCAGGTTAATTTAGATACTGTAATAAACCTCTCAGATATGTTCACATTTTGTTTTAAAAATAACTCTACTTTTGGCTTCATGTCCCTTTTGATGTTCCTTATCCATCCTCTTGCCTTGCTGGTGCCCTGTTATAATTTCACACCTGCATTTGCCCATCTCTTTTGGAGTGGGTGCTGCCCCTAGCATTGCCTCCTGATCCAGCCTTTTGCTGTACCCAGCCCGTGCTCACCACCTGCTTCCCTGATCCCGCATCTCTCACAACAACCAGCCCCATGAGCTGGGCCAAACCCTCCAGGAATCTCAACGTGATGATAAAATGAGAGTATTTTTATCTCTCCTAGTGTGGATTTGGGCTGGGGTAAGAGGTTTTTGGTTATGGTGGGCTTTTTCCCCTGCCCTGTGAAAGCATTAGTAGGGCTTTTGAGCATCGTGAGGATGGAGCTCCACACATATGAGCACCAGATGTGTGATCCCTCCTATCCCGTCATACAAGATTATAGTTCATCACGTGAAGATGCTATAATAGCCAAATCCAATAATATTAAGTTCCCTTAACTGTAGGTTGTTCTTCTAGGGTTATCTGGAAAGGTGGCTTTTTTGGCCATAGTGTGAGATCAAAATCAGATCGGCCCCAAGCATGCAGAACCTCTATTTCTTTCCTTGTTCATTTGTGGTTGGTGCTGGAATCAGTCATCAGGTGAGAAGATAAACTAGTTCATAAAATATAAAAGAAAAAAAAAAGAAAAAAAAAGAAAGGAAAAAAGTCAATACTTGTTGTCAAGTTGCAACTGGGCTGAAAAAAGCCTTGGTCTTGTGTACATACGCAAAAGGCGCTACACAAAGGCAACACCTACGGATCAATAGCGATGCTCTTCTATAGGGCTGTAAATAAATAACAGGACGACGAGGCTCGGTCCTGCAGATATTTACTTGTTGCTATTTACACGTGTGCCACGGAGAGCCTGACTGGAGCAAATGGTACCAACCAGCTGCTGCTGGCATCAACACTGCTCAGCATGAGCACTGAGTAGGATCGGGCCCCGGTGGCATGTTTGACCAACGCAAGTATTTGCATGTGGTTAACAAAGTCAGCTGTTCCTCCAAACTTTTTTAAAAGCCCTCTGTAACACAGAGTGTCTGCCTTGTGCCACAAAATCCAGCCTAATTGTTTCAGGAACGATTTGAGTTATTACCCGCAAAATGGAACAAAGGCCTCATACCCACAGTATGATGAAATCACCTCTTCAGTGGGATAAAATAGCAAAAAAGAAAAAAGAAAAAGTGAGTGGGAAGTTTTACTATAGCAACCAAGTTTACATAATATCAGTGTGCTTCAAGTGAAGGCTCTAGAAATGCTTAATTTGAGGTGCCTTTCTACAGGGCTAATTTGAAATGACGTTTATTTCTGAAAATTACTGATTAGTTGCAAGAGCCTGTAGAGCTGGGGGGAAACCTCACAAGCAACTAAGATTTCTGTACTTAACATTCATTGATAAGTTCTAGCCAATAATTTAATTTTTCCTTTTAAAAGGCTTTTGATTATTTGCAAATTGTTGTGTTTCTCAAACCATGCTGAAGGGAAGGCTGTCGTGTTTGGTTTTGTTTCAGGTGAGAACATAAGGCAAATAAAAATTCCTTACTGAAAGGTTAAGGCTTCATAATGCAAAACTTCATTCCAATGCCAGACCTAATTGGCAAAGATGGACTTGTTACAAATAATCAAAATCTTCACAAATAGTAAAATAGTGCAGAATTGGGTCCATTTCTTTGGCCACTCAAAGAAATTTCTGCTTTTTGCTTTAATTGCTTTCTGCTTTTACACCATTGTGCAGTTCTGCCCGGAAACTTTGTGCAGCTTGTACTCATGCGCTTTTCTTTTCTTTTTCTCCCCCTTTCTTGACCCTGCAGAAGTTAAGCTGATAGGCTTCCCGGCTTACTGCTGGGCAGGTAGGCTCACGTCCCACCACACAAAACAAGATGCTCTATTTTCTGCTATTAGCCATGGTACTCCTTTCCAGCTCATGGTTTGCCTGGAAGATTATTTCTTTGTGAAAGATAGCGAACACCTCATTTGCATTCACCAGCGCTATCTGGACCAGATTTCTTTTTCCCCCTTCACATTAGTGCAAGATCCTGAGTGATTCTACCGGAGTCATTTGAGCCTGCTCCAAATTTACACCACCGCCGCCGAGCTCTGATTCTGCCTCCTCTGCGAGAAACTTGCTTTGATGCCAGAGATAAGCTGAATCCAGAGCATGTTCATTGGCTTAGGGGGGAATAAAGCAGAGGATTTGAACTCTCTTCGTGCTGCCTTGCAGGCTCGGTGGAGAGTGAAGTCACTCGGAAACTTTCCCTTGAAGTGATTCCAACAGCAGCATTTCCTTGGTGCAATACTGGGAGGCATGCTGATTAAAAGAATGGCAATTAAGGAAGGGGTGAAGAGCGGGTCCGGAGAAGGCAGGAGAGGTGAGCTGGCTTTGGCTGCGGTACCTGCAAGTGAGGGGGTGCCTGCTTTGTCACTCGCTGGATGAGAAGGGTAGGCAGTGATGTCAGGGTGCTCATACGCTTTGGAGTGACCTGGCGTAGCCTTTCTCTTTCTCCAGCCCTACCTTTTTCGCATGGGCTTTTCTGCTCTGAGGAGGTGTTTGTTTTCAAAGACTGGGTTGTTTGGAGAACTGCATCTAGTGCTGTGGGTTTGAAAAGCTGCTTGAACGGTGACTAATCTGTAAATAGGAGGTGGAAATGCTTTGTCTGCCTTGTTAGACGCATGGAGAAACTGAGGCACTGAGAGTAAACTGTGCAACCATGGGACAAGTGGGGTCTGGGCCTCTGAAATGAGGGGAGGTTGGCAAGGAGGCGACATTTATAGCTGGAATAGGATTAAACCCCCAAAACTGCTGATTCCAAATTCCAGGTTCCTTCCTCAGAACTGCCATATGCTCCACCAGCTGAAGGTGCTTAATATTGGTGGACAGTGGTAGCACAGCAATAATGCAGCTCCACTAAGTTCCTGTTTACCTCTACTGTCTGATTTATGCTGTGAAAATTAATGCGGCTTCATTTGCTATTCCCCCTCCCCATTTCCCTCTGTACTGTAGTAACGGACCAAAGCTTTCATTTTTTACCTCAGCAGTGTTCCTTCATTTTTAATAAAAGTTGCTATTTTGTGCCGGTCAGGAAACTGGCATTACCATTACAAATAACAGAGCCACGACTGTAACAGTGTGCGAAACATGCAAATTTTTTTTTGTTTTTGTTTTTCACTGCTTGCCCTCTGCATTCAAGAGTTAATTCATATGTAGGCACTACATAATTTATGTTTGAGAACCATATTATTTGAATGCAGTTTCTCCCTATAAACTTTCCTCGAGTCATATCTCAGTATCTTTTATAGGCTGGGTTCCTTTTTGCATTTGACCCTGTTCCTGCCTCTAACTTTTAAATGGCAAAAGCAAATGTGCTTTGAAAAGTGTGTTACACTGTAGTTGTTAAATAAAGCAATAACCTATGCACTTGTAATGCTTTCTCTATGACCTACTTACATACTACTTCACCCTCCTTATAGTATGATTAAAAGCTGCTTTGAATCCACTATTCCCTCAAGGGATTTGAGGCTAGAATTTAACAAACTGCTGAGAAGGCTTAAGTCAGTAAGAGGGCTTCCCTACAGCTTCTTCCAGCTAATTCACATGTAATTAAAAGGAAAATAAATATTTCAAGAGAACATACGTTTTAATGAAGCATTTTTAAGCACTTACACCTTGTGAAATGGAGCAAATTTATAAAGATCTCACAATCTCATACTCGGATTTTTAGCAAAATTATTTGTGATGCTCCCTGCCCCCCAGTCGGTTCCATCCTATGCAAAGTGTGAATTTACTTTTCAGTCAGGAGCAGTGGGACTTGAAAAGTGGCTGGTGAAACTGAAGTGCTTCAGATTTAGCGCGTACCAAGGAAATGATGATGGAGAGGTATGGATCCAGCCACGCGGGGTGAAGTGAGGGTGGAGACTTCTTGCTTGCGGGAATATCCTCATCCTCAGTGAGCTGCCTGCATTTCTTCTGAGCTAAAACCTGCCCCTTCTGCAGTGGCAAGATTTCGAAATTGAAAGTTAATCCAACTCTGCTCTGGGCTGGATTAACCACCATGGAGGCCTCAGATCAAAACCCAGGTGGCTGAATCCAGCTGGAGAAAGTTGTGCTGGTCTCTCCTTTTATTTCCAATTTGCACTTTTTTTTTTTTTTATCCTCTGTGTAGGCCTACACTGCGGCGGATGGCTGGCGGAGAAGAATCACGATCAATTTAGTAAAGGGGAGTCATAGCTTTGTTTTGTACATCTCTACAGAGATGTTTAGGTGCCGTGGTGATGAGGACAGTATGTGAACATATAGAACGGAGCAGATAAATAACACTATAGATATCTGTGCAGGACTGCAGCTGTCCTATGGGGATTACACTGAGGGCCAAGTGAACCTTCTCTTTCTTTAGACTTGCAAAGTAGGCAAAAATTTTAGCAGCCTGAGGGGTTTTTCTTCCTTTTAACTGTTTAAAATGGAAAAGTATCTTGAACAGAGCAGTAAACTGGACTCTGAAAACTCACCTAGCCTGTATTTTTATTATCAAATCAATGTTGGTCAAAATTTAAAACTTGTGATTTATAGCATATTTATGCCTTGGTCGCGTTATTTTTTTTTTCGGAATACTATTTGAAAAGCTTAAGTGTCATAGTGTTTAATTAGTGTTTGTTGCTTTTTTTGAGCATTGATTATCTGGAGCAAATGAATTATGAAATGTGGAGAGAGATTCAGAAGGAGAAGCAAATACAATGCAGATAAACATTTTGTCTGTCTAGACTGCTCAGATCATCCAGTAATCTTTGCAAATATGTTAATATTCTTTTGCCTGGAGCTGCTTTCTATTGAAGCAAGGAGGTTTTGGAGATGCAGAGGAAAATTTATACAGATTTTCAGGGGGCGGTAGCGTGGGGGGGCTGCCTCAGCTGTTTGTATGTGTGGAATT
Source organism: Anser brachyrhynchus (assembly GCF_964034855.1). Classification (NCBI taxonomy): domain Eukaryota; kingdom Metazoa; phylum Chordata; class Aves; order Anseriformes; family Anatidae; genus Anser; species Anser brachyrhynchus. The sequence continues at coordinate 6,133,932 of NC_137694.1, forward strand.
TTGTGTACGTCTTGGTGTTGTCGCTCCTGTGCCTTCACTGCGGACAACCCCAAGCGCAGCACGGTTGGGAACGGGCATTTGGCAGGTTATAGACGTGCTGGTTTTCCACCGATACCTATTTAAATCCCTTTTTTTTTTTTTTTTTTTTTTTGGATCAGGCAGGGATATAGTCACTACGCCATCTCTCATGAGCCAGTACAGCCAGTTTGGGTGTCTGGTAGGTGCCGAGGTCTGAACGTAGGGGTTCGGACAGAAAGCTCCTCACGCCTTCCCCATGCCCTCAGCGTGGCGAGGCGGCTGCGCCTTCCACCCGCCAAACCTGCCCACGGTGACGAGGGTGTACGTACAAACCAACCGCACGGGGCTGGTTTGGGGGTTTTATTTAGGAATTTAGGAAGAGGGCTTTAATAGGAAGAGGGCTTTCCCTCAGTGTGCACCTCCAATTCCACCAGGGCAAGGCTTGCTGTGGCAGCAACCCCTCAAACCCGGGGTGGGGGGGATAAGAGGGCAGCGTCCCTGAGGCGCCGGGCAGCTCCTGCTCCACCGTCCCCTCCTAAACTTTGCCCGTGGGCACAGGGGGAGCCCCAGGAGACCCCCGGGGACCCCGGTCAGGGCGGTGGGGCTCCGCTAGGCCTGTCCCCGGGGCTGCGGGCCCCGCCGGGGCCTCGGGGGTTAACCGGGGAGCTGCGGCGGGGAGGTGGCTCCGCCTCCCCGCTCAGCACCTGGCGCTCCACCGACACTTGCCTCAGCAGTCGATTTCGGAGGGGATTGGCGGAAAAAAAAAAAAAAAAAAAAAAAAAAAAAAAAGGCACCGAGAGAGGGGGAGAGAAATGTGACAACTGCCGGGGCTGGCGGCTGCCGCGGGGAGGCCTCCGCACCTGTGCCTGCCTCTCCGCCGCCCGGCGCAGTTGTGGGATCCGGCGAGCCCCCGCCACATCCTTCCCTCCACGACCGCCGCGGCGAGCCCCGGAGCCCAGCATGACTTCTTCGTTCAAGCTGGATTTCCTTCCGGAGATGATGGTCGACGGCCGCTTGCTGGTCTCTGACAGAATGTAAGTGGCGGCGGGGGGCTGCCGCCGCCGCCGGGGACTCCCCCCCCCTCAATGCTCCGTCCCCCTCTCCGCATCCCCTCCCGAGTCCCTCGCAGTTTCTTTGCGATCTCCCCCCCCGCCCCCCCCGGTGGATCCCGACAGCGTTACGAGTCGCGATAGGGGCGGGCAGGTCGCGACCGAGGAGCCAAGTGTCGGATGCAACGGGGTGGGGGGTGGGAGAGGCGATCGGCGACCCCCTGCGCCCTGCCCTCCCCGGCGGAATAAAAACCTCTTGACCACGTTGAGATGGACCGGCGTCAGCTGGAAGTCAGGGCAGGCAGAAATCAGGGCGCTTTTTTCCTTTTTTTTTTTTTTTTTAAACCTCCCCCCCCTCCCCCCCCCCCCCCCCGTCCGGTGCGGAGAGTGTTAATTAACATGAGGCCGGCTGCTTGACGTGCACTTGGACCGCTGATCAGATTTATCGGGAGGCGCCGAGCGCAGGAATTTCGGAAAATAAATAAATAAATAAAAAAAATAAAAGTATTCCCCCTGGCCTGCCTCTGCTCCGTTAATCTCCATCTGAAAGTTTCTGTTATCATTCTCCTGGGCATTGCCAATTGAGAGGGGTTTTCAGGTAACCTAAGCCTCGTATGAAAAATAACAGCTAGGGAGAGGGGGGGGAAAGGCTCGCTGGCTGAAACGTACGAAGGCTGAGCGCTGCTGCGCTGCGTTTTAGCAGTGCCCGGGCTGTCTTTTATTTTGTTGCTTTTGCTTCTTTCGTCGGGATGACAAACGTGGTTTGGGTTGCGTGAGAAGGAAGCGAGGAGGCTCTGGCGCTGGAGCTGTTCCGGCCGAGGCAGTGCCTAAGTTGCGAGTGTAAATAAAACCCTGCGTGCAGCGGAGACCGTCACCTGCGAGCCCCGATCTGAGACGGTTCTGACTTTTTTTTTTTTATTACCTCCCTGACTGGCAGCAAACTTTCTGCTCAGGTGGGATGCTTCCCTCAGCTCCAGCAGCGCTCTGAGCAGAGGCGTTCAGCAGCGGCCGGTTGTTCAGGCAGCTGAGGTTTAGGAAGCGTGGCAGAGAGGGAGAAGAGGCAGGGGGAGAACCCACTTACTGTGGATGTCTTAAATTTTTTTTGCAGTCCTTGGAGGACAGCGGAGTGTTTGTGTAGATGCTGCCCGTTGTCTCTGTTTAGTGACCCCAGGATTTCAATGAGTTCTCTGCTGGTTTCCCCCCTCCCATAAGATCTGCGCTTTTTATTGGCACCGGTCAATTAGGTTTAGTTGGAAAAGGTGCTGCGTCTCCCCCCCTTTTGCTTAAAAATAACGTAGGTTTGAATGCTGGGGTGCAAAGTTGCTGCTGAACGTTCAGATCGCTTGGTTTGCAGCCCTCTGTAGGGACGTGCCACAGCCAAGCTTTCCCTTGCCTTCATCTTCTCGGCTCTGATTAGACTTTTCTACCTGCTGTCCTTCCAGGCAGTCAGAAAAGATACTGCTAACAAACATCTCCGAGCTCAGAGGCATTATTAACTGCATCTGATGATGCCCTGTTGTCACTTAGGCTTACATAACTTTATCTCCAACTTGCCCCTCGAGGGGGGAGTACCATGTCAAACTCTTGCTCCTGCATGCTGTTTCTGCGCTCCTCTTCTTTGCGAGGCATCCATAATACAGTTTAACACAGCTTGAAATGCAGTCAGTGTTCATCAGGCACAGGTCTTAATGTGTGTCCAAAGAAACAAAAATTTCTCTAGATATATGTCAGCTTCTAAGCGGATCTCTAAATACCGAGTGGAATAATGAAACTAGGGGGTATTGCTTCCACATGCACATCCTTGTAGGATTTGATGCTGGTTTCTCTTTTTTTTTTTTTTTTTTTTTTTGCCGGGGGGGGACTTTGTAATTTCTTGAAGGAAAAAAAAAAACTTTACCTCCTGCGTCTTCAGTGGTCGTGTTGTGATGTTCTGGAAATGCTGCTTCCTTGCATTAACAAAGCTTTGCTTTGCTGCTGATCTAAGTAATTGTGAAGATGTATGATTTCAAGGGATCATGTGTCATGCATACAAATTAATATCAAGGCTAAATTGCTATTAACCAGCAGCGCATCCATCCCTAAAAAATCTTAAAACTAAATGCTCTCAGTGGAAGCGTTCCTCGCCACCTTTCTAAAACTGTGTAATTCACTGTTTAAAACATGATTTCGTCCCTCTAGCCAAGTGGCAACGTGCATTTATTTGCCGGTCCCCAGCTCTCTGGACTAATCAGTGCTGAAGAGAATGCAGTTTGATTACGCATAAGGGGTCAGGGGCACGTCCGCACCGTACCCTTTCGCTGGCCCACCCCAGACGTGCAGCCAGACATCAGCAGCGCTCTGCGGTGTGAGAGTGCATCCGAGAGCATGCTCCAAGTTATGATGATGCACAAAACTTTTAACCTCGCCATCTGGTCCAGCCACACAGTATAGTGTGGTTCAGCCTTTAGCAGAAAGGAATTTCCTATTTTAGAGTGAGGCAATTAGCAAGATGCATGTAGAAATCACCTCTTCTGTTTTACAGTGAATATTTGCGGAACTAGATATTTTTTTATTTTTTTTTTTTTAATGCCAGTGGCGTATCAGATGTTTTAGGAAATTGGTACCATGCAGTATCACGTTTCCCATTGTTTGTACATTCCAAAGTTGTTTGTAAAGGGAGTTATTTTCAATATCGTCCATTCTTTGAACAACCAACAGGGAATGAGAAATCTCAGTTTTCCTACCTATTTTGAAAGTTAACTGCTAGCTTGATAATTGTCAAAGTTAAAATACTCTCAGCTCTGGTAGACAGCTAATTGCTCTCAAATGCTGCTGCCTTCCTTGCTTTGCTGCTGCTGTCTAGATGAATATAAGTAAAACAGACCATCAGGTACTTTGAGCATGGTTATTCAGTGTAAGTAAACTATACGCTTGGTGTTAATATAGCCGGTTAGTAACCGATTGGCAATTTTACTAATAAAAATTATTTCTGGAATGGCATTGGAAAATAGACGCTCTAGGATATGAAATGTAAACTTTCGCTCTTGAGGGCAGGTGGCAAGCTGGATGCTCAAACCGTCACAAATGCTTGCAAAGAGACCGCTTGGTTAGTGCTCTGGTTGAAAGATCAGAAATTGCTTAATGTTATTCATAGCTTGCATGTGTTATTGGTGTGCAAGAACCACATATGAAGAAAAGATGGAAGTGGAAGTGTATGTGTGTGTATTTGGGCAGGGCAGGAGAGGGTTAACGATTCCTAAGGACAGTTACAAAACGCGAGCTCATCGTAATTTGCTTAGTAATTTTACCGAGTTACCTGTACATGCCAAGGGGATGGTTGTAAAGTGGTCGCTTTGAGGATTAAACACTCACCATAGTAACCCCCTGCATTGATTTCTGCAATACCACCAAAGGCTTTCGGTTTTGTGATGCACATTCCAGTGCCTGGGATTATCTTTAATGTTAAGGAGAAGCAGTGTTTTTTCCTACCAAGACAAACTCAAATTTCACTTTAATAGTTCCTATATGGGCATAATGTCAATAAATTCTGTGGTACGTTTGTCAGAGGGCTTAAAGCAGTCCGCATACAACTGCTTGGGTTCTGTGGTAATTATGCATAAAAAGTCCTTGGTCTTTGAATTCCTCTCTCTTTTCTCCAAGATGAGTCAAAATCAGATATATGTGCAATATGCTGATTAAAAAGGCAGCGAAAATCAATCTTCAGTGCTCTTTGTATGCATTGTTTAATAAAGAAGGGATGTCATCGTTAACGGGTCATTCTTGCACTTGAAACAAACAAACAAGCCTTTCCTTTCCCCCACTAACCCTGCAAAATAGAGCCTTTACAGCATGAAGTGGAGGTAATAAAATTAACTTTTTTTTTTTTTTTTTAAACTTCACTGCAGGGAAAACTCAACATACTGTCAAAAATAATTTATCAGCTATCTGTTTCTTTGTATGTAGAATGTCAAACCCTGATTTGCTAAGTGAAAATGGGTATCTAGCTATCAGCTGTTTTCTGAGCCCATAGCCTCACCCTTGTACTGGCGTTTTATTCTAACTTTGATTTAGCAGTAGCTTTATGTTAAGTATTATGACTTGTTAGTTCACTTAGCGGACAGAGATTCCTGGGGTCACTATTGAGAAAAAGCAAAGCCGAAGGAGAGGAAATTTCTCGACTGTTGACAAAGAGCTTCAGAAGGGAAAACAGATCTTCAGCTGTCAACTAAACAGTTATGTTTTCAGGGGTCCTTCTCCCCATCATCTTTCCTGGTAGCTGACTAGAGTCGCACTGAGTATTTAACCCACAATAACTCTTAGCACATTAATATTTAAATATATCTTCCACTTCCTATGATGTGATCTCACAGGTTTTTTAAGCCTCCCCCACACGTATTCATCATCCAAATTAATCATCAGTTATGATTGCTTTAAAAACTTTGACAAGTCTAAATATTTCATTGGCATTTTAGGATGTTTGATATCTTATGAGCATTTGGACTATTCAGATTTCATAATTAATTCATAGATTAATATAAAAATATTTCACCCAACTAATATAGGGGAAAGGTGTACAAAATTTTTGTAGTTTTTAAAAACTCCTGGAATATAAGGAGTACATCTTGCAAGACACAGCCCTCTAGAGAAAAGTCATTGTCTTATAACTTTAGCATAAAAAAAGCCTTCCTTCTGAAGCAGGGAGGTGATTATTTTTTTTTTCTTTTCATTTCTACAAACTGTGTTTCCTATAGTGGATTGTTTCTTGTGTGTTCATATAATTGCAAAGCATATTGCATCTTCTGACATGGCTCCCCTTGATTAAAACAAACTGGTGGCAGGGCGAGGTTAACCAGAGGCTAAAGTCACAATATACAAAACGCACAGATAGAGTGAGGCTGAGCTTTCCTTAGCGAAGAGGTGGGAAAACAGGAAAAAAGCCTTCGTAGGTGCAAGAAAAATGCAAGAACTAGAATGCCTATTTGGAAAATAAAAACTAATTAGAGCAATAAATGTAATGTTCTCAAGTAATTGTGAAATAATTATTCCCCTTTAGAATCATCATACTTTAATTGCTTTCGCCCGCATTCCTGCATTCTGCATTCCTATGTAAAGGAATAGAAGCACTTGTGTTCCCTCCAGGATTTCATTTTTCATTTGCAGTAAGCTGCTGGCTTTCTCATAAAGGTTTTCAGAAATATGTTGCCTTAAACGGTGTTGTGTTCTTCCATATGGCGTTAAATATTATAGGTGAATGGCAGATGCTGAAGCGATAAATTCTCTCTTCTCGTCCAGATAAAGCACCTTGAGATTTAGTTGTGCAGTTTATCCATCCTCTGTATCACAGATTTATAATCAATTCCTCATTTTCATTGAGATTGTATTACATAAATAGGACACACTTCAGCAGTGTATTCTCTTTGCTCACAGCTTGATCCTTGAAAAATCAGCTGACAATAGTTTAAAATTATAATATTAATAAAGAGAAGATCATCTGGCCTTCAAAATGACATCTGAAAGCAGCTTCTGTTTTGTGTTAAATCTTAATTACTGTATTTAAATGAATGCCTAAATGAGCCAATTCACAAAGGAGTTGCCTACTGTACCAATAGCGCCTGTTTGGTGATTTTTTTTTCCTTTGGATTTACGCAAATTAAAAAAAAAAAAAAAAACAATTGAAGAGAACAGCTCTATTTTCTCATGTCGTATAACTCAGATGAAGATTGAGTATCTCGGGTCTGGCCCCTGCTATGGGACAGCTTCTCTCGTTTGGCTCCCCTCGCCTATAAAGCGGTGCCAGCGCTTGAAGCCAAGTTCAAAGGCGATGCTTCAAAAGCCTTGGTGCAAGATGGGTGTGAGGGACCCTGGCCTCCTGGGCGTTGTGTTGTGACCTCGCCCATTGCTTGCTAGAAGGGGCAGCACCTTGTCCCACCCCAGGGGAAGGGATTGTGGCTCAGGACCATCCAGAGACACACACCAGCCCTGCAGGATTCCTCACCCTGGGAGGAGGCAGTCGTCGGGTCCAGCTGTTCCCAGCTCATCCTTCTCCACGCTGCCACCGGGGATGCTCCATCTGTGAAGAGGTATGCGGGGGATTCACCTCCTTTCTTCCCCACCCCCGTCGTGCTGCACAAGTTGAGCCACTTCGCTTCGCCCGAAGAGGAACAGTGGCCTGAGTGTTTAGTTTTATTGTTTCCGTGTCCCTGTTCGTTTCTCGAATTGTTCTGCGGATCTTACTCTGGGGTTTTAAAGTTTACAGTCACAGTTGTTTCAGAAATGCGCCGACTGATCTTTTGTGAAAATGTATTAAATAAAAAAAATCAGATGACTTATTTTTTTCCTTTTTCAGCGTAGGCTGTCACGCTAAAGCAAATACAGTTCTGGGGGGAAGGCCTAACTCTGACCATCTCCCAGCAGTGCTGGTAGTTCAGTGCAACACTAATCTACAGCTTTTGCAGTTTCTTGCCATCCAGATGTAATGGCCTGTAGACACTGGGGTGGATGTATGGGTTAGACCTACCCCTCTAGCCCATGTGTGTAGCTGGTTACCTCCCCGGCAGGAGGAGGAGCTGTTCCTGCCGAAGCAACACCATGAGCCTTTCTGCCCTGTGCTATAGCAGGCTTTTATTGTGCTCTGTTACCACATCGATGTCCTTTGAAGCAGTTCCAGACTGATCGCAAGTCACAGCTGACAAGAGCTATCTTTTGTTTCATAACCCTGAAAAATAATGAAGATCCTTCATCCTCTTAATCCAGAGGCGTGACGCTGTCGCCTTGTTTGATACACACTCGCTTTTCCCATTTCTTGCTTCTCCGTGGCTTTGCACCACTGACTCGCTCAGAGATGCAAAAAATGAAAAATAAAATCTAAAGTCTGCAGCTTGCTTGACCCACCACTTGTTGTGCCATTGACTGGAGACCTCGCTGACACTCGGTCCAGTGGTACTGGGTGGCCTGGCGTACGATAAGTGCACTTCATTTGCCTGAAACAGGCCCAGGTAATTGAAAGTTATTAACTTATGGCAGAGGATAACTCTACAGAAAAAATCTACAGGAAAATCTACAAAATCAAGTAATCTATTCTGTTCTTCTCTTTAATTTATTTTTTTTCTGGCTCATTCAGTTGCCTGGATCTCTCAGCTTTTGTCTGCAATTCATTGTTAGCGAGAGAGACATCTGGCTATGCCCTTTATCAATAAATGCTTTTATTTTTATTTTTTTTAATATTTTACCAGAGATGGATTGTAGAACAAGCACTAGGAGTCTGAAACGTTGTCAAACATGCTGCATGCCCGGTGGCTATGTCTTAAAGAAAAGGCTGTTTGGTAACTGTTATTCATACAAAGCAATTCCAAGTTGATGGCTGCCTGTTTATGTAATTTCTCTGTGCTTTTTAGTAAACTTGATTGCCTCATCACATCTTTCAGGGGAAAAAAATATCATTTTTTCTGCAGTTTCTGTACGAACACACAGAAAAACTGATAATTTCATTAACCAGTAAATGAACTTTTAATTTCTTAAAATTCAGTTTAAACTTACTCTTCCAAAATCTTGCTTGGAAACCTTTTTTTTCATACTTTAGCTGTCTTATCCAAACTACTTTTATCTTCTGCTGTCCAAAAAAAAAAAAGAGAAAGTTCAGGAGATTATAGTGACTATTACTTTGAGTTTTGTTGTGAAAATCCATAGTTCTTTTGGATAATTTAGTCTTTAAAACTGATTCTTGACAGTGTCCTGATTGGAGCCTATTTCAAAGATTTTTACTGCAAAACCTAAATGCCTAATTAAGGGATAGCCGCAAATCTAGATGATCTCTCCAGGGGGAATAATGCAAATATCGTTCCCCTTGTCCTAAACTGACACGTGTAATGCAACTTCTTCCTTCAAGCAGGGCAATTTTAGGATTGCCACGTGAGCACTGGCTGTGCGTTCCCTGGCAGGTTTAGAGTTGCCAGCTCTTTCTGGAGATGTGTATTGAGTGGGAGGCAACCAGGGGGAAGAAGAAGAAATACAATTAGTCTTAATTTTGCAGGACGTGGAAACATATATGGACAAGTGAAGCAGTTCTTAGAAAGAGAACAACGTCTCTGGACACGGAAAGCAACATTATCTGATATTTTATTACAGACTATAGCCTGCAGTCCGTGTTCAAGCCAAACTTCCAATGGCTTTACAGGAGCTTGGCTTAAGTGAGGAATGCATAATGTTCTGCTTTGCTTCCAGTGCCAGCCTGGCCAGCTCTGAACTATGAATTGTGATAGTATAAATGTGTTTGTTTTTTTGCAGTCTTTTTCCCGTTGCTCACGTCAGACTGAGCTTCAACGCAGAAACAAGAGGCAACCAACTTTTTTAGATACCGTCCTACCTTGCTAGCCCAGTGAGTTGCTATCATGTTGGAAGGTAGTCAATTTTAATTCATTTGAGGGATGCTCACACCTCTCAGGTCGGGTGTGGGGGGTTTCTTTTGTTCTTGACGAGCCTTTTCCCCTTTGCCAGAGAGGAGGATTCATATCGGTGCCTGAGGGGCTCCCAATTTTCACTGACATACATCTCTATCATTTGGCTGCAGAAGACAGAATACAACTTTTCCTTTTAAGTTGGTTCGCTGCCTGTGGAGAAAAAAAAAAAAAAAAAAAAAGAACACTAAATGCAGCAGCTTCGTAGCTAGGCTCAGATATAGTAGAAGGAAGCCCAACAGTGTATTACTGACTTTTAAAACAATTGTCTTTGCCTGATTTCATTACTGCTTAAGTGTAGCTTAGTATCTCACATGCTAGACCGCATTTATTTATCATCAAGTCAAGGCAGGGGAGAATAAGTCCTCGGCCTTTTAATATCTTCTCCTTACCATGCTCATGTCTGTGCTGTTCCTGCAGTGTTTTACTGGAGTTGAATGAAGCTTTACATGCCTTACTCTACTGTTGGAGAGCATAAAGTTGTTGGGGCAGTTTCTGTGTGTTTCTGAGCCTTTCTCTGCAATGGCTGTTAGGACAGACATATAGACATTGACTTAGGGTTCTTGGGTATCACAGTGACGTGAGGCAGAAGCAACTCTTCAACTCGTTCTGCAAACCCTTCCTTTGGAGCAAACATGCAGTAATTCATAGAGGACTGAGGACTGTTTTCCAGCCAGAAATCTGGCTTAGTTTGGCCTGAGCAGCGTTCAGAAGCACTGACTGCTGTCTGTGTTTTCAAAGCGTTAGTCCAGGCTCTTTTAGGTCAGTTCTTTTTCCCTTGTGCGTACAGTTTATTGGATTTGGGAAGAGGTCCTTTAGCATCACTGTTGCCTGTGCATCTTTGTTCAGGAACAGCAGGCTACTCGTAGTGAGAGATACACGCAGGGATTCAGAAAGGAACAATTTTCAGCTTGCAAAGATGCCCGTATTGGTACCTGGAAGCTCTGCAGGAGCTGGAGACTTCTTGGCTGTTTCTGTGCCTCTTTGCTCCCTCCGTCCTCACCTCCACATCAGGGGATACTTAGACTTTTTTCCTTCACTGGCCTTCGAAGGATTTGAAGGTCTCTCAGCATCCCCAGGCTGTTGGTTTCTATGCGAGTGGGAAAGGAAACGGAGGGGACTGCAGCTGACTGCGGTCTGTCAGGTCTCTGATTTTCCTGTCGGATTTGAAGGCATAGGTACAGAGTGAATTTGGAGCTGAGAGATGCCAGGCCCCCAGGCAGCAAATGAGGAGAGAAGGATATGTTTTTAGGCAGATTTTCGTAAAAGATGCAAACAAACTCAGGGTAACTTAGCAGAGAAAATCATTATTTAAAATTAATGTTATTTTTAGAAAGTGGAGCATCATTTGTCTTAACAGGAATAGAGATTTTATTTTTAAGCCCAGCAAAGCCTCAAATCCCAGAAAATGCAAAATTGCTGCTGATAATTTTTGAATGTGAACCTGGAAGGCTTCATGGAAACTTAGAAGGAAATAAATCAACTCCCCTATCCTTCCCCAAAACTCTTTGGGCAAAAAAATCTGTAAATATTTAACAGCAAATAATCACATCGCCAAGAACCAGCAAACAAAGCCCTTTTATCCAATCCTATAATATGCTGTAAATAATGAAAAAACCTCATAGATCTAACTGAAAAACTTTTTTTTTTTTTTTAATCAGTGAAGAAGCTTAGCATCTAGCACTTGAAAAAATCCATCAACATAGCTAAAACTCTTTTGCAGCCTCTTACCACCTCGTCATATTTTTTTCTGTCCTTGACACTTGCAATTTGCCCTGCTGGTATCTGCTTAAAATGCTGGGAGCCTTCAGCATCCTCTGCTTCACGTTGCATGCCTGCATGAAGCCTTCCTTCCCCTTTTTCTGCCTTGCAAGGTAAGAACCACCCTGCTCTGCTATCTCCACATAGCCACCACTGAAAGGTTGCTGTGACCAGTGGGTCACCCTGTTATCACCACCTATTAAATACTCAAACAAACACCTCTGTGCTTCTTCCCCAGCTGCTCTGGTGGAATAAGTTCCTATAAAAATCTGCAAAGCAGGTACTTTATTTTCCTTCTTCTTTGATAAGAGGGGTAGGACGAACCTATTGAACTTGGAGAACCACTTATAATTTATAACAGAACTGCTTAATAATTTTATGTTCTTAGTTTCCAGCTAGTGGCTCGTGTCTTGAAACTCCCTGGAAGTATGGCCGTCCTTTTTGGGTAGCGCTCCCTGACCCAACATGCTGGAATTATCAGCCCTAACTATGATTTTCCAGGTCTTCTGGGAGTATAGACATATATGATGTCAAAGCAACATTTTCATTAGACAAAGTATGTTTTCTTGCGTTTTTATAGTGGGTCTTTTGTTAGCAGGCTCTCACAGCACATTTTTTTTTAAAGCAGTCTCACGCAACTGTTGTCAACCAACCCCTGTATCATCATGTGTTTTTTCTCACAACCACAAGTTGCCCTACTTACTCAATGCAAATCGCTGGATCTACGTGATGTGCCTTTCTCAAGGGCATCTGTTAATTCCACATGATAAGCTGAGAGTTTCAGCCAGCAATTCGGAGCGTTGAAAGAAGACCTGGTTAAACTCAGTAGGACTTCAGTGTAATCACGTTTTAAGGAATTCTCCCAAATTATAGCCGTGACAGACTTCTGTGTTATTAGTTGCTTCAATGGTGAGGTGTTTGTGAAACCTTTATCACTAGAGGGAACGGTATTCTGTGCAATGAATGCATGCAGCTGGAAGTCAGATGATGCATCAGGAGGTTATATAGAGGCTTTAGTAGATCATGGCCCTTTCTTTAAGATCTTGACTCTGTTTGCAGTGAAACTGGTGGTAAAACTCAGCTAGCATGAGTGGAATCAGGTCAGAGAGTGTGATTCCAGAAAGACTGGTTCTTAGGCATAAATTAAGGACCGAAGCCAAGGCTTGCTGGAGTCGATGGGTAGGCTCCCTTTGGTTTTCAAGCGCTCTGTGTCTGTGATCCAAATGCACCATGTACGAATAAAGACAAAGAATTCGTGTTGATTGGGCATATTCAGTGTGACAAGAGCTTAAGTTTGATTCTCCTCCTTGCTTACGAAACGCAAGTGTATGCTTCTCCCCGGGCTTTCTGGAAGACAAACATTTTGGTAGCTGCATGCTAGGACTCCCAGTTAGTGCAAGTGCTGGCTCCTGCTGCTAAGAATCACGACCCTTTATGAAATGGAGAGAAAGTTATGGTTGACAGTTATATAATTTGGGGTTCTCCTGGTTGGCCTTGCGGTTTTTAAGGCATTCATCCCCCACACATGCTTTTTTTTTTTTCAATTAAAAGTTTAAAAGTCATCTCGATCTACTATGTCAATAAGTTTAATGGCATTAAAAGACTTGCAGGGGAAGTGTGGGCTCTCAGCTGAGGTTCTCTGCTTGCTGACCACCCTCCGTTGTTCCTACGCTGGCTGAGGAATCCTTTGCAGCATCGAGCTTGGCGTCTGCCTGCCCCCTCCTGCCTCGTGCCTCTGAGATTTTGGGATACTGCGTGGGTTCTTTGTTTTGATGTGCAAATTTGCATCTTCTGTGTGTGTGTAAAGCTCTTGTTTTCTTTAGAAAGCAGGTTAATTGTCTTAGTCAAGGAGCTCAATGCGCTCTAAGGGATGAATATGTTGAAAGTAGCACCAAAGCGGCATCAAGATCACTTATGCCTCAGGCTTATTCCGATTTACTACCGAGGCAGAAGAGTAGTTACTCTGAATGTAGAAGAACAAGTCAGTGTTACTTTGGGATGCAGTTACCTTGCATGATGCAGAACTCTTCTTATCAGGATTTTTTTTTTTCATATCAGATATCTGTAGTTTATCACAAAGTAATTTGCTTGATTTTTCTTTCTGAAATCCATCAAAAGAGCTGGTTGTGTTGGCTATGAAGCAGTCTTCAATCCCACTTCTAACCCAAACCTGGTTAGTTTATCTCAAAGCGACCTCCCCTCTTGCAACATTGCTATCTTTTCACTTGCTATCTTTTTGATTTGAACTTGATTCAGTTTTGCAACTGCAAAATGCATGATCATTGGAACAAGGTGTGCTGATATACCTCTATGTTCTTAGTTAAAGATTTTAAATTTTTTATAGACAGCAGATTTTCAGAGAAACTCCAATTAATCTTTGTTCCGGTTTATGTAGATGCCCTATACAAAGAGTAGAATAATGGAAAAAAAGTAAAAGCAGAGTGTATGTATGGGCTAGTATAAAACAATCCTTTTCATACTGAACATTAGCTTGTTGAAATGCCTCTACTCTTGGCAGAAGACAAGCTTCGTAACCTAAGAGGATGTGATTTGAGTGGAGTTTTCATGCCCCATGTGCTCATTGTGTTCTTGCCACTGATGCAAACATTATCTATAATTACATTTTCAAGAGACTGAAAATTGCAGTCTTTGTGGAACAAAAATGCAGCTGAAGAATGGAATGTATATCCTCTCCACCCTCATTATAAGGCTTATAAAAATCAAACTATATGGCCCAGTACTGTAGCCTTCAAATACAGGAAACCAGCACTGTTAGCCTGTGTTAGAGCTTTTCTTCACTAAAAATTCTGACCTTTCCATGTTCAAGCTAGTGCTGTTACTTCCAGTAGCGTGCAGTTGAAACTAGTCAAATTAAAATTTGTAATTGAGATAAATATAAATAAAGTCAGAGTCTGTTAATTGCTTGTTTATAATACTATTTTCATGGATTTGAAACTTTATTCATGGTTGGTGGTGAGGTTTATTAAATAAGTCATATCATAGGTGTTGTAACTTCCTACCACACCATGCTGCGGAACAGCTAGAGTTTTCAGGAGGAGAAAAATGGCACTGAAAAGGCAGTTTTTCATGTTTTTCTCCTGCACACACAGGATTTCTAGCGTTGCAACTTAATCTTTGCGCAAGTAAACTAATGTACCTCTTCCCCATATCAAAATGTTACCATTTTGCATTTCAATAGCTGAAGAAACAGGAGCTATAACGTGGTGGAGAGGAGATAGATAGCCTTGATTTCCTAATTATGTAAAGCAGGCACTGGAAGCTTGAACAAAAACTTTTAGGACAAAATCCTGAATATGCTTTTTGGAGCAGCAATTCATAGAAGCATCGTATATCAGTTGCCTGTTAATAACACCCACACATTCTTTTTCCTCTAATGAGTTTTAGTTTGAGTGGTTTTGGGTCATGTCCCCCCCCCCAACAAACTGGGCATTTGAATCCTCTCTGAAAGTGGGATTTGTCTCGGAGGAGATGACCACAGGCTGCTTTTGACTAGAAAGTCACATACAGTTATGGGCTCTGTGATTTACCGCATTGACGAGTGCGGGTAGAGATGTTTAATGATCACATGAATGCTAATAAATAAGTAAGGGACAATCCTTAATGCCTATACATCCATGAGCAAGTAATGAGTGCATGCATGTAGATCGATGAATTTATTGCCAGTAGCACAAACAGTCTGGACTGAAATTAGTGTGTTCCCACTGCTATCCTTTGGTTCTGGCTGGTTTTTATTATCCTAAGGAAAGTGATAATTTGGATGTTCTGCATAGCCTTTTTAGGTTCCCCTTTTTTTTTTTTAAGCTATTTTAAAAATCATTTGAACAAAATAATACCAGTCTCAATACACACCTGTTTATGGCCATCTACCCTTCTGTGGAAGGGGCTCTAGGCAATTTCACATCACAGCCAGGTGACAATAAGGGCATTTAGATCCACGTGCTTTGGGCACTTGCTGCCCAAGGTGATAATTCTGCCTCCAAGTTCTGCTGCCTGATTGCAGCAAGCTCTGCCCAGGAACACCACGGTGATTGAGTGCTGGAGTTCCCAGGACAGCTTCTATTCTTAGTGGTCCAGCAAAACTTATTAAGAAAAGTAATTAGAACAAAGCTCAAGTACATTACCCTCCTTAATGCTCCTGAATTCTCAGAGCTATCTTCAACATTGGCAGAGGCTGTTTCCAGTAGAGAAATTGAAGGAACTTTCTTTGTTGAAGTTAAACCCACTTTGGTCTTGGCATCGTGACGGAAGTATCTTTTTATATAATAGTATCGAGACCTGGGTAGATGAAAGGGTGATGGTGTGCTAACTAGTGAAAGTAATCCACCTTTGATATTATTTTATGATCATTTTCTGTGGAGGTTCAAGGTTCTATGTTTCTGCCCACTTGTGCATGGTGTGCTTCTGTGCCGTGTCACCTCACACCTTTTCATCAACTCCTGAGGCTCAAAAACTAGAAAGTAACTATAAAACTATTCTTCGTTTTCAAGAATCCTTTTTTTCTTCCTTTTTTTCCTTCCTCGTTTGTTACCTCTGGCAGGCTAGAAAAGTATTTCTTTCTCTGCTTGCTACACCACCCAGTGTTACACTTGCTCAGCAGAGAGTCTCCACCATCCTACTGAAGATTACTTTCCCTGTTGGAATCCAGAAAGCAGTCTCAAAACTGTTCAGTCTTTCTTGTCTGATGAATCACAATTTTGTCTCCTCAAGTCTTCAGGAAGTCTTAGAGGGAGATTTCTTTGGTCTTTGAACTACTTCAGAAATGTGGGTGGCTGTCTTCCTGAGACAGGAACATTCAGTGGAGTTGAAGACCTTCAACAGAGAGAGAAACGTGCTGTATTGAACAGGCTACAGGAGAGCTGTTCTTGAATTTTCTTATCATATCCCATATTCATTCAGCTTGCGTGCTGATCTCCTTCCCTAGGTATCGCTCTCTCTCCTAGAGCTGATATAGGTGGACGAGATTTAACAAAGTGCCCTTTGGATTGTAGGATGCTCAGTTAGGTAGGTTTGTAGAGTTCAAACCCGGCAGGAAAATGGGTTTCTACATTTTACAGGTCCCAAACGACTCACATTCAGTTACTGAACAAACAGTTTTTTTCATATAAAAGGAACTACAAGCCATTTTTCTTTCCTTAAGCCAATTAGTAGCAATTTTAGGCCTTCTCTTCTGCCACACTTGGATTCTTTGTCTTTGTTCTTCAGTTGCCGTAGAGAGGTCTTGCGACGCTCTCTGTACTGTTGCTCCGTAGGTCAGATAGTCGTGTCTAGTGTCAGTCCTGGCAACACGCAATCTGTAGAGTAGATTTAATCGAATAACACACATTTGTTCTTCTTTAAACACGTTTCTCATTCAGTGGAAGCTGCTGAATACCAAGGGCAGCTTGTGTTTCTCTGGGCACTAGGAGGATGGGAGGGAAGACCTGTCACTGTGCCCCCACCAGTGCTCTGGGTTTGGTTTCCCTTCTCGGCTGCCTTTAGCCCTATGGGGGAGTGAAATACTGTTTTGGTTTGTCCCTGTACTGAATGAAATGTGTCTCATTTCAAATCTTTGCCACTACATTTTTGATGGCACTGAAAATATCACCTTTGTTAATTTTCGAAGATTTTCACCAACACTTTCCCAAAGATGGAGAGGAATCATGTCCCGTAACTCCCGGGGCAGGCTGACTTTTACCCGGTACTGCAGACGTGAAGATTCCTGTTAGTTTCACAACCAACTTTTTAATATAATACATGGTGTGAATCTAAATACTACAGCAGTCAGAAAAGAATCTGCTGGTACCTGCCTTAAAGTGACTGCTTCCCCACGCTGAGGAGCTGAACTCCAATCCTCAGGCTATTTTATTCTGTAATTCTAATAGCACTAATACAGTATCATTGTGTTTGAGGCTTCAAAGATACTATACAAGCGTTTTCTTATGATTCCCTGATCTTTGCATTTATACCCAGCTGTTTGTTATTCAGTTCAGCCATCAGCATCTAAGTCTCAATGGACCATGTAATATGCAGCTGTAGCCAGATGTAATGCTTCCTATTCCTAAATGTTTCTGTTAGAAGCTAAGAGTGGCAGGCTAAAGACTACTGATAACAGTGTTGCTTGCATTAATTTAAACTCTAGAGCTACACTGATTCTGTCTGGCAAATTTATTCCATGGCCAACAAGCAGAGCAATATTTCCAATCTCCATCGTTGCTAGCAATGTTGACATTAAATACATCGAGTATGTCTGCACTGATACAGAATGTACTTATAGTGCTAATTCAAACAGGAGAAGGATGTCCAATCTGCATAAACAAATATATTTTCAGATACAGTTCTATTTAAGAGAGATAAAGACAGAAAGGAGCCTGTTCTAAACAATGACTCCCAATAATTTAGAACAGCTCAACAAATCCTCACCCTCTTTAATTTCTCGTTTTCTCTGGATAGCTGCAAAGCCGTTGCGATGTCTTGCTCAAGCTGCAGGCAGGGCTTGCTCAGCTCAGCCTTTCTGGCACAGGTGCTGGTGCAGAAGGGAGTCACAGTGTTCGATTTTTCTGCCGTGGTTCTCTCCGAAGCATTTGGCAAGGTGCTGCAGCGGGTGACAGGCATTGCACACAGGTTCGGGGAGCCTTGGTGAAGCCCACGTGGTTGGAGACCTCTGAGAAACTTTGGACGGGATTGTTCTTCCCAAATGCAAAACGCCCCGACTGTGGGGACTCGGCGTACATCAAAATCTTTATGAAAATGAACTTTTCTCTAGAGTTTTTCATTTTTCATCAGCAGTGAATCTTTAAAGCACATGGTTTAGGTTCTGCTGTGTCGTTTACAGGTATATGGCTTACCTCAATGTAAGAATGTAAATAAAATACGGTGTATAGTGGTGGCTCCTTGTTTCTTCCCTTGCTCAGCCCCAGCCCCTACCCCAGCCCATATTTCTGTGCTGCCTACAGCTCGGCACACGCAGGTAATCCTCCTAATCCAGCAAGGCTGCTCAGGTTAAGAGCAGCGCCTTGATTTCGGCGCAGTGCGTGCCCGAGGTGTTCGTGCCACACAGCAGCAGGCTTCAGACCCACGTGGCGGGCGATACGTGCTCGTGTTGGGATTGCACAAAGGGTTTGGTGCGGTTGTGATGAATTGCACAGGGGAAATGCGTGCTGGAAATCAACTCCATTAACTTGGAGCACAAACCATTGCAAAGTCAACAGTGTTTTTCTGAGTGGCCACCGCCAACCATCTCTTTTGAAAACACTAATGGGCTGTTTAATTAGGTGATGAAAATTGTTTACAGTTGGTGATCCCAAGTTTTGTCATTTTAATAATGGTTAAATTCGATCTCTTCTTTGATTCTTGGCAGCTCTCTCACTGTTTCATAACCTGCTTACGTCTAATTTAATTCATTTGCGTGTATTAAAACTGAACCTCTCTCCTGCAGCAGGGCTGTTTACTTTACTGCACCATCTCATTGTTATAGGTGGAGAATACACAGTGGTGGATGTTAAACAAGTATAGCATTGCAAGAGAATATTTATATTTGTGGAAGATGAATATTCAGCTCGAAAGGAAGTAACTATATGAGACTTAAAGAAAATCTTGCCAATAGCATCTGAATTTCGACTGTTCCTGTGCATCTATTGCTCCTGGGTTGTTCTAGCTTCTCTTTAGCTCCTGGCTTAATAATATCTGTCACTTTGAGAATCTGAGAACGGACAACTTGCAGAAACATCCTTACGTGCTTGGTTTGGGCTACAGCAGTTGCTGTACAGTCATGGCCAAGAGCAGAAGTTTTCTTTTCCTTTTAATTTTCTGAAGCTTATCCTTGGAGAGCGGGAACTGGAACACTTGGAGGCACTGAGCTGACTTGAATGTTGACAGCCAAACCATGCCTGTGGGCTCCTTTTCCTCTGTACCTTGTCGAAGGGTACTGTAAAGACCTATGAATTCCTGTCCTAACAAGCATACAGGCTAAGGAACAGCCAAAAAAAAGAAGGTTGGAAAGGAAAAACTGAACTGGAAGCACACCTGAATTGTGCCTCTAGACTCAGTGGTATTGGTGGAGGCCAGGAGATGGCTGGTTCCCTCTCCTCTGAGCCTGCACTCTCTCAGATGGACTCATTTTGCTTTGGTTCGTGATCACAATAGCTATTTGCCACATATTTTTTCAGATACTTTCTGCCAAGCACAGGCAGATAAACAAGCTGGCAGAGGCTGCAGGAGGGAATGTCTTTTAGGGTTGGGTTTGGGTTTGTGTTGTGTTGTTGTTGTTGTTTTTTCTCTTTCCATTTAAAACTGTGTCATACATGGGTCTTCGAGTTTAGAAGGGGCAGCAGCCTTTCAGATGAGGTTCAGGTGCCACCAGAAAGGAAACAGAGTGTTTTTTTGAGGAGGTGGTGATTTGTATTTTCCAAAATCACGATGTTGTTAGGTTGATACTGTGACATAAATACCTACAGTTTTTCTGAACCTCTGTGCACCTCCCATTTTTGTGCTGCAGATGTAAAGGCATTGTTAATATAAGCATGCGACATGCTGCATGGATAATTAAAGCATTCTTGCATGGCTTTCCCTTGCAAAGTGGTACAGAAATTAACAGCCATGTGTGACCATAGATAGATAAAGGCTGTGCTTCCCAGAGGTCAGAAACCAACTAGGAGACCCAACCCCATTTTCGAACAGCACTTCAGGGCTTCTAAGTCCCAGTTACTTTCAGCAAGTCCTAGTTTCTTAACATGCTTTCCAAAAAAATACTCCTGCAGCTCAGCTGCGCAGGTGTACTTTATCCCTAAAAGCCCACAAAAAGGGAGAAACTTCAGCTATAATTTTAAAGCAGATGCTACTATGGCAGTTGTGTCTGAGTGACCAGCGAAGCGTACAAAAACCAGAGCAGTAAGAAGGTTGTGCACAACGGGGTAGGCATTTGCAAGCATGACAGTACTCGTTGAGGGTGTTTTCCACTGCCATCGTGTGTACTTAGTTTTCTGAAATCCAGGTAAATAGGCAAGCTGTGAATTGTTGTATTCTTGTGTCTCTGATGTTCCTGGACGCCTGGAAAGAAAGTATTGTGATGCTGGTGCAATTTAACAGGTGGTCTACTGTATAAATAAAAACAGGTAAAGAAGAAAGTGTTTATGTTCAAGGAGTAGGATCACATAAATAATTCGAAGGAAATGTGCGTTCTTCCGTTTTCCGGCTGCTATATTCTTGAGAAGTTGTCTAAATATGCATAGAAAGTGCAAGCAAAATAGTTTTTTGTTTTTTTTTTTTTTAATTTCTAATTGCATTTGTAGTTTTCTCCCTAGGGAGCAAACAGATGAACCAAAGTAAATAAGGCTTATTCTACAGCTTTAGCGATAAAGACGCTTGACTTGAATAACAGTGGAAAGTAAAGAATGCAAAAGTTTGCAAGATTCTGTCACATATCTTTATTATGTAATCAATGAAAAATAGTTGGGAATGTGTTCAAGTAGCAATGGCATACCCTACTAAAAAGTTACAGTTCAATGTAAAAGCAGTTTCAAGAGTACCGCTCAAACTCACCGTAGTAAGGATGCTCTTAACAACCTTATCCCCTTTCCCTTGTGCTGTAGTTACACATTCAGAAAAGTCTCTCCTTGCTTAAAAGGTTGTATACCAAACTGCATGAGAAGGCAGTTACTTTGTAAAGTTTAGTTGTTGTGGGTTATTTTTGGCCAAAGTAGTATTAGTTTTGCTATTTTCAAAGCTAGAAAGCAAAGGATTGAACAGAGACTTTGTATTTCTCTATTCCCAAACCAACATTTAAATTGAAACATAATTTTATAAACATTACATCTAAATAGCATTCCGCTTTACAGGCTGTTTTACCTCTGGGACACTGGCTTGGGTCAGTGTTTTTTTCCCCTTGCAACAGCTGTTCAGTGCATGAAATAAGCTAGTGGATGTGGTCCAGTTTGTAGTGGGAAAGTGTCCATGTCAAAACCACCATCTCAATTGGCACTGAGTAACATCCTTGTCTCAGCAAAACGGCCAGAAATTGAATGAGCATGAATAATGAACCCTTTGCGATTGTCCAGGTCAGGTTGACAGCAATTTTGCCTCTGTGTATTGATAAACTTGGCAAAGGCTCTGCATTTCCAGGAGTGCAGAGGCCTTTCTTAATGTTTAATTCTCGAAAACAAAATGCGCCGAGCTTAAAGTTGCTTCAGTTCCTACCGCTGATGAATCCGATGATGCAGTTTTGAGAACATGTTAATAGAGAGATCTGCTTCTTACCCTGAACAGTTTTCATTTCAACATCCCAAATAGAGGAACAATAAAGGGTGGCTTTGTGTTTCAGTAATCCAGGATATGAGATTTAAATAGTAGAGATTGTCACATGACCTACATTTTCAATTTTGGGTGTCTAAAGTTAGACACTGAAAATCAGGCCAATTATTTTAGTCTCCCTACCCATTTTTGCAAGCACAGAAATACATTGTAAAGCCTCGTGTTCATTTTCTATAGAAGTAATGACAGTTTAGTTTTAACTTAGTGCTTTTTCTCTGAGGAGCTCGTAACGTTTTTATGAAGTGTGTCAATGTCTTGGTAAAGTAAGAAAATTTGATCTTGAGACAAAGTAAAGTTGAATCTCTGTTCCCATCTTAATGCATAACAATCTTTTCAACCCAGCCTGGAGTCTTTGGAGGTATTTAAGAAAAAGATTATTTGCCTTGGCTTCCTCTATGAGCTGTGGAGAATGAGAAGCTCCAGTTCTGAGGTGTCCTGTTGGAACCGAATGTTGATGCTCTGTATCACCTGAAGAGCTTTTTCTCTGGCGTCTATAGAGAGAACCTAGGGCACTGCATTCCTGTGCCTATAACCAGCTTTGTCTAACGGAGTATAAGAGAACTCTTCTGTGGTTGCCACCTGGAAGACTTTCATTTCCTGTTCTCTTTTCCCTTGGGAAATCACTGGATCAAACTCTATAAAATCCCCAATCTCGATCTTGTCAGGTATTTATTTACTAAGGACTAAACCTTTCCCTTTGAAGGGCCTGGTAGGAGATGCTTCCATCGCAGAAAAACAAGACCAGATTTTTCCATCAGGTTTGTCTTTGTGTAGTCCGTCTCGATGTGAGTCAAGTTAGGTGAAGAATGCCTTGTTATTTGGCTGGTCCCGTATGACCCCTTTGTCCAGGCTGAGCCCTAGAGTTGCTTTCAGCAACTCCATCCAAGCCAACGAGCTGAAAGCAATAGGATCAGAGAAAGCTAAAGCGGCATCCCGAATATAAGCCTGTCTCAGAAACTCTTAATCAAAAGCTGAAAGCGAGGATGGAGATTTAGCTTTATGTGGTTTGGGGAACTTCAGGTGAAAATCCTTTTCTTTGCAAAATGTCAAGTCTTTGTTATCTCGGTTGGTTTAATAGAAGTACAGCAGATTTCTATCAAGGAATAGTCCTTCATTCAGCAGTGGAAACGGGTAAAACGGAGACTGATCGGGATGAACTGGCAAGCTACTAAGTGGGCCTCTGTGTACAATGACCTGATTTGAGTGAGGAACTTGAACCCTGGTGGTTTTATATCAACAAAATTCCCCACCTGACAACTTGTTTGTTGATTTCCTGTGCCATGATGAAACGAGCTGGTCCTTCCTTCTCTCCCTTTTTGAAACCCCTGAACTTAAGACTCACAAGGACAGTGCGAGATAAATCTGATTTTCTAAATTAAATGCTTTCCGGCCTGTAGAGCCCACGTTAATTCTTTTTAGTTTGTAAACCTCATCCCCTGTTGTTCCCATCCACTCCCGCCCCAAAATATCAACTGTCGTAGGGCATCCAACTGATCTGTACACATCTTTGCTAACTTAAAGCAACTACTCTTCCTTTAGAGGCAGCCTGTAGATCGAGTTCTGCACTTCTCTGGTGATTAGTAGAGTTATCTTACTAGTTATTAACATGCTACACAGTTCAAAGGCTGCTTTGCAGTGCACAAGCACAGTCATAGAAGATGGTCCACAGACCAACTGCTTACAGTCAAGAGCTTGGCTCTGTCCTGAACTCCTTTTACTGAATAAATTTGCTTCTCATTTCAGACTCATTTTAGACCTTAGACTGTGCAAGGTCTTTAGAGAAAAGACCATTTCCTTGTACTGTGTTTATACAAAACCTAATTCTGGGGACCCTGATCCATGAAAGATCTAAGCAGCTCCTACAGTGCAAATAATCATTTGGGAAATATAGGCTTAACCCCTGCAAAAACAAAAGTATTTGCTGGTTGTTGAAGGGCAGAACGAAAAAAATAAAAAAGTGTGCATAAAGAAAATGGTATCTGCTAGGCTGCTGGAAAATGGACCGGTCTATTAGGAATTAGTGCTAACAGGCCTCTAAGTTTCTTCCATCAAAATTACTGCAGTCAAAAAAAAAAATACCACTTCACATTTGTGCTTAATTTCACCTCTGTTTATTCTCCCCTCCTGTTCCCTGAAGAATGTAGATGAGGTTTAAGTTAGTCTTAATAGTAATAGGTTTGGAATCTAGCACACTTTCACAAAATTAACTTTGCTTCTGTTGATCTGGGAATTAAAATGCTTCATTAATTTAGCAAGTCCTGGTTTGACAGCCAAATAATGCATTTTGTGACTTGTACTCTTAAGTCTACAATTCTTATCTGCGGCTCTCCCTGGATGTGTCTGACATTTGGGGCAGCTTGGAGAGCTGGAAGGCGTGCGTGTGAGTGTATAGGTACAAGCAGCGTGATAGTTTAGTGTGGGTGACTGTGCTGTGTCCAAGCACGTCTTTAGAACTCTGTGAGTAGGAAACCATCAAGAATCCTTTGTTTCTCCCCGTCTTTACAATGTATGCTTGTTTTTTCCCCTCCTCCTTTACCAATGCAACTCAACAAGGGCAATTTCCCTTTTTGGTGAAGGGAAAAAGGCTTCGAGGCATGATGGATTGCTGCAGTGTACACTGGTGGAGGGGGAGGGAGGAGAAATCCAGATCAAGTTATTTGTCATCTCTCTTCTTCATACTGGACATGATGTGGTACCAACTCCTGGGAAAGCCAGGAGATAATACGGTGCTCTGCAACTGTATACTTGAGAACTTACTTGGTGACTATTTAGAGTGTTCTCGTGTTGTTTGCAAGATGCTCTGTGTTGTTATCCTGTAGACACTTCACTCTAAAATCTTCCAGGAGCTATACAAACCGTGCTATGGTTATATGGTAGGCTTGCAGACTGTGCAGTTCCATGATACAGACCTGCAGAGGACTAGCGTGGTGCTTGGAGTTTTAGAAAAACCTCTTCTTCACATCTGTTGTTAATATATATGATGCCCTGAAATCAATTCTATTCATTTTGTGAAGTATCTCGTGAATTACTCTGGTTTGGGGCTATAAGACGGTGCACTCAAATTGCACGGGCACAACCTAGGCAAAAGGCTACTAAACACAACCACAAAAAGACCCCCAGATCCTCAGGGTTCCATAAAACTAATCGTAAAGAACAGAAATATAAAACAAGCTGAAATAGTTTGGTTTTATTGGCGTCTAAGAATGCTTTCTCCCCTTTTGTGTCGCCTCAAAACTGAGCAGTCCACCAATTTTACAAGGAAACAATATAAAAGGAGGTACTGGTTTCCCAGCATGAGGCATCCCTGGACTCTAGATTAGGAGCAAAAGGTGAAAAGGTTCAGCCAGTCCGCTGGATGAATATCCTTGAGCGTATTGTAAGTATGCCAGGAGTCCTGTAATATGCCAAAAACTAGCACAGTAGATTCAGATTAATTTGCACTTTGTTTTTCTGCAAACTCTGTTATTTGTAATGTCATCCCAGTGCCTACTGAAATGTCACGCAAAGCTGAGGAGCTGCAGAATTCTGTTTGTGTGCCCGGCTGAAAAAGCGGGGATTTTTACCCACGCTAAATGAGTGAGATTTTTTGAATTTCTCTTCTCTGCTCTAATTATCGTAAGTAAAGACGAGTCTGTAGATTCCGTAGCTGAGGCTAATTGTATTTTGTTTTGGAAAGGACATGGAGTGAAAGGCAAGGTATGTTCTCATGACATAGCAGCGTGGCACATTTTTTTTGCCATACATTTTTTAAGCTGTAGCTCTTCCTTAATATGATTCCGATAGCAAAATTCAATATCACCGCCTCTGTTTTGGGAGGGGTGGGGGAAGAGTTAATTTTGCTCTTCTGTTGTCTAGGAAACAGTGGTAGTACTTATTTCCCTTTTGAAAATAGATAGTGAATTCCACATTCAGGGAGCAACGAATAAGATAAAAAGGCACAGATTAGAAGCTTGAATTAGACACCATTTGAGAGAGCAAAGATAAGTTAGCGTTCAGCGGAAACTTTCAGGTTGCACCGAAGTGAATAAGAGTGGGGCTAAGATCAGTTTTTAAAGACGGGACTCAGGGCCTTACGGCTTTGGGCAGGTAGGCATCGATTCAACAAAGCATTTCACTGTATGCCCGATTTAATGATACAAGTACTGCTTCCACAGCTGAGGACATGGTCCAGCTGGCACATTGAATACTTTGTCTCTCACCACTTGGAGAATTCAGCCCTATGCCTATGGTGCTTAAAAAGAGGAGAGGGAGAGACACCAGCAAGTGCAGTTTGGGTGCCTGTGCTGAAAAGAAGCCATCCATCCAGCTCTCAGGGCTATAAATACCGAAACTGGAGGCAGAGTTAATGACTGGGAACAATGCAACAGGATAAAAAAAAGTGTCGTCAGTTGATGTGATGGGCAGTAAATGACAAGTGCATCTCAGTGCAAGCTTAAGATGATTATAGTTGGGATAAGGAACTAAAACATCAGGCAAGGGCTGTATGCAACACTGCACGTTCAACTGGAAATGTAGGTTATGTACTTGGTGCTAATTCATGTCCCAGCGACCAGAAAAAAAAATCTCTCTTCAATTCAGATGGGACCTGGGCTGGAGATTTTTTCTGACTAAAAAGCTCTGGATAATTCTTTTCTTATGTATTATTAATAGTTCTATTACATTAAATCTTAGGTGCTCAGAACGATCCTCTGGAGGTGTTCCTCCCTCCCTCTCTCTCCTTTGTTCCCAGCTGAAGCCTGGGATGGCTGCGCTCCCGGGTAGGTGAATCGGAGAACAGGCACGCAGAGGCACAGGAGGAGATGCACAATTCATGGGAGCCGTTCAGCAGGTGTGTTTGCAGGAAGGATTTTAGATCAGTCAAGGAGGTGCTGCCCTCCAAAAGGAACGGTTTGAGGAATCCCAGAGTCCTGGAAAAGAAATACTAAAGCAAGTGAGTGGAAAGGGAGGGAGTGACTGGAAAAGAAATACTAAAACAAGTGAGTGGAAGGGGAGGGAGTGATAGAAAAGGAACTTCTTGGAAGTGATTAAGCACAAAGAATGTGCCAAGAAGACAAGAACGGGTGTTCTGGATGTGTTTGAGGGTGCAAGAAAGGGCAGGGTCAGAGACAGTAATGCAGATGAGGAAATAAATCTCCTGTCAGGGTTTGTGATAGCTATGTCGTGATTAAAAAAGAAGAGCTCCCAAATTAAAGACAAAAAAAAAAAAAAGTAGAAAATCCCCATGGCCATTCTTTCTTATTGCTGTTCACAAGTAGACCCTTGTGAAAGTGGGCAGTACTATACAAATATGCATGCCATGCTTCTGCCTAGCAAATTCCAGCTCATCTTCAGAGAGGTTCTGGAAAAATAAATGCAAAGTCAAAAATAAAAGTAAAAAAAAAATGAGAAGGAATATGAAAAGTGGAGAGAGCTCAAGAGGATTTGTGATGGGTTTGCAGAATGGAAAGAGAATGCAAACTCCTAAGTTGGGAGAGTTTTGTGAAATGGCAGTCAATTAAAATGATAAGTGATAGGGGATTGACAGTCTGCATGTTTTCAAATGATCGAGCTACAGCTTGGAGTGCAGTGCTGAGGTACAGCACTTATTTGGATGTCCTCCTATGGTAGTCGTTAGCCACCTTTTCCCTTCCCGGAGCAGGGAGAGCCCTAATGACAACAGATATAATGATGCCTTCAGGGATGCTTAAGGAGCAACACAGCTCCTACAGCAAGGTGCAGCCTGCTTCCCTTCATCTCCTTCATTTCACCCATGTGCAGAGGAGCCAAGGACATGTCTCAGAGGGGCTGTCAGCCTCCCCCATCACTCATCCTCCCCCCTCTGCTTCCCAGAGCTGATGGATGATCAGCGGCTGCTTTCTGGGTAAGGCAAGGGGTCGAAAGGGAGCCCCATCACCTTGCACAGGGCCAGCAGCCACTTGCCTGTAGAGAAACGAGAAATGTGAGCTACCCTTCAGCATCATCTGGACATTTCCCTGCACAGGGTTATGGAGCAGGTCCTCTGCAACAGGCATCCGTGCTTCATGATGAGCTTTCCTACTGCTGCTCTTGCCTCATCTCTCTCTGATGTCAACTTTCCTGGGCTGCTGCAGCCCTTATGTAACTGCCCCAGCTCCCCCAGCAGTCTTTTTTTGGGGGGAAAGCTGCAGCTTTGGATGCTCACCTCTTCTGGGCAGAGCTGGGGAAAGGTAAAGAGAGGGGAAAAAGTTGGAGCCTGAGGGAAGTCACACTGCAGCATCCGTGTTTCTGCCTCTGCCTTAGAGGGTAGAGGTTTTCCTGCAGGGAAAAGAAAAGACAAGCCTGATGGATGGCTGTGTTTGCAAGAGGATGGAAAACAAAGCGGGTGGTACTGACACTTAATGGATGCGGGGCTGTCCGTGCTGGTTTTGGAGGTGCATCTCCAGCATGGGTGTACATGCAGACTTTCCTCCTGGCTGCCACAGGTCGTGCGAACAAAAAAGGCAGGAGGGCAGAGACTGCGGGCTGACCTGCCCACGTACGAGGTGCCAGCAGGGCAGTGAGTGATGCTAAATACCAATATTGTCACCTGTTTGCTAATGTGGTTGATATCGTGGTGATAATTAGCAGAGCTAAGCGCCCTGTTAGTGCGCCTTTCCAGCCAAAACACCATCTCCCTACAGTAGCAGCCGACTCAGGAATCTGGGGTTGCACCCTTGGGTGCTTCTGTTCCCCTCGGGGTTGGGGGGGGAGAAGGGGACACCCACAAGGGCTGTCCAGCTCCTTGCAAACCAAACCAACGTCCCTGACGTGCCCATTTCTGGTCCTTGATATCAGAGGGAGCCTGCGGTGAGACTTGCACAGTCTGGGGCATCAGGACTTCAGGCGTCTGAGATGGGACGAGGTGATGTGATGCTGCTCACTTTTCCAGTGCCGTGAGTAGAAACCAGAAAAGAGAGGCAGTTCTAAAATGTTCTGTTTTAATGAAAGATTTCAAAGGAAAGCAAAATTGAAGTTCCTGCATAAGGTGATCCATGAAGATGTCGGATTTCAAAAGCTTAAAAGGAGGAGATGCATGGTTTTCTGCATACAAAATGCACAGCATATAGAAGTATATGTATTTGAAAGACTTTTAAAAATTCAGAAATCAGAGTCGAGAAGGAAAGAGAAGGAGAAAAGAGAAGGTGGGTTGAGAAGGAACAAAGGGACATCAGGGTTTTCTTTGTTGTTTCAGTTTTGGTTTTGTACTGATGGTCAAAGCCTCCTGCAGGAGCCCTCCGTCAGCTGGCTCGAAGGCACCGTCCCATGGAGTGCTTTATCTCACAGGGATGAGCTGTTTGTTGCGAGCATGCTAATTTCTGATAATAGTTCTGAAAGTGTGTTTTCTTTCCTTGCTGATAGAGACCGTATTAGCCAATAAAAATAATTAAATTTATATTATCTAGATGTAATTGGTGATTATGCCCTCTAGGTGGGAAAAAATGCTTTCAGATGAGCAGAAGCCTATATCTTCTGTTCAAATGACTGAACTTCTTTAATTTCCACAAAAGTGGACTATGGGGAGAGCAGTATCTACCGAGCCTGCACAGAGAGGGCATTAGCAGCCTTTTCCCAGAGTAATTTATAATATGGTTCTCTGTCTTTTGCCAACTCTAACAAACTCTTCTCCTCTTCGGCTAGAGTGGCTGTAATTCCTGCTGCTATACTGGGAATTTAGCCCTTGGAAAGCTAAGTGATTGATAAATTTTTAAGAAGTGCTGCATACACCTAATCTAAAGGACAATGGGCTCTTTCAGCCTGTGCACCTGCTGTCTGGGAGGGGACAGCACTGCGTCACAGCTAGCTCACGATTCCTCTGCCAAAACGGGAAAAATCTGACAATCTCTCAGGGCGGATCGTTTTAAGTTAGTGTTGATGAAAGATCATCACCCTGACAGCCTATAGGTCTTGATTTACCCAAAAATGTTGAAAGCAAAGACAAGGATTTTGCAGAAGTGCTTAGCATTGGCCTGTAAATCTGAGGGTCCCGAGTCCTGGCTCCTTTTCTTTCTGCGAAAGTAAAGGTCTGTCTGCAAACGGGTGCGGAGTTTGTTCTGGAGCCCCAGTGGCTTGTAGCTGTGTCAAATCTGTGAGTCGCCCTATCCTCGCATCCCTCCCCAGCATGCTTTCGGTGTGGAAAACAAAGTCTTTTTAGGAAACAATCTGCGAACAGCCTCTTCCCTTCCAGCTGGGACTGCTGGGCGGCCGGGAAAAGAAGCGTGGTGCGAGGCAGGGAGCCGGGGGTGGAACGCTGCTGGGTGCCTTCGTCCCGCGGGAGCCTGGGATTTCGATAGGCGAGGAGAGGATATTGATGTCTGAAAGGGTACAGTAGCTCATGAGATGGTGGGATTGCCTCAGAAAGACTTCGTCTATGGAGACCAGTGACAGGAAGGTACTCTTCAAAACATGGATTAAAAGAATTTCCCACTAATCCATTTACCCTTAGTCCTTGCCAAGGTCCAGGTCGGGAGCTGTGCATTGTTCCCACTTCCCTGGCACAGATAGCACCTGAAGCAGTAGAGGGATTGAGGAGAAGCTGCTCTCTGCCCTGCTTCAGTTGTGAGTGTGTCATTGTTGCCACAGAAACACAAAACCTTGGACTGGGATTCTGGCAGAATAAAAGTCTTTCAATTCATATTTGATCACATTTAAAGGAGGGAGAAGGAGGGACCTTGTAAAAACCCTGTTCATCCACTAGAGAGCATATAGGCAGTGCTTCTCCTTGGAGAAAATAAAAATGTCAAGCTCTTATTATGCACAATAATGCAATGCAGTTTAAATGTTTACTGCAGTTCTACCCTTTGTGGTCACATATGGAGAACAGAGCATGTGAAAACCGGGAGACATCTCTGCAAATAATATAACTTCCATGTTCAGAAGCCTCTTATCTCCTTGTTAGTGTTTAATATCTTCTTGTTCTTAAAGAGCGTTCCTATTCTCCCCATGGGAATGCTAAATTATTTACAAAGTTTCTGAGAAATCCAGGAGTGGACTCGGGAAGGTGCAGAGCAGATCTCTGTAAGGGCATTTTATGGCTTTGAAAGAATTCAAGGGTTTCGTTTTGAGCTGATGTGGTTGGGAAGAAGCTCCTGCAAACAACCTGGTGCGAGTGCTCGCTCTGCAGATGATCAGCGCAAGAAGCTGGTGCTGAGAAGGTGATACCGTTCGAAGTCTAATGATATTAATGTTGACTCGTAAATATTTCAGAGCTGTTACTCTTTTTGTAGTGATTTTAGTGCTCGAGTTATGGAACACACTTTTTTTTCCCCAATATATTTTTGATTTTTACCCTCTAAACTGCTGGCTTATGTGTATATACGACACATGCATGTAACTTTAAATATAAACCTTAGGATTGTGCACACATGAAATGAAGGATGGTAGACCCCACTAATTAATTAAACCTCCCCCTCCACTCCCCCCCCACCATGGATATCAAATTTACCCTTTCCAAAGGAAATACTACTGTTTATTAATGCAATGCATGTTATAGGCTCTTTCTTCCAGTGGAATAAGCCACTGACTTTTCCCTGTTGCCCTGGTTAACCTTATTCCAGTTATAGATCATTCTGCTTACACTTGTAACCTGCTGTGAGGGCTAGGCATGAAAAACAGTGTATAACGACCAGGTAACTCTTGTGATACATACATTTTCCTCTGGTTTCTTGCTCTGTGCATGTCTTATTATGTGGGTGGTAAAATCCTTTGTAGCATAGTTTTGGTGCGGCACAGAAGGAGGTTCATTACTTGGCCTTTCCTAGCGCCTGGTGAAATGGTACTTTTTTACTTCTCGCAGACCACAAATCTGAGCTAACAGTTGGCAACTTGTTCGGGTAGCATTTAGACACTGAATGGATGTCCCCTGAAAATAATGGGCAGCCTGGTCAGGATTTTATAGATGTGGTTTGCCCTCAGCAGCAAGCAAAACTTTCTTTTTGTTGCCTTTTGCAAGTGATCAATTGATCCACTTACATTATAACCTGGAGTTAGGAGCAGAATTGTTTGTTAATATCTCTCATTGCAATAGAATGACTGTTAAAGTACGTTCCTTTTCTGGGGGAAGAAAAAATGGGATGTATTTAATTTCAGCTGCCTCAGTAGTGTGCTGGTGCATATATAAATCCTGATGAATGAAATCAAACAATTAGGATTGGAAATGAATAGCACGAGGCATCCAGTCATTTCAGAGAGTTTGCATTTTGATTCTGATTGATTTTTCTAATATTTGCTAAGTGCATATATACCAGGAAAGGCTCTATATCTATATGTCGTATTTTTAAACTGCTATCATGTTGACTGCTCGGGATATAGAGCTGTTATTTGACAGCATATTCTGGTTAAATTTCACTTATCTGAAAAACTGCACCATCAAAATAGCTTTAATTTAAGCATATCTGGTCATTGTTCTTTTCTTTCCAAGGTTTTAAAATTCTACTTGATTCCTGACACTGATTAGTCAGTTTACATTCAGGCACAGTTATTTTCCTTTTTGGATGACAGTGAGTATTTTGTATGAGTGCATGTGAGTGTGACATGAAAATATGAAGATATCTGCCTTATAGTGTTTTTTTTTTAAATATGTTTTTAGTTGATATTTAAATGATATAAAGCAAGCCACGGCCATACGATAATAAAGTTGACCAACTTTCCCAGCTGGATGTCATATTTTACAAAGTATGTAACCAGAGAAACTGTGAATTATGTAAACTGCTAAATAGGATTCTGGGTGTAACTTATTACGGGCCGGCTGGAAGATACTGCTCGTTACTTGCACTTTCTGAAACAACATTATTCTGGCTGTTTCTCAGAAGTGCTAAACTTTGTTATCGGGAAAAAAAAAAATACGCAGAGTGTCGTACTCCTTTTTTCCTATGGTCAAGGAGTGGGAGGTTGCAGAAGGCTGAAAGGCAGGGGTATCGAGCACAACGAGGAGGTGGGTGCCATACCTTGCATGTGCCTACTCCGCTTTCTTTAGGTACAGACGGGGGGAAAGGGACGTCCCAAGGGCTGCCAGCGAGGACTGATGCTGTTGTCTGGGTCTGCTGAGATAGGCATGCAGCAGGCCAGCTTGGGGTGGTGCTTTTTGCTTTATATTCTTCGTTGCCGCACCAAGGAATGTTTTATTTGCTTGTTAGTCGTGTCCCTTTGCATTCGCCTGCCTGTCTCTTTCAATTAAACTAAATCACATTGTTCATTTTTACATGCAGTTCTTGAAATACACCTTTCCTGACATCATGTGTTAAACCTAACGCGTAAATATAATGCGACTTCACTGAAACAGACATCCTAAATTCTACCTTCAATATAAAACTTGCTACTTTTTTTTTTTCCTGCTTTTCCTGCTGCATCTCCTGCTCAGGGTCCCTGGCTGTGCTGTTGGACCATGTTCAACGCGTGGTTATTTATCAGCCACCATACATAAGGTCTTTTTTGCAGGCAGCCAAGTTTTCTGCAGTAGCATTCAAGCTGAGTCAAGAGGT
The DNA here is from genome assembly GCF_964034855.1 of Anser brachyrhynchus. Lineage (NCBI taxonomy): Eukaryota > Metazoa > Chordata > Aves > Anseriformes > Anatidae > Anser > Anser brachyrhynchus. The sequence continues at coordinate 6,166,971 of NC_137694.1, forward strand.
TGTGTCCATCCGAGGGTGTGCATGTTGATTTAGTTTTGGGAGAAAAGCCTCTTCGAAAGGACCAGACCTGGGGAAAAGCTCCGCTCCTGTTCTCGATGTGTTGCTGCACATTAGGCTGGGTTTGCACAAAACTCCCTACTCGGAGCAGATGGGTTGGAGTCAGCGTGAGATTAGTATTTGTGGAAGGTATGCAAGTCAGAAAAACCTTCATCTCCATACGTTTTAGGTAGGGTTTTTTAGTTGTTTGTTTGTTAAGATGAGGCAAAATTAACTGCTGATGTGAGCTAGTCTTCTTATTCAAAGGCACCTTTTAACTCAGGGCTACAGCTCGAATGAAGGGCAGCCAAAGACGGCAGAGTGCAGGGGAGCAGGACACGCTGAAGCACGTGGAACTCACTGGATTTTATCGTGGGTGTTTTCCCCTTCGAGAGGCTTGGTGTGTCAGGCCGAATGCCACCTTCTGAGCAACCCCCCACAGCTTTTCCGTTGCTGTTTCACCTCGCTTCTCAGTTAGGGTGCAGGCTATGGGGAAAAAATTTGGTAAAGAGGCAGCAGGGTCTGGCCCTGGAGGCAGGGGACAGTCCAGGGGACTTGCCGGCTGTCCCTCTGCGGGCAGTTCGACTTGCCTGGCTCTCCATTAACTGGAGGGGACACAAGTTGGTAAGATGAGTGATGCTTTAAATATTAAAGCCCTCACCTTTGAGTTTTAAAATAAAGACATTCACCGTTCTTCCCATTTCCCTCTGTTTCTGCGCTTTGGTTTTCTTTTTTTCCTGCTTTTTGAGTCTCTTTCAAATTGGCGGTGCCATGCAATGAGAGGTGACAGTTCTCTTCAATCCTTTCCAGCATTTCTTCCCAGGATGTGGTTTCCCACACTTTTGTATGCTTACGGTAAGGAAGGTACAGGGAGAGGCAGCCTTGCTCGTGCCTTGACCTCAGTGAATGGCAAACCTCCTCTTTCCTAAAGAGCAAGCCAGAGACTTTCTTGCAGCTAGCCAAAGGCATTCTCTTTTTCAAAATCCCATTGAAAGAACAGGAAAATACCAAGAACTAGAAAACACCTGCTCCGTCCTCTCTCACAAGACCTTCCCAGCTTGCTGACAGATGAAGGCAAGACCTGGTGCATGCCTCCAGAAAGTTTTAGTTTTCAACCTATTAGTATTTTCCTGGGTAAAACCTTGCTCCAAACATGTCTTATCAGCTTACAGGTTAGGCCTACTAGGTACTGTAAATTGGGAACTGCTCTTCCCCATAAACCTAAGGTTTCAGGAGCAAAAAGGTGAGTGCTATCATGGTGTGGAGTCAGGAGAGTCTCGTGCTGCTGCATGCCTTTGCATAGGAAACTCCGTTACAGCATGGACATCAACTGCACCATGTCACAGGTGTTTGCAACTGCGTGCGTGTTCTGATTTTAAGCTGTAAGGTCTGCAGAGCTTGGCAAAAATGGCAAGAGAAGATTGGGTTAGATTACTACAGGCAGGAGGTCTTCTTTTTTGCAGAAACTCTGCAAAATGGCAAATTTTTGCATCCAAATCTTGGGAACCTGAAAACTTGTGAACAGCTTGTCCTTCCCCATCCCTCCCAGAAATCTTCTATTTTTGTTTACAATGCAACTTTTCTCCTGATCATACAGCTATTTACGGTTACAATTCTATCATTTTAATTCCCATGAGAACCTAAGTCTTGCTTTAATATAATAGCATTTAGGCAACATGCCCAAGTGTTTGAAAATTGAGAAGTTTAACAACTCGAATTGGAACTCGTGTTCACCTCTCAGTATTCAGGCAGCATGGAGTACCAGTCATTGTATACCAGGAATTACAGGACAATGAAAAGCCACCAGGCTTATCAGTGCGGTATTAAAAATACAATCAAATTGAATTTTCAGTTACTTTCATGTTTTTGAGTTTTTAGCTTCAAAGTCCAGTATGAGCGTAAATCTTCCTGTTTAAGTCTCATCATTTAAAACTCTTTTTACAAATATGTGTTTCCATTTACTTATTTTACTATGTGATCGTACATCTTAAAAGTAGCAGGTAGGAGAGATGAGGGGAAAAAAGTGATGGTGGTATGTCCTGTCAGGTGTGTATTCAGTTCACATGCATAAACACCTTGAAGAAGAAATGTAGTTTTGCCTTTTTAATTAATATTCAAATGTCTTGGCCTGAAAACTGGACGATTTTATAGACTTCAGGGCTCTTTATTCAAGTTCTACCTTTAAAATCTTGAAGTAAGATTTTTTTTAAACCACTCTACTAATTTCCAATAGATTTCCAATCTCAGATAAAACATTTTAATCAGTTTTTCCTTTTGTTAATCTTTTCCTTTTATTGTAGTTGATCTTTGTGTTCTGTATGTGATTTGTCAGTCATGGGGAAGAATTAGCAGTATCATTATGTACAAATTCAGTTAATATCTCTGCGCTTCACAAAATGTCTTAGGCTGAATGCCGTGTTAAAAGTCTACAATATTTTTTCAATTTTCATACTTTTGAAAGTATTGTAGCTTTTTAAATCTGAAGTGGTGGTGTCCAACCAGAGAAGTGCAGGTCCAGCAAGCTCTCAGCGAGTGCTCCAGCAGGCTCAGCATCTCAGGTGACTTCACCAAAGTTGTGAGGCAGCAAGTGACCAGTGCTTGACCTCCTCTCAGGCTCGGACCTTCTTAAAAATTTGATTCTGCTGTGTTGCTCCACTGCTGTCCTTGATGTGATATTCAGTAATCTCATTTTTACCCCCCCCAAAAAGTATTGTCTTGCAGTCCTCATGCTACCTCCAGTTTCCACTCTGAATTTTAAGTCCAAGAGATTTTTGCGTGTTTCCAGAACTGGGTCTGAATCAAAATTCAGCCTTCTCAGCTTTTCCAGATTTCTTTTCCCAGCTGTGTTCTGCTGTGAGCTCAGTCCCACTTTTCCAGATTTGTTAACCTTTTGCCCTATAAATATTCATTGATGGAAATTTTTGCTGTTTGGCTTAGGTTTCTGATCATCAGCAAATCGAGGCTGATAACGAAACCCCACTGCCAGCGTGCAGAGGAAAGCATTAAATCACAGCTGTGCTCCGCGCTGCTCCTGCCTTTACCTGCCCCTACCGCATGCCATTACACTTGATTTCTCCGATGTAACGTGATCCTTGTACAAAGCCAAACTAGGTTGTCGTAAGACCTTTCATTCTCATGCCTTTCTTATCTCTTTTCCAGCTGCCTTTTCCCCAATTCGAAGTAACTAAGATGCAAAACTCAGAGTAAAAGGAGCCAGGGCTAAATATGGGCAAGCTGGCTTTGGATGGGATAAATGTGGATAATTTTGTTTTATCCTCCTTCCTGTTAGACTCTTGTTTTCTGTTTTTCTTTATGTAATATGAGCTATCTTGGTTATCTCAACATTGGAGAAAGCCAGTAGTGAGAGTCAGGGCTGTATGTAGTCTATCCATTTCTTGATCATTACGCAAGTGCTCTGGGACCCTGCCGACAGCATCTCAGGCTTTCCTTTGGGGGCATCTCGGGGGCAATTCTACATTTCCTTGAAGCTGATTATTTAACAGCTAGGCAAAGTAATCTGGGCAAAATATGCAATTTTTAGTAACTCCCACTAGAACACTTTCCTTCTCTTAAATTTTAGCGTAAAACAGCTATTATCACTAATCTTTGTGTTGGATTAAGTTTACAGTGAGTTATGCAAGGAAAATTTTCACATTTTCCAGTGAATTAAAACATTCAGCGGTGATAGAGTAAAGTAAGGTGCAAAACTGGAAGGTGCTGCTAAGTTCAGGTCATTAAAAATAATATTGTGCATGTAAGAGTCTTTATATTTACTGGAAAAAAATAGGATTTTTGTGAAATAGCAGAACCTAAAACCCCAACCAGATACATATTTATTTGTCTTGAGATTCATAAACCTTTAGGATATTTATTTCAAGTTTTAATTATTTTAGTTGCTGTTGCCACATGGACTGAACACTTTCTGTTTCTATTTTTCTGTTTAAGTAAAACCCGAGGATTCTTTGCATTCAGCCTGGTTGTGTTCTTTCAGTTTTGATTTTGTTTTTAGTGGGTTTTTTGGCTGTAACAAAATCATGACTTGCAGTTAGAGTGTGAGTGTCCTTGTCAACACTGCAGTAAGCAGAGGTCAACCCAGAATATGAGAACATAACTTACATATTCATAATTGCATAAATTGTCCAAAAAGAAGGTCTCTTATTATATATTGTCCATTTGAATGCTTATTTAATAGCTTAGTGGGCAGTGTGAAGATGGCAGCTGCTTTTTTTTTTTTTTCCCCGACAGAAATCTTAGTGTAATCTCTTTCCGTGCGACAGGGACATGGATTCAATGCCTAAAGAAGGAATAGTGACATCATATATCAGTTGAAAAGGAAGAAATCCTTGAAATATTCCATTTACCTGTGCAGATATGCTGACTAGGGACTCAGCCCTCCAACCACAGGTGCAACTTTATTTTATCATCTGTAAGTCTCGGAGCACCTTCCTCTGAGGAAGGGGAGGGGGAGCTGGCAGAAAAGAGAAAGTTAATAAAGTTTCAGAAGAGATTGGGGAGGTTTTTGAAAAGATGAAACAGCTCTAAGCAGTTAGTCTACTGAAGGTAGGTTTTATAATGGTATGGAGAAAGGAAATGGGGCAGGCAAATCATGTGAAAGTAAACTTTAATAAAAACTGATGTGGTTTCCTTGAACAGCTTAGAGGGTTACAGAAAAGGATTTGGGGAAAAGCAATATAGTGAAGCAAAAATCAATGGTAGGGAAGTCTAACTTAGTTTAACTAGATGATCTTTAAGGTCCCTTCAAACCTGATCCATTCTAAGTCCACAGATGGAGCCATCTGAAGACGAGGAAAATAAGGTGTGATCCACTCTTTTGTCAGCCCAGTTTTCAATGCGACCTTTGTCACGGCTGGTTGTGCTGTAGGAACGTTTGGGAATCTTGGCTTGGATCGCTCCAGACTGCCCTGAGCACAGTGGTAAAAATACTCTGAATGGCTTAGTCTAAATACAGCAAAGCTCAGCCGGATGGATGCAACGGTGCAATGGTCCATGCCCGAGAAGAGATGAAAGTTGCAGGGAAGACAAAATTTCAAGGGTGGAACTAAGTCCTACCGTGATTACTGGTGGAAGCAGAGCCTTTAGCTTGGTTTCTCCTCTTCGCTAGGATAGGGTTCAGCAAAATTGCTCGACCTCTGCCGCCACGTGCCTGCAGAGGTGTTGAGCCCCAGCTGCACCGCAGCACTTGTAAACAGCCGAGCTGCACCGAGCATGGTATCATCTGCACAGCAGACGATACGCCATAGCTCTGGGGGGGAAAAAAAATCAATCCAAGAGGCAGCATGTAACTACCACGAAACACAGGGCCTATGCCAGACCCCTGCGGCCCCGTGAGGGCAAAGAAAATGGGTCAAATGCAAATACACTCATAGGAAACAAGAGGAGAGCACTGAAAGAGGAGAAAGAGGAAAAAAAGAATGAGGAAGGGCTGCAGCAAAGCCCCGCCAGGGCCGTGTCCTTGGGTGGCTGAGCATCTCAAATCCGCCCTCCTGTGACGGTGGCTCCTTCCCCTCAGCGCAATCCCTTGCCAAAGGGAACTGTAATTTTTATGAATGCCTTGAATTGCAGCCAGGTAATTACCTTCAGGAAACTTTCATTTTGCTAAATGTTAATTCCACAGAGAGAAAGGAAGAGAAGGGGAAAAAAAAAACCAACACAACTACACACACAACCAAGTTTAATAGCATGATAAGCAACCGTCTCGATTTAGAAGCCTTATAAAGGAAGTTCTAGGTGTGATCTTCAGAGAAATACTCCATTTCTGTAAGTGCTAATCCTAGGAGAATACTTTGCCTTTAGAGGATACACACAGTGTCCACATACGAGATCCAGCACACTGAATTCTGTTCCTGCACGGCCCAAAATTAGCTCTGAGCAGCATCGGCTTACTATAACAGTGCTGATTGCCAGATCATTGCTTGTGTCTTTTGAAGAATCAAAAAATAACATCTCTGCTGAAGAGGCTGTTTCCTCAAGCTTACTTTAGATTTGTTTTTACTTCTGCTATTAATTTATTTTCTGCATTTCATTTAAAGTGGCATTTACAGGTCAGGGAGCGTTAGAAAGGTTCCATTTGGAAAAGAATAAAAACAAAACAACAACAACACAACAACAACAGCAAACATCTCTCTGCCTTTGTTTATTGAGCACTTTCCCAAAGATTTACATTCTTCACATCTGTTGACTTGCCGTTATAGTTTTGATCTTGCATGCAAAATTGATACAGCAAGACAAACATTCTCCCAATGGCTGGAGTAAGAGAGCTTATTAACAGCTCTGTTGTTTTTTTTGTTTTGTTTTGTTTTTTTGTTTTTCCAAAAGAATACTAAAACAGCGTTTATTTTTATGATGTCACAACTAGTGGTGAGTTTGACATTATCACATTAACTGCTAATGTATAAATGCAAAACTAATGTACTAGAATTAAAACACTGTATAATGACCTTCCCTTGGTTCAGCCATTAAAAATACATTATTTCCCTTTCTTGCAAGTTGAACCTGATGCAATTTATTCATCAATAACCAGTTTATGTGTTTTTGGATGAATATCTGTGTTTATGTTCTGGAAAATTATTCTGACTTTGTCTTTTGCAAAGTAAAAGGCGTCGGCACCTCGGGCACACTTATGCAGCCTTTATTTTGTTCAGAAGAGCAGTAGCCAGACCAAGGAAGCGGAGTGTCCCTCATTCTAGCTCGTATTCAAGTACTTGTGCTGGCCAGCTTTATCCAGTGTTGTGTGGTTCAACATACCCATTTGTAAAATTAGTATATTACCCATCTCACATGCAAATCGAGACTTAATTAACAGATGTTTGTAACTGCTTTCACATCCTCCTAAGAATCACGCTACGTGAGTGCGAAGCGGTTGTTGCTGGGAGATGAGAACAACACTGGAGCAAAGGCTTTATTGGAGACGGGAAGGGTGTTAGGTAGGGTTTTCTGGTGCTTTTTATTTTTTTAGTTACTTCGGTACTTTTAAAAAACTCTTTGTTTTGAAGTTGGTGGGGCATAAGATGGCAAAAAGCTATCTCCCATATAACAGTTTCTGCGTCTCACCTCCCTTTCTTCACCCCCCATGCACCAACGTTTTAAAGCCTTAAAAAGCAAGCTTGGAGCTGAACAAAAAGACTGCTAGAACAGCAAGAGGCATGTCGCAGCACACTTGAAGACAGCAGCTGTCAGGACACGGGAGCTGAAAATGCAACCAGTACACAGGCTACAGGAAAACTTCGCCTTGGGCATTTTGCTTTCACTTCCCTAGTTGTAACCCTTCGCGTCCTGCAAACGATTTTTAAAGTCGAGGGAGCACAAAGGGAAGAGAAAATCCTTCGTGAATTGTTTCTGAGAATTGAAAACAGAAAAGCAACTAGTAAATAGCTGTGTGGGTCACGGGTGTGACGTACAGGCAGTACCGCTTTTAGACAGCTTGGCTTTTATCTGATTGTGAGCCCCACGTTTCCTCATACGGGAACGGCTGCCGACCCAATTTTAATCAGTTGCAATTTTGCCTTTACATCTAAATTAGAATAACTTGGATTGAACAGGAAATGAAATGAAGTCTCTGATCAAAAGTGTTTCTGTAACGTGGTAAATCTCTTGCTTTAGTTTCCTGGAGCATCTCCAGTCTGATACTCCTCATTTTACCCAAATGTTGCTGGAGATGTAACTCGAATGTATTTTACATCAGTCTCCTGATTGCGAAGTTGAATAAACAGTTCATGAATCATATAGGGAAGTCTCCCCAAAGACTTCTCTCTTTAAAATGTGTAAGTACAAGTATTACTGAGGAAACTGACGCTGAGTGGGAACTTTCACTTCCATTGTCTCAAATCCACCTTGACTTGGGAGCAACCAAAAATATTCCTTCCCGATGGCTGGGCAGTGGCCTGCATGAAAGGAGCTGGTGGTATCAGTTACTGCAAGTAAGCAGATACGTATTTGGCACATGCCTCAGCAGGGACCAATATACCTCCCGGCCACGCCGAGGTACGTTAGCAGGACAGCACTTGATTTGTGGCTAAAATCTGATCTGCGACCCAGCAAAGCCTCTCCCCAGCGAGCTGTTGCTCCCACACTTTCCACCTGTACTAAATCCAGTTGAAACGAAAACAACTGTCTACGAGCTTCTGCTAACATCTGTTTCCATGCTTGTTGTCTGAAACAAAGGCTAATTACCACAGCTCCTTTCTTCAATATTTTCTTCTGCCTTCGCCAGTTGTCTACAGTCTTGATATCTAGAGCATAAATGCCAAGGCTGAAACGTGCATTCAATTAGAAGATGACTCTTGACTGACCTACATAACAGTTCATTCATGAGATAATGTGACCTGCAGTCATAGAGATAAAAGTCAGTTGATTGAGCTGGGCTGGCTGTGTACACTGCAAGCTCTCCAGTGATTGAGGAATCAGCTAAAATTAGACTTACGCTCTACGTTATCGAGAGCCTTTCAGATCCGACTCTGTTTCGGTAATATTTCTTTTATGAGATGGGCGTATAATTTGTCACATTGTAATCCTTTAATGCTTAACTTTATTAGCATGAAGTACTCGGGTATCAAATAAAATGAGCAATTAAGTGATTTATATTTAAGGTCTGCTCTCAGTTCAGGGCTTAGGTAGGCAGCCTCCCATGAAGAAGGGAGATCGAGCACAGCATTTACCACTTCCTTTCGGAGAGCTACAAAATGGTGCTTTCGTAGCTGAACCTCCTTGTGCATGTCAATCCCAACCGACTGTTACAGTGCCACAAGTTCACGTCTGTATTTGTATTAAGGGTTATTGTCTGTCTGTAGTGAACAACAGGATTTTTTTTCCCCAGTTTTTGCCTATTAGATTTACAAAAGGGTGAGCTCGCTGCAGAAAAAAAGTTCGCCAACAAACGAATGGTTTACGCGTAACGATTAGGCGACGCTTTTTGTATTACTAAGCCACAAAGGAAGCTCAGATAAAGGTTGTAGGTCTGACAGAAACCTTCACGAGCATGCTCATAAAGTAAGACGGTTCAAGAGAGGGTGCAGCTGTCTCTTCCAGACCGAAGGACTGCGAGGTATTTCAATAATTTTCTTATCCTATCCATCGGATTGTCTTAAAGATCCATTAACAGAATAATGTGAAATTATCTGCTGTCCTCAGGGGCAGAAGTTCCTCTTTGTTTTTTTTTTTCCCCTCTGTAAGTGAGCTGGGAGAAGCCTGCGCTCTGTCACACCGAGCCCTCAGTTCCTCTCAGATGAAGGCACTTCAGGGCTGCTGGGTGCGTGCTGTAGGAAGGAAGAGGGGACATTTTGTACAGGAGACCGTGTGCTCTTACAAAGCCGGTTAGAGCATAACACTATAGTTTTTTGAGGTTTTCTCTATTGTCTCCTGTGTTTTTTTACACTTGCCTTTAAAAAACACATGGCCGTTACGGGCCGTTTTCTTTCCTTCTCTTCAATGTGCTTTTGTTTGGTTTTTAACTTCATACTGCCACCATTCTGATCCTCTCTCGGGGTAGGTAAAATTAATCAAAAAGCAGAGGAACATGCTGTCTGTCCGTCCTTCAGGAGGATTGCTGAGAATCTTTTGTGAGTTGGTTTCTTTGTTTTGGATGCTTTTTGCTTTAAATGGTATAACAAAAAAATAAGGAAGTGACTACATGGACAAGAGTAAAAAGGCTTTTAATTTAAATTTTCACTGTGCACATCCTGCAGTGCTTTTGTACGATCCAGTTCTTTCTGCTACATACATGTGGTTTGCCTTTGATTAGTAAAGAAATCATTGGGTAGGCTGGCAGAGGAGAGTTGATTTTTGTCCCTTATTTTTGCAGGAGTTTTGGTGGTTGAGGCAGACCACTCGATGTAAGATGAGGCTGAAATTGCACAGGGCCCAATTAGTGTCCGTTACCTTTGCTGTTTGCACTTGATTGGTTGAAGAGTCAGAGGTTTAATTAAGCAGAAATGGGGAAGTAGAGTTAATGTTCATTATAACTAAAATCAAAACAGCTGTTTACCTTGCCGAAGCCTTGCGAGCTAACGTCTACAAATCTTACCCTGAGGAACACCATCTCTGTAAAACATGCCTTTCCTGCTATCCTCTGATATCATTTTACATACTCATTTTCACAACATTTCCTAATAAGATTAATTAACACATTAGGGTATAATTCTTATTGTCTACAGAAATTACTTCAATTAAAACTATTAACATATTATCATGATTGTTGTATTATTACATCTCGCTTTGTTACTACTCAAAAACTACCCTAGCAAACCCAAATGTTTGAAATTAGCATGAAATTGTCATGTCTACAGTTTTCATCTTAACTGGGGGATAAGGTAATGTTAAACTTTTTTAATAATCTGTATTTCTGTGCTCGGGTTCCTGCTATGAGAACAGACGAGAGGGACTGTCCCACATGATGAGGCTAAAAAGAGTTTGTCTTGATTAGGTTCTGCCATGCCCAACAGGAACATGACCACTGTGCAGGGACATAGGAAAGCATCGAAAGCACAGAGGAGCACAAGACAGTAATGCATATAAATTGGATGTATTCATGCTGAAAATTAGTAAGGGTTTTTTTAGGGGGAAGGGGGGAATGCGAGTTCTTGAAATGGCTGTCTAGTGGGAGGAGTGAAAGCAAAAGGCATAATGTTGAACTTCATTACTCTCAAAATCTTCTTACAGGCTAGGTGAAATGTGCCATCTGTGTAAAAACGAGAAAAATATTGTTAATGTAATTGGAATCTTAACACTGTAATCAAAGAATTATAACTAGTCTAGGTCTACTTATTGAGAGAAAAAAAAGAATACCGTTACGGGGGAATAAAGCTTCAATGCTGATACATTTAAAATTGATATACACACGTTTCCAAGTATCTGCTCCTCTCTGGGGTGTTCTGTTCACCCTTCCCCCTTGGGTAGGGGACTTAATTTTTGGAGGTGGGCAGCAGTTATAGCAGGTGGTCAGGGCTTCTTCCTCCATCCCATGAGCAGCGTGATGCTGATGTCAATGGTTTCTTCTTCCTCAATCCAGGCTCTACTTCAGGCTGGTTTTATTTTCTTTTTTTGTGTTTTTACAACTTGCACTCTTCTTTGGATTGCAACACCGCATTAGCCCTGAATACAGTATGTATGCAAAGCCTTCCATACCTTTTCTTTCTGCAGGCTTGCATTTCTTCAGCTAACTGTGGGTGATTTTTTTATGGTCCTGAGTGTCACTCTGTGCCTCACCTGATACTAGCCTGTGCCTCTGCTCCTCTGCACTGTGTCATGTCACCTCTTCTGAGGCTGTTACACCATGTCTGTGCTCCTCTTTACCGAGTCATTATTCTGGCATCGTAAATATTTCATACTATACCGCGTGACTACTTGTTACTACTGTCTGCATAAAAGTTGCAGTGAACCCACAGGATTATGTGGAGATAAGCAAAAGTAAAATAAATTAGGCACTAACCACCTGGTCATTAAGGAAAACCGCTGCTACAGCTAACACAGCTAAAACAAAGCTCGAGGCTGGGCTACACAAGTGCAGACAAGCCTGGCGTGCCTCGGTTCCAAGGCTGTGCAGGCTCAGCACAAAGCCTGTGGCAATACAGTGTTTACTGAGCTACAGGCCTTGAACGTGATGAATGAGATCATTATTTGGGTTTATCCGTACTGGCCAGGGACCAATCTTGGTGACACAGGATGTCCTATCTGGTCTTCGGTTCCTATCAACACCTTAAACAGCTGAAACGGAAAAGGAACGCTTCACCTTTACAAACAGTTGTATATTGGCTTACTTTTAGCAGACAGGTTGAACAGAAAACAAGAAAGTTGATCTAACTGAGGTAAATAATTGCTGCCATTCTTCTAAGCCATATGCATTCTATTTGTCTCCATGATATTGCTGTGAAAAAGCTGTTATCCTCCTTTACAGATAGATAGTATTTATCTACCGTTGCCCTAGGATGCCTCTGTAGCCAATGGAGAGACATTGCTACCTCCATTTTAGTCCACCTGAAGTCTGAATTGCCCCCTAAATTGATTATTTCTCTTCACAGACTAAATAGGAAATCCTGGACACACAGATTTAATAAATCTGAGCCAAAGAGATTAGAGATTTGTCTACAGCAGATGAGTTTCAGAGCTCTTGCTTTCACAGCTGTTACCGGTAACTAGCTTAGCTTAAATTTGTTTCATGTATGGTCTATACAGGCAACCGACGTCATTTAGACCGTACAGTTATTATACCCCAAATGAGGCATGTCCACAGGAAGTCTATGGCTGAGCATGGAATTCGTCTCTCATATTTCAGATGAGAAGATAATGCCCTAATCAGTTCTCGTCCATGTAATGTGATGTCACTGGCACTACTAAATTCTTTTCAATTCGGCTATCACTCCAAACTGTTAAACCATCTGCTGGTGGCAGCCGAAAAGATGACGATATAATAAATTACTAGAAAAAGTTAAGATGCCTAACATCTGCTCTCCACCAAGCTTGAGCATCTTCCCCATATCGATGTTCTGTCATTTCATGACACAGTCAGAGAAGATGCCTGCTCTGAAGATCTTACACATTTAAATCATTTGCAGCTGGACCTGCGTTCCAGGCATCCATCCTCTTTTGTAAATTTTTGGCTGAAATGGGCAATAACAATGGAAAAGGGAGAAGGCAGGGGGAGAAAAACAAATAGTTTCTTAAAATAGCTTTAAAAAGTTCCCGGCCTAGGTAACAGTTTGTATCTACTCAGTCTTCATTATGATTGATGAAGAAATATTTAATGATGGCAAGGAGGATTTTGCAAGACAGAAATAGAGACTGCTGCCTCTTCAGAGCTGCATGACTGTGTGTCCTGGAATTATGTGCTGCATAATATTTTAATCAAATAATAGTTTGCTTAGTAGTGTGGACCACACTGGTAGTGCAAACAATATGTAAAAATATTCTAGATAAGATTATGCAGCTCTGAAGGTAATGGTAGGCAGACACTGTTGAGAAAATATACACATAATATTTACTTAAAACATTCCTGGAGCCTCCTTTGGTGTTATTAGTCAGTCATGAAAATCTGCAAACACACACTTATCAAAAACTTACGGCAAAACACAAGGCGTTTAGTGAAGTCAAATACAGAGTGGTAGATGCCATAGCAGAACACAGTTAATGGTTGAGCAGTGACTTAACTTACATTCAAGAGCAAACATAATTAAAGCGGAAAAAGTCCTGAACCAAACATAGGAGATGTGTCCTGCATGGAATGCAAAGACAAGTCTGGATCCCATCCTACTGCTCCTGTCTCCTGAAGCAAAATTGCAGGAGGCAGAAGCTCAGAGCAAAATCCAGCTAAAAAAGCATAGTGAACTACCACAGTGTGGGTTGGTAATGTTCTCCTCGTTACTGTGATATGAACCTGCACAAAATGCTGTGCTCTAAGAGAAAAGACTGATGGCCTGGAAGGCTCGTGAAGGTTGGTATGGCAGTAATCTGGGGGATTTTCCTCACATTAGGTAAGCAACATCAGGTGATTCCTTGCTTCCTTTTCTGTTTGTTCTAATCTAAAAAATCTCTCCCCTCCTCTTTTAAGATATGATTTATCCACATATAATAATTGATTTTTTCTAAGTTCCTAACTGCTCTCCCATAAGATGCTAGGGCCATGAGGACGGGAGAGGGATGAGCACTCGGTGCACATCCCTCCGTAGCAGACCTCTCATGATTTTAAGCCAGTTCAGTGAAATTCCTCTGGAGCAGAATCTACTTCCTTATACTGAGCAGAAGGATGATCCTTGTAAGTAAATAGGAAATAATGTAATTTAGTTACAATTATTTAATAAAAGAATGCAAACATAAATAATGTAAACACTTAAATACTACAGTAGCTATCGCTGTATAGAAAACCAGCTGGGTTTGATCCTGGTGATACCCGACTGGAATGTATTCCTACGAGTTCTGTGCCACCACAGATCTCTCATCTATCCATCCATGAAAATATGTTCTTGCAGGTCTAGAATTAGAAGATGTTTTCCCCTGGTTTTTCCCTTTAGCAGTAGTGTGCAACTTTTGCTCTGCTACTTCTTCTTACCATTTTCTACCTTGTCAGCAGACCTGTGGGTCTGCTGGTTTGTATTTCCTAAGTCCAGCAAGTCACCAAGCTATATTTTAGTTTGTGATTTCGGCAAACACCAGCTGAGACATGGTGGCAGTAGAAATCGGGAGCCAGTAGGCTGGCAGTGAGAATGTAAAGATATAGAGAGCACCGCAGGCTGTGGTTAACCTGGGATTCCTGCCATCAGTGGTGAAGTGTTACTGCACCAGCCTGGAGGAATGCTGGGGGGTTGCTCAGATGACCTGGTGCATTTTGTATGGACCAGTGCTATCTGGCAAAGGTGGGAGGGTGAAAGCCCCTATACAGACCTGACTGATGCATCAAACCCGATGGGCTACAAATGCAGAGAATGAAGTCGAACCCGCAGCTGTCACTGTCTCATCCCTTCGTAGTGGCCAGCTGTGACTGCTTGGTTTTAAAGGGCTGTTAGTTTTCACACAGAATCACTGAATTGTAGGGGTTGGAAGGGACCTCCAGAGATCATCGGGTCCAACCCCCCTGCCAAAGCAGGTTCCCCAGAGCAGGCTGCCCAGGTAGGCGTCCAGACGGGCCTTGAATATCTCCAGAGGAGACTCCACAACCTCCCTGGGCAGCCTGTCCCAGGGCTCCATCACCCTCACCGTGAAGAAGTTCTTTCGCATGTTGGGGCGGAACTTCCTGGGCTCCATTTTGTGGCCATTGCCCCTTGTCCTGTCCCCACAAACCACTGAAAAGAGGTTGGCCAAATCCCTCTGTCTCCCACACTTCAGGTATTTGCACACGTTGGTAAGATTTCCCCCTCAGTCTTCTCTTCTCCAGGCTGAACAGACCCAGGTCTCTCAGCCTTTCCTCATAGAGAAGATGCTCCAGGCCTGGTATCACCTTTGTGGCCCTCCGCTGGACTCTTTCCAGGAGATCCCTGTCTTTTTGTACCGGGGAGCCCAGAACTGGACACAGTACTCCAGGTGAGAGTAGAGTCCTTTCCTTTTTAAAGGTATTCGTGGTAGCATATCTTTTAGAAGAGGGTGTGAGGCTGGTGTATTTGGCAGACAGCGACATCAGTATGTACATCTACTACACAGGAGAGGTGATGTTTCTAATCATGCTGAGGCAGAACGGACCTCCCAAGACAAGCAGGGTGAGGTTTCTGAACAACTTAAAGGATTTTCTTCAGAACAGTCATTAATCAGTCATTAGAAAGTGATTGCAAATGCCATTACTTTCTGTCCATCTCTAGTGTTTCTCCAGCGTGCCCCTGAAAGCCAGGCACCAGTCTGCAGGTTGAGCAGTAATTTGAATGCAACAAATTGTACCTGCAAAGCACAGATGTTGAAAGCTGAAAATCTGAAGGTGCCGTATGTTTCCTGTAATTGAAAGCAGGTGCCCTGAAGGAAGCAGAGATTCTGTTTCACTTTATGAAGTATCTAGTTGGCAGAGCTGGCAAAAAAAAATACCCTCTAAAGCTTCATTCACTAGGACTGGATAAAGCAGATTAAAGCTGTTGTTTTCCAGTAGCTCTAAGGGGCTCCAACAAAGGATTGAGGTCCTATTGTGTTGGGCACCATAGACAAAAGGAATAAAGTCCCTATCTGCAGAGTTCAGAGCGCTGAATAAATTGAACTGCGTGTGTTTAAAGGATGGGATGAGGGGGAAGAGCATGATAACCCTGCTTTATACAGCACTGAAAGCTGGGACCAGCATTTCCAGCACGTTGGGCCTATTCCACCTCACCCCAGGACAGATGCTCTGTCTCCGGTGTGCTGAAGTGGATGCAGGGTGAAGTTGTCCCAATTCTGAGTACTTCTGTCATTATTTCAGAGATTGCTTGATGTGATAGGCTAGCTATCAGCTGCAATCTTTTGCCTTGGTCATTGCATACAAAGACCCCACGCCTAAAAATGAATAAATGCTATGCAAGTTTCTCTTTCCAAGGATGACCCTTTGGGAAGCTGCCTGTGATCTGGAGCCTGCAGGAAGATGAAGGGTAGAGAACTGCCTGGTGTGTCCAAACTGCAGCTCCGTCTGCGGATTTCACAAGGCTTTAGAGAGGGCTTTTATAGTTTTAAATCCATGCCTCAGTTTACCGATGGACGGAGGTAAAAGCCCCGAGGGTCCTCCATAGAGTGTTGCGTTGATGTTTGTGGGTTTTGTTGTACTTCTAAGACAAGTAAGAAATGTTATTACTCTGCTGAATTCAAGCTGAGCACAGCCTGTGGGTGTAGGTTGTATTTTACTTAAGCCAAAAAGAAGGAAAAAAAAAAAAGGAGAAAAAAAAAGACAGGAAAGCACCCCAAACCATCAAAATTTATTACTGCTTCCAGCCAATTTCGTAGTGCTTCTGGTTTGAGAAGCCAGAATAATTTCCGCTCGCAGTCTGCACTTCAGTAGCTGTAGCAAGTGCAGATAGAGGAAACAACTACAACTTTGATCAAAATATTTTTCAGCTCTTTCTCTAACGAAACAGCCAGAGCCTGGCACGGTGTCGTTGTGCAGTTATTTCATCTCCCCAGAAAAACCTGTGTCAGGTTCTGAAAGTGCTGACTGACCTGTGTGCACCAGGCTCAAAGCTCTCGCTCTGAATCTTCAGCCACCCTTTAAGGCTCTGCCACACTTCTGCAGTGTTCTTTTTCTCTTTGGATTGTCCACTTTTTTTTTTTTTTTTACTTTTTTTTTTCTTCCTTTGGTAGTAGGCAGACATTTTCTAGGAATTTTTCTTCTTTGCCTCTCGAGCCACCTGAAAGAAAGAAGAAACGTCTTTTGTCCACATGGTGACAGAGATCATAAATTTTGCTGGGAAAATTGAGAATTATGTTTACTGCCTTTAAATAATGGGCAAGATCAGATAAAAAAAAAATTGTTCCTCCAACAACTGAAACAAAAGACATGATTTCCAATAGGTATTTTTTCTTTTTTTTGTTTTTGACTATCTTATTTAGCTGACTTAATATGGGATCTCAGTCCTAGCCATGATTTTAAAAACTAGGGATTTAATGTGTACTAAAATGACTGTCCCACCGTTTCTCTCTGTATAGCTTCCTATACATAAAAGGTCAAAAATGTCAGTCAGACCGTACCATTTGGCATGAAGATGAATACAGAAGCTAAAGAGGATTTAAAAAATACATGATCTGGCATTTGAAACAGGGGACGGGGCGATGAGTCCCGATTTTATTCCTTTATCTGCCAGTGACCTAGCACTTTGTCTCTTACGGGGTGTATTTACAGATTTTATAGTCATTTTGTCGCAGTGTGTGTCAGTGGAGAAAGTCCTGCAAGGACAAAGTCAGATTTTTCAGCAGGCGGAAGAACTGTCTGGGTGATGCCACCACTCTTCCCAGTGGCATCTGTGCGCATCAAGGGCAGGAAATAGGGTTAGTGCTCTCCATGCCTCATGGACCCTGAAAGAGGAGTCTGTTGACCCTAAAATCCTCTAATGTCAAAGGAAAGGGAGGCGTCCTTGGCAGGGCAGTCTGGTCTCCTTTTTCTCTTCACTGACTGTAGAAGGAAGGGAGGGTGGCTGGGTTACTAATGGGGCACTTGCTGAGGTCTAGGTGAAATCAGTCTGAGCTTTACTGCCTCCATTTTTCTGTCCGTGAAACGTAGGTGATGTCACACAGAGGAATTGTGGTCGTACTACTGTGTTCAAAATGCCTGGAGAAAAAAGGCAAAGTCAAAAGAGAAAGCAGTATCCTGAGCCGTGTAGTGTTTAAAAAGTGCAATGTACAGCCTGAAAGTAGGGCACAAACAAATACGTAGACATACACAGCATGCAAGTGGAGCACAAAAAAATAAATGAGTACTAGATGTCTTATGAACCATGTTTCTCTGTGAAATAATGCTTTTAGGTAATGTTCTTAGGCATGTCTGGAAAGTAGTTAAATAATTCCAGTTTGTCTTGGATATATCCATTTTAATATATGCAGAAAAGGTAAGGAGACCTTTATTTAGGATGTGACTATTTGCCAGCAACTGGGCTGTGTGCATAGTCCCTCTGCATCTGTTGGCTCTCTATTCTCTGGTTTTATCTGCTTGCTTTTGCTTTTTGCATTAAACTGTAAGATATATATATATATGTATGTATACGACTTCATTAAGCACTATGAAACAGTAAGCAGATATCAGCAGTTAGCCAGCCTGCAGAATTAACCATCAGTTGTTCTTATAAACATTATAACAAATGACAAATTTCCGAACTTCAGAGCTTAGTATGAAAAGAAGCCTGTTTGAATAACCCATGAGCATAACATGAATAATCTTCAAGTCAGCTATTTGTCTTTTTCTGGAATCGCACAAAACTCCCTTCTGACAAGTGCAGACTTTCTACGCTTTCGGTGCCATGTGTTTTACATTTTCCTTTGTCCATCTTGCCAGTTGTGCAGCCCCGTCATTGGGTATGAATTGTAGGGAAAGTATTAAAGTAGTCAAAAAGATGGAGGCTGTCACGGTGATTAGGTTTTGGGGAAATCTCATTGAGAAAATCCAAAAAATATTTCTTTTTAATGCTGTTGACTCATGGCTTGGAGAAGATTTGTAATTTTGAGGTATTCACTGATAGTTCTTGGATTTTGAAGCACATCATTATATCAGTTGTCTTGTGGTGTCTGACCATTTTACCAGGTTTTTAAGGTGCTGAAAAGGTGGAATTGAGCCTTTGGAATTAAACAGGCAAACAGCTGCATGTTATTAACTTTTCTTCCAGGTTTTTTATAATTTAGACTCCATATTTGGATGGGAAGTAGTTCCCAGCTACACATTTAACATTCACTCGTGGAGTTTTTCTTTGTCTGCAATAACTTCCCTTACAGAAGCAGAACTAAGAGGTCTGCAAATGGTTGACTTCAGTGGTGCTCACAGATCCTGCACTGAACTTGTAGAGGACTTTAGGGGTCTGTTAAATGTTCTGTCCACTGCTATGGCGTGTATATTTGATTGCATATCCTACAGAGTGGAGAGTGCTACTGTGTAGGAACTTTTCAAATGCATATTACCTTCTCTTTATGGTCTTTATTGTGCATATTTAATATAAGCTGTTATAGTAAACAGAAATAATTTCTGTGTGTTTAAATTATGAGATGAGTTTGCAATTAGGTATAACTGATATAGAGATTTTTCTTTCATTTTCTGGTACGAAGAAATCAAGTATCTACTTTCTAAGGATGCCTACATCATCAGCCATGATAAACTGCCCATCATTCATTTCTACATCCAGTATGTTGCCATATCCAGAGAGCAAAATTCTCAATCCCTAACTGCTGCAGATCATCATTTGTAGTGAAGCGGGACAGGTTTTCTCAGTGACATCTCAGATGTTCTGGTGATATTTTGCCTCTGCGTGTAGATGGTTCATAATTTATCGCAACCTAAGGACTTAGATACTCTCTGTCCTGTCACATAAGACTGATCGGCTGCTGTGCTGCATGAGATAAGGTTGTACTGCCCCAGAATTCACTTTTTACATACGCTCTGATATTTCAGTGTCTTCCCGTCATGATGTCAGTTCAGGTCTCCATTGTCAGTTCTCATTTATGTAAAGTATTGCTAAGTGCTCCTGCTGTTGGTGGCAATAGGATCATGTGCTAACTCCAGTTGGAAGATCCCCTGGGAGGTCTCTAGCCTAACGGCTGCTCAGAGCTGGGTCAGCTGTGAGATGGGATCACATTGCTCAGGGCTCGATGCAGTCAGGTCTTGAAAACCTCCGAAGATGGAGACTGTAGAGTCTTTCTGGACAGCCTGCTTCAATGGCTGACTGACTGTCCTCACAGGGAAAAGTTTTTACCTTCTAGCCAGCAAAATACACTTCTTTTAACTTACACATATTGCTCGTTGTCTACCCACTGTTGTGCCGTGCAAGGGACCTGGCCTTTTGCAGCCCGCAGAAGAGAATCATAGAATCATAGAATATCCCGAGTTGGAAGGGACCCATAAGGATCATCAAGTCCAACTCCTGGCACCACACAGGCCTACCCAGAAGTTTAGACCATGTGACTAAGTGCACAGTCCAATCGCTTCTTAAATTCAGACAGGCTTGGTGCAGTGACTGCTTCCCTGGGGAGCCTGTTCCAGTGTGCAACCACCCTCTTGGTGAAGAACCTCTTCCTGATGTCCAGCCTAAACTTCCCCTGCCTCAGCTTAACACCGTTCCCGCGGGTCCTATCTCTGGTGATAACGGAGAATAGGTCACCTGCCTCTCACTCCCCCTCGTGAGGAAGTTGTAGACTGCGATGAGGTCCCCCCACAGCTTCCTCTTCTCCAGGCTGAACAGGCCAAGTGACCTCAGCCGCTCCTCATATGTCTTCCCCTCTAGGCCCTTCACCATCTTCGTCGCCCTCCTCTGGACACTCTCCAACAGTTTCATGTCCTTTTTGTACTGTGGTGCCCAGAACTGCACACAGTACTCGAGGTGAGGCCGCAGCAGCGCAGAGTAGAGCGGGACAATCGCTTCCCTCGACCGACTAGCAATGCCGTGCTTGATGCACCCCAGGATACAGTTGGCCCTCCTGGCTGCCAGGGCACACTGCTGGCTCATATTCAACTTGCTGTCAACCACAACCCCGAGATCCCTCTCTGCGGGGCTGCTCTCCAGCGTCTCGTCGCCCAGTCTGTACGTACAGCCAGGGTTGCCCCATCCCAGGTGCAGGACCCGGCACGTGCTTTTGTTAAACCTCATGTGGTTGGTGATCGCCCAGATCTCCAATCTGTCCAGATCTCTCTGCAAGGCCTTTCCACCCTCATCCGAGTCCACAGCTCCTCCAAGTTTAGTGTCATCGGCAAATTTGCTCAAAACACCTTCTAGTCCTACATCCAAATCATTTATAAAAACATTGAAGAGGACTGGCCCTAAAATGGAGCCTTGGGGGACCCCACTAGTGACCATCCGCCAGCCAGATGTGGCCCCATTTACCACAACCCTTTGAGCCCTGCCCGTCAGCCAATTGCTCAGCCATCGTATGATGTTTTTGTTAAGTTGTATGCTGCACATTTTGTCCAGTAGGATCCTACGGGAAACTGTGTCAAAAGCTTTGCTGAAGCGTGTCAAAAAAATCACATCAGCTGGTTTCCCTTAATCGACTAGATGGGTGATCTTATCATAAAAGGAAATCAAATTTGTTAGGCAGGACCTACCCCTCATGAACCCATGTTGGCTGGGACCAATGACTGCATTGTCCCCCAGGTGTGCTTCAATAACTTCAAGGATCACCTTCTCCATAATTTTACCAGGCACTGACGTGAGACTGACAGGCCTGTAATTGCTAGGGTCTTCTTTCTTACCCTTCTTGAAAATTGGCACAACATTTCCCAGCTTCCAGTCCACTGGGACCTCTCCAGATTCCCAAGATTGTTGAAAAATAATTGAGAGAGGTCCTTCAATGATGTCATCCAGCTCTTTAAGCACCCTGGGATGAATTCCATCCGGACCTATGGACTTGTATGGATCCAGGTGGAGCAGCAAATCCTGCACACGTTCAGGGTCGGTTGCGAGTTTGTCATTCCCACCGTCATGGTCCTCCAGCTCAGGGCACCCTGGGTCCCGAAGCCCATCTTCAGTGTTGAAGACAGAGGCGAAGAAGGCATTAAACGTCTCTGCTTTGCCTATGTCATTGTCTGTGAGGAGACCTTCCCCATCAAGTAGTGGACCTATGTTTTCTTTAGTTCTCCTTTTTCTGTTCACATATCTAAAAAAAACTTTTTTATTGTCTCTCAAAGACATGGCCAGCTTCAACTCTAGTTGGGCTTTGGCCACGTGAATTTTCTCCCTACAAACACGAGCAGCATCCCTGTATTCCTTCCTCGTCGCCTGACCCTCCTTCCAGCAGCCGTACACTTCCTTTTTTCACCTAAGCTCCAGTAGAAGATCCCTGGTCAGCCAGGCCGGCCTTCTGCCCTGCCTGCCTGACTTCCAGTATTTTGGAATTGCCTGGGGCTTCAGAGGAACCTTCAGAAGGCTTCAGAGGAACCTTCACACGCCTACTTGAAGCTATTGAGAAGACAAAAACAAGCTCGTTCAGTATATATTCCCTTACCATTTTATCAAGGAAGCTTGGTCTGGAATTACCTAGTTGTTCACTCTGTAAAAGCCTTTGAAAGAAGATGTTTTAAAGAAGAGTGTGGGAATTTACGGGATTCTTGCTCTCCTTCTAGCCTTTGACTTGGGGTATCTGTTCGGCCTTGCTGACATCTTGTCCTTTCAGTGATGCCTCTCTTGTGACTGAAGTCTTTTGAGCATCCACAGTCCACTGGCAATCTGCTAATGCATGGAGTGAGACTTGCTAGGCTTCAGTTTTCCTTAACAAATACAACAGATTTTCCCTTGAATTGCTAACACACGTGCAAAAATAAGAATTGATTGTCTCTGTTTTTGCATGTGTCTGAATTTTCTCTCCAATAGCCATGTCACATTAACTTATTCTCTAAAGTTGTAAGGATTACTGCTACAAATGGTTGACACTTAGGAAAATGGGGAAATTGTTGTTCAGACAGTACCTATCAGTCTGGGTGGCGGGTATACGAAAACTTGTTGCATTGTAAAGCAGAGGAACACCAAAAGGCAAAGAATTGCATCACTATTCTCCAGCTGTTTAATAACATATTTCCTTGTTTTGTTTTGCTTAAGAAAAAAAAAAATCTGCCAATAAATACCCATCTCTTTTGAGCTGACTTTTTAAAAAACATTTGGGACTATGCTATTATTTCCTTGTTGTATATCTCCGGGTTTTGCATTTTTTCCGTAATGTTAAGAG
The DNA here is from genome assembly GCF_964034855.1 of Anser brachyrhynchus. Taxonomy (NCBI): domain Eukaryota; kingdom Metazoa; phylum Chordata; class Aves; order Anseriformes; family Anatidae; genus Anser; species Anser brachyrhynchus. Next base: position 6,189,804 of record NC_137694.1, read on the forward strand.
AGGAATAAAACCAGGTTACTAGTCAGGATTGAATCTCTAATTTGGATTTCTAAATCCAACACAGCTCCATTCCCTCAGGAATAGCAAATTATTTAGGTACAAACCGCAGACCTAAATGAAACAAACTTCTGTATTTGATTTCTCATCAGAGGAAAAACAGGTGCAATAGTAAATAACTATTTAATGAGAAAGATATCCTGTTCAGTCCTTTCAAAGGACTTGCTACATTTCTCATTTTTGGGTGGTTGTTACTATTGCTAATACTACTGTAGTGCCTCAGAAACATACTTTACTCTGCCTTTGTAAAGTCTGTAACTTCTCATCCAAAAAAAAGTTTGTCTTCTGAATATGGAGTCAGGAAGGTAAGGAGTGGGGAACAGAGAGAGAGGAAAGGATTTGAGTTTTTATGGCAAATTATTTTCAAGGTAAGAGACAGCAGGTTTCTATTCTAAGAGCAGAGCTGACTAGACAAACTATGATCCGTTATAACTTAAGATATGACTAAAAAAGAGGATTAAATATTTTTTTAAGCTGTTCAAACTTTCAGGCTGGATATGTAAAGGCATATGAACAGCTTAAGAGGACCAGACTAAATATCCACCTAACCTAGTAGCCTGTCTTCATCAGAAGCCCATAAAAATATATAAGTAAAAATAAACAAAAGAATGATGAAAGAACTCGGGATCTTTTTCTTCTGTAGGCTTCCCAGATTTTGGTGAACTCTAACATGGTGACTTCTGACCCTGAAGTTGTACCCAATTTGCCTTAAATAATAACTTTTTAATTGTTTCTTTTCCATTGAGGAAGGATTTGGCAGATCATTCCAGGTCCTCACATACTGTGCTACTTTGAGAGGGAAGAGCTCAATGTATTTGGATGCTATCACTGTTTGCTGCTATGTTATTATCATTATTATACCCTCCTGTACATTAATAGAGCTGAGCTATTAGCATCATCCCACACGTTCTGTGTTTATGCCAGCATGGTGAATCAGAAAAACATCTGCCTGGGAGGTAGAAATGTGTTTTTATATATGAATACGTAAACATGAAAGCTCTACAACTTCTGGCCTGAACTCACACCGGAGAGCATGAAAGAAACCTGTGAGTGTCTGCAGCTAGGAACTGGCCCTTGTGCAAATCCCCTGGGAGAAGGTTTGACGAGATAAGGTGTCGGTCCACATCAGTATAAATGAAGCAAGCTGGCACAGCCATCGTTTCCTGCAAGAGTAAAGCCCCAGAATCGGTGGCACTGAGATACACAGTATTTCACTGGAATCCACAAACTACATTGTCATTAATTTAGGTCAGTGTTGCATTGCTTGAACTCCATATTCAGCACGGGGAATATTTAAGGTAACATCGGTACACCCCCTGTGTGTGGGTGTGTGTTTGTTTTCCAAAAGCTTTTCTTGGATTTCTGAAATTATTTAATATTATCCATTCGGGATGAACGGTGTATGCTAAACGTGGCGATGCCTGATAGATATTCAGCTTGAAGAAATTGATGAAGAGATCCCATACAGGAAAAAGAACACATTGAGCTGTTATTAAATAACTTAATAGGCTCAGGGGTCGCTGATCCTCCTGTTGATACCACGGAGTTTGCTGGCAGCTGACACCTCCCTGGAAAAACAGGAATGCCAGCTGGTGAAACAGCATTAGCATCCTGACAGATGTGTGTTATAATGGCATCCTTAGACAAATCTGAAAGCAAAATAGAGCTCACGTTTCCTGAGAAATGTATTTTATGCCACAGTTACTGGAGGTTTAAAAGTCTAGTTCTGTAAAATGTACCTATGATAAAATTTGACCTTCCAGACTTGGCTGCTGGAAAAGCCCAGGGATCTGTCACTTCCACCCAGAGCTTGCCTTCTTAAGAGTAAGATGGACACAGAGTTCCCTTTCCTCTTTAATCCCTCCATCCCCACTTATCTTCCTATACATTAAAATCACTTGCGTTGTATGCCAAGATAGGAAATTCACCAGAAACGTGGCAGATAAGAAATTGTACAGCCAGTGAAGCTGCTGGAGAAACAGCAGAGTTGCAAGCATTTAGTAACATCACAGCAGCCTTGTTCCACATTTGCAATTAATACACGTCTGTGTTTGCATTTGTTACAGGACTCTTGACAGCACCAACATAACAAGAAAAACGAACAACCTGAGTAATAAATCTCTGGAGGCATTCAGCAAGTGCCATAGGGCTCATTAATCTTGATTATTCCCCATAATAGATAACTTCACAAATCATCTATTCTCCCCAATCATGCACATAAGGATAATGTATATATAATAGCCTCCTGTACTGTAAAACCCCAAATAGAATTTCATTTTTTAAATATAATTCTTGACAAATGCAAGACAAATATTTATAGAAAAGGGATGGGTATGAATAACAATGAACTGGACTGAAACGAGTGGGACAGAGATTTGTGAAAAGAAGGTGACATCTTTTCTGGGTTTGCTTTTTTTCTTTTTTTTGCTTTTTATTTTTTTGGTTTCCAGTGTTATGATGTCTCTATTTGAATCAAGGAATTCATTTATTTATAGCCTGAAGTAGATGGGATTTTCTTCCTGAGAGTTTTGGCCAGGGAGATAAAGGAGGCTGCAGCTGCAGCCTTCATGCATGCTCTTTAAGGAATGTAGACAGGGGAAAATAGAAGCAGCTGAGAAATATCCTGAATCCCAAACAATTTAGTATTCATAATTTATACTACTGATTCCCTCTTTTTCTTGTGCTCTTCCCAAAGCTTTCCTTTGAAAAGTGCCAAAATCATCAAAGGAAACCACAGCTCTGATCTGATCTGTTTATCATTTTTTCCTCAACTGCACCTTAAATACGCCAGCGCATCGTAATGGATCTGAGAAAGACATCGTATTTAGAATAACGATGTGTATGATCCTTTTGGTAAGAATAGCAGAGCTGCTCTAATAGTTGATCCTGTACTGCAGGCTGTGCTTCAGCTTGCTGATCGAAGTGTGATGGTTGTCTTCAAGCTAATGGTGCAAAGGGGGAAAAAAAAAGAGACATACTAACTGTAAAAAATATGTAAAATATCCTGGTTTGAATGCAATTGATATTAGAAAAGGATAAACAGGGTTACCGGAGGGAAAAGAAGAACATCTTTCCATAGAAGAAGACTAGTACCTTTTATATGTTCGTAATGATAGTGACCCGAACCTGCTGTTTAAGAGTAAGTTCTGCTGACTGAAGTTTCAGAAGCGTGAAGCTGTACTCACAGGTGAGCCTTCCTCTCATCCAGTATAAAGCGTGAGATCTGATTGCCCTCATCTTTGCCTGCAACCCCATTTCGCCTCCTTTCTTTTCTCTCCCCCCGTGTGTCCAAATTCTCTCAAAAACCCAGGATTTTGTTCTGTGACCTGGGGCACCAAAACAGCAATTTCATGTGAGCAGAAAGAATTTAAAAGACTAACAACTGAACTGCTTTAGGGTGGGTTTTCTCTTCGTGTTCACGTCCCCCCTTCGCCCAGTGTAAAAAGTTCTGAAGATGTATTTTCCTTCAAATCTAAAAGAAAAGAGAACATGTGTCATCTTCCAGAGTTAAAAACAAGAACGACCTGAGCTTTGGATCTACTTCTCTTTCCAAGATCTGCTTTGCACGTCGCTCAATTCTGTTTCTTTAATTCCTTTGCATGTGAATGCAGTACGTACCTATAAGTGTCACAGGCCTTTAACAGACTACCTTGCACTCCAGTGCAGTCTCTCTGTTCCTAAATACATACACACTGATAATACCCACAGGCAACGTACCTTGCACAGACATGAAGAATGAGTTTTACCCCCAGGAAGTTTTAGTAAAAAAAAAAAATTGAAAATGTTCAACATCTTTTAAGTTTGATTAGATGGATCCAGGATCTTGTAGGCTTGGCGTTTGTGTTTAGATACATTTGTCTTCAGAGCTCTCCAAAGAACTCTCTACGTGTCAAATAGCAGTGAATTTTGGCTTGAAAATGTTCTTTGATATCTGCGCACTTGGGTAGTTTGCAGCACGGTTTTGGAATAACTGAGGATAACTGAGCTATTCCTAGCTGTCTGACAGACATTCAAGTAACTCCCTTAATCTCCCTTGGCCTCAGTTTCTCCCTGTATAAAACTATACTATTAATACTTCACCGTCTTTGTAAAATGTTCCACAGTCTTTTGATGAAAGGAATTATTTTAAGTTCAAAGTGTTTCTCTTAATTAAAGAATGAACTTGCTTGTTCTTGAAGCCATACATTATATAAACATCAAAGAGCTGTTTGCACCAAGTGGTTGTCGGCCATGAGGTGCCTCCGTGTCTCAGTGAGCGATGTTTTCCCTTTTACCTCTCCACGAAAAGGAACGTGCTGGCGATTTGGATGCCGTACGGTACAATTCCAGTAATGCCAATGTGTGCAGCAGAACTACCCACACTGATGGGCATCGGACATAATTTCTTATTGTGTCTGAAAACTAGCATGCAGATGGACACAAAGTGATGTGCAGGCACTTGGGGTTGATCTTCTGCCCTGCCCGGCTGGTGGGCTGATTTCTCCAAGGAGTGAGGAGTTGATGGTGGAGAGCAGCTTGAGTTCGTGACCTAAAGGGTGCCTGCCTGGTTTTCTTGCTTGGACCAATCTTTAGGTAGTGCCGCTTCCAATTACCTCCAAAAGTGGGAGCATCCTGATCTTCTGTTGGGGAAATTATCAAAATGCAGGAATTGTTTCTTAGAATAGAATCCCAAAATGGTTTGGGTTGGAAGGGACCTCGAAGCCCCCCCAGTGCCACCCCGTGCCATGGGCAGGGACACCTCCCCCCAGCCCAGGCTGCCCAAAGCCCCATCCAGCCTGGCCTTGGGCACTGCCAGGGATGGGGCAGCCACAGCTCCTCTGGGCAGCCTGGGCCAGGGCCTCACAACTCTCTGAATGAAGAATTTTCCCCTAATATCTAATCTAAATCTATTTTCTTTTAGTTTAAAGCCATTACACCTTGTTCTATCACTACATGCCCTTATAGTAATTCCCTTCTTCAGGAGTTAATGCAAAAAGCCACCTTTCCTCATGATCACCTGATCATTGATGTGGTAGTCGGCCACCAACAAAAAGACCTTAACCAGGTGGAAAATATGATATACCCTTAAATGGCTTAAGAGACATTTTGATACTGTTCCTGTTTCCATCTTTCTACCTCTTGCTAGTCTCAGCTCTGAGCTACATGAACTTGGTTACTTCTCTGTCTCTCTTCTCTATAATAAACTGCAGAGTGGCAATGGTCTGTCCACTTCCTGCACTTAGACAGTGCAGCAAGCTGCAAGTGAATGCCTCTTCTCAAACAAGTGCTTTTTTAGGAAGCGGTTGGAGGAAGTGGTGAGATCTTCTGAGACCCCACTTGGAGCCTGCGTTCAGCTCTGGGGCCCAGCACAAGGACAGGGATGTATCAGAGCGAGTCCAGAGGAGGCCACGAGGATGATCAGAGGCTGGAGCCCCTCTGCTGTGGAGCCAGGCCGAGGGAGCTGGGGGTGTTCAGCCTGGAGAAGAGAAGGCTCCGGGGAGACCTCCCAGCGGCCTGCCAGGGCCTGAAGGGGCTGCAGGAAAGCTGGGGAGGGACTCTTTGCAGGGAGCACAACGACTGACTCCCAGGTTTGCTTCTGCGAGATCAAGTGACCAAAACCTGTTCCCAGTGTAAACAGAAAAATACATTAACTGGTTTATTTTTAAGATGTTTGGAAACTTGACAAGTGAAAGCAGCCCTAAATGACATCCAGATTCAAAAATGTTACTTTGAGTATCTGAAATAGAAGTTGTAGTTGTGACAGACTCCCAGTGCTCACATCTCCGGAGCTCAAGAGATGAGAAACACATGTTTAAACTTAGTTGCCCAATTTAGAAATAAATGCATATAGTCTCTCAATCTCTAGACTAGGACCTGTGTTACGGAAAAAAAGTTTATGTAATGCTGTTTCCATTATAAATAGAGACTAATTTTCTCAAAAAGACTCTTAATACTAAGCAAACAAGTAAGTTTAGTACTAAAAACATTCTCAGTGCTTCATTGCCTTGGGTTTACAATATCATTTGCACGTCAAATTATATTTCATCTTATGATTTAGTAATGCCAGAAGAATAGATCTAATTCTGTGTCTCATGATACCCTTAAAGATGGAAGATTGCTTTCCATGGAGTGTAAAACTCAATTTGTAGTCATGTGTATAAAACATGACTTTATGGCAGATTAGCTTGCTGTAGATTTAGTTCTCTCTGACAGTGAACTGAAAAATATTAGCATTTCACTGAACACAATATTAATGGCAAGAAGAGAGTATTATTGTAACGTAGAAAGTAGAATAGGATTGTTGGAAGTAGAACCAATAAGCAGAAGAAAATGTATTTAGAGATTTGCGAGAAATTTAGATAGATTTGGTGTAACTTTTTTTCTTTCCTTCCCGTGTTTCCTCCCTGCCCCCACCCCCTGTGAGTCATTTTAAGAAACCGTAGAGTATTTGCAGTTGTCAAACTGACCTCCCCATGATTTTCAAGAAAGCAGCAACTGCAATACTGAAAGAGGCATCTGGACCATGCATAGTTCAGATGACTGTAGGAAACAGGAGTTTTTAATTTTTTTTGTTTAAGGCTTCCATTTTTGATTTGCAAATGTGCTGCTTTGTGGTCAGATGTGTTGTTTGGCTTTTCTAGTGCAATGTGAGGTTATGAGCAGGATATCAGAGCGATGCTATGCTGTTCGTTATTTACATGCTGTGATGGTCTTGTGGGTTTGCTGAAGTGATCTCTTTTGGTGCACGTCGCCTCCTGGGTTGGTCGAGGCTGTCCCTTGATGTGCTTAGTACTCGGTTAGAAAGGGGCCCGAGCCAATGACATCCTGCTAAACCAGAGCATCCCTGTGTCACACGGAGGGCTTTGGTAGAACAGGTGAAAGAAGGAAGGAAATTGAAAAGGAAAACAAGCAGACACTATAATTGAATAATGTTTTCCTTATTGGAGAGTCTTCGTACTGTGTTGTATCCCGCACTTGAATTTTTGCAGCCTGTCTTCTACGTATCTGCCAGAGTGATCCAGCGTGTTTGTACAGAGTCTGCTTTTACAATGTGACCGGTAATAATGTGACTCTTTGTGCCTAGCTCAAAGTTAATATATTCAAGATACAAATGATATATGAGGGCACAGAAAGTACTGCAACAAGTTACCTGCAGTTGCAGAAAAGTACCCCATGTTTCTGTTTTAAATGGATACTTTTTATTTATTAATTATGTTCATTTTAATTCCCTAGAGAGTCAAATAATGATATGTGAAAACAGCGTAATTATGCTTTGATATTTCTGCAAAAGTAATAACAGAATTTGATATGCTTTTGATCTTTCAAGTTATTCATTGCATCTATCCCTTACTCCTATAGTTATCCTTTTTTTCTCCTTGGGTTCTCTTTGATTAACAGGCAATGTGGGGCTCCCTGCTTGCTTAGGTCAGGCACAAGCTCTGCTTTCTTTTAAAACAGATCTCAGTGTGACTGCTGTCCCTTTGTTTCTATTTAGGAAAGCATTTAAGGTTGCAAGTGATGTGCTCAATTTTCCCATTCTCTATAGAGCGTTTTCCACGTTTTCTGGAGGCTGAAAATTATGACAGCAAGTTTGTTCTTAATTATGCATGCTTATATATTAATTCATATTTTCACTAATTTTCTTTCACTTGTAGCTATGGCTTAAACTGCATGGACCCAGTCCTACAAATATGCATACAATCAGTTTTGCTCACCAGCATGGTTTTTGTGGCTGTTGCTTTTTGCAGTCTCTGTAGGACCCGCGTTGTGACATATATTACACACAACAGCATGGGATGAAGCTTGGCTTACGGTCAGAATAGGGCATTAAAGGAAGACAAGGGGAACTGGCTGCCTCCCACCCACATCGCCCGGTTTGTAGCTGGCCGGTTGGGAAGAGCAGGTGGGTGACAAGGGCCAGCACAGATGGTGAAGCTCTCTCCGGAGGCTGAGGAGATGCTGCTTTGCTTATCCGTGAGTAGCTGTTGAGCTCGGAGGAACCAGAAGCATACTGCCAGTGATCCCTGAGCTCCCTGGTGTAAACCAGCCCCGTGGCTGGGTAGCTTCAGAGAGCAAAGTGAGTTGAAGGGGGAAGACAGCAGGGGCACATGACAGCTTCCCAGGCTCTCCCGTGGTGATGCTTGTTTTACAAGCTGTTGTTAAAGATACTCCTAATCTATAGGAGGTGAGTTATGAAGTTATTTAGTCTCATGGTGCTCTTTTTCTCTTTGGTGGTAGTGCAGGAGGATAAGTAGGTTTACTCTAGGAGCCAGCATCTATCTAGACTGAGAATCTGGCCCTAAAATTGTGTCGTTAAAATAGGTGCTTTTTTGGCAACCAGTAGGAGACTTTTCATTCACTATTGCAATGATGCAGAAATTCAAGAGAGCTGACAAAAACTCAGGGTCTTGTCTAGTGTAACTTATTTCCTCTGTCCCCACTTCGGTCCCCAACAGCTTCTCCTCTGTTTCCTCAGAAATAGAGAAGACCCGTTGTACAGTTTGGCATGCAAGTTGCACACAGCTGGGTGCATGCCCCAGGCCTGGGGTCGCTGTCGGGCTCCATGACCCAAATGCAGCAAGTACCATCCCATCGCAGCCTTCAAAACCAGCCTGCCTGACAGCGTGTTTCCCAGCTGGGGTTTGTCACCTCATCTTCATGCCCAGCACAGCCTCTCCCTTTGCAAGGATTTATGCAGTGCTGTATACTGTGACAGTGGTAAAAAATAAAAAATAAAATGAAATAAAAATAGATAAAAAGCATTGCTAGAAAAGGGCCCAAAAAAAAGATGGTTTTGCTATTAAAAAAAAAAAATAGAGTAAGGAAGTCAAGACTTAATGACATCTTATCCTGGATGGGACCATAGTGATACTTGTTGTTAAAATTCTCAAGCAAAGTACTTATTGAAATGTTAGATGGGAGGAGGTTGTAAGTTGAGCAGGCCAGGACAAATACTGAGGGTTGCCCATGGCTTAGAGATGTGATAAAACTGCATCAGGCAAACCTACCCTAGGACTGTTGTTGGGTGGATAGTCTTCAAAACTACATCTTACACCAGCGGTGTCCTTATCCCTCAGCTTTACATCAGAAAAGCTTATGCCACTAAATACATTGCTCTGCGTTGCATGCCCAGAAAAGAAGTCTTCAGTTTATGAACTGTGCTCTGCGGTAGAGGAAACGAGTATCAGAAATGGTTTGTCTGCCTGCCCAGAGCAAGGAAGCCACTCTTAGCCACACAGTCCTAATAATAACGGCTTAGGTGTTGTTACTGCGCTCTGCAACTCAGCTGTTGCTGCTGTGTAGTGCAACAGTAATTTGTTTCTTTGAAAAAATTGATCCTTGCATGCACAATACATATTTATAAATACATGCACACGTGGATGTTAAGGGCTCTTAACATGCCTGACACCAACACCTTTCGTCCTGATAATTAATGAAATTTTGGCCTTTTTGTTAAGCACCTACAGATCCCTTGAGGCTTGAAAGGTTCTTCATAAGAATTGCGAGAGGCATTCCAAATACTTATACAAAATAAAATAAAAAAAGACACAGAATTTAAATAGTTAATGAACACACATCATTTACCTAAACAGTGTTTTTACAGATCTTTGCAAATATGACATTAATTAAGAAAAGTAACTAAAGCTGAAGTGCCACAGAATGTTAATCTTCAGCATCAGTAATTAGTCGTGGATGAGGATTTTTAAAAATGTTTCCAGTTTGCATCATTTTGTTTGGGAAGAAACACAACTATGCGTGTTGAATCCCTGAGAAAACAGATGAGCCCTGAAAAACTCTCACAGAGTGGACAAATGTGTGTGTGCAATTGCACCGAGCCTTTGCTGGTCCATGGCTCTATTGCCTCTGTGATAGAAAATAAATCCGAGGTAACCCCACCGTGTCCCCTTGGCACTTTTTCCCTCCCTCAGCCCACGCACGGTGTGTGCTCCGTGCCCTTTGCTCGTCACCAGGAGAAGGGGATCGATCGGCTGGGCCAGTTGCAGAGGATTGCGTTGAATCCTTGTGTTTGCCCCTGGCCAGCAAGAGCAGGTAATGCAGGCAGCTACTCCGTCATTAGCTTGATTGTGTTTTTAACACTAGTAAAGGTGGCTCTTTGAATCCATCCCTCCTGCACGCCCTGATAATTGTTTTGTTTATCAGCACAATTTTGCTCTCTGTGGCGGGCAGTGGAAAGTCTGCCTGTGTTGTTTGTCTTCCTAAGTTGTTAAATGAAATGACTCAGAAGATTCAGGAAATTAATTTTTGTAGTCTAGATTTATGGGGAAAAAGAAAGCTTTGAAGTGGTGATGTCAGTGTAGCCACTCTGAAATTCATGAATGAGCCTTCACAAGATTTTCAGACGCTTAGAAATTGAGAATTTTTTTTAATAGTGGCATCCTTTTTAGTTACTTATTGATATCTGAACCTGAACAATTCATGTCTTCAAGCTTTATTCAACAGGCATTTTGTATGAAAATGAAAGCCAAAGATGTCCATATAAATGTGACTTCAAGAATCAGAGCTTTTAAAATAAAGCATAGGCTTATTACTAGACTCATATTAAAAGTGTGATAATAGCCACTGTTACCTATTCTTTTCTCTCTTTTTTAGGATGGTTAATTTAACAGCTACTATTGAAATAGCCATAAACAATTTAATAAACCTGGTAAAACTTCAGATGCTTCTTTATTATGCATTCAAATAGGATTCTCTGCCTCTTGAGTCCTACTCTACACCCTTGAATGCTGCTAAGTAGTGCCATTAAAACAGCAATGCTAGGAGACCATTCTCATTTATGGAGATTGTAAAATAGGGACAAGATGCTGGTTTTGATTCTGTTCAAGACATATTTCCACAACAAATGCTAGATAAAGTATATAATAAAGTATAGTGTCTTGTGATACCAAAAGGTTTGCTTTGCCCTGTTGACGTGTGAAAATACTGTAGCTGAATTTCCGATGGTAAGCTTGAATATAGTTTAACAGTAAAAAATGGATCTTCCTACCTAGAAGACAATCGGAATTTCAGCTAAAGAATGGTTTTGTCTTGTGAAATATCATTAATTTTTTAGAGGTTAATTTCTATCAAGATTACTGTTTTTTTTTTTTTAGTTGAGGATGTTTTTGGGGGGAAGGTTAACACTGATATTTTGTACTGTGTGGTTATGAAGGAAGGCTTACTTGAAAATAGTTTCTTGAGGCGTTTTCTAGAATACTTTCTCTAATCTCTGGAAATGCGGGTCTTAAACACATTCCAGTGGTTGAAACGCATTATGCAAATCCTTACGTATTTTGTTCTCACTTTCTGTGATATATATTTTACAGGTAGTAACTCAGTCTGTGTGACAACTAGATGAAGTATGTGCTGGTGGTTTTCTCCCCAGGTTAAAAAAAAATGAAGTTGAAGCAGCAAGTCTTCACTTTCATGGTTTTTTGAACTTATAGATACGGGTGCATCACGCAGAAGTACAGTCAGGAGTCTTCTTTGCAGCTGTAGATATGCAAGAATTGCACAGAAAGTGTTCCATAGCTGAACTCTGTAAGGACTCTTCTTTGGGGATGAAGGGCAGAGACTACCGTTGAAGGGCAAGCAGACAGTCTAGCACATTGCTTTTGCCTCCAAGAAATTGCTTTGACACCGCTGGTGTTGCTTTGCATTTTGCAGGGTTTTTTTCACTTTAGCGATGCAACTGGACAACAGACTTTGTAATCAGCAAGTGTAATGCAGCCATTGGCTTTCTACTTCTGAATAAGAAGGCAGTGAGTTGCTTAGGTCTTCAGCTATTCAGTTGAGAAGGTAGATTTTCAGAGACGGTTCCAGTATGGTATTTGTCTCTCTAAAAGTCCCCTCCTTTGCTTACGAAATGTGGTGTTCTACACAGTGACAAGTTGATTAAGAGAAATTTTCTAGAGGGGAAATATAGCTACCTACTACTGTAGGTGACGGAGAAGAGAAAATATTAGGCTCTTGTGTGTATGTTGTTATATCAGTGGTTGTGCTCCAGTAATTAAATTCTGACAAATAGATGAACAAACAATCTCCAGGGGTAATGAGGCTCAGTCAATGAACCACAAGTGTTCACAAGTACTAACAATAAGAGAAAACACGATTGAAAGCCCTGCATATGTGTTACTCAAAAGCAAGTAAGACCTAATTAAAGGGATTTGTGATACCTCTCCATGCTCTGCATTTAGAAGTAGATTTTCAGAACATATTCTCCAAATTACAGGATTTTTACATATAAGCATGAGAGTAGGTTTTATACTTGTTTATTTTAAAAAAGGAAATTTAATAAATGTAATGACCCCCTTGACAAAAAGTTGTCCCCAGCATTATGGGCTTCTTTTCAATGAACCTAAAAACCAGAGAAGTGAAATCCCTGAACTGCAATGTGCTCACCCTTTGCTTAGAGTGCGTGAAATGCAGACTCCTGAAAATGTGGTCATAGAAATTGAATATATTTCCTTCTAACTTCAATGACAGCATATTTCACAGGCCTAAATGTAAGTACCTTTCCTGCTCTTCAGCAAAAATGGTAACAGGTGCTGTCACCTTAACTGTGCAACAAAGTAACTCAGAATGGTCATGTGTATATAAAACTGCTTTGTGTCGTATGATATAAATATCTAGATTTTTAAATGTCCTTTTCTTATAACCTATGACAGAGGCCTGTCCTCCCCACCATCAGAATTGATTTTTCCTTCTGGAGTATTGTTTCTCGCTTCTTCAAAATATTTTTGCCCAGCAAAAAAAGAAAGATTGGCAAAACAACAATTTCATATGACAAGTACAGATGGGAAGTTGACAGTAAATAGAATATCAGCTTCCCCTTTTGCTGCTGCTGCTGGGCTGAGAGAGTTAATCCCATCAATAATGACAGTCATGTTAGTTTTATTGATATTTTGTAATCTGTCTTTCCTTGGTCTCCTTGGTTCGCTGCAATTCCTTCTTGGTTAGTGACCTGCCACACGTTCCATGGTATCTAATTGCCTGCATGCATTACTTTTTCATTTAAAATTGTGCTTTTAAGGATCAGCTGAAGTAACTTGATGAACACTGTCAGCTGGTTAGATTTTTTTTCCCTCTCCTTCAGTGGATCCTGTATTTAAACTCTGTTCATCGTGCTGCTCTCTGGCTTCTGTAAATGATGGGAATCAGCTGGTGCTTGCAGTTGCTCCAAAGCAATGGACAGAAAATCTTTTGGAGAGATACTGCAATCTGTAGCCACGTAGGAAATCATGGTAACCCTCTATCACCAACAAGGCATCTATAATGGCTATAATGTGCAGCTTTTTTAAATTTTATTTATTCCTCTTTATGTCAGAGTTGGCCATACCAAGTACCGAGGTCTTTAGCATGATGAGGGAAAGTCCTAATGACTCAAAAACAAGAGCCAAATTGAGGTTGATAAGCAAAATGTTGAATGCAGTTCTGACATCCCAGTCCAGAAAAAGATTTCCATCTAGTGTTTAGTTTTGTGCTTTTTCTCTCTCTCTGTAAACAGGAAAAGTAACTTGAAAGCAAAGGCAGGCTGCATGAAGGTTAGCCTCTGTGCGCAGTGGCGCATGGAACTGTACACCACAACTGGGGTAAAGAAGGGTCTTGGTCTCTTTTTTTGATCAATCTCTGTGCCAAAATGAAATGTCCACCAGCCTTGGATGGAAGATGGAAAATATTATATTAATCTTTCATCCTCAGCTTCTTGAAGACAGCCATGCTCTCTTTAGTGCCGTGGGAGCTTTTGGAAGCCTCTTTCTGTTGGGGTGACTCTGACTTTGGCAAATACAAGGGGCTGAGGGACAGTATGATCAGGATGTTGGTGTTTCCTCTTCTGGCATCCAAAAAAGCGCAGCACAATAGAAGAGAAAAATTTAGAGCTTCTTAAATGAGACTTTTTTGTTCTCTCTCCATTTTAGATCTTTTTTTTTTTTCTATATGTATATGGAAGGGGACAAAATCAGACTAATTTTTATAGGTGGTCCATTTACACATGAATTTTTACAATTTATGCAATATTGGGTAATGAGATGGCTCTATATACCAATGTGACCACTGATGATGGTGTGTGTTACATCTTTAATACGGTGCTATTCCTAATCATAGTTTTAAATGCTCTGACTGCATTGTGGGATGTGAATTCAGGGAACGGTCAGAGAGACTCATATGGTAAGGCACGGAGATTTCAGAAATGCAGAACACATTTAGGAATCTAGTGTTCATTGATCCAGTTGCTTTAAATTTCATCTTGTCTTGAGGCTTTCTGCAGCATGGAACATTGCCAGAAAATGAATTTTTAGGAGCAGTGTATAACTGGTAGTAATGGCCTGAAATCTGACAAACTGATTTAGTACATTTTAATAAAACCTTGCATTTTAAAAGAGCTCACTAGAGTAATTTGTAAACTTAGCAATGGATATCTTTTGAGTAAACTATAGCAACTACAGTTGCATGAAGTGCGTAGTTTAGCTATATAAAATCATTCTTTAATTAGTTTTAATAATACGAGTTGCTATTGTGATGTTGTTCATACAAGAATGTCAACCCCTTCATTAAATATTAACTAAACCTCAAAAATTCCCTTATGTGGTTCTCTAGTCATTTTTCATGTTGTTTTGTTGTGGCACAGGGAAATGAAGTAATTTTCCATTCCTAAGAGCCAGAAATAGGATCAGGATTCTCCAGCCACCGACCACTTTACTGACTCTGTGTTCATCAACTAAAATATGATTGTATATTGCCTTTGTATATTCTAAATGTTTTAAGTTTCTTCTGAACTGCTTGCTCTCTAAGGATTTAATTTTCTGGTGCATAGTACGGTTATGAGTATTTCTTGACCTGTAGAGTTCTTCTTTCCCTTTCATTTATTTGTACTTCCTTTTTACATTGTCCCCTTTTCTGCCCCTCATTTCCCAAAGAAGTTTCTAAAAATAAATAATGTCCATATGTTTGTCCTCTTCACCTATGTACAAGGATGCTGTGGAATTAGTATTTTAATTTTGTAGAATTAATTAAAAAATAAGTATTTTCATGACTTCTCCTTGCTACAAAGGCTGTCCTCTAACCTGCACCTTTTATCTTCCCTTGGAAAAAGTGGACCCAACAGATAATTATCTGAAGTCTGTATGCTATATACACTATTTTGGACAGCTAGAGAAAAAGTCTGACTGTAGTTGAGAGGTTATTTATGTACAAGCACACCCCTCTCCTCTCGTCTGTGCCTGCAGGCGCGTGGGCACCCGCTTCTTTACCCTCCCATCCTCCCACTGCATTCTTCCCTTGAAGAGCTCTCTGTAGCTGAGAAATTAAGCCTCATTACCATATCTAGCTCCAGTCAGTCCTGTTATCATTAAGCTCTTGTTGTGGGATGCCTAAGCGAACTAACTTGTGTATAGCGTGCTGTTTTCCCAGCCTTAAACAGTCCCCATTTGTGTGGTTTTTTTCTGTCTTGGAGCCATAGCCAAAAAGACGAACCTCCCTCCCGCAGAACAAGAACAAAGCATCGTTTCCTATTTGCCTGAAATTATTTTTCTTGAGATGGTCCTACAGGGACCAAAGCCACTTTGCCGTTACCCCTTAGTGCTACTTTATGTGGGATTTATAATGAAATTGCTTTGACAATTTGGATAATGACGGAGCAACACAATAACTGATGAAACACTTTGGGGTAGAACAATTTCCTTTGGGAGACATCGACTTTTGTGTTAAAATTATAGCCCTAATGTAATACACTGAAACTTTAAATAATAATAATTAAAAAAATAAAATGAAAGAGTCTTTGACTGCATTACTTAGTGTCTCTTGCTGATTTTAGTTTCTGATAGTACTTAAAGGAAGATTGAAAATTGCTCTTGATCAGAAAAAAACACATAGTGACAGAATTTTCTTTCACCTTGTCGAACAATCAAGGAATTACCTTGTTTATGTTGCTTCCAAGATGGACATTAATAACACGACTAATAGTTTTCTGGGATTTTTCACTAAGCCAAATAAATGAGCTTAGTGAGAGACTTTTACATTGTTCTAACAGGGAGGGAGAAAGCTTGGGTTTGTTTTTTTTTAATAATTTCCGCCAAATTCTTACTTTAAGGCTTATTCCCTAAGATATTAATGCTTTATAATGTCTATATATGTTTTTATTGTCCATTTACTGCCTTTTATTTAAAGATCTCAAAACATTGAACTTCAGTTCCTTTATTAACGGTTAGTCTCACAAAACACTAAATGTAGGTCAGTCATACACATACAGCTTCTGGAATATGGTTTCATTCATTTGTAGATCCAAAGGACCTAATGCGAGTGGGTTGTCCTTCATAGCCCCGCTTTGCAAACAGGAAAAGGGAAATTCAGAGAGCTCAACTGCATCAGCCAAGACCATAAAACAAGCCAGGAACCTGATACACACACATTATATACCTTAAAGCCCCTCCGAGTACTTGATTTTGTTTAGTAGAACAACCTATCTCTTTTACTTACAAACGTAGGTCTATTTGCATGGATGGATTTTTTTTCCCTGCTAGTTTCTAACACTTACATTCTTTAAGATAAAGCAGTCCGATCAATTACTAGGAAAACTTGTTTTCTTAGAAAAAAAAAAAATACAGCTCAGCTGTGAATTCCTGGAAGGGAAAACAGTCCCTGGAAGTACAGCTCCACAGCCCAGGAGAACTCCTCAGGAGCGCTGCTTTGGGCAGCTTTATCCTCAAATCACAGCAGTTTGGCCACAAATGCTTGAAAAAGCCTGAACTTCAGATGTACTTCTGACACTGTAGGAAAAGAGATGTTGAGTTAAAAAACGTGACATTACACCAAACAGATATGTTAAAAATTGTGCTTAAAGGTTAATATAATAAAAATGTAGTTCCTGCGAGAGTGATAGAAATATTGATCATAAAAATAAATAGTGGCCCAGAAATTCAGCTGAAAAAGAGGAAAAAAACTAGTTGATATATGAAGAATTTGAGTTGTGACACTAAGATCAATGGCTGTATTTTCACCCAGTGAAGCATGAGAGCTTCAGATAAGGGCAGTTAGTCAGTGAAATACTGACTGACATACCCTTTTACTGTTGGCATTTGGTCTCCAATATTGATCTCGCCTGTCACTGCCAACAAAGTATACTGAGGCTATACTTATGTTCAGATAATGTTGTGTTCCTTTTTTTTTTATGAATGATGGTTAAAATCTCAAGGTGTATAAGGCGTTAATCCCAGCATCTGCCCTCATTTGTTTGATTGCATCTTTTATGTTGCTGCAATCCATTATAACCTTTTGCCAATCAGTCAGAAAACAGGTAACATGCTATAATCTGCCCAGCCTCTTTAAATCCCAAGATTTCCCATTCTTCTACTGATCAGCGGTGTACAGTAAACAACAATTATATAGCACACTCATTTTCTGACCATCAACAGTGGGAATGCTGTTCTGGAGTGTACGCGAGGTATTAACTAAACTCGGTGAAGAATAAATCTTTAAGAGGAATGCCATTATTTTTTCTGCCAATTTTGGTGGGGCTGGAAGAGTTAAATTCACAGCTTTTTGGAAATAATAGTGATGTTACCACAAAACATGTTTACTCAGAGACATGCATCTAAAGGCTTTCACACTTTATTTTCCTTTATCTTTTTCTGCTAGTTCCAGTATTATGTGAACATAATCTTTACTTTTGTTCTTGTAAAATTAACAGTTTGGCCTTGAGCCCAAAAGGCTGAGGGAACGGGGGGGGGGCTTGCTTGCCAGGCGTGGTGGCTCACAGCTTTGCTTCAGCCACTTTGACCAGGCCAAGGGTGAAGCTCTTGTTCCACTGCAGTCAGGAGCATTTTCACGTTATGAGTTAGTTGCTCGCCGCTTCAAAGAGAAAGTGGAACAAACTATCTAGAGAAGAGTATATCAATCCAAATTACACCATCTTTTTTTCTGTCTTTCTTACAGCATCATCCACGGAGTTGTAATTTCTGGTATACTTTTCTTGAGGTTGGTCATACCTACAGGATTCCCTGTGGTTATCGTAGCTAGCAGACCCAACACATATTTTTGTTTTAGCTTGGCAAAGCTTAAACTTCAAGCAGAGGCAAGGAACAAGAGTAGGGCCCAAACAAGAGGTTCCCTGACTGCAGTAAGAGTATGGTGTGCCCTGCTCCAATGCAGATTGGGGTGGATGAGGTGGCTCTATCTATGCAATGGACACTTATTTCTGGAGAAATACTTGGATAAAATTGAGGTTTGTCATTTACTCAAGACAGCTTACGTCAGTTGACTGCTCATTCAAGTTCAGTTGCTCTCTTCTAGCCAAACAACTCTCCAGGATAGTCCTAGCCAGTAGAAGAAACATTACAAGAACAAGTAAGAGATTTTGAGACCAGAGTCGTGGGACTGCTATCAGGAGTAAACTGGGAAATTGCTTCAGGTTTTAAGGAGAATGATCGGTTATCGTGACAATAATCTAGGAACGTAACGATCAGAGCAAGCAATTTGCGTGCAAAATTCTGCGGCAGAAGTAGATAATACTGGCAAATCACTAAATCCACCTCTGCTGCCTCCGATACTGGTCATGAAGCAGTGGTTATACCACTAACTGGCAGCCAGCCAGCTTCACTTCTTTCTCCACAGCCAGTTAGAAAGAACCTATAATTTGAAAAATAGAAATTTGATGTCTTTTCTACTTGTCTTTCCTTCAGATTTTGTCTTCTACATCCCATCCAATTTTGTGCTGAATACCAGCTAGTGTCATCACCGGTGGTGAATTTTGTGATGAGGGCTTCTGAGCAGCATGCAAAGACTGCCTGTTTTTTGAGTTATGGCTGGGTGTTTCTCTGATGGGATCTTTGAAGTTATGGCAGTGCTTCTTCTGCTTTGAAACTCCGGAGTTATACTGTATATTTCAATCCTAGAGATGCTGAAACTACTAAAAGCATAGCAATCATTTTGTCTAAGTAGAGTGAGGAACCACAGTTAAGATACAGCTGTGCAGTATTAATGGGCTTCTCAGAGTGGAGTGTGATGGCAGCTAAGTGAATATGGATGTTCTTCCCAGGACTAATGAAGATAGCTAACCTTTGAGCTTGAAGATGGTGAATGAACATGGTTATGAAATGTAATGCAACGTATTGCAGAGGTGAAGCTTTCCTAGGCATCGGATGAAACCAGCTGATGTTCTTTTTGCATTCCCAACTCAGGGATGCTGATAAGAAGGTTAAAACAGGGAGTTGTGGTGCTTTACTCATTAGGGCTTTTACAGTTATAAATGAGTATGGGGTTAGAAGGGGTGTCTTCTGGACCATCAAAAGCAATTCTTAGCATTTTGAAATTTCACCGCTTCCTGAAATGAGGAAATCATTTATGCATATTACCAGTTGCTTCCTAAAAGGCAAAGTATTTTTCTGCAATAGGCTTGAAAAATGAGACCTTTTCAAACTTTTTGTTTCAGTCAATCAGCTTTGATTTTAAATCATGAAATTGCTTAGATATGGGTGAGCAAAACCAAACACCTGTGAAATACATCTGTCGGTGGCAGCCAATAGACACGTAGTGAGTTCAGTG
This sequence comes from Anser brachyrhynchus, assembly GCF_964034855.1. Lineage (NCBI taxonomy): Eukaryota > Metazoa > Chordata > Aves > Anseriformes > Anatidae > Anser > Anser brachyrhynchus. The sequence continues at coordinate 6,209,376 of NC_137694.1, forward strand.
CTGAGTTAATGCCTCTCTGATTTGAGCCCACGTCAATCAGGATCTGCTGGTTATCTGTTTAAAGCAAACATTCCAAGAACTTTGAATTTTATATCGGAAAAAAAAAAGATATATATGTGTTTGGTGTTTTTTAATGGTATAAGCGAACAAGATGGACTCAAAACCAAATGGGGCTATAAATCAAGCTCCACTCTACGCCATGAGTCTTGCAGGTTGGGTTCTTTCAGTCAACAGGTTGTAGCTTTCTGGGTTGCTGGAAAATTAATATTTCCAACATTTCTGTAGCCTGCTCTTCCCAACAGTCCTCTCTTTTCTTCGTTGCCCTGGCTGTCATGCTCTCGCCAATATGGCCGAGAGCATCTCTCCCAGACGTGCTCCTTCTCTCCCAGGGAGCTCCGTCTCCCTGTTTGCAGGAGCACAGAAGCAGACAGAGTGCAGTGGTGTAGCCTGGTGCAGACACGAACCAGTGCTGGGAATTGGCCTCCTTGGCTCCCTGAACATGGCAGGAGCTTCAGCCACACCACAACATCCAGGGACTCGGTAGCCAGTGATCACCCTTGGACTTGACTTTTTCTTTCTTCGTGGGTGAAACTTTGAGCCTTTGCAGCAGTCTGTAAAACCTGTAAATCACAGGGAACCCCATTACTCTGTTTTCAGAGACAGAAAAGGGGAGCAAGGAGGTATTTATTGTGGCTTTGGTTGGCATCATTTTTGCAGTAAGGGCCCTTTGCCTAGCTTCTCTTTGACACTCTTCCAGGCTCCGATGCAGCAGGTGTGTCTTTGGACTTCGTTTCATTCTCCCTCAATCTGTCTTTGTCATGATTTACAAAAAGAACAAAGGTGGTCATGGGTGAATGAAACCAGGCATCCAAAAAGAATAAAGGTACAGCACGCTTCGGTAGCGGTTTACGATGATATGATCAAACAAGCTCATACACTACTACTGACATTACCATGATGACAATTTAAGAGCATTAATGATCTGTATCAGCATTTCCATCAGCCTGCTGAAAAAGAGCCAAAAGCAAATATTAACTAGCTTGTTACGGGCTGAGTTCTTTTCGTGTTTGGCTTTATTTTGGCATTCTGTGTATCCTACCTACTACGACCGTTTGCCTCATCACCATCATTGTACTAACTCCATTTAAACTTTAATTTTTGTTAAATGTTGCTCCAGAAAGGATAATTCTATTCAACTTTTGGAGGATTTAAGGGTTGTTTCCAGTTTCTAAGGTAGGTCAAGCTAGCACTGTAGCCAGCTCTAATGACTTTTTATCCTTTTTTTTTCTTTTTCTTAAGATCTTTCTGACAGATTTTGATGACTGTCATTTTAGAGAATGATTTTATTGTCCAAATTTAGAAACTGGGTTCTGATGTGAATATACATAAGTACACATGTGTAATGTATATGTATTTGTATATATATATGCATATATGAATGTACATTGAGTTCAGAGCCCATCACTTCCATTCTCCTAGGCACTGTATAAATCATTAAGCTAAGTAAAATGATAAATTATTTGCTGTTGTTTAAAGACAGAGTAGCTTTTTAATATTGGACTCATCTATGTTGCTTACTGAGCAATGTTGCCTCCTATCAGAAGGGTCGTGATTTCAAAAGACTCTAATGTAGCGAGTCAGATTATGTGTGTGTATTAGAGTGTAGCAAAAAGCCTTTGTTCATTTTGACTGCAGTGAAACTGACTTAATGCCCTGTTTTGCAGCTGTTCTCCAACTACCACTCACTCTAGTAGTTTTTCCTTGCAAAGACCAATTTTGTCCATGCCATGGGTTGGTTCAAGAATGTTTGCAGTAACATCTTTGGAGGTCTTGCTAGCCTGTGGCACACCTAATGAAACAACTGGATATTCGCCAGTATTTTGCTAACTGAGGAATACTTTCTGCACATGAATTTAAGAGAACAGCAGTAGTTTTACATAGGGGTTTGATAGATTGGATTATCTGTGCAAATCAGCCCTCAAGGTGCTTAGAGTGCAGAAGCATTCATGAGTTTGGTCTTTGCATCTTGAGCTCCCTTGTTACAACTAAAGAAATGTCAAATCATTTCTCTGTGGGTTAAGGAACGAGACTCAAAGGCTTCAACTTCAAAAGAGCCTGTCATTTGATAGTTTGCATTTAGGCATCTAAATAAGCAACTTCGAACTGCAGACTCGATTGATCTTGTCGAGATTGTTTGCGGGTGAACGCTCCTGATAACCTGATTGCATCTTTCAGATAACTGGGAGCTGAGCACTCTGGATCTAGCCCGGGCTGGGTGTGCTTATCACCACTGAAACCCCATTCCAGGATCCCTGTTTTGCAAATGCAGCTTGTTGGTGCTCCTGTCAGCATGCCTGGCAGGCTTCTAGGCTTTGCACATCGTCCCGTTCACCATCAGCTTGCTCAGCGGGTAGCCCTTGCTCAGGAACTGATAGCAGAGGCTAAAGGTGAAAATATGCTGAGACCTTCTCCTCCTCCCTCTTCATATGCTAAGCAAAGCTGAGTATAAGCAGCTGGCAAGGAATCTATCATTTGTCCTGGGTCTGAAGCCTATAAATAGCCAGATCATTAAAGGTGTCACTTACAATAAGCCTTTGTCCCAGAAGCTATTTGTGGTGTGGACTTTGGCTCTGCGCAGTTTTCTAGGATTGCCAGAAGCAATGTTAATCTACCTGTGGCAGTGAGGCTGGCAGAGCTGGTAGCTGTTACCTCTTCTTCTTTTGTGCGTTGCTGAATCTGGGTCAAATTTTCTGAAACCTGTGGGGTTGTTATGAATTCATCTGGGTATAAAGGAGACTAAAATCTGGCCTCACAGCTTTATCACCAAATAGAAAATAAATTAATTAATAAAGAAGAAAAAAAACTTGAAAAACATTGACAAAAATATTTTAGACATGGAAGTAAAAATATTCTTTGAATCATTAGGGTTCTTAAGAGAAAGAAAGTGTACTTTTTATTTTAAAGACTTCATTGGGCTCCTGCTTACTCTCTGGGGAAAGGAGAAAGCCACAGTCCAAAGCTGAATATATGCACTGCAGATGAGCTCTAATAGAAAGATATGGGGTCAGAGTGTTCAGTGGTTACAGGGCTATTAAGAGACTCAGCAGACACAGATTAATTCCCCTCCTCTGCCACGGACCTACTTTATTACCTTGGTCAGGTCACTCTCTGTAAAAGGAGAATTACGCTTGCTAAGGGGAACATCAAGATAAATGAATCAAGCTTATGAGTCACCCCAGTCCTGTGCTAATGAAGGCCATTTAGTATGGATGTGCACAAACGTTTGGGGGATGTACGCACCAAAGGAAAAAGAAGTAACGGAGAAGAAAATGTAGGGCAAATGTCTTTAAGAGTGAGTGCTGCGGGTCTTTTAGGGATAGCGTTCCAAGTGGGGAAGCCCCCAGATATGCTGGAATCCTTCAGCTTGCACTCAGAAGATCGTGGATAAGGGGCTGCTCTTATTTCCCTATCTACCGTCTGTAATTCCACTGTGAACTGCAAGCATGATTTGATTTCGCATCAGCCGAGGTTCTTTCCCATTAGCCAAAGCCAGTTAAATTGTGAAGATTTTCTCTTTTAAAAAACCACAGAAACAAATGTTACTCAAATCAATTATTACCGAAAAAAATGCCTTGCTAATTGAGTTAGGACAGACTCTGCCCATTCCATTGTTTCGGTGATTCATTGAAGATGACAGACTGGTTTGACTGAAGTCGGCCTGTGTGTGTGTGTGTGTGCGCCCGCGTGTGTGCAGAGCACAGCTGATGCTTGCTGAAAGCTTCTGTGCGGTGAACCGTGACATATTAATAGTGAAATCAAGGTTCGCTAGCTGACAGACATCAATTTGCCAAGGGCCTTCCCTCTTCTCCACCCTCCCTGGCACATTTGGGTGCTCACACACACATGTACATATATAATATCTGCTGTTTTCTGGCAGATCCTATGGATACTTGGAATCTCCGTTCTCAAGAAATTTGCCAGCCAGCCTCTCATTCATAATGTCTTGTATGCGTTCCTGCAGGCTGGAAAAAGAAGTGAGAAGAATTACAGATGATTCAATTAAACTGATATTGTGCACAACAAAACTGAGAGCAAATGCAATTTGGGTCCTGTTCATGTGACTTAATTATCTCTTACCTCCCCACTCCACCCCCTTTTTTAGAATTTAAAAACAATTATGATATAATTGCCAATCTGGAGATCCCTAGATATGCAGTAAATACCCTTTGTCTCGTCAAATGCTCTTTTCCTAGATTCAGAAATGGGACCGTATTAAAAACGCACACATTCAAAAAGAATTGCAAAAAGTCATCAAGTGACCTTCAGGAAATAAAATTGTAATGCTGCATACCCAGGAAAGACAGACCTGTGTATTAAGTGCTCGAATCAGCTGAAGCCATTGAAGATAATTAGCTGTGTGCATTTATAAGATGCGCACACTTTCAACACTCGAGGCAAATCCCTAGAAGTCAATTGAGACCTTCGCTGATAGAGGCTTGGAGGTGCATTTGAAGACCAAACATGCCTTTTTTGCTGGAATTAGTAACATGTTTCAAAATTTACTAACAGCTTTTTAATGTGTAATCAGCTTGACTTAATGGGGAAGAAAAAAATCACAACCATTAAGAAGCCCATACTGAGCATATATATTCACACAGTGGGAAAGCGCCTCGCAATATACAGTAGTTTGGAGTAAGTAGGATCCATTACCCATATCTACTGAAGTGCTGTCAGATACGAAGTAAATTTACAGACCTGCTTGTCCCCTCAGCTATTTGTCACTGCTGAGTGGCTCCAGCGGCAGCCCGCGGTATTTTTAGAGAGGAGAAGGATACAGAATTTCTTCATGTGCCGAACATTAGCTGATCCCATTACTCAGAGCTGCTCAGAAAGTCGCAGCTGACATTTCGGGTTGGTGGCAAAGAAGAGCAATTGGGTTAGAAGGCAAAACACAGAAGAGACGTCCGAGGAGAGCGCATCCGTGGGGACATTGCCCCGTCGTGTTCTGTCGGCCGCTGTGTTGTGTTGCTTGAAGTCAGTAGCAAACCATGAGATAATTTTTGAAATTTACATTTTCTCAGGATTCAGTGCAGTGTTGTTCAGGCATGCTTTCACATAACATATATAATAGATTGAGTAATAATAACAACAACTGTTTGTTAGCTGGGTAGAGCTAACATTTGAAAAAGGTTTGTCCTGAGCTTTGGGATATTTTCAAAATAATATGGGCAACTGCCTATGAATAGGCTATTTTGCAAACAACCAAAGTCATCTGTGTTATTATTTATCATTATTTCATCAAAGAAAATCCATTTAGTTTAATGTTCATTTGAATTGCTTCTCTTTAAGACCTCCAAATCCTAATAATGCATCGAACACACTCCAGAATGTCAAAATAGTAAATTGTATGTAATTTTCTTTGACAGTAAGTGGATGAGTCCTTGCCAGAATTGTTCCTCTTTACACCCATTGTCAAGTCATTGCTTTTTTTCATTAAGTGATATTTGACTTTTTAAAACCCACTAACAAGATCACCACTGACCTTCCTGTAACAAATTCAACCCAAGGTGAGCGGGACTGCGGAGCCAGGCAGCGGCCAGGCGTGTGCGGCTCTTCTGTGGCAGCCCCAGCTTCATGCCATCGAGAACCAAGGGTGGGCATTTGTGCCGAACACTTTAAAAAAATGGACAATTCTCTAAAGAATGTACTTTTTTGAATAGCTCTAGTACTGACCCCCAAGCACTGCGATACTGAACTTCCAAAGCTTTGGGCTTACAATGAATAGCATTCATCTTCGCTTCTGGTTCTGATCTTGTAAAAGCTAACTCATGCATGCACAACATGATAGACCATGTTACGCCTCAGAGCCTTTTTCAGAGCTATCATCTAATACATTTTTTATAAGCCAGAGTGCATTCATAGAATTCTGCCTCAAAAGGCATTCTGCTTTAATGGCTGCACTGAAATGTCTAGTCTCAGTGCTTGTGCTTTTTGGAACAAAAGGGTAATGAAAATGTTGAAAATTTTTTATAGTAGTCTTCAAATTTCAGGGTTTTTTTTATTAAAGGTATGATGTTTAAAGGTGGAAGGATGTCTAGAAAAAGGCTGCTTTCTGCTGGTCCTAAATGAAAAGGGTAAGAATTTTGGCTGCCAAGAATGCGTATGCTCTTTGTGGAAATGGCTGTTTGTGTATATTTTGTATATTTTATACCATGAGCACACACTTGCATATGTGTATCTGTGAACAGGCTGATCTTGAAACAAATTAGGTTAGGAAAAGTATTAGGAGTGGCTTTCTGTTGTATTCAGTCCTGAGACTTAGCTCAGGTAGCTGCTAACAACAGAAGTGAAAAGCAGCGATGGTTCATGGATTTAATTTTGTAACTTGAATCAAAGTACAAAAAAAATAAAATTCAACTGAGCAGGGGATATTTCAAAGTATATATTTATGCTTATTGGATTCATTAGTATGTAGGTAGTTTTTGTGCTCTCACTGATAGCTTGATTTCCTAAAGAAAATTTGTAATCTGATGTAAACAACTGTGCTCTTGATGTCTTCCAGTGCTTGCTGGCAGGATTCCATTCATTTGGCTTGCTTTGACACATTTTGACCATTTTTCTTCTGATCAGAATAGCAGCTAGGGTTACTCTTGGTTTTGTCTGTACCTGGAAAGTTTATCTTTAAAATGGGGAAGCAATTTGTCTGTAGTAGCAGAAAAATTGGGATTCTACATTGTAAAGCTTTCTTGGACTCCCAAAATAACAATTCTGTTGAACTATTTTAGGAAAAAAAAAAAAATTTAAACTTTGTCTCTTTTTTCTAAATAGTTTTGAAAGGCTTTAAGATAAAAATTCTGCTAATGGTTTGCTGGATATGAGTGAGTCATTGCAAAAACTGAGCTTGGATCTGTGTTTGTCCTTTGAAAATCGGAAAGATGGAGAGTGTGTCAGAATCTGGGCCTTTGATTCACTTTTGTGTAAGAGATGAAGAGTGTCTTGCTTTGTCTTAAAAAAAGAATAATTTGCTCTGATGCTATTGTCCTCGAGTGAAAGGAAAAAAATAGAGTTTATGTATTTCTGAGTCAAATTAGAGTTGAAGGCAAGATAATTGGATTGTGTCTGTTCTGTGTGAGGGTTGGGTATTTGGTGCAAAAAACGTTGTTGGTTTTGTTGTTGTTGTTTGCTTTTAATGACCTATAGACCTGTTTAGCTGCTGGTCTTGTTGCTTTGCTTTGATGCTAGCAGTGATTGCAGTTGGTCAAACCTTTTGTGCATGCATGTGCATCCATGGGACTTGAGTATCATTTGCTTTGCAGAAAAAAGCCCAGGGGAGGATCTTGCTGGGCAAAAAGTTGCATAGGAGTCAACAATGTTCCCCTACAGCAAAGAAGGGCAGCCACGTACTGAAGTGTGCTATCAAAAGGGTAGGCAACTGGCCAAGAGAAATGATTATTCTTCTGTTTGGTACCCGTGAGTCCACATGTAGACACTGTCCAGTTTTGGGTTCCCCAGTAAAAGACATCAGCATACTGGAAAGGTGTTCAGTGGAGGGCCACCAAGATGATTGGGGACTGATGCATGTGGTGTACAAGGAGAGGTTCAAAGAGCTGGGTTTGGTATCCTGGAAGAGAAGGTAAAGGGGAAATCTTAAAGCTGTTCTCAGCTACTTACTGAGAAGTTAGAAAGACATCTAGACAAGACTTGTTCAGAGATGCACAGAGGACATCAGAGGCAACGGACACAAGTTGTAAGGAGGTAAATGCAAATATACTTTAGATACAAAGAAAAAGATTTTCACCGTGGTGGTGGTCAAACACTATCGCAGGCACCCAGAGGGATTGTGAAGTCTCCATCCTTGGAGATACTGAAAAATCCGCACAGCCCTGAGTGCCGTGATCTAGTTGGCCCTGTTCTGAGGGTGGCTTGACCAGGTGACCTCAAGATGTCCCTTCCAACCAAAATTACTCTGTGAAGCTGTGCTGACACTGGCTCACTCTTTAACATTGCAGTCATGAAATTTTCATGCTGACAAAAGGGAAAAGGTCAGTTCCTCCTGCTTTAAGAACCATTCATCTGAAGTTTAAAGAAGGAAAAAAAAAGGAAAAAGAAAAGAAAAAAGCCCTTACTTATCAGTTGTTCAGTTTTACACAACTTGTGAGCAGAATGCGGCAAGCTAGAATATTTTATGTTACTTTCTGCAGATGCAGGAACTGCATGACTATGTTTTTGCAAGGACTGCAGTAGTAGTTCAGAGTTCCTGCAGCAAATAAGCATTTGTAGTCACCTCCATTGCACTCTGATTTTGTTGGAGAGTTGTTGGATATAGACAAGGAGGAACTGCTTGGATCCCATAAGGCATGGGATGAGCCAGGGGTGAAGTATGACTTCAGAATCAGCTAAATGTCCACCTCTTTTTCTGCTTTTTATGACTGTCAGGACATCTAGGAGCAGATTTAACATATCTAATCTTTTAAAGCTATAATTAGCATTAATTTCTATTGCAGTAGTATTCAGAGAGCTCAATCAAGGTCAGTTGCTAGATGAAGAAACACATAAGAGAGGCAGACTTCGCTTCACCTTCTTGAACAAAAACAATTAACTTAAATTTTATGCTGCCTGTGTGTCTCACGACAAGATCCACCCCACCTAATTGCAGCTCTCTCAAGTGTTCATCCACCATGGTCCTCTTGTAGCCTACGGGTAAAGAATGGGTCCTGCAGAAGATTGCCTCGGATATATTAGGGTCTACTAGGATACCACGTCTGCCAAACAACAACAACAGGACTTGTCAAAGACCAAATTTCTGGTATCGTGCCAAGGCCTCGAATAAGACGCAGGTCTTACGAGTCACAGTCCAGTGTGTGCATTATTTTTTATACTCTATCTGCCATGATATGGAGGATATCCCTCTACCTGAAACTTGACATGCTGTAGCATGGAATGTTATTTAGTCTGTCTTCACCAGAAAGTGTGTTTTGCACACCTGTATCACTTCTGAAACAGACGGTCTGTCATTCTAGACATTTTCAAAAGCAGCCTACAGCAGCCTTGCTCAACATTTCTGCAATAATGATGACAACCACTGCAATAATATAAACCACTTACTAATCAGTTTGTGAAGGCAGGACATCTGCTTTACACAATACAGAGGAAAATTAAGGAGGCTTTCACAGTAGTCTGAAATTGTGTGTTAGAGTTTAAAAAGAGAAAGAGAGAAAGAGAAAGAAACTAATGGTAAATAAATTGAACCATGGAGCTAGTTTTCATCCAGCTGTATGCTGCCCTAAAACAGCTATCTCAGAAAGGTGCCTATTATTTATTAATTCAAGATGACTCCAGAAAGCAATTCCTCCATACATTTCTTTCCAACTTTCTAATCTCGGTAAGTTGTTGGCAGAAGTTGTGCTGGGAGAATGTGTGATCAATCACGGTCTTCACTATTGTAATTCCAGAAGGCACTTACCTGTAGACACTTGGCTTTTTAAAGCTTGTGGTTTTGCATGCAGGCTGATCGTGTGTTTGGTGTTGAATCTGAACTACTCAATCCTACCCTGCATTGCAGAAGAAAGAGAAGGACTCTGTCATTCATGGCATCCCAGGTTTGATGGGTTTGGTCTGTATCTCTTTATCAAGGTTCCCAATTGTACGTGCTTTTCCATCATCCTCATGGTAGCAGCTCCAAAGCCAGTTTTCACTGCCTCTAAGAAGCTCTATACATCATCTCCTAGGCTAAAACAGTAATATTTTTCATGCATGGAAGGCTGTCAACTTTTGTTCTGAGATGTAATACCTGAGCAGGGGGGAGACTAACTCAGCTACCTTTGCGGATTAAGTGTAAGACAGGAGTAAGACAACTGGGCAAAGTTTAGATATAGATTTGATTTAGGATAGGCACTGAGCTTCAGCTTAGAAGCAGATCTCTCTATTTAATTTCCTTTCTTGGATGGGTATTTCAATAGATGGCTATATCTAGCAAGATTTAGAATGAATGTGGACAGAAATCCTAAGATTAATTCTGATCACTGTCAGGTCCATGACAAGGATGTGAGTTCGGTTTATTCCCTGTTCACTTGGAAGACTACTTGGTTTGGGATCTCAGGTTATGTTTCCAGCAGTTAGCCACATCCGTGCTGTTTGGTTAAGTGTATTCATTTAGAATTGGGAGAATGTAAGTCTGAACTACGTATGCCTGTGTGGAGAACCCCGTGGTGGAATATATCCAGTTCTGTGCTTTTGAATGTTTCAGATGGCACAACATGTAACCAAAATCTGACATTCCAGAGAAAATTGCTTCTTTTGGGAAATGCAGATGTTAAAGATCTGAACGCTTGCAACCTACAACTAGGAGAAAAATGCACTTTATCTTCATCAATATTTCATTTTTGAAGTGGGGAATGTACTCATTGGCAGAATTTCTGTAGAATTTGATGCTTGTGCTAATGCTAAGAGAAACGCTTCCTCACTTAAAAGAAAAGGGAAGTACTGAATTGTGGAACTTATGTACATTGTTCCTTTTACTTTTTCCTAGATATGCAAATCCCATACTCCTCCCAGAGCTGAAAAGAATAAAGCAAAATATAATAGCATTACAAACAATGTTTAAAGCTCTTCAGGAATTGTTTCTCATTGAAGCCTAAGTGATGATGAGCAGGTTTTCTTTCACGTAGTTATTTTTAAAGGTGATGAAATATTCAGTACAGTGTTACTGTTTTTTGCTTTCTAAATTAAGTGCTATAGAAACCCATCATCTTTCAACTGAAATAACACAACAACTAGTAATGAAGCAAAACTCCACTGCAATCTTTTTCTAAATCAAGCGTAAATACGTGCAGATTTGGGGGAGCTACTCAGTGTTTCTTCCAGATGATCCTTTCATCAAGGATGGCAGCAAAGACTGGTGGTCCTCTGAGAATCTGTGGCCTCCTCTGATATTCCTGAGTTTCCTCTGTCTGCTGGTAGCCCCTGATAATAAGGCTGCCCAAGACCAGAGCTCTTAGTACTGCTGTAGTGAAGCAAAAACAAGAGGTTTCCTCTCATTAATATAACAGTTCACTTGAGTGCTCTGTGGTCGCACGATTATTTTAACATTCGCTGAAAAATGTGGTTTCATTGGATCCATTCAGACTTGTTACTTGTATGAAATACCACTGGTCATGCATGATACTGGCTACAAGTGCCTTAGGACCCGCTGCGTAATTTAAGCTAATGATTTTTTTGTTTGTTTGTTTTGTGTAGCCCTCTCTTTCTGCTTGGAAGCAGAGCTACTGAAACACTGCAAGGGCATCTCTTAGTGTCACCATTCCTCCAAACTCTCATAGCATCCCTATTTTATGAACTCTTCGGTGCGCATTACAAGATCAATACTTATTTTTAGACTAGAGGTTCAGAGGAAGTCCCTAAAATAATATTTTCGTAGTAGTGCAGGACTGAACATTCTGTGGCTGGGATACACTAAGTTATTCTGAAGATGACAGCGATTTGTGCCTTCTGCAGAATGTTTCTCCAGCCTCAAAATGTCTTTCCCTCAGCAATTTAAAGGTTGCTGTTGGCTGTGACTTCAGGGGAAAAGACATTACTGTTTCTGTGAAGAAGTCAGTTGTAAACATTAAAAGAGCTTCAGTAATTGCTCTAGGGGAAGGCAACAAGCCTCATAAAAATATTGGCTGGGCTTATGCATAGATCTTCTGCACCTTGTTGGTTGTAAATAAAATCAAGGCATCCAGATTACATTTCATAGTAGAAGAGAGGTGACCTGAAAAATTTATAAAGGTAAGAGATAATTAAGAATGATAATTTTCAGTTAACATTTGAATGACATGGCTCCATTATAAGCCATTTAACGCCAGATGCAAATGAATGCATCTGAAAAGGGAACATTATATTTGTGGGTATAACGCAGTTGGGTACAGTAAGCATTTGAAGGAGCTGTTAGTAGAGAAGTGAAGGTATAAGGCTAAATATGAGTTTTCTGTTTGAAAACCCCAAAACTTTTTGATCAACTAGTGAAAACAGGCCCCTAAACAAACACAAATTATAGGAACATTGGGGTGCTACTGTAGGGACATTTGAAGCTGCAGGATCTTGGATAGTCAGGGATATTAAGGCAATGAGAAGACACCCCAAATTGTATTCATGCTATAAATGTTTGCTGTAGAAAGTCACAGTTCATTCCAGATCCGATATCTGCAGCACCCTCATATGGCAGCAAATTTCTTCTCCCATGAAGAAGTCCTGATGAAAAGGTGCCTCAAAATCCATTGGCACCCATTGGAGATGTCAACATCCCTTGTGGCCTAACCAACCAGAGGCCAAAACCAGACCCCCAGGTTGTCTTCCCAGAGGCTGCATACACCCTTTGTCGTGTTCGCTGAGAACAAATCAGCCTTGTTTGAAGGTCAGAAATGGCACCAATTGCATGCAGAGCTGCCGAGCTGACCAGTGAACCCAAAAACCTTGCAGAAGCGCCACCCGTAGCAGGTGAAATCAAAAGGAGCATTAGGAACAGTGACAGGCCAGAGCAACGGGTGAGGAGAAATCAGTTAATTAAGCTGATGAGTGCAGTTCAAAGGCAGAAACAGCGCTGTGTCCCCTGCTAGGTGAAGCTGGGAGATAAATATTGCCCTGCGATAAGTCTGTGTGAAGGCCTCTGTTGGCAGATCCAGCGAGAGTACTTCAAATACAAACATTTGTGGGGGTATATTTACATGCTGATGCTTTCCTCCTCTCTGGGAAAACACTGAAAATACCATTTTCTATCCCAGAGCCACTGAGCAGAAGTAAGCAGTAGCAATCTATTGATATTATATGTTAAAAGACAAAATCTGTATTGGGCAAACAACTCGAGATTTTAAGTTGGATATCAGTGAATGAACGGAAGTAAAAATACGTGAATGGATGCTTTGGTCTTTAATTTGTATTCAATTTTAATATCATTTAATTGATTCTGAAGGATTTTTGGAGCTTCCAAATTATTCGTAATGGTCTTTCAGAGCTTTAGATACAGCGCATCATATTTTCAATTAAAGAATCATTATTTAATTAATTTGGCTCAGTCAAGTAATGATAAATATGGGCACCATCAGAGTTATTTTTATTTCCTGATTCATTTCTCGAGCAGGACTGAGGAAACACTGCCTTGAACTGAGTCTTTAATGGTGAACTCATTTCCTGCTGAACAAATACACTGCAGAAAAGCGTCATTTGCATGTATTCTAAGGATTCCTTCACATGATACAGAGACTAATAATTTTACTATATTTATCCCCCTAAAACACCTGACTTGACTTTACTGATCTGCATAGACTACAGTAGAAAGTCCAACATTGAACAGAAATAGTAGCTATTATGTAAAAAGAAGGATAAGAAAAGAAAAAGAAGGTTTTTAGCTCTCTTTTGGCTGTGCTGCTGTCGTAGCCCCGAAACCAACGTTTGTTTCTACATGACTTGTATGCTGCTTGGCTATTAGCATTGCTGCCATTCAAGGCTCTCTCCCTTTCCTTCTCTCCTCCCCCCAGTCCCAGTACTTCATTTTTATACCTGTCATGAAATGGTTGAGGTCGAAAGTCAGCACGGAGTGCATCATTTGTACATTGTGTCTCTTTTCCTCATGTGCCTCTGCTGCCAGAGAAATTGAACTTTCGTCCATTAAAAATCCATTTATTGTGTCTTGACTTCACTGAACTAAAGAACAGGACATTTCATCAAACAGTACAGTTTAAAATCAAATTAAATTGTACTGGTGCCCAGAAAATGTGACAGGATAAAGACCCTAGTCATTTAAAAAATCTTTTTAAAGACCTCCCTGATTGCACTTATTGATACTTCCATGTGTCCTGTAAGGTCAAAACTGGTCAGTGATGTGAGGACTCAGCATGGAACAACTGAAAAGACCTTTTTTTTTTTTTCATAAAACAGGTGGTGGCACCTCTTCCAAATTCATGCTCGCTCAAGTTTGACCTCTGAAACTGAGCTGCAGGTCATCATTTGCTACTTTTCTAAGAGTTTGGGTGTAAGTGGTCCCCAGCTGTGATGGCCTTCCCCATCCTTCCAGATGAACCCTTTTGTTGAACATCACTGCTCCGGGGCACAGGTAGCACAGGGCTGCCATCTACAGTGATGACCTGTGCTGAAGTGTGTAGAACGTGTTTAAGTACACAACCCGGTAGCAAAACCCATGAAAATCAGGGGAAGCACGCTTGCCCAGTAATCTCGCCTCACGGCCTCTAAACTTGGATAAACGTGTCCCAGAAAAATGGGGTTTGAATCATATGTTCTTCTCTTGGCAGCCTGGTCCCTTTATTGCCCTATGTAGCCACAACATGCGGAGGAGAGCCTCGTTAAATGTTTCTCATCCTAGTTATAGTTTCCATAATGTTGATGTGCCACTGGAGTCAGAGAAGTTGGAGTTTCACAGATGGATTACAGAATTAAATTGTGCACTTACAGGGCTACATATGTGCAGAGTCTCTGGAAGTCCGGAAATGAAATGAAGGGCAGAGAAAAAACACTTCTTCCAAACCCAGTCGCATGGGCAACAGCTGGAATTTGCATGGCTCCTTATTCAATTAATATTCAGAAGCCGCTATTGCATTTTCCCGAGAGCGAAGAGACAGTAAAAGCAAGCTGCTACATCCAGCTCCACTATTTGTCCTCCCTCTTACACAATGTTGGCTTGTTTGGTTGGTTGTTGGTGGTGTTTTGTTTCTTATTTTAAACTCTTATAAATATGTGTTACATTTGGCAAAGAGACAGCTAGGGACCAAGAAGAGAAGAGCAAAGCGGTGTTCCAGAAGCCAAGAGAGATGCATCTTCAAAGTGAATTGCACCAGCCTTTTGTTCAGATGGCAGATATTTGTATTGCTTTTTGCTTGACTTGTTTCAGTGCATAGTAAACTGCTAAGATGCTCGTTTACAATTTAGGTCTTTGTAAGTTATTGTTTGGGTTTACGTGCTAACCAACAACAAGGGGAAGGATTACTACAGTAATAAATATTTATTTGGATATCGTGCTAACAAGGTTTCTAAAATTTATGCAACAGATTAAATGCAAATATGTTACCAGCACTGTTCTTTTTTTGAAAACTAAGGTATATCCTTCCCCTCTTGGAGTGTGCTTTATATTCTGAGTGGAACCAGACTACAAACTGATATTTGGAAAACACTTTTTGTAATGGCTTCTTTGTTTGTATATACATAAGAGGTGTCCATTTTGCTTGTGTGCGGAAGGAATGCAGCCAGTACGATGGTTTTCCTGGCTCCCAAGCTGCTCAAACAGAAGATCAGGCCAGGGAACATATTCCCTTATGGTGCTGTTTCTGGACTGAAGCATGGGCTGGCCCTTGAATCGCTTGTACTCCACAGGCTGCAGAAGTGTAGATTCTCTGGCAGCTTGTTGTTTTTCCTGCTCAAGGCCAACCCTAGAGAAAAAGAGGTGAAAGAGAGTTAATAAATTGCATAGGTCATTACTTGCTGGCTTCGAGGAATCTTTTCGCTCTAGAAATCATTCATCATTTCTTGTGAAGTATTGACAAGTAACCAAAAGCTAAAGGGAGGTTGAGAAAGTCAAGTTTTTAGTTTGCAATCAAAATGAGAGGCTTTGGGGATCTGGATTTCCTTTTTATCTGACCCACTGATTTCAGGGCAGCAAGGGCTAGCATTACAATATTCTGACATATACTTGTGTGTCTAATATGTTAGCTCAAATGCAACTTTTTTGATCATTGATTCCAACATATACTGAGGAGATGCCTGTGTTTAGGAGATTGATGGATTTGACTGGTGTTTGGTTTTTTGATTTCAGGATTTCCATGTGCATCTACTCAGTTGCATCATTTTGGTGGAAAACTACTCTTTTGGTAGCTCATCATAGTTTAAATAATTGATTCTCGTTTAATTTGTACCCTTTTTTCCATTTTGACAAATTACGATTATAGTGTACAGCTTCATCATTGTCTCATAAATGATATAACAACTGCTTGTGAATGCCCATAAGTTTTTATTGTTGTATGTGTATGTTAATAACAATATTGTGGAATGGCACAGAGATATTTTCAGCAGAATAATGTTTGCATTTTCACTAGTAAAACATAATACCACAGTACAGTTGCTGTATAATAAATCCACATAATCCCTTAGCGATGTATATCAAATTAAAAATACAAGTGTAGAGCTTCTGAACAGAAGTTGTATGTTACACCTGTGATATGGATAGATAGTTTGGGTCTGAAGAATTAGCGATGGGATGGAGAGAACATTCCTATTGCTACCTTTTGTGGATTGAGGAGCCAGGCCTTACTTATGCATAATGCCACCTCTAAGGGAATAAATGGTGTTGCGAAAAAAATTGGTATCAAGTCCTACTGAAAAAGGATGGGTAATGACTCTTAACTTGGTATTTCAGAGTTTTCTTCGAGGAGATGTAATATATTTCCTATAGCATTTTCTCCAAGTCCAGTAAATTTTCTTCTGGATGCTGATGTCCAGAGCAATAGAGGAGCGCTATGGTAAGTTTGGACCTCTGGGGTCATCTGCTCCAACCCCTCACCAGAAGCAGGTCCAATTAGATCAGGTTGCTCGGGGGCTTGTCATGCCCTTGCACACAAAACTCTAAGAGTGAAACACCAGCATAATTATTTTAAGTCCTTCTTCTTAGTGAAATGCTTCTGTCGTATTTCACTTTTTCATTTCAGTTTGAGAGGGTATTAATATGTGTCTGAATGGGATTAAACTCGTAAAAGCCTTGCAGTGACGAGTGTTTTAGGAAATAATAGTTGTTTTCTTCGGCTAGAAGGTTTGACTCATGTGAAATGTTCCTAGTATTTTTTGAAAGCTCAGTCAAAAGCTTAGAGCTAAAATCAGGGAGCAAAGTAGGTTTTACTAAAAATTTATCAAGCGTTGATTCCAGTCATTTTTTTAGAACACCAAACCTCAGTGAGGCACCTTACCAGAAGCCAGATAACCAGTTCAGGCACTTGATGTGTTTAAATTTGCTGCTTATTTTGCTGCAGGATGGCAGGCATGTGGGATGAATGGAAAGCCTTGAGTCGGAGCCAAACCTGGCTCGGGAGATGGGTGCAGTGGAAGGGCAGGAGCAAGACGTGTCCATCCCTGCAGGCTCTGCGTGGAGACCAGCCACAGCTTCCGTGCCTTTCACCTTCCCTCCCCTAGAAAGCAAGGGATGTGATAATGCAACCTGAAAAGCAAAGGCGTGGGTGACTGCACCCTGCCTGCCACCCGCAGACCTTTTTGCCTCTCTGGCCAGTTGCAGGTAGAACAGAGTTCCGTATCAGCGTGTTTTGTTGTGGTTTTTTGTTGTTTTTTTTGTTTTCTCCTAGGAAATCTCAGCAGTCAGTGAAACAATCTTAGCACTTTTAACACTAATGAAAGCTGAAGGCAGTAAACAAAATCATGGACTAAATCATCCAGTGCTGGTATGTCTTTTGGACAGCAAAGAGCCTTTCGCTCAAAGATGTGAAATAACATTTCTGTCATGTTTTTGCTAGTCTCCTAATTAGAAGTGATTTAGGATAGCAGTGAAGGTGCCTCTAATGGGCACCTTGTGAGTGTTAATAAAAGGAAGAATACATTAAATGTAGTGATTTGTGATTGGGCTGATGGGGTTAATATTTTCTTAGAATATAGCTGGCCGTTTTTCTCCCAAGTAACAGTGTAATGTAATTATAAGTACCTTAGTAGATGGACTCAATTGCTCGTATCATGAAAATTAATTTCGGGATCATGCTGAGGCTTTCTTTTCTTTATTTTCTACGCTGTGTGGGGGGAAGTAGACACATACAAATGAAATGAAATTATATTTGAACAGACCTACTCAGAGAGGCCTGTCTGATTGCTATGAATTACTTAAATTGAAATCTAGGGGAAAGGACTGCATTTCTTGCTGCATTCCTGCACAGCTTCTGTACCTGCACCACTCACAATCCTCTCACATGCTATTTTAAAGCACTTGACAGAGATAAACAGATATCTCCAATTTATAGGAGGGAACAGTAAAATAGCTGATTTTGCCCAAAATGCTTCCCAAAAGTTAACCAAGATACGATTAGAGCTTTTCCAAGGAAGTTTTGTAAAGGTTTCTAATTAAGCCACCTCTTCAGCACAGGTCAGTGTGCTTGATGTAGTATTTGTAAGCAATGAAATAAGTATTTAAGAGCTGTTGTGTTTTCCATTTTTTAATGTATGTCAACATACAAAAGCCCAGAAGTCTCAGTATATTCATTCCTAATTTTATTTTTTTTTTGTGATAAATGAAAATCTATTATACAAAACCGTTGCAAAGGTTTTCAAAGAATAAAAGACAAAAATCTGACATGAAAAATCTATGTTTAGTGATATTTTGAACTCTTGCCAGTAAATTTAGCCTTGAAGATCTTAATGGAATTAAATCAAACAGGACACTCAGAAATTGCTCTGAACACATACACAAATTCAGAGAGAGATCAGCAACATGAAAGTGTTGGATTGCTGCTGTGTGGTTTGAAACCGTAATTACCAATACTCATTAGCAGATATACATCTGACCTATGCTGATTTAAACCAGCTAAAGTAAGTCCTAAACCCAGGAAAGAAGAGGAATGTGTAACAGAATGAAGTAGCAAGCCCTGGTCTCTTTGAAAGCAATTTGTGCATGCAGACATGCACAGGATTTGGGTTTATAGGTATGAAATTGGGTCCCGATGATGTAAGTCCATATTCAACTTACAATTTGAATTTGAATTTGGCAGAATTTTACTGCAGGATTTGTACGAGTTGTTGACCTTACAATTCAGGGAATCAGCTGTTGTGTGCGGCTGTGCTTCCGAACCTGCTTTGTGTTAATATTCCTTCTTGCTCATAGCACAGGCTAGAAGGAGTTAAAGCAAGAAGAAGAAAGGCTGGAAATTCCTTCCCGGGGAATCCTGTGCTTGGGGAAGGGGGAGAAACACAAACGTAGTTGCAAGTCCAAGCAGAACTATGCTGTAGTTCATCACTCTTTTTCCCTCCGTTTTCTGGAGAGGTACTTAATGGTGTTTGAATATGACTGCATACTCCCATTAATGTAACAATTTTCATTGGTACAGTGCAACGCCAGAAAGATAATCTCTGTGTTAAGTACTTTTCCTTGCTAACCCCTGGAGAGTCAGAACTCTAAAAGCAAATATTGTATTTACCATAGACTGCAAAAGGGAATAAATTAGGTTAAAATGCAAAGCAGTGAAGATAAAATAGACTTCCTTTTGGATGTCTGCAATGGTGCTGTGAATATATGCACGATGTTGTGCTTTTTATATTATCTCTAATTTGAAATAAACAACATGATTACAGATTAGATCAATCATGGCTTCAGCATTTCTGGCCAAAGCAAGAAAAGACTTGATGTGCCAGCTAACCACGTAATTG
Source organism: Anser brachyrhynchus (assembly GCF_964034855.1). Classification (NCBI taxonomy): domain Eukaryota; kingdom Metazoa; phylum Chordata; class Aves; order Anseriformes; family Anatidae; genus Anser; species Anser brachyrhynchus. The sequence continues at coordinate 6,228,771 of NC_137694.1, forward strand.
AAGCAGAGATTGTTTCACTGCTGGTGATTTGTTTAAGGATTTTAATTTACAGTAATGGGTATTCTTCACTGCACTGTAACCTGGCTCCCCGTGTCTGCCTTTGGAAAACAGTCACTGCTTGCATATACCACTGAAATGATGATGCAAGGCACACTAAACACCAAAATGGAGCAGCTGAATGCTGCTGCGTGACATCTCTTTTCCAGACTGTAGCAGAGGGAGAAAATTGATGCCTATCTGCTCGGTGTTTGATTTGCACAGGAGCTCTGCTGGGAGCTCAGCCACTGTTGGGGACTGGAGGAAATGGCAGCGGAGTGTCTCTCAGAAATCATCCAGTGAGCAGATAACCAGTGCACCCCAGAGGACAGCTCTGCCTTGGCTACTGGAAGGGCTAAGGATGAGTTTTTCCTCCACCTTTGTGTGTTCTTTATAAGTTAAGCATGCAAGGAACAAGCAGCGGTGGCTGTAGAATATCACAGGTGCTTGAAAGCACTTTGACAAAAACAGTAAAGAGAAAAAGAAGTCAGCGGTGTACAACACATTTGTTCTTGTGGACTGGAAGAGAACTGTTGGGAATCTGAACTGCTGGAAAATGATAGAAGATGATGCTAAGAGTCCTGTGTTCAAACACTTTGAAGTTGCCGTTGCTTACTCTGTTTTTCAGAATACTGTCCAGGAAAAAACAGTAATGAGGGCCAGTTACCTTGGCAGCTTTCCTTGTTTGTATATGTTTGATATATTTTTGGTGGAATAATGAGTTTAGTCAAGAGCAAATAAACTAAGCATGAAGAAAAAGTGTCTTAAGGACAAAGGAAAAAAGGAGTGGTAGGAAAAAGACCAAGTACAAAGGGAAGTAGAGGAATAGGGTATACAATGAAGGAGAAGAAAATTTGGCCAAGGTTATCAAAAGTTATTTGAATGTCTAGAAAACATAAGTTTGATTGCCTGTTTCAGATGGACAAATGATGCCTTTTCCCTTGAATTCTGCCTACGGATCCGGCCTGTCCTTTCCATGTACATGTAAGGAGCACTTGGGACTCTCTTCGGGATTCTTGGCAGCTTCAGCCATATGTCAGGGTCCTCTTTCTGGTGGGCAGCTCAGTCAATATAGAGGGTAAAAATCTGTTCTTCAAATAAAGCTAACGGCATTGTTCCTTTAATCCAAAACTGGAGATTTTGGTCTGAGTTCAGGAACTCAGGCAATCAACAGGATTTAAGTTTTTTTCAGGAGGCTTTTCCTTAGACCACTACTACTGGAAACCCATCCTTAGTTTGATCACTGGTGGTTCAACAGTAATTGTATTTACGGTTCATTTTGTTTGGATCCTGGTGACTAATCTTTTTGTGCTGTCAGTGGTACAATTCAGCTCCGACATACGGGTTCACCATCCTGCTGGCTGGATAATCCCACTGAGGGTATAATTTCTGTCATCTGGACAAGAGTTAGGAGGAAGCATGTTCTGGATGTGCGGTGGAAAAAGAACAGGTGGTATGAGGTAGAAATGCAGGTTGTGACCAAATCCTCACCTTGTCCATTCTGTAGCTGTAACTTAAATGTCCATCTATATAATGGAAACATTCATCATAGTGTGTTCATCTACTTGCTCGAGGATCAGAGGTATTGGTTACCAAAATCAATGCCAGCATTGTGCAGTACTGGGCAGTGTAATAAATGACACAGAAAATTGAAATCTTCAGGGAAATCCAAGTTGCTGCAATGTTATGTCCTCACCTTTAAATTTTAAATGAGACACTTGGAATGACTTCTTTAACAAATGCCCAGGCCAAGGATTTTCTTAGAAAGTATCGTGGAACAATCTTCTGTTTCACAGAAGTTTGCACCGAGCAGGAATACTAGTTGGCTACTCTGTGGGAAGTAGGGCAGATGGATGAAATCTTCATTTACTTTCTGTTGAGCCTCAGCAATTGAACCTTAAGGCTTTTTAATTACATTCCTTACCTGGCTAGTGAGAGGCGCCGTATTAAGCCCCAAATACCTTAACATCTGGGGCTCATTTGCTCCAAAATGAACACCATCTCCCTTAATTCCCTATTTGTCTCTCCCTGCTCTTACAATATTTGCCTTGTCCTGATTCCCCTTGCTAATTGCAACCCATCCAGCACTGTATGCGAAAAAAAGCCATTTTACTTGCATGATCTAATGCTTTTAAGTCATCGTGGCTTTGCTGACTCATTGGTCAACCTTGAAAAATCAGAACAGTGCAAACACTGCAATGCCATCAGAGGGCTAGCAGGTTGCGCCGGGGACTCTGTTACTGATTAGTGTCATTTTTTTCCGAGTTGAAAGAGCTATTGTGTTTAAGGCCATGAGATTTAGAATTAGGAGTAATTAAAAACCAAGGCTGCTGCCTTTATATTTTTTTAAATATGAAGGGCCCCAGGAGTCTCTGTAGTCATTAGAAAATCCTATTCTCGTGCTAAGCTTGTCCTTATAAGCAGTTGTTGGCTTTCCTGAATGTAAAGCAGGATCTTGTTCAGAGTGGATGCTGAGAGGGGGGAAAATATCAGAAAGGCAGGGGAGAAGAAAAGTGTGTGTGTTTGGGGCGGGGAGATATTTAGTGGTTGTGTGGGGGCTTTGTAATGTGTCCTTAGCAACTGGCTTTCTACTCTAATGGGAAAAAGAGATGGTGGGAAAGCATTCAAGGAAAGTGGGTCACATTTGATCCATGACCTAAAAGGAAAAGTGGGGGGAGGGAATAATCAGCTCAGATCATTAATGAGGTGAAACCGTATCCCTATAAGGCTCATTCATCAAACTGGGAAAAACTGCTCTTCTGGTGTCATGGTTATGTGCTAGAAAGTGCAGCTCCTGCTCTCTCAAACACTACAATTGCTCCATGGCTTTTGTTTTTTAAAGGGAAAAAAAAAAAAGGTTGTTTGTTTTAAACACGCTCAAGCAACACAATGATTAGACATGACAGTTTGGCTGTGGGGCCTTCCTTTCAGTTCAGGAAAATATAGAACATAGCTGAGCTGTCCTTTCCTGGTAGAAATGAGGTCATTTGTAAAGCTTTGTGTACATTTCTGCAGCACTCGTAGAACTGAGCTAGTAAAGCGGATCTCCGAAAGTCGAAATCTTACTTGCACCAATATTCCCGTCTTTAAGAAATACAGACCCATTGACCGTGTAAGATTAGGAATCGCAAGCTGTGATTTAGACTTAATGACTCCTCGAGGATGCATAGTTTTGATGTAGCTGTCAGTGGCACGTCCACTGCTGTCATAAGTGCGCTGCCTTTGCTGACTCTGAGCTTCTTACAGCTCCATGTGGATAAGGGAAAGCTTGTAATCGCTTTCCTTTTCCATGTGGGCTGCGTATCTGTTCTGAAATATGCAAAAGTACACTGTCAAGGTTGATTTTTCTGTTTATTAAATACAGAAATGTATACATTATATTTGTTAATCCCCATTGTTTGTAAAAATCCCTCGGGCAATTAGAATTTATTAAATAATTTATTTTATGTAAAAACTGATAGCAATTTTCATATCCAAACTATTTTTCTTACACCGATCAGATGTTATATAGCTGCTAATACTTCAAGGTAGTTTTAATTAGCGTCTCAGCCTAATGCAACTCTGCTCCAGAATGCATCTTTGAAATAAATAGAATCTTAAGAGTATCTGAGTTGGAAGGGACCCACAAGCATCATCAAGTCCAACTCCTGGATCCCCAAAGGACCACCTAAATAAGTAAAAATCAGGCCATGTGTCTGAGAGCATTGTCCAAACACTTCTTGAACTCCGGCAGGCTCAGTGCTGTGACAACTTCCCTGGGGAAGTGGAATAGCAAAGGATAACAGAAGGTGTACTGGATAAGTGACTGACAAATGTGGAGTGATGTCAGATGTGAACTGGCACATCAGATTCGCGTTCCATCCATCTTGAAACTTCATGGAACATATACCCATTGTGACAGAAAACTCTAGATGGTAACCCCCAGATTGTCTGACAATTTTTAATAAAGCATGAACTACTTCAGTCAGCTGTCTTGGCATTCAGTCCAATCACGGAGAGATGGAAACACAGGAAAGTAAAGAAGCATTCAAGATGTTGGGCTGCTTAACGAAGATACTTGGTAGAAAACAATAGATTAAATATTCCTGACTTTGTAGGATAAGTGAATTTAGACGTGCCGTGTCTCCTTCTCCTCTTTTTTTTCTTAACCACCTATTAAAGTCCTCTGGGAGTGCATCATGTTTCCTAACATATGAAAATAGTGGGAAAACATCTGGGCTTACTAATAAAATTAGGTCTGCTACTTAAAAAGCAGCCAGCATTGTTTGGGGCCTCAGAGATGCTCATGCAACGCAAATAATAATAGTAGGCTTTGAAAAGTACTTCACTTCTGCCGTGTTGCATAATTTTCAAATACTGCTTTTAAAAGACAAATTAGAATTGCATGAAGTTAAAAAAAAAAAAAGCATATCATGAAAGGTTTCGGGTTTGTTTATTTGTCTTTAATAATATAACAGTTCAGTGTTCATGTAGTGATTTCCTCTGAATGTTTCAGGGTACTTCACTGGGATGGGAACATAATGCTCCTCTTCTAGGGTGAGGGAAATGAGCACAGCAAAGGGAAGAGACTTACAAGAGCGTGGCTGAGAAACCAGTTTCTTTGTTATGTTGCCCTCTGCTTTTTCCCATTAGCAACACTTCCCAGTTTGGTTATTCTGTAGGCTTTTGTCTTCTCTGTAGGATGGTTATAGCATGAGGATGGATATGCCTTATAGTAAGCAGTTAGTAGTACCCTTCTTGATGAATTTGAAGTTGCTCGACTAAACTCCACGTTTGGTGTCCACAGCTGACAGCCCCCCTGGACACGAGGCACAGACATCCCTGTCTGCGCTACACCAAAGTAAGAAAACCTTCAATCTTCAGTTTTTTTCTCTATTTTTCTCACTTAGAAACCCAGCAGGTTCAGACCTCAGATCATTAAAACAAATGGCCCTATACTAAAATGCCATCTCTGCCCGTTGGATTCCCCCGTGTTTCCCCTATCAAGCAAATGACACCTGCGAGCTTCGGTTCTGTGTTCTCCCATCGGCAGTGTCCAGGTGCCTCCGCCTGCCCCGGGGCAGGTTTCTTCCTTTTTCCATCTGCTGAGAGAAGGTGACGATGTCCGTACAGAGAGGGGTTGTATGGAAAAACAGTTGGAAAAGGGCTAGAGATCTTGGGGAACCACATGGTGTTACTAATCCTCTGGCTTTCCAAAGACTTGTCATCACAAATAAGAGTTTTCCACTTTCAGGGGGAGGAGGGAAAAAGAAAAAAGAAGGAAAGAAATTAACCTGTGGTGTGATGACAGAGATTTCTATAAATCACACCGCGTTTCCCACTGGTGCTAACGGCCAGCCAGACCTGAGATGGCCAAGTTTCTGCAGGTCGAGTACGTTACAGGGAGCTTAAAAATACATCCACAAGTCTTTAGCTGCCTTTGCTGGTGCATGAGGCTTTTGAAGTTAAGAAGTTTTGTACGTCACGGGATGGCCAATGGGGAGGGGATGTTATTCCCATTTTTCCCATTTCTTTCCCATTTCTTCTGGAAGGGTGCCAGCCAGCCCCCAAAACCTGGATTCATTTTGCATTTGTGAGTAAAACCTCCATGGGAATAAATAACCTACTAGAACAAGCTTCTGTCCAAAACATCCAATTAAGAAGTTATCCTTTCAAATTTCTCCTGTGGCAAGTATTTGCTATGACCTTAAAAAACACAGTTTTCAACAACGTTTCACGATGTGTTTGCCTTTCGGTTTGGCAAGAGGCTTCAGAGCCGCTCGGATGGTTTTCCACTGCTCAGCTTGTGCAGAGAAGATGAAGGTCTGCCTTTGAAGTCAGCAGTGTCCCCATAAATGACTCCCACATGATTTCGGAAGTGTGTTAGGGTGTGGTGATGTTGGGATTTTTCATGGTATGTTTATTAGGAAAATTTAAACCAGTTTTTCTGAGGTTTTTCATTTCTTTGAATGATGCTCTTAAAAGGGGAGTTGCTCCTTTCCTAATTACATGTCATTGTTTATTTTCTTGTAAGTCTTAAAAGAATATTGTAGCCATGTAATGCAGGGGAGCAAAATAAATTATTTGTAATATTAGGGTAAATATAAGAAACTGAATAATATTTTGTACTTTAACTAAGATTTACCTTAGAGCTCATGTTCTCTGTTGACTAATTGTGTGTCAGTGCATTTACATAACCGCTCTCTCTGTAAAGTATAAATGTTGGCAGCCAAAAATACAAAGGAAAAAGAATCCTGTTTTGAAGAGCGTAGTGTACATATTGCAGTGGGATGTAGAAGTTTCAACAGGGGCGAAATGGAGACAGCGTGGCCCATTTTGCCCTGTGTACAAAGCTATGCTTTCCACCCAGCACACACAGTGTGTTTTTTCCATTAAAAATTGCTTAGTATTCTGGGTTCGGAGCCAGTTTCCTCTTCTGTAATCCACATATCACCGTTGCATGTGTTGGTAGTGGTACATCTGGTGCGACCTGGTTTTACCAACGTTCAACGCTAGCAGTAGTATATAAGATTTTCCCAGCTGCAGTTGAAGTCAAGCTCCTCGTTATTTCATTATTCTCTCTTCCATGAAGTTGGTATGAGTATTCATGGTGTAACATAGAATCAACAACCAGTAGAAAGAGAGTTTTTTTGTTTTTTGTTTTTTTTCCCAAAAAGCACTAGAGAGAGTTATAAGTATGTTGGAAATCATTGGGGAAAATCACTTTCTAACTATTGACATTTCAGTAGCAATCTAATGAGGTTCTTAGGTTTTTCTAGTATGTAATATAGAGGAGTGATTAAAAAAGATTCAGAAACAGGGAAGTTGGTGTTTTTTTTTTTAACTTCCCTGCAATATGACTTGAAAGAAATATGTATCCCTGTTGACTTCGTGGTTGTCCAGCAATCTGATCAGAGCTGAGCTCTGCTCTACAGAAAGGCTGGGTACTTTTCCCACTCCCTTTTCTGCCCCCCATACCTAACCAAAGATTTCCATACACCACTCTGAAGAACGGGGAAGCATTTCCCAGACAGCATTCATGGTCTCCTTTACTAAACAGGCAGAATTTAGAAGAAGTGGGAGGAACAGAGGAGTTCCGTGGAGAGGAAAGGAAAAAGAGCAAAGCCATCTGCCCCTGACCCCACACCCCTGCTTTATTTTCCATGTAAATGGCAAAGTCATCCTGCCTCCTGCTCTGCATGTAGATGTTCAGTCGAGCTATATTTTCATAAGATTATTCATCCCAGTAATGTTTGAAAGCTTTCCCACAATACACAAAGTTTTGCCTGCCCACATACTTTATTCTCAAGCCTTGGGAGGGATAAAGATTTTCTTCTTCGTTTGCTTGTAGGTTTAAGATTTCGCCCTTCTCTGCCACTAAACCAAGCTTGATTCTGATTTTCAGTGTCATCATTTTGTCTGTAACCTAACACTCAGCTAATACCAGAACCCAGATTTCCAAGACTCTTCACTCTTACAACAAGATTGGCTCCACCTTGAGGAGTTAAAAAGGCCAGATAGTGGGATGAGAAGAGATGGGAACAACCTCTAGCACCTCTTGGCTCTCCAGCCAGCAGAAACACCTCTTAGTGGATAGGCAGCGAATATCTTAGCACATCTCATCCATCTGCAAAAATTGTCCTAGAAACTTCCGAGACAGGATTGCTGTACTTCTGCCCTGCTCCTCCTGACTCCTGGTGAATTGCCTAAATTAAACCTGAAGTGCTGCAGTGGTCAGGCTCCTTCCCCGGCCAGTTGTGGAAGTTCCTAACCTGCTCAGTGCTCTGTGTTTCCCTCCGTGCTGCAGAAAACAGCTTTGTCACCTCTTTGACCTCCAGCTCGGTGAAACCTTTCCATGTGAGGAAAGCAAAAAGTCGGGTACAGTCCTTCATAGACAGTCGACAGCTTCTCCATATGATTTCTCCTGGCTCAGTTGGTGCAGAGGTAGGAGGCGAGCCCACCAAGTCACCCCAGCAGCATCCCATTAATCCCAGCACGCAGCCAGATGCGGAGGGCTGACCACCCTGCCCTGAGCATGCCCAGCACCCAAGAGCTGTGTTTGTGTAGATGCTGGTTGTGTTTCCACTGCGGTCTGCATCTTTCCACCAGCTCGCTGCAGCTGTATTTGGGAACTGGAAAATTGCGTGATCCAAAGTGCCTGGTGAAGCAGATCCTTCCAGCCTCGCGTTGTAGGGAAACAAGTGTCACACCATGCAGAAGTGCCTCTGCGCATGTCAGCCGAGCGCTTTTTTCAGCGTGATGGCAGAGTGCAGAAATTTCAAAAGGAATCAGGCAATTAAATTTCGAACCAACATCTCTTCTGTTTGTTAGGAATTCATCATTTCACATAGATGCAATGTTTCATTGTGTGTTGCATGTCTTATATATAAACAGTTTCATTTTAATTTTTTAATATTGTCTTTCCCAGTTGTTGGGATTTTTTTTCTTCCTTTTCTGGACAGGTTATACATATGCTAATAGAAATATGCCTATTATTTGAAGCATAGTTCTGCTTGTCAATGAAGCTTCATTAACACCGTTATCACTGCCTGACATTTATCTTATAATTTTCCAGAGTTGACTGTTACATCTCCATGGAAACCCAAATTGCAATTGAAACAAGTGAGATAATAAAGGCATCCATAGAGGATTGACAGTATGCAAGCCCACAGTGTTTGCAGGCTACATTTGTTTATAGTTCCTTAGATAAATCTATTGCAGTGGAGATTTTTATTACCTGTCTCCTGTCTTTCTATGCTGCTTATTGCAAGGTTTAGAGCAACAGTTTTTTATTTTGCTTTTTAATTAGAGCAATAAATTATTGGGCTCATCAAGGAAGGTCAGAGCATTGAAGATATAAATTCTGGTGCGGTTTTTGGGGGGCGAAATATGGAGGTTTTTATAGATGATTTTGGCATTATGTAGACTGATGCATTCTGAGATTGATTTGGGAGTTTGTTTGAAGCAGCAAAAACTTACGATTGCGGACTCTTGATTTGCTGACTCTTTCAGTATGCAAGAAAGATTTTTTTTTCTATACCTAAGGACTTGAGCTCTCTAAGTTCATGACTCTAAATCAATTTAGATGGTGCCTCAAAGCATAGAGTCATGAAACTGGAGTGGGTCCAGAGTGAATTAATCTGAAATTAATTTGATTTTGAAAGGCTCCATCTGGCTGTGTTTGGAAAAGGCATTTAGACAGATATATAAACAAATGATCATCTGTATTCTATATGCCAGATGTGGTGTCAAAAAAAAAAATGAAGAAATGGTTTAAAAAAAAATCAGCTGAGGGGGATTTTGCTATAACGATGCTCAACTTGTTAAAATTACAATTGCATCATACTTTGGACAATAATCTTTTCATATATTCTGATTTGTAGAAGGGGGGAATAAGAGCAAGCCTGATAGGATATTTTGTTTTAAGTAAGAAAATTGAATGTCACAGCTTGCTTTAATTGTCTATTTCAGATCTCCCATATATAAGCCCAGCTAACTGAAATTGGCAGGATCCTTAACAAGAGCAGTGCTGTGATCTTCCATTCCCTTTTTAAGGGAGCTATTTAGGTAAAGCAGCCTTGTCAGCCACGAGCTGTTGGCCTCCCTCTCTTTTGACTTATGCTTTTGGGCCCTACAGAACCAGCTCTCTGTGCTCCGTGAAGCTCAGCAGCGAGCGGGTACAAGCGGGTACACACATGGGTGCCAGGCTGAAAATATGTCATGCTGTAAAGTACTTCCTGCAATAATCGTTTGGTTTTAGTACACTGAAACCTCTGCTGTGTTTCCAAACAAATGCCTGGAGGATTCCTTCCCATCTTCTCCATCCCTCCCCAGCTCCAGGACACGATTTGCCATGAAGTAGGCAAGTCCTTTCAAACCACACAAGAACTTGCAGGTAACTGCCAGCCTGCACATAAAGCCTGCTGAAATTGTCACGTCATTAATTACTACATAAAAATATATATTTTTTAAGCCTTCATTATTGCTTTTGATGTTTCTGGGGGCAAAAGAAAGGAGGAAGTTGAGTAGCAACTTAGTACATTTTGATTAGTAGGTGTGGAGAGAGAGACTGATGTTGTTGACAAGAAAACAGATGGTCCTACGTGTCCTGAATTTTAAAAGCCTGGTGCTATTCTAATGTGGTTGTTGGCATGTCACAAATATATAAGCATTTGGTTGTAATCAAATCCTTTTTTTTTTTTTAAAGTAGCATCAATAAATGTTTCTTTGTATTCTTCAAATAAGCAAATTCTTCAAATAGAAGTATTCTTCACTGCAAATATGCGTAAAGCAAAGCATTGATAATCCACACCATTAATATTGAGCAGTCAGCCACTTGAAACTCTACTTCATAGGAAAAATGGTGTCAGTCGGTGCCCCAAAACTGTAATTTCATTGTGCAAGTGCTTCAGTTCTCTCTCTGGCCCTGTCCAACTTACAGAAATGTGGAGAGGGCCCCTTTGCAATTTGAGTCCAATTTAAACGTAACATAGATTTTGCACAAAAGGACAACCTCTGCTCCAAGGAGATTACAGTGAGAAACATCAGTGTGGGGTACAGTAAAAGTGGAACAGAAAGTCACAGTCGCTGCTCATGAGCATCGTAGTTGGGATGAACTGCCACGGTTCTCATCATAACAGAGATTAATTTAGAGATGGAAAAATGATAAACAAGAAGCCTTTTTTAATGCTAACCTGTCCACGTCAAAGCCAGATGTGCAGACATCCACCTGTTAGTTGGCCAACAGAAAACAGATATTCAAACGTCACACCTTTGGTATTTATTGGTAATGTCCAAACTCTTGTGTTACTTTTTTTTTTCCTGCTGCGTGGAGTTAGAAATGCACCAACCTTACACCTGACGGAGACAGACCCAAGCTTGTTTACAGGTTTAATGTACAGAGAAAATTCTGCTCAGGAAGCAAAACTGACTTCTTGGGTGGTTGCCTAAGCTGAGCTGTCTAGCAGAATGGTGATGCCTGGAGGACCTCATCCAGCCTTGAATTAGTTAGTTCCCAAAGCCTGCAGGAAAGGCTGGAAGATAAAGGCTGGGCCTAATACACAGCCTGCCGGTGCAGATCTCCAAGCATTTTTCGTCATTCTTATCATGTGTCCTTAGAAATGAGTGATCCTCATCCCTCCACCTGAACAAGACGGGGGTCAAACCCAAGAAAGTAAGGGTTGGGGTGGGTTTGGCTTTCTTCAGCTGTTAAAGGGCAGCCATCCTTTACCAAGCATTGGGCTTCTAGTTTAAGTTCAGTAAAATCAACAGGCTAGCATAGGCAAATATTTAAATATGCTGAAAGTAGACCATTATAAGTTTTATCAGCATAAACAGAAAGATACTACCCAGTCCTGACCTGTACAGATGGCGCGTTTAATTGTTTGCTGCCACTATTGGATGAACTAGTAATGATATTTTAATTGGTTTCCAAAATAGAGGACTTGAAAAAACAGCTCTTCTTCTCTCTGTTTATCTTCCCTTCTGCACTCATTCTTTCCCTTGTCTCTGTGTATATACATGTGTGTAGTCTAAATATAAAATATATATTTTAATTTGTGTAAGTTCTGTCCATGTGGAGCACATGCATATCACTAAGCACTACTGCATGTTCCAAAAAATAATTTGCTGCTAAAACAGAGGTCCATACACTAGCGGTAAGAGTTGAGACAGCTTGAAGCCACTACACTGAATATAATTTTTTTTAAGATATCTGTGATTATGAGTTTTTTTTGTTTGTTTGTTTGTTTTTTTCTGAAGGTGTGATATAGCAGATGTGCAAAGCTTTTGCAGAGTTACTGCATCTTGACTCTGCGGTTCTAGGAAGCATTACCGCTGGTTTTAAACACATATGCAAAGGATGTTCACAATTCGGTTTGCAACCCCAGGCTCAAATCCAAGTGTTTTGGAATGGAGGTGGTGCAGCAACCAAGAGGCCAAGCACTGGAGCTGCCACTGGCCTCTAGAGGTAAATAGTTAGCAGTGAGCCTGGGGGAGGTTGTAGCCAGGTCAGGACAGACACGACCTCGTTAGCTTTGGTGAGCACAACTCAGGGCTAATTTTAGGAAGTCAACAAGCCTTGGCACAAAGGAGTGTCTGTGCTCTAATCTGCGCCACAAGTGCAGAAGGTAATTGCATTTTAACATAGCTATTATTATGATTTCCATACGTATCCTTGATTCCTTCCTGTAATACTAATGAGGAATCTCTGAAGAATAATGTGTTGTACCTCAGGTGTATTCAGCTCTCTCCTGATGCTGTATGTGTGTGGTTCAGTACTTTTCCCATGTCACTTTTAGCATCATGCATTCTGACCCAGCTGTTTGAGAGATGCCTTCCCTCTGCTTCTCCTTCTCCCAGCCGGAATGTGTTTCCCATCAAGAAAAATTTCAGTGTAGGAAAAGGGTTTTTTTTCCTCAGATTTTCACATCAGTCCTCCTCGGTGACAGGATGCTACTTCCTCACCCTACGGAAAATTTGCGTTTAAGGCATGAAAGGGATCACATGTACTAAATTTGGAATTGATCAGGACACAAGCAGTCCCTTCTAGGGGACCAACGTTTTACCACGGTTTGTATGAGGCAAAATACAGAGAGAGTTAGCAAACCTGAGCTACAGCTAAACACCGACTCCATCAGAAAAAAAATGACTGTGAAATTTAGATCACTTGTCAAGGCAGAAAAAAAAGACTCCATTGTCTTAAGCAACATTATGCTTTTACAGATAATTTCTGCAGACGTGGAGGCAATGGGAGAAAAAACATCTTTGCATTTACCATTCAGGGCTTACATGAGCACTTGAGTATTATTAGCTATTGACAAGAATAAAATCTCCGCATTGGATGCCAGGTATTAAAAGCCATGAGAATTGTTCGTGTGGTTCATGTGGTGTGTGCGTGCAAGTGCTGTTGCTCTCTGCTGGATGGATGAAGAATTACTCGGCTCTTTGTTCAGGCTTTATGGGTCTGTAAGACGGAGTAAGAGAGAATGTTGTCTGAGCTCAGAGTTTCGGTACCCCTCCTGAAATTGCAGTTGGCCTTCTAGCGTAGCAGAAACCCAGCTGAGCAAGTCATGCAGCCGCCAGAAGTTGTCACCCTGCCTCTGGGCGCGGGGAAACCTGGAGAAAATTACTTTGTAGGCATTGCTGCATGTGCGGGACTCGTCCCGCTGTGAGCTGCGGCATTAATCGGGCACGATGTCAGAGTCATTCAGCAGCTGCCGGTATGGATATGTGTAACTTAATAATTATTATTGTTATTCTTACTAGTGGTTTATAGTTGTGCCAAAACCTGTACAAGACACAGGAGCAGCTAACGATTTATGAAACTTCATCTTTCCTCTGAGCTGCTGTTGAGCTACTGCCCGGTGAAAACACTGATGGGCCAGAAAGCTTCTGGATATTAACTTTTTTTTCCCAAAAAACCACAGAGACCTGGTCATTTGTGGCTTAAAAATATAGAACGGCTTCTTTTTGTTTTCTCTCGTTTTGTTTTGTCAGAGGTTCTGGCCCTCATTTTGCTGGCCGAAATCCAATTTAGGTAATTACATTCTGTGTCTCTAAATCCCAACCCCCTGCAGTTTCCAATGGGGTATGGTATTGTTCTACCCTTCCTGGCTGAAATTGTTGTGCGATAATGCTCCATGTCATTAAACAGCTGCCGTCTGTCACCTTACGATGAAGCCATTCCTCTCTAAACAATGAGTTTATAAAGCCCTTTTGGGTCCTTCCGGATAAAATTTGCTCGTAAGCCAGCAGTTACGATTTTCAAGCACGGTAAGGTGATGGTCGTTGTCTCTTCTGCCAGCAGTTGGAGTCCGTCGGAGTGGTGGTGTCCCTTCGGTCAGCTCGTGCGGTACCCTGGCAGCTCGGATGGAAATATCTGTTGCTGTAAAACCTTGATGTTTCCGTGCTAGGTTGGATTTAGTGGGCTTTACACTTGCAGCCTGTTCCTTAGCATGTTGTCGTTGTCGTTTTGGTGCTTAGGAATGAAATGTTCTTCCAGGGATGTGCTGTTTGGTCGCGTACCATCGGACGAGAAAAAGGCAAATCTCCAACAAAACAGCAAAGCCATTAAAGTAGGGTGAGGACTGCGAGAGGAATTGACCAAAACAGAAGAACGGGAAGTGTTCTGGACAGGATTACAAAGGGATTGAAAACACGGGTGTGATGCAAACCCATTCAGTCCCAATAAAAACGGGTTTTCAGCACCTGGCTTGACACCTAGTTTGTGAACGGGAGTGAGTTGGGATTAATGCCAAAGATCTTAACAGTGATGAATTTAAGAGGGTCCCTCTTGATCCAGACTTTGTTTCTGAAGCCTGCCTCTCTCTCTCAGTAGCGGTCAGGTCACTTCAGCAGCTTGGCCGTAATTACAGACATGAATGGGAGAGGCAGAGAAGGCATCCAGTGGGTTTTGCCGGGGCCCCTGCTTAAGCAGCAGCGATATTAAAACAATCTCTGGCTCCTCAAGGAGTGGCCCTGTCAACTTGCTGAAATGATGGAATGGTAGTTAGGTTATTAGAAGGAAAATTGGCACAAATTGAGAGAGAGGATGCTCTGGCAGTGACCACAAGCAGCCAGCGACTCAGTGGCTTAATCTCTGCCCTCGGGCTGCTCTCTCCAATACAGATGACACCTTGTCAGCAAAGATGATGTGCTGGGTCACCCCAGAGTCCAATGGGCTAAATTGGCCACAGAGGGAAGGGTTGCTGCGGCGTAGAGACAGCAAGCCACATAATCTAATTCTTCTTTTTTTTTTTTTTCATATATATATGTCATCATTTGGGTACTGACAGTAATTGTCAAGGGATTCTCTTCTCATTAGTGTCCCCTAGCCGCAGCTAGCTCTGTGCTCGTGCTTTCAAGAAGTAGTCCTGAGCTTTTGCAAGGATTGCTTTGGCTCCTCTCGGAAAGTTTCACCCATCGTTTCTCTTCTGTGTTGTTACTTCCTGCGTAAAGCGAGAGGGGGAGATGGGGAAGGAAGGAGTTGCTTCCTCCGAGAGCACTGCGGTGGCAGGGAGAAGTAACAAAACCCCTACGGTTGCTGGCGACTAAGAGGTCGTAGTGCTGAGCAGCTCCTGCCAGCGGGTGAAGATGAAGGCTGGGGGAGGAGAAAGGAACTCATCTCTAGCAGAGACTGGTTGGGAGGGGATCAAAAATATTGATTGGTTGGATTTTGCACTCACTTGAAGAAGCTCGGTGACAGCTGAACCGTCAGGCAGGTGTGCTTAATGTTTGCTGTTCCTCGAGTACACTGCAGATCTGTAAAATATATAAAATAATCTGATTTTTTTTTCATTGTTATCTCCCTATTGTTTTATCCACTTATTTGGTTTGTCCAAGTGGGCTGTAGTCGTATAGCTACTGCCGGCGCTGGGTAAGGATGCTCCTGCAAGTGTCATTGGTGTGACAGCACTGTTGCACTCCTTAAAACCCCAATAGAGGTGGGAACCATTCCTCCGAGATGCTTGGTAGCCTTCGTTTGCACTGAAGTCAAAGGAAATGTAACGTAGCAAGGAGCCGGCTGTGCCCTCTCCACGGGTTCAACTTGTTTATCCCCCCCCACAAAACGTTGGCAGCTCAGCCCTGCGGTAGGAAAGAATTATAGAGAAAAGTCTTAAGTTATGCTTGCTTTTTCCTAAATCTGCAGGAGTTAGCGGATTGGCAGAGCTGTCAGAGGATGGTGGAATTAAAGCTGGAGAAGTTTTAATGACTTGCCCAAGTTCATTCAGGCAGTGAGTGACACAGCCTGTCCCCCGGAGCGTTGTGTCACTGCACACAGCAGCCTACACCTGCAGTCAGGGTGTTTAACCATCGTTACCCAATAAAACATTTCAGGAATATGATCAATGTAATTCCACTTCTGCCCCCCCGAAGTAAAGACAGTGCGTAAGCGTTGTGTTGAATTAGAAGAGATCTAACCCGTGCCTGAACCTCAAGCTCAAAGCAGGAACTTGATGGTAATGGGGCAATTAACCTGAGTAAACAGTTAGAAGTGTTAGGTTTTGTGGTTTCCTCCAAATTGTCTTGTTAGTGATGGAAATTGTAGTGCTCTCGGTGGTAAAGGTGCTGTGGGTAAAGGAATAAGCAAAGGAATAAACTTGTTCTTTATTAAATATGACCTCTGCTGTAATTTAGGGCTAACATAGTAATTATGTGTGGATTTCTTAAGGAAGAGATCCAACAGAGAGACTAGATGAAGGGCATAATTTGAAAAGGAACTCATTTCATTTTTTAATGTAAACAAAGCAGAGAATAAATGAAGCGAAAAGTGAAGCTGATTTCTGAAGGAAAATACTTGCCTGAGTACAGGACAAAGACAGTGGCTGCGCAGCTCAGCCTTGTCTTTGCAGGTCCAAAAGAGTGTATGAGCATTTTCCTTGGCTATTTTAAGCTATGGGGCTGCATTTTTACTTTTTCTTCCTGCTAGGAAGGTTGTTTAATGCACTGGGTTTTACATAAACAAGTAGGAAATCAAATGGCAGAGTGGTTTTTCCAGAGGTCTAAATGCCACATAGGTGCCTAGTACCCCCCAAAGTCTTGAACGTTGCTCCCATCGGGCATCACTCAAGTGAGTCAGGGGTTTTTTGTCTCTTGGAGTTTGGGGTGTGGGTTATTTTGGGATTTTTTTGTCTGTTAAGTATTAGGTGTGTGTGGAAAATAGAGCTTGTAATGCCTGGAGAAATCACGATGGCTGCATCGGTGTGCTTGGGACCTGTAGAGCATCTTCAAACAAAGAGCAAGCGTAAAACAAGCGAGGGCATTTGTGCATGAAACATAATAGAAAAGGCTGGGCCAAATCCTTCAGTCTCTTATTCAGGCAAGGCTCCCAGTAGGGTCAATAGGAATTTTGTCTAATAAATGAGTGTGATAAATCCCATTGTCTGTTGATCAGTGTTAAAGACACTTCAGAAGTGGCGATCCAGCTTCTTGTTGTTGGTTTAAAATCTGCCTTTAATATGATTTTCTCCTTCCTGCAGTGAGTAGGGAAAGTGCAAAAGTTTATATAGGCATATTAATATGTTCAGGTGTGTTGTTCTTTCAAGGAGATGAAGCATGGAAGACTAAATAATTTGTCTTTGCACGTTACAACTGTGATGACACAAAGATGTTTTTTTCTTGCCATTCTTATATTTCCTTTTTTCACGTGTGTAATATTATTTGGGTCTGGTCGTGCAGGTTTGGGGCTCTTCAAGCCCTCCTGTGGGCACTCGCCCTGACCAATTGTCAAATGGAGAACTTGTAATTAAAGCCAAGTTTTTTTCATAGTGGCAGGTGGCTCCGAGACGCCTGAAGTTTGGGATGAGCAGCGTTCAGCATTGCTGCACGCACGCCTTCTTACCCCTTTCCCCGGTGGGAAGATGGGAGGAGCACTCTGAAAGTCACATCTCATTAGCGTTCTTTCTTCAAATTTGAGCATCAAAAAACGATCATCATTACAGAATCTCTAGCCAAAGAATTAATTGCAATGGTTGCCCTTAATAATCAATAGCGGCACAAGGGTATTTTAATTTATTCTTTAATTCAGTGTTCCTGTTCAGTATTTAAAATGTTTTGTTTTCCTTAGAAAAGTACGACTCTTCCTAAATCATAGTATGTCATATGTCTCACAGAGCAGGGGTTTTTTGGTTAAGTGCTTTTCCCCAGCAAAAGTGTCGAGCTGTTTTGAACTTAGACGGACATCTGGAGATCAGATAGGGTAGAAATTTACGGGGTGTGAAAAATTTCAAACACTTAATGTCCTTTTCATGGAGAAAAACTTTCTGAAGCAGCATTTTAGTTCTCGGAGTGAAGTAGGCAATCTTGCCACTGCTTTCTCCTTTTGAATTGTGCATTTTTTGTGTGCCAGGGTGCAATAAACAATGTGCTTTGGACTGGCACTCTGCAGACTGCTTTTTCCTTTTTAAAGAGCGTAGGCAACTAATCGGCAGCGACCAGCCGCATAGCTGGAGTGTTTTCCATTCTAGGCAATATCATACTAATTTGATGCACACATGGATGCTTCACACAATCTGCAAATTCATCGCTGGCATCTTGCATTAGTCATCTGACAGATTGCCAAGTGTTTCATATTCCTTTCATGTGACTTTATTACAAAACACGCACACACACACCAGCACTGTCTTATTTCTGCCAGTAGCCAGTTTAGTGAGAATTCACTGCAGTTCTGTTTACAACAGCCATGGAGAGAAATCTGCGCTTCCTTGCAACTCTCCTCCACTTTAAAATGCAAAAGTACCAGTCTGCATTGTGCAGCTCTCTTCTTATATAATGACATTAAGCAGCAGCCTGCAGAGAAAACCAGACTCAATGAAAAATGTAATCGCGTTGTTTTTTGTTCATAATACTTATGCTATTAATTAAATAGCAATTTTTTTTTCTGCTGTGTGCCAATTGACATCATCTTCTGCATCTAGTGCACATGAAAACTGCGTAGTCTCCTAACTTGCCTTTTCTTTTCATCTCCTTTTCCACTTTCTAGTAACGGCACAGCTAACAAGATGAATGGAGCTTTGGATCATTCAGACCAACCAGACCCAGATGCCATTAAGATGTTTGTTGGACAGATTCCCCGTTCATGGTCGGAAAAAGAGTTAAAAGAACTTTTTGAGCCTTACGGAGCTGTCTACCAGATTAATGTTCTCCGAGACAGAAGTCAGAACCCTCCCCAAAGTAAAGGTACAGTAGTTGTACTTTGTTTACTTTCAGGGATTTTTTTTTCAATGCTCTCACTTTGTTTTAGGATTTCCAGAGAGGTTTGTATCTGGGCTGTTTTGAAGCATACTGTGTCGAGCTATGCAGCAGTCCTAAGAGGAGAGAACTCCTGAATACCTATCGATTACTGTCTTCCTCTTCTTCTTAAATTGCAGTTTAAATATCTGTTATCTGGAAGCGAGCATTCCAACTGTGCAAAAAATAACAAAAGATTGCCGTCCCTGTTTAAATTATTATTGCCAAGAGACATGGAAACCTGAACGGTCACTTTCCCAGGATTAGCTCATGAAAAATATAATTTTCTACTTCCTTTCGTTTCCTCTCTTTGCATCCCAGGTGGGAATAATTTTCAGGATACAGAAGGGGAGAAAGGGTAGCAGTGGGCTTTTGCTACATCATTGCTCCAGAAGCAATAAAAATTAAAAAACAGTCACCCTGCCCTTTTGTGAAAATTTGATTTTTTTTTTTTTTTTTTTGCAGTCATGTTAAAGGATTGATTTTTGGCACTAGTGTTTTTCTAAAAGAAAAGGCTTTTTTTTTTTCTTTCTGCAGTTTTTCGCTCACGTATAAAGTATTTGTCCTTTGCTTTCTTTAACTGTATGTCTGTGCATATTTAGGCATGTGACAATTCTGTGTACTATAGTTATGTAAGTATAGCATAGGCTTACACGTAAACTTAAAGTGAATATTTTGTTTCACACGATGCTTTTTCTCTCTACCTAGTATACTTCCATTTACACTTTGGGATTTTCAAGTTTCGTGTATTAAGTTATTGCTAGCATTGCAAATAATTAGCACAGCTCAGAGGTACAGCCAGCTGTGCGGGCGTTGTGAGATTACTCAGTAGTTATTCATTCTTAGTCCTCTCCTACCACTGCTTCTAAAAACCTTTATGGAGAATATCATAAAACGATTTTGTGGGCTAGCAGCTCGCTACCGGTGCAAAGCAGCACTCCTGAGGTTTCCAGTTCAGCAAGAGGCGATTGCTGTCGCATGCAGCACGCAGCACAGCTCGGGTGCTCCTGCGCTTTTGTGCAAAGCGCTGCCCAGACTCAGCATTTCCTCCTTGCCCCAGTACGTGGCTGAGGATCTTCTCGGTGGTCTCCTCTTTGCTGCCCCAATTTAAGGGTTCTCGTGCTTTGAGTGATGTTTGGTTTGCCTGTGTGTGTCACTTCTGGTTAAAGGGACGTCTTTTTTTTATCTTGGCTTCACACCAGCATCGGGGAAGGGCTTCATGTTACCATACCTTGCTGCTTACCAAGTTCCGTATCAGACTACTCTCTCACACCAGTACTACAGAAGCAGAAGGTATTTTGTGTTGCAGTGTTTCAATGCAGTTCTGCTTTCAGCTCCCTCCATTCCCTAGAATTGATGTAGCCAAGCATGCACACCCCTGCTACGTTAGCACAGCGCCCTCACCAAGTGTCTTTTTGTTGTAATGCTGGATAGAAGACGGTATTAAGAGGTCAGGCAACTGGATTTTCAGCAGTCCAGGCTGCTACGGATGAGCAAACTCCTACTTAGTTTAAACCACTAAAATGATGAACTTTGAGACTCGCCCATTTAGAGAGAACTGATTCCTGGGCCACAGAAATGCCTTCCCACTAAGCAGTAAATGAAGTGGGAATGATACTGTGGTTAGACAGAAGAAAGTCATTGATTGCCGTTTCTGTGGTGTTTCCCATTACGTTGTACCTGTCTGTCAGGCAGCTGGAAGGCATAAGGATTAAACACAGGTCATGCAAACCATTGTAGACTAATTACGAAGGCTTGTAGTCCCCATATTCTATATTCATTTTGAAAGGTGGGTATGGGTTGTTTTGTTGCTGTTTCGGTATTTTTTTGCTTAGACTCTTTTCAGCTACTCCGAGATGATGCTTTTATGTCAGTTCAGACATTATATGTTTTAATAAGCAAATGAAATTAATCCTCAAGAAAGACAGAATAACCTTCAGACTTATATTTCCCTGACACAGCAGCAAGCTCCTCCGGTGGTCAGCCTTTCCTGTGGAAGCTCTGGAGCAGTGTGTCTCCATGCTGGCTCTGTCCTTCCTCCTGGCTGAGGCTGCCAGCAAGGTTGCCAGATATAGAAACCTCTTGAGTTTCGTGTGGGTATCTCTTGACTAGGAACGATTTGTGTTTTCTTAATCCAGTAGCACAAAGGATTCTGTGTGAGAGATTAAGATTCCGTTATAAACCAAAAAAAAATGGCCTGAAAAATGTTTGATAGTCTTTTTGTTGTCACGGTGCATGAGAAATTCATCACCTATACCATGTAAAAGGGTTTTAAAATGAATCTGAGTTTTGATTTTTTTTAGGGGCTGTGGGTGAATTCCATGGCCTCCTTCTGTGCAAACAGCCACACGAAACAACCTTTCCTATTTTGCTTGAGGTGGGTGGATTGGGGTAATCCAAAGCAGCTTCCTGCGCCCTGTCTCTGCATCACCTCCAGCCGTGGAACAGTGTGTCAGGAGGACGCTGGGTCAGGGTGGCAGCGGAAAAGTCTTTCTCCCGTTTCATTGCGTGGCCATGGTTGTGTGTCATGCCGGACATTCACAGGCTGATATCACTCAGATATTTTTTTTTCTTAATATTCTCGAAGCCATGAATTACAACAATGAAAATGCAAGTTAGTGCTACTACGCCACGCGGGGCTGGTCCTTTTCTTTGAAGAAAGGCATTTTGATTTTCGAAAGATTTCTCTCGTACCAGATGAGGGCTGTGTATTTCTGTTACCTTGGCCAAGGGGGCTTCTCCAATTTGCACAGGCTTTTTCTCTGATGAGCTGTTTATGAAGCTGCAATCTGAGTCTCTCCCGATTCTGTCAAAAATAACCATCGGCTGCTTCTCTCTCTCCCGCTGTTATTAAGGCTGCCTTTCATACCCTCCAACGACAGACAGCCTACTTCATTTCTTTCCTACTTGTACTATTTGCCAGCTCCGCAAAGTTGAAGCTGGAGGAAGAGGAGGAAGAGAGGTAGAAAGCCAAGTTTTGCTCATTTTGGAAAAAAATAGAGAAAAGCCACACTACTTCCACAGAAATACCGCTGCTGTGCAGCTTCGTTAATTGGATCTTATACCACAGAAATGGCTGCATTTCAATGGGTGATGGTCAAATATCCTCCTTAAGTAAGAAACTCCTCTTGCTTTCCAGAGCCTGCAGTTCTCTGGTTCTTTTCGGATGTGTGAAAGAGCTCAGCAAAGTAATTTGACTTTACGTGTTTATCCCCTGTTGTTTTGTAAGACTTTTTCCTCTTTCTACAGCGAGAGAAATCCAGGGGATTAGGTAAACTAAATACACACACACAAAAAAAAATTGGCAGGAAATCTTGCAGCACTGAAATAAATGGCACTTTCAGCTTCTGAGGACTAAGGCGATTCAAAGTCTCGGCAGATCAGCTGTCTCTGTTCCCAGTCCAGCTTGCTCCCTTTGTATAATTTATTCTGGGTGGATAGATGACTTTTTCAGGGTAGTTATTAAAAAGAGCTTCTGTAAGACCTCAAATGCAGCAAGCTCGATGCGAAGGCAGAATCCAGTGCCACCAAGGTTTCTCCCCTTCCCCGCTGCTTTCATAAGCTGGAAACATTTCCCTTACTGCTTTTCTTTCGGAGTTGCAGTGCTGAAGCAGGCAGATGGCACAGGGCTCCTTTTCCCCTCTGAGATGCAGCAGAAGTGTCTCGGGTCAGAGCTGCGATGTCGTTTTTGTACCTTGCCTCTGTTTCCACACCTGTTAATTCTTGCAGGGATCGAGGCCCCCCGAACTAGCCGCATGAGGCCGAGCCTGCTCGTGCAGCAATCTCACGCCAGAAAGCAGGGGAAAGGCACCAAGAAACAACTGCCTCCCTCTTTCCTGGTAGCCCTTCACAGACCTTTTATCAGATTAGGGGGAGGATGCTGAGTGAACAAGGATGTGCTGTAGTTAAAGGCCAGTGTTTATTATTATCCTATTTAACATGGTAATTTAAGTCTACCGGGAAGCGAGCAGAGGAATCTGATAATGAGGCGTTCATCTGCTCCATCCAGGCGAGACAGGATGGGCAAGGCACATCAGAGGCAGAAGTCATCTGGCTGTTTTGGGTACCAGCTTGGCTACAGGTTAGCCCTTCAGAAATCCTCCTGCAAATGCAGGCAGGAGGAACAGCTCCCCAACTCCAACAGACCCCTGGCCCCTGTTCAGTGCCCTGTTCTCAGTTGGGGCAGGAGGAAACGGGGGGACTCGGGCAGTCCTGCATGGGACCAGAGCAGTGACACTCAGCTTGGCACACAAACCCGCCCTGACCATCCCAAATAGCAGCAAAGGCGTTAACCAACTGCTCCTTGCCTGCCCTTGCATCACCACTCAGCGGATTGCACTGTGTCTTTGCTCCGAGAAGTAATTTCAGTGCATTGTGTTTTGCAAAACTGTTTTAAAAGTTCCCTTCAGCCAGCACTGTGGGAGTCAGGGTTTTTCCACACATTTTCCACTGACTTGCTTTGAGTTTTTAATGCTCTTACAGGTCCCCATGATTGTTGTTTAGCTTTTGCAATCTGATGATTGTGTCCCAAGCACGTATGCTGTCAAAACTGCAGGACTGGGGCCTGCAGCCTTTATGCATGCATGTTTTTAGACTAAGTTTTAGTGATCACAGCTGAGCGACCTTCTGTTATAAACTTGGGCTTGAAGTCTTTCATGCACTAGATGAAAAAATGCTTTTTTTTAGCAGGTGCCATGTACGCCATATAAAGTATCACGCAACAAAGACTAGCAAAAGCCAGATGCTGCTGTTAGGTGCAAGTACAACAGGGAGGGAGAGCAAGTGATAAAGTGGAGCTTTCAACTTTTCAGTTTCTTACCTTGGGGTGTTGAAATTGAAACCTTAAAGAGACTTAATTCTAGAATTTTATATGGGTCATAAGTAGCATTATAAAATATGTTGTACGTGTGAGCTGATTTTTATAAAAAGTAATTTTTATTCGACAAATCTACCGGAGTTTTCAAGAGGTTTTTCTGAAAGTGGACAGGTGTGAAATTGTGTATATAATCAAGCTGGATTTCCCAGGGGCATTTCACACAGTGTCACACGGGAGACTAATACATACGGCTGCTGGTGAAGCAGGGAAGGGCCCATTTTCAAACGGAGAAAGGAGCTGGTTAGATGATCGAGGGCAGATTAGAATGGGGAAAGGTTACGGGCCAGGGGAAAAAAAGGGGCTGATGACTGGAGAACCACAGGGACTGGTATTGGAGATCGATACTTTTTCACTCTCTATGTAAATGGCTTTGACAGAGAGAACCACTAAGTTGTTATCCAACTTTTTGGATCATGCAGAAGGGGCTGGATGGTGGAGAAGCCACCTGATAACCTGGAGCAAACAATCCAATACAAAGGGACTCAGCCGGGTAAAACGAACCACGAGCAAGAGTAAATTTGAGTTTTGAGTGAACACGGGTGTTGAATGAGTCTATTTTTCAAAGATTCAAGAGCAGGAGAGGATTTGAAGAGTGCACATATCATAAAAGGACTAACATGATGTTTTGTATCCATGTGGTCAAAAAGGCACTGAAAATGCGAAGCTATATAAATGGGACCATTGAATACAGCTTTCAAGGAAATACCGTACCACTTAAAGAAGGATTTTTTTGATCATGTTTTAAACTACAGTTACCAATATTTAGCATCATTCTATAGAAAAGGGCAGAGGTCCAGAGAAGAGCAGCGTGATTTTGTATGAAGTCGGGAAGGGTTAAGCTACGGTGAAAGGTCTAAGAAGGTTAACTTGTAAAGGGCTTCAAGCATTGACTTACAAGAAAGCTAAAAGGAGAAAATCTGTGGAAGAATACAGGACTGTACCTTGGTTTGGAAAGAAAAAGTTATAAGGGGATATGATTGAAGTTTCTGCAGCGTGTTGAAGTGCATTCCGAAGGCAGGAATAGATCAGCTCTTTCAATTAATATTGAACCCCAGGACTGCACAGCATAGACTTAAGATTGAGAAACAGCAGGCCAAAAGGAAAAAAGAAAAAAAAAACTTCTTAAGTCAAGCTTTCTTCTTCCACATGCAGAGTGGAGAATGGTCTTCCAGAAGCAGCACTTACAAGGAAAGTTCCTGAAGAAACTTTTCCCTTTCTTGCTTCCATTTCGTATTTCGAAAGTGTGCCTGGAGCTGTATGGGACATGACTGCTCCCTACATCCCAGCACCGTTTCACCCCATAAGCAGGACAGGCTGCCTGGGCTGTGTGACAGTGGCTTATCTATGCCCAGCTGGAAGAGGGTCTGCGATTTCTGGTGACCCCTGGTATTTTTGGATGGCTTTGAATAGAGGGAGCAGATGAGGATAACGTCCCATGGCATGTTTGACCGCAAACCTGTTGTCCACATAAATCATTCTCACTGTGTGTTCCCATCATTGACTACAGCAAGAAGGTCTGCCACTTTTAGTACCAAAAGGTATCCCAGCAAAGCAAAGCCCATCTAGTCAGCCTGTGCAGAAGTACTGGAGGGTTTTTGTGCACATACTGTAACAGGACTGGGGAGGTTGTGCTTGCAAAACAGGAAAAGTAGAGGAAGTTGGGGGGATTGGGTACAGCGTGTGGTTTTGGTTGTGATATTTGAAGAGGGAGACAGAACATGAAACCTTCCTTACCCTTGTTTGTCAAGTTCCTATATACAGCATGTGAATGACTGGAGCCCTACAGAATTAAACTTTATTTTTAGGCATCATTTATCTTCCTGTTTTTGCAGTATTTATCACAGTAGGAGCTTGGTCCAGAAGTGAGGACTCTAGGTGTTGGTGTAAGAAATTAATAAAAATAACACATCTCTAAGGGATTAAAGTAGATTGCTTTGGGGCTCGTCGGTTGTACAGTTTTGTTGCAGCTTAACTATGATTTACAACTGTATATGAATTTTCAAAATTAAGTTAAAACTGCATAAACACACTGCTAATTAAATCTATGCTGAAAAAAGTGCATAAACCTGAATAAACTACATGAATCAGTTTAGTTAAATTGATAGAAAACCCATACGCAGATGAGCCCTTAGAAGAGTAGGACTTCATAATCAATTGTGGTTTTCTTAATAGATCTCTAATGTTCCTATCTGATAAACACTTGGGGAAAAGGCACGCTAAGTAAAAGGATGCTTGAGTTTCAATTCAAGCATGAAATAAATCCAAGCACTTTCCAGATACCTTTGAAAATGCCAGGAACACAGCTGAAAATGTGTGTTCAATTTTTCTGATTCTTCAGGATAAACAAAAAAAATAAAAGCTGAAAAGAAAGGTTGTGTCTGGTTGTCTTTTAATTATTTTTAAAAACAATTGAAGGCTAATGATTGAGAACTGAGGGGCTTAAATAATAGTGTCTGTTTTTAACACAAAGCTGGAAAATAATATATTATACAGTAGCTAGAACAGGCAGGCAAATCTTTGTTATAATGTTAACTTCTTTAGCACACCATACAGCATTTACATACAGAATATTTTAGAACTTCACAGAAAAATCCCAAATGTTTTTAAAATATAAATGGGTAATCTGTTTTTAGTAATGCCGTCATTACATCAGAAAGAACACATAGGGAGGCAGTAAAACAGCCTGAACTTTCAATAAAATTGAAAAAAACAGCTAATCAAATTTCATTGTTGAATCTGAATAATATGCCAAACCTCTCTCTCACAAATACATAATCTCAAAGGCAAAAATTGTAATGCATGGAGCAAATCTAAGTCAAGTCATGCACGTACTTGCACGCAGGAATTAATCAATGGATATAATACCCAGACATAAAATCACATACGTGTTTAAATATTTTCCAGATTGGTGCCTACATTTAAAATATGTACCTCTGCAATAATGCAAGACAATGTCAGGTTGCGATTTATGGTATCCAGTTTCTTCAGTTGCATATTAAAGCTCACATCCATGAGTTTCGGATCCTTTTATGACATTGTTGTGGCACTGAAATTCTTTCCCGTTCCAATTTTCTATTAAATGAATAAACATACAATATTTATCTGCTTACCACATGAAACATGATGTGTGTTTTGTTAAAGAACAATGCTTTCCAAAAAAAACCCTTCCCTTGTTTTAAATTGTTTCTAATTCTATACAATTCTAATGTTTGCACCATTTGCTCGTGACATAGTAGGAGGTTTTTGCAAAGGATTTGAGGATGAGTCTGAAATCTTCACACACTTTGGCATGGAGCTCAAAGGAAGAAAGCATCTGACAACTGAGCAGTGTTAAAAATGAAGTGTGATTGTGGAGTAGCCTTATGAGCATGCCTTTCAGCTGCACTGCAGCTTCCAAGTCTCTCATTTCCATCTCGTTGCTTTCTTATTCTGCTCCTGTCACCCCCCTAAAAGTCACACACAAGTGCACATCCACACGTATGCACAAATAAATAAAAACCTAAAATTTAAACCCACAATGTGAAAAGTTTTGCTCGTGAAAAGATGGAACGGCAGACTCTAGAACAGGAGGAATTCCTCTGTCACTGCTGAGATGGTGTGAGAGCCACTTAAATATTGCAATGATGGGTCACAATAAAAAGCTGAAGACCATGTAAAATGTTTTAGTATAAACATGCCATCAATTTTCCTCATCCTCTACATGAATTTCAAACCATAGGAGAGCCTTGAGAGGACATCTGTTATTCTTTATTATTTTGAAATGTGTTACAAAATGAATGTACGTGTAGAATTTGCAGTGTCAATTAAATTCTGGTTTATTACTCCCAAATTGACTGCACTGGACCTTGCCACCCTGCGCTTTCAGCTGGGGCAGGATGGAGAAAGGACAGTCCAGAGCTGGTGGGACCCATGACCTGCTTCGTGTCAGACTTTTGTGGCATGGATGCCAGGAAAGGCTGGGCAGTGCCAGCTGTAGTATTACTGGGTTTTTCAGACATCTGCCCATTCCATAGTGCACTGTAAGCGTCAGCATATTATTTCAAAAGGCTAGCAAATAAATCCCCAAGGATCAAGCCTGTTAGTGACTTGTAAACCAGGTCTGAGCTTAACTCAAGCCAGTGAGCTATGGGGGGAAGGCTGAATATGCCATATAAATCTCCTGCTCTGTCTACCTCAGTGAAAAAGGCATTTTCAGGAATCTGTGTCTTTCTAATTACTTATAAAAACACTCTGAGAAAAGCTAGTGAATAAATTAAATTTGAATGTTTCCAGTGGATCTTTTCAGGTTTTCACTGAACCTAATTACTGTCTAATCTAAGCCCATGAGTATGCAGTTTTAAGTGGGACGTTAGACTTTCACACTGCAGATTAAACTCTGTGGTGCATAAATTCGTTATTATTTTTGGAGGAAAAAAACTTCAGCGTCTACTACCTCGTGGTTTTCATTTAAAATAATGACTGTGTCCAAGTCGTGCATTCTTTCAGAAGAATAAGATGAGCTGTAAAGAGGTGGGAGATTTTTTTATAATAAACCGTGTCTCTTATTTGCCTAACTGAACTGGGCAAATTTATGTTTCAAGCAACAATTAAACCGTCCTAGTAGCTCAAGATGTCATGCTTTCAATTGCAATTTTAGGGAGCTGTACTGCAATAGGGAGTAGATTAATGTAAGGTACTGCCTGCAACTTCGTGGCTCTAAGGATGAGCACCTTAAGGAGCAGCACCGCTGCTTCAGCTGCACTTCTCGAGTGTTTTGCAAAGGGAGACAAATATCATCGCTCTGTTTTTACCAGCTGGCAAAAAAATAAGGTACAGAGGGCTGTGGGGACTTCTCCCCAAATTGTTGAGTGACTCGGAGCAGGCAGACAACAACATTCTGCTGTGCCTGAATCAAATCTGCCGCCTTCATTTTCAGTGCTCGAATCCCTGAGCTCTTTCGACGCAAAGATTTCGTTGTGTTAGCAGTGCCCAGGTGAGCTCTGCATTGGTTTGGTCACGTATTAAGCAGGTCTGGTGAGGACTGCTGTCAGAAAACGAGCGTGTAGCACACACACAGGCGCTGGCTCCCGCTCTTCCCACGTCCCCCTCAATTAAAACAATAGGCTTCCTTTTTTGTTTGCAGATCATGGGATATAAAATCATTGTAGATTAAAAATGGACTGTATTAACCTGAGTAATTCTGCTGGGGCTTCAGCTTCTATAGTGCAAAGTGGTGTGTTGTCTCCGGCTCAATTAGATATTTCTGGGTGTCAATTTTAATTCACTTCACCAGCATGGGGGGGGAGCTATCTGTGGAAGGGAAAATGTTGCTCCTGACTGAAAGCGTCCTCTATCCATGCTTGATTTACGAGTTTTCAAATACTTAGCTGTCCCATGTTCTCCCTTGACGTCAGCTGGTACGTGCCTAAGAGCTATACGAAATCCCGTGATGGTTCTTCATGCAGTAGGTGTTGGGTTGGAACAAGAGGATGGAAATGGGGAGAGTGAGATTATTCATTCCCTCTTTTTATGTAATACTGCATAAAGCAAGCTTTTGATGAGCCTTGATGACCAAATAGGCATGGTTATATCAAATGTCTCTTATCCTTACAAACATCCATGTGACCACACTTACAGAGGTGTAAAAGCTAAGCAGGGTTTCCTTTTGCAGTACCAGAACTTAGGCACAGAGCTCTTAAGAGGATGGTTTGTCGTAGAAAAGGGCCTGAAATTTTTACTGTGTATATGTGGGGCTTTCCAATATGCTTGCCTCCATCACACTCAGCAGTCTTCTCTTCCTCTCTCTGTACCTGTCCTTTGAATATTTCATTAAGCTCTCAAGACGGTATAGTTATGGATATTTGTGCACACTCAACTCTTGCTTTGCTTTAGAGTTGAGGGGTTTTTTTTGCTTTTTTTGGATTGTTTGGTTGTTTTATGGTGGTGTTTGTTGTTGTTTGTGTTGTGGTTTTTTTTTGGACTGACACCAGCTTCCAGCTTTGTCAGTCATTTCAGCTGCTTTCCAGTATATGAGGGGGAGTCATGCAGGAAAACACAGGTGAATATGAGGGGCAGACCTGCAGGAAAGCACATGGGAGTGCCACCAACCCCCCTAACTGTTGTTTTGGCAGTAGCTGGGTTCACATCAGGACCTGGTAGCTTCTTCTCTGGTTCAGACAGGACGAGGCACCACAGCACAATGCTGGTGTGCCCCAGAGCTCTTAGTAATACCATTTCTTGTGCAAGAGGTAAATACGAAATTATCTCAGTAACATACCCCTTTATCATTTTCAGAATTGAACAAAATGCCGTACTAAAATTCTGCTTTTAGAGTGTGTCATCTCTCAGCCCTTACATTCTCCACATTTCCAGGTGTTACCTTTCCTTTCCAGCCCTGAGCTGCTGGCGTGCCTTTCTGTGCTGTTAGTTGCTCGTTCTCACGCGGGTATTTATTGAGTTAAAAGGTGCCGTGTGAAAGTGGGGAATTATTATTATTATTATCATTATCATTATTATTTTAGATGCTGCAGTCTAAGTAGTTCAAAAAAATCTCACAACTAAAGGTCAGCACAGCTTATAGGTTTACACATGCACAGTACAAGTAACCTTCAGAAATTTCCTCATGACAAGATAAGTGCAGCAATTATATTTAAATGAGTGCAGGAGAAAATTTCACTGTAAACTACATTAGCTGGAGAGCGTATGCTGTAAGAGGATTTAATTGAATTAATGTTACTTGCTATCAAATGCTCCATCTAGTGTATTGCCAGGTCTCCTTATTACTAAGAATAATATTTGGTTCATAAAGACCCCTGTTCAACTAAGCACACAGCCCTGACGACTTCAGCAAGTGATTAAAGTTGAAGCATATTCTGCACTACATTGCTGAATAGGAATAAGCTTGAAGGTAAGTACAAATAGCGGTGTATGTATAGGACATGTAATCACCCAGCCTTTTAAGAGGGCTGTTTATGGAGATTCCTGTTACAGATGGTTTTCCAAGTGTCTTAATGAGGTGTGATTTTTGGCACGGGCAAGTGGCCTTGCCAGTTCAAGCATAGCTGGCGTGGATGACGGCTGCAGGAGTGACGACGAAAAGAAGCCCAGCATATATGTACATAAAAATAAGCCCATATGTGTATGTACAAAAGAAGCCCAGTGTATATGTACATCGGGAGTGGGTTGGGGTGGTCGACGTGGTCCCCCGCTAATGAGAGCAGGAACAGATCCGGATGGCGGAGGGGTTTTGTTCAGTAATGCTGCTGGTGTTTTTAATGCTGCCATTAACGCAGGATTCTCACTCCTGCATTATACAAAGATGCCACGGTGACATCCGGGAGGGTATTTTGTGTGACTTCCTACATAAAAGCAGAAATGCAAATAAGCCGTGTTAACATATTCACATTATATAAACGGGAAGCTCAGATGCATGGAAACACAGAGTGACATACCCAGAGAGGTGCTTCGAGCCAGTGATAAAGATATTCACAGATTTCCTACGCTGCTCTTATGTTTTAACCATTAAGGAGAAAACATGATATACTGGATATTTTTGCCAAATATTTTCTAATGGCACAAATGTTGAGGTATGCGTCTCCTTTATGTTTGATGTTATTTAATTTTCCTTTCATATGCACTCTAAAAAGTGAATACGTGAAATCTCAGAAAAAAAATCTTTTATTCTCTGCTCATTCAGCAAAAAGAATAAAAATAGTTTTGAACCACTCTTCCATGCAAATCGGGAAACTGTGGAACAGTTTCTAAAGCTACTTTATTTCTTGTTGGCCAAATCACATCGCAAAAGTCTTTATTAACCTACGCATCTTACATTCTACTGATGCACATTTCACTCCTGAACTTCACCCACCCCTGTTTATGCATGCAGTTGACATTCTGCTACAATCAGTAGGGCACATGCCATTCAAAGGAGTTACAATCTCCTCTTTGTTTTTGTGGGTTTTTTTTTGTGGTTTTTTTTTTTTGTGCGTGTGAAAAAAGTGTAATCGCCCATGTCAACTGATGTTCATTAAATGGAATTGTTTAGCTCTCTTAAAAAATCATTGATCTGTTTTTCCCCCATGAAAATATTCAACGTCTCAGTTCACAAAAGAGAAATCAGCATGTAAAGCAGGAGAATAACAATCTGTGCAGCAAGGAGTGCGAGTGCAATGTGTGGTGCATCAAATGTCAGAAGTACTTGCTGGCTTAAAAACAAAAGCATGATAAATATTTAGTACGGATGAGAAACATTATTACTGTTGTGGTCAGACGTGATTTTTGGGAACAATCTGTTTAGAAAAGAGAGTAGGGAATTTTCATACATTTCTGTGTAGCATTTATGATTGAGCGTTCATTAGGTAGCATCTGGCATGGACTATTCCTCTTTCCCCCTAAGTTTCATGGCTTCATTTTGCATCTAAGGAGGATAGTGCAAAAGGTAATTTGGCACCGTAGTGCCACTGGTGTGGTCATGGTTTTAAGTTTTGAATACCTTCCTTGAAATAGACTGCATTATGGTGGTTTTTTTTTAGGGAATTTTCACTATTTGACCATTTTGACAAAATTTGACTATTTTATTGGGAATTTTGACAGTATTTGGACTTTGATGAGAGTGCCCATGAGGCGTTGTATGCAAGTCAGAAGCTCAGCCTCCTCCACTGTGTGTCAGGGTCCATGCGCCACAGATAACAAAGAGACCCAAAACTGGGGGCTCCAGCCTCATCCACATGCTCTTAGTACCATTTCCTGTACATATTGCAGATGCACTTAACAGATTGTACAATATGCTCTGCAAACAGATTGTTAAAATGATCTTTGTCCTGAAACACTGACGGCACAAACGAACAAGATGGATGGAAAGCGTGCCTGCTGTGAAAGCTGCAGAGCGCAGACGCCGGAGTTTGGGACCTTTCTCCTCAACAAAAAGGGCTTTGTGCATCTTTATTGAAGCAAGGATCTGTTCTTGCTGATCTTACTGTTAAAGGCTGAAATTTTTAATAAGATTTCAAAGAAAATAGCACAAAGATCATTAGAGAATGAGTAGGAGAAGGGAATGTGCCTACTCGTGCCATTTTTTTCTCATCTAACAGCCCTTCTCCTACAGCTGCCAAATTGAGCATGTCAGAGGAGCAGACTTTCAAACTTCGGGTAGTTGATCACAGCATTGGAACAACTCCCTGAAAAAAAGTCCGGGGCGTGCAGTGCTGAGGCTTTGATGACCTGAATGTGGGATGCGCTGATCATGGAAACTCTGATGCTCTGGAAATGACAACTAGAGCAAGACTGAAAACTTGGCTCTCCTTCACTGGGCTACTCAACAGGAAAAATTCCAATACTTAATGTCTTTTTCGTCATCCAGGGCATGTAAAGAGATCATCCACTTAGGCCCTGGGTGGTTAAGAAAACCAAGAATTGCTCATCTTATTTATTGAAGTAGCTAATGTGCCTTTCGAAGCGCCTAGATCTTCACTTATGGGAGAAGAAGGAGTGCACATGAAGATTAATTTCAGTGAGACTGTTTTTGTAGGAATAGGTATCTCGGTGAATATAGATCATCTAAAGCTGGCATGATAAGCATATCAGCCTGTTTATATGTTTTATTAAATCAATAAAAGTATTACATGAAAATGGCAGTGTCTGGATTCTGCAAACAGCCCTTTCAGAGGAGCTCTGATTGGGGATGAGACAATTTTGCCCTTTTGAAACACTTCTGTTTCTCTTTCAAATGAAAGTGCTCTCTCATTAAAATTATTAAAGAAAACATTTTTCAACTCTGAAGTATTGCTGATATTTTGGCGGTGGCTATGGCCAGAAGTCCAAGTGATGGGAACTACTGAGCGCTCATAATTCAAACAACTTGCACTGACTTCATGGTATAAGAAATTTTATGCCTGGACAGGACATAAAACTTGGAAATACCTGTTTTACGAGGCCTCAGTGAAATGGGCATGGTTACAAAGTGAATTTCAGTAAGAGGATCACTGTGTCGAGGTAACCATGTCCCAGTGGCTGGAGATATGATGCTACCTGAATGTGCTGCAGCCTTAAGCCTTCCTGAACCAGGGCTCAGCCCTCTGACCCTCAGCCCCATCTGCTCGTGGCTGGGCTGCTACAGTCTTCGTCAAGAGAGTTGGCTTTCTAGATCAGGCAAAAGATCTTCTCTTCCAGGATGCAAAGGTCCCAGGTTTGGAAAGCTATCTGAATTGAAAAAAAGACCTTCTAGCTCATCCAGTCTCTTGTCTGCCAAATCCATAATTGTTCCGTTTAGTGCATTCCTAAATGTTTTGTCCAATTTTATTTGGAAGTGGACCATGGGATGCTGTTCCCATCCCTTCCCCCCCGCCAATAAAATCATGTTTTATTATTGTACTGTAAACACACGCAGTCCTAGCATTTTGGGGGTATTTTGGTCTCCCCTCTTTATTTATTTTCTGTTGGTTGTTTTATAATCCCTGTTCCGTGATAATTCTGATGAGTATGAGGGATGCATTTTCTGCCATGTAAAATAGTACTGGGGATAAACTCTGCCTAAGATTTTGGCTGACCCCATCATCAGGCTTAGCTCAAAAATTAATTTGTCATTACCCAGGTGCTACGCACTAAGCTTTATTGGCATAGAGGAGATCCACATACTGTATGTTCCTTGGAAGGAAAAAAAGTGGTCATGTAATCACTGAGACAGTAAACAGTCATTTCCAATCTAGTAATATTTTATGTGAACTGGCACTGTATGTTGTATATCATCCATCTTGCTAATCCTTGTTCCACATTGCCTCCCACTTGAGGCCAAGAACATTACGGCTGTGCCAGAGAGTGGGTGGAAAAATAGCCTTATTATTAACCTAAGTTGAAAACATAATGGCTTTTTGAATGTCTTCATTCACAGATGCAGTCATACTAAAATATTAATACCCTTAAGTATAGAGAAACAGAACTTTCATTTAAAATCCATTGTCCATGTGTGTTGCAAAAGTGAAAGCCTTAAAAGTCTTATGAATGCCCTGAATCTTTTGTTTTGTCTTTTATCCTCTAAGTTCCAGTATTCTGTGATAAAGGAGCCAAAACATCCTTCAGAGTAGGCTTTAAGCAATTTTTGCCATCACTAGTATTGTCTTGTAACTGAAAGCAGAGTTCCTCCAGTCTTCTGTGTCACTTAAAACACAGGTTATAATCAAATGGATATTGAAACGTGGGTGACTTTTTAGTACCACGATCAACCAGAGCTGCATTGTCAATGTCAGTGTTTGTTTAAATCTCAGCGCCAGTAGGATCAGGAGTAGTCAATATGCACATTTTGTAGGAATAACCATCATGAAGAATAAAGGAGAAAATTGCAAGCCGCACCTGAGTAATCTTCATAGCACCCCAGAATCCTTGATTTACCAGCAGAAATGAGGGACCTAGGAATGAAAACTTAGTAAATTGGTACCACGGTATGAATGAAAAGCCATGGAAAAAAAGAAATGATGCTGTTCTTTAGCTGTCTGTAGCCAGGGGTTTTGCCTTTGCTGGATCTGTAACTCACTTCTCTGTGTGTCTTGCCTTTTGAAATGTGAACCTTCCACAAACGTCTTTAGGAGGTGTAAGAGTTGCTCTTGAATATTATTCAGGAGAAAAAAAAATCTTGATGACACTAATTTAAGAGTAGCATGAAAAATACGTTCCCCCTTTTAAAAAGCAAAAGTATTGAAACCTACAGTGTATCAGGCCGTATGTTGTAAATCAGCCTAATTGTTTTAGAATTCAAAAGTGTTTCATCATTTTAAATTGGGCTTGTCTGATATTTAGTTCCACATTTTTGATAACTCCGCAGGACTAATCTGAAGCCTGCTGTTGCACATGAAAAGCTTTTTTTATCCTATCTTTTAAGACTGATGGAATGAGAGGAGGTTGACAAGTAATCGCTTAGTTATCTCTGTGTCAAAGCTTATGATATGCATTACAGCGAAAACTTGCAATATGCAGGTTCAGACATAATTTTGCTACACATTAAGGTTTATTCTTCTTGCATACAAAATGCAAGAGTGAGTAATGCTGCAGTCTGATCGAGGATTTTGAATTGCTTGGCAGTATCTTTAGATTTGCCTTAATAATGCTTACTAGGAGCCAACACATTACACAAGACACGGATCCTGATCTTACCAGGACTTCCCTCCAAGAATCTCCTTATTCCCCCATGCTCCATCTCATTCGGGGAAAGAAACTTCACATTTCTAGGACATAATTTTGCAGTTTCTCTGTTTGCAGTTTCTCTGTTATCCCCTCTGTTGAGGGGATAAATGCAAGCCAGCTATGGGTTAGGGTGTGTTTTCTTTGGAAACAGCAAGCAATGCTTGTTCCTGGTAAAAACTGGTAGTTGCAAAGCTCATTTGACAAGCTTACTTCTACCACACCCTTCCTCAGTTCTCCTTCAGATACTGTAAGAGATAATAACACGTTGAATGAAAGACAAGGGCATACTGTAACATTAAACAAAGGTTACTGCTACCAAAATATTATGATGATTTAGGTTGGTTTTCATGCAAAATGAGCACTGATTAAAAGAAAGAGCCTCTTGTCAGAGAAGGAGCAGAGGCTGAAGATGAAATACTGTACAAGGACCCCTTGGATTTTTTTTTTTTTTTAGTTTGTATTTTTTTAAGCTTTCAGATAAGACTGTGGGCTTTGCTCTAAAGCTCTATGAATTTTTGGTAGCAAAGCACCCTTAAGCTGCACATCTGTGATATTTCCTTGGACGTGTTTCTGTGGCTACCATGGTGACCTGTGGAGAACACTGTACAGAATCGTGCTACCCCAAACACGATTAGGTACATTCAGGCTCCGCACGCTATTGATGCCAAGGAACGCTGAATAGTTTCATCTACTTTGCAGACAAGCTTCAATGTAAGCTCTCCTGCCACTGCCTGCTCAAGGCCACCTTTGACAGCCGCAGGAGCCAACACATAGCTGTTTAGGAACTCCTTTTGTTCCTTTTTTCCACTTTTCTTTCTCCTTCTGATTAAGTTGCCAATCATTCTGCTCCTTTCTCTTCTTGTCTTGAGCAGTTGCCAATCATTTCATACAGCCTTTACCTTTCTAGCCAAGTACTTCTCTTGTCATAACTTGGAAACAGGCTGCTGGAGATTTATTTTAAATCTTGATCTGATTAAATGCTGCATCTGAGATATAGGTCTTTGGAGAGCCCTAGAGTCTATGTATCATGGTACCATCTTGTTCGGACTTCTCTGATGTGCTATTAATTAGAGGACTCAAGACATGACCCATGGGTCATCCACCACACTCAATATTCCCTTCCCTCGATAGATATTAAATATCGGTGAATAGATTTTTAACCAGTTTTCCAAATCATACATAACTGGTAGTATGGTTTCTGGGGGGATATCTTATTTATTTTACAACCCGTGGGTTTTGACTGTTTTGCTTGGTTGCTGAGTCATTTATACAAAGATTGCAAAGTAGTCATGTTGTTTAGGAAGGTTCAAGAAGTAAACAGCAAGGTGAAGCTAAGCAAGGGTGAGAGTGCTTACCACCAATAGTGCCTTTAAAATGAGCACTTGTGAGCTTGTGACATAGTCTTCTGGGAGAATTATGGGAATCCTGATTCTTGGAAGTGTACAGGTAGGACCAGAGACAACTTTGGAATAATTACATGTGGAAGCCTAAAACTGTCCTCTCTGAGACATGCCTTCCTAGATCTGTACGATAACACTTTTCCCCTTCGTTAGTTCATTTCCAGTACAAGAAAAGACTGTATGAATCATCGTAGCTTTTCTCTCTCATTTTGGAAGCATATGCATTACACACGTACTCTGCATCTCCCTTCATTGATTTCATGTTAGTTAATCATCAGACAAAAATAAATAATAACAACCATAAACTGGGATAACAACCCCTCTCACCACGAGTGCTTTTCTTGTTCCTATGAGGCTGCCTAGGCAAGATGAAGCAGTTATTCTTCTTCAGCATGCTTTTTATTTTTACACCATTAGTCCGTGCAAATCTAGGTGCCGCATCAGCCTCCGTGCTGTACAAGGAACAAACATGAGTCGGGCCAGGAGGCTGTTGCCAGATACCTCTTAAATGTCTTTGAGCTTGAGCTTTCCGAGCGTAGATACCCCACATGAAGTGTGTTCTTCGTTCTCATTGCTTGTGCTCATTAAGAGCTGTCATTTATTTTTGTGTGTCTGCACAAATATATGGCTTTATTACTAAAGTGGTTTGTTTATCTTTGCTGCTGCTGCATTTATTTTAGCACTCATCTAAACAATTAATTAGGGAAACACTTGAGTGCCGAATACACTTCTTCAGATACCACTCAGTTGTGTTTTTTTATTTATTTATTTCCAGGAGCATCAAGTATTTAAAAAAAAAAAGAAAAAAAAAACATATTTTGCAGTTTTTTCTAACCATGCCTTTTTCCCCTTGTTTGAAGCTTCCACAGGCAGAATATATTGCTTTGAAAGATCATGGACCCTGTTGAGAGTTCAAAGCCAAGTAAAGATGCTGCTTAAAGTTCAAAGGCTCTGTAGAGTTGCATCTTCATCTGCATAAAATTGTTTCAACCAACTAGAAAGACAGAAGAGTTGCCAGAAATTTCTTCTGTTTCTTTTCTTTTCTTGTTATTATATATATAAAAAAAAAATCTTAATTGGGGAATAAATGTGTCACTGCTAACAAGTTCAGGGAAAGTGAAGCTCCTTAGATGAAACGCTGCTTGAAGGTGTACACAATGCAGGAAAGATTTGACATGTGCTCTGACCCTGTGAGAGTGGAACTGTGAACGTCTGTGAATCAATACGAGATACGTAAGCGTTTATAAAGTTGAAGTCAAGAAAGAATTGCAAGCATCTTGGGCAAACAGCACAGGAAGTATGACTTACTCAGACAATGGATTATAACTTAACTGAGTTATAAAGACAGGGAAGAGTTGCACATTTTTAAGAAAACAGGTTTTCAAATTGATGAAAATTAGCTCCCTGAAAATAGTGTGTATATTATAACAAGTCATGACTCAGTGGAGGCTTTGGAAGTTTTTTGACCAGCAGAGATTGGAGCCTCTATTAGGTGTTTTGTGCAAATGCAGTAAGGTACAGAGTTAGGTGGTGTTGGGTGCTGGGGGAGAACAGGTCTCTGTTGAATGAAGCTCACTGTAGGGCAATATTTAAGCTAGAATTTCTTTCCAAACTGCTGAAGTTCCCCTTACGCCAACTTGACTGTCTTCTATTGATTTCTTACATTTCCTATAAGCAAACTTTTGGAGGAAGCATGCCAGACTGTAGCTGGTTAGTAGAAGCCGCACTTGCAAGCAGTGCTCTGCTGTTACTCTCATCATTGTTATTGCAGTATCTTTTCACCTCTTTTTTTTTTCTCTCTCTCTTTTTTATGGTTTCTTCACAGCATTTCTTTGAGCTCAGGACATTTTATTCTTTCCATTTTACAAGGAGAAGCTGGGGCACAGGGAGATTAAAGGCCAGATTGTTCAAAAGCATTTGAAGATTCAGATGGGCATTGAACGTTATTTTCAGAAGAACTTCAACACTCTCTTCCTAGAAATGAATTATCCAAGGTCAGGTTTAGATTCTGTTGCAAAAACGATAACCACAACTTCCAAATCCAAACAAGTGTTGAAACCAACCCATCCACCATCCTCTTAACAAGTTTCTGGGTAAAGAATAGGATTGATTATTTGTGTTGTTCCATTTTAAATGTTTTTTTCATTAAGTATCACCAATAATCTTTCTACTCCTTGTCTTCTTTTATAACTCTTTATCCCTGGACCATTTCTCTTTGTGTTGTTAGATTTGGCCTTACCTAAACCATCTTTAGAAGACAGAAGTGCAGGGTTTCAGAGCTGTCAGTGCTGTGGGTTAGGTGGTCTTGTAATAGTGAAGGCATTGAATTTAAAGAAAACTTCATGATGTAGCAGATACAACAGGACCGGATGAAATGTAACTTAAAAATGCATCTTAATGCTTCTGAACTCATACATTTCTTGTTATATTATTGAAAACAAGATGTGATAGTAGATGTTTTTACTGCCTTGTGTGTCTGTGGCAATAGGGACCATGCTGAGATTTGAATGTCTCTGGTTCTGTTTGTAAAGAAAAGAGTAGTTCCTGTGTTATTGCCATGAAAAAAACTTGTATGTGAAATTTGCTTGTGAATGAGAGCTAGTTCCCAACTGATGAGTACAACAATAAAACAGCAATTTAACTGATGTTGTTTGCTGAAGTTAAATAAGCCTGCAATATATTTCTGAAGGAGTTGTATTGTGTTAGTAGGGTATTGTGGAAAAGCCACTTAAATTCCTTCATTGCCATTTCACAGAATCACAGACAGGCAGAGGTCAGAAGGGACCTCTGGGCTTCATCTCATCCAACCCCCTTGTTCAAAGCAGGGTTGCCTACAGCAGGTTGCTCAGGGCCATATCCAGGCAGGTTTTGAATATCGCCAAGGATGGAGTCTCACAACCTCTCTGGGTAACCTGTGCCGGTTTTTGATCAACCTTAACATTAAAAAAGTTTATCCTTTTGTTTAAATGGAATTTCTTGCATTTGAATTTGTGCTTATGGCCTCTTGGCCTGTCATTGCGCACCACTAAGGAGATCCTGGCACCACCTTCTTTACTCGCCCCGTCATCTGTGTGTGCACATTGGTAAGATCCCCCTTCTCTTTCCCAGTTGGACAGTCCCAGCTTTCTCAGCCTGTCCTCATAGGAGAGGTGATCCACTCCATCATCTTCGTGGCCTCTCCCCAGTATGTCCATGTCTTCCTTGTACCCCAGCTGTGTCTCAGCACTACCGAGCAGATGACAAGGATCACCTCCCTCGACCGGCTGGCAATGTTCTGCCTAATGCAGCTCAGGATGTCATTGGCATTTAACCAGTGAAAATAATTTCAAATACACAGTGTAGGTTTTTGTAATAACAATGTAGTCTTATAAATTGCAATTAACTCTCTAGATAGTCAAAGGTTTGAAGATTTTAAAGGGATTGTTTGGTAAAGCTATGCTATTCTCAATATTTTCACCAGAGTTGCATCATAGCCGAACTAGTAGATGGATGGCTTCTCATGAGTCGCAGTAAAATTAGAGGTTAAATCACAGCATTGATCTGGAAGTCTTTTTGGGAAAACCACCCTTCAGTGATCTTTCTTGAGCATTCTAATTAAAGAAAACATACATGGAAATCCAGTGACAGTGGGATGTGCGCTATGAAGTTTGATTTCCTACTGGTGAATATCAGGGCCAGAGTGTAGGGCTTTTGAAATGTCATTTGAGAAAGATGTGTTCATGTCTACATTGATTTCTATAAACATGATCTTTGCAGAGTCTTTTTGAACTGAAATACAGTGTCACTCTAGATACCTGCTGTAAGAATGTATTAATAAAGGGAGGACATCTTAATTTTTAATTTCCAGTTTTTTTAGAATCTACACACTGAATCCTCTTTTTGTACTGTATCCAAAGATACGTTTAGCAGATAGACAAACTTAGGAGTTCACTTGCACAGTGGCTGAGGATGTTAATGCATTTCAAAGCCAGTAATTTTAAATCAATAGTTGTTACCTGGGGAAGGAGAAAAAGGAAACAGTGACCAGCTGCTGGGAAGAAATGAGTAAGGGTCTACATAAGTTGAGGAGAACGTGAACTTAACATTAAGGAGAATTAGTGTGACAATATGAAGGAAAAGAAGAAGAGGAGGTAAAGGGAAAACAAAAATAAGGCAGCATGAGAAATAAGTGATTGTGTTGTAGCTTCATGTAAATATCCCCCCCATTTTTCTTTGTAATACCTTATACACAGATATTGACAGGCCTTGTTTAGAATGATTTCCAATTAAAACAAAAATATTTCTTGTTTATCCTATGTGTATTGTTTTCTATACTGTACCAGTGGGGAGTACAGATTCCAAGGCAGACCCATCACAGAAATGGAGACTGGAGCGCCGTCTCCTTGGCCTCTCCCCTGCTGTCCTACTTACTTGAGATATTTTTTTTTTCAAAAAGCTCTAACAAGAAGTTTTTATTACAAGCAGATTTTTTTTTTTGTAAACAGTACGTACAGATGTATAAGATCCCAATTGTGTTCTATCTTCAAGATTTAGAAGTGTAAATAGACCAAATGTGAACTGGATAAAAGGCACTGAGCAATGGCTCAGATTTTCTGTGGTGTTGGCAGGCCTTCCTCCTCCTGGGACTGCGCAAGAAATGTCTCTCCAAGGGTTGCACACTGGCTGGGTGCTTGGAAGGGTGGCAGAGGAGGAAGAGTCCAGGCCAGGCTGGTGGTGCTTCCAGCACCCGGCTGTTTCACAGAGCAGATCGGGTCTTGATGCCATCCTGATGTGCGGGTACAATGCCACCGACTGCTCACCAATATCTCCACAGCATTTCCAGAGTTTATGTTTGGAAATCTCAGATCTGTTAGAGTGGGCCCAGAGGAGGACTACAAAGGTGGTCGGAGGGCTGGAGCACCTCTGCTATGAAGACCGGCTGAAGGAGTTGGGGTTATTTAGCTTAGAGAAGTGGAGGCTTCAGGGAGACCTCATAGTGGCTTTCCAGTACTCAAAGGTGTCCCACCGGAAAGCTGGGGAGGGACTCTTTGTCGGGGAGTATAATGACAGGACAAGTGGGAGTGGTTTTAAACTAAAAGAGGGGAGATTTAGATTAGGCATTAGGAAGAAATTCTTTACTCAGAGGGCGGTGAGGCCCTGGCGCAGGCTGCCCAGAGGAGCTGTGGCTGCCCCATCCCTGGCAGTGCCCAAGGCCAGGCTGGATGGGGCTGGGGGCAGCCTGGGCTGCTGGGAGGTGTCCCTGCCCATGGCAGGGGGTGGCACTGGGGGGGCTTTGAGGTCCCTTCCAAGCCAAACCATTCTGGGATTCATCTACTTGCAAGCTCAGACCATTACAGCTCAACTCACGTCCCAGCATGCAGGGCTGGTTTCTTTAGGGACACATTAGCTAGTAATGACATGAAATTGTCTTGATGCTATAAACCTGATTTGTATGCGTTTATTTACCCTGCCACAACATACATAATCCAATCCTGAAACCGCTTCCTCCCCCTCCTTTATCACTATCGACTACAAATTTGGAATGAGCATTCCCAAGCTGCAGATGTGGAAGTTGGCCCCGTCCTTCAGAAGGAAACCAGAGAGCCCCGACGTGCCGTGCCGGCGTGCTGGCCGCTCGCTTCCCAATCATTACGCAGGCAGCGAGAGAGCTCAGGAATTTGCTAACAGCTGTCGTTGTCCTATATGAAAAATAGACATTGAAATTCTTCCGATACTTTTACAGCTATTAGACACTTAAAACTGTTTAATATAAGTGGCTTATTTCAGAGAGCAAGAAAAGCAGATTCTGGCAATTTTGCCCGTGATATCTCTTCTATCTGTGTCGCACTTTAGTCAAAATTTACATAATAATGGGCAGGGAAGTGGTGTGGCACACGAACCGGTGCATATTAGTTCTTAGTTGCTTTCCCAAAAGGCTTGAAAATTCAGCAGATTTAATCTAGGTCAAAAAAAAAAAAAAAAGAAAAGAAAAGAAAAAAAAATACTTCCATTTTGTAGGCAGAGGACATTTATAGAGAGCATTTGTATTCACAAGGGTACGGGAATGACAGAGTGCGACTCCTCCAAAAGAGCTCCCCGGTGCAGCTGAAGGCTGACAGCAAACTAGGACTTGTGGCCAATTAACAGAAAGGCCGTCATAACTTGCGAGGCACGGGCTGAAAAAATTGAGCTCCGTGGGATCATTTTTCATTGGCCATTTACAGGGCTTCTCCAGGCCTGCAGCAGTTGTGCTATAATGCGACAGGGGCGGTTCGGGGCACGCTGGGGCTGCTCTATTGCCGCCCTGGATGTTATAACCAGGCGAAAAAATAGAGCCCGGGG
The DNA here is from genome assembly GCF_964034855.1 of Anser brachyrhynchus. NCBI lineage: Eukaryota > Metazoa > Chordata > Aves > Anseriformes > Anatidae > Anser > Anser brachyrhynchus. Next base: position 6,272,262 of record NC_137694.1, read on the forward strand.
TGGAATTTGGCATGTCCTGTTTGTGAATCCTTCTGGTATATGAGCCCCAGCCTACCTGCGGCTAACGTATTAATATTAGAAGTGGCATTGCTCTAATATGTGTTGTCATTAGAGTGGCATTTCGGGTTCCTGGCTGGTGACAGGATTGGTAATACAGTTTCCATCAGGGTGCCAATTATATCGAACTATTAGCAAACCTGAGCTAATTGGGAGGCGGCATCGTTAAAGGTTGATTTCTGCAGCGTATGGCAATTCTATCCGGGATTGCTTCAGGAGTGAAGCATTGCCATCGTGCTCTCAGGTGACTCCCTGTACAATAGAGCGAGAGGATGGTGCAGGTAGGAATCAAAAATGCCTCCCTCTGCCTTAGCCACCTTCTTTTCCTGTTCAGTGGAATTGCAGAAACAGTTAAGAGTTTTATTTCTGGAAAGGTTTTGCTTTCCTTTGTCAGGAATGTCTGTATTTGCTATTCAGCCAGCTCATCTTTTTCTCAGTTTTTGTATGGAGTCACCAAACCAGAATCTCTAAGGCTTGAAACACTTCTCCTAACAGTAGAATGGTGTCTTTCACTCCGGTTAGCTAATTGCACGAAAACCCCTAATATAGAATAAATACTGGACAAGGCTTCCATTGAGCTGCACCAAAATTAACGAATGTAAAGACTCTTGTTGCCCAACTGCACCTGAGCTCCTGCAGCAATAGGTCTTTTCAGTGGCTTTGGTGGACGAGGATTTTTGATGTCTCCGTCGCCTTTTGGAAAATGACAGTGTGGGTCATGGCGTGTTTGGCTGCACATCATGCTGCTCAGGCAGCTGCTTGTGATTTACCGAGCACGTCTTTCAGCGTTGGGGTGAACATCTGGAATGCAAGAGACCCTTTAGAAATGCACCCCTGTTAAATCGCGGTGTAATGTTTAAATTTTGGTCATGGAAGAGTAATGTGAAAATCAGGAAAGGAATATTTGGGGGGGGGGAAAGAAGAAAAAGAAATCCTCCTTAACTTAAACTAGCTTGAACTGTGCGGGATTGACAAGAAGCTACTGTCCCAATTGAGATTCCAAGCTTGTATGAAGCCAGCACCTGTTCTGCTTGCAAATGCACACACAAAAGTGAGCTTCATTCACAGAAAGAAAGAAACATAGCGGGACTTCACTCATTTAGCCTTCCAGGGCCTTCAGTCCCTTGATCTGTCAGCCCCTTAGAATTCAAACGCAGCCTTTAAAGGAATTTTCAATTCACAACATGATGACTTTGTTGATGTCCTGAATGTGAATGTATTTTGAATTGAATTTGTCTGCCAGGATTCCATTACGTGCTAAAAGAATACAGAGTTCAATCATCAGATAATCATTATAGCTGTTTTGAAGTGTTTATTTTATTAGTCTGGAAGGTAAAGCAAATTTCATACTTTTAAGTTGTCGCAGCCTTTGCAGACGCACTGATAAGCTCTTGTATTTCTATACCCTATGGTTAGGGTTCAGATACTGGCGGCAGGTGATAATATGCACAATGCAGCAGAGATCCAAACTGACAAATTTTGACAGTTGAAAACTATAAAAACTCATAAATCAGGCCAAAGAATATGAGTGGTGTTTTTTTTTTCACCTGTATCTTTTCTCTTTCAACTCCCCAAAGTTAAATTTTCAAGAAATTGCAGCAGGTTTTTCTTCAAGCAAATCAGAAGCACAGAGCACCGCGTGCAACGGCAGCTCTTAATTCCCGTCCACGGCTGAGGGTTATTTTCTCATATGGATGCACGCATATAATTGCTGGTAACTTTAAACTAGGAACCGTGTATTCAGTATTGGGAGCTGTAAGGAGCGTTTTCACACCCGAAGCAAGATGGAGGTTGCCGTATTCGTTCAAGCATGAAATCCTGGCTGAGAGATTAAGCCTCTTACACAGATTCCAGTGCCGTTAAAAGCCAGCAAGGAGCGCGCCCGCCACATCTCTGAGCGGAGGAGAGCTTCCTTTTGTTCACTGCTTAAAATTAGGGATGTAAACAGTTCTCGTGGAGTAATTAGTCTGTGCTTGAATTGGGAGAAAGCGATAAAAATACTGACGTGGATGAGCTCCTAGCGGTGTCTGCGCTGGAGCTTGCAACCTAACGAAGAGGAGAGGCTGTTTATCAGGGAGTACAGCGATAGGACAAGGGGAATGGCTTTAAACTAAAAGAGGGGAGATTTAGATTAGGCATTAGGAAGAAATTCTTCACTCTGAGGGTGCTGAGGCCCTGTCCCAGGCTGCCCAGAGGAGCTGTGGCTGCCCCATCCCTGGCAGTGCCCAAGGCCAGGCTGGATGGGGCTTTGGGCAGCCTGGGCTGGGGGGAGGTGTCCCTGCCATGGCAGGGGGTGGCACTGGGGGGGCTTTGAGGTCCCTTCCAAGCCAAACCATTCTGGGATTCATCTACTTGCAAGCCCAGACCATTACAGCTCAACTCACATCCCAGCATGCAGGGCTGGTTTCTTTAGGGACACATTAGCTAGTAATGACATGAAATTGTCTTGATGCTATAAACCTGATTTGTATGCGTTTATTTACCCTGCCACAACATATATAATCCAATCCTGAATGGAACTGGATGGGCTTTGAGGTCCCTTCCATCCCAAACCATTCTGGGATCCCATGAAGGCACTGACACAGCTCTGTGTGTCCATGCTGCTGGGTGGATGGGGATAAGTGTTTCACCAATGCCTAATTCAGTGAAGAAGTCGCACAGAAGGAGAAGTCCACTTGCAGGAGTTCACCAACTGCTCTCTGAAAAGAGCTCATAGGAGGACTGGCATTGTTTGAAGTTTCCTGGTGAAAACTCTGTGTTTTGTCATAATTCCACAATGTGCACAAACATCCTTCAGAAGCCCAGGTTCGCTGTCAGCAGAAAATCAAATGTGAATGTGGTGTTGTGAGTGTCCTTGCTGTTTGCCTTCTTTTTTCCATCCCTAACTTCTAAACAGTTGCTTTAGTGAAGCTGGGGCTGAACGATCCCCATGCAATCCGTTGGTGCCATCTTTGACAGTGACTCATGTAAAGCTGTTTCCAGCCATACGTGAGACTGTTTGCCCCCATTGGTGTCTTCCTAAACAGGTTTCTGTTGAAAAAAAAAAAAAAAAAAAATGGATATAAAATCTCCACCACTGGTGCTAATTGGTGCCTTTGGCAGCCTGAGCAGGGGCTTGTGAATTGGATGTGTCATGGAGAATTGAATGTGTCAACTCTCTCCCAGTGGCTGGGACCTCAAGGTCTTTTTCTGGCACTAAATTTCCTTTGGAAAAAAAAAAAAAGAGAAAAAAAGACAAAACAAGGTGAGATAAGAGATCTTTCTCCTTTTTTTTTTAATGAGGTGTTGAAGTTGAGCATTGCAGTGTCTACACTGCAGCATTTTATCACCAGAAGCGCTGAGAAGTAGGGCTGCTCGCCACCGTTGTTTCTCAGGCCCCCGTTTGCTGCTACCAGCTGCTGTACAGTGCAGGGTGGCAGCTTTCATTCAGTCTGTTCAAGCATCTGGCAGAATAGCCACGAAGTTGTTGCGGATGTCCTTAAGGGACTGTAGAGATCTGCATGATTCATTCAGTACTTTTTCTAGGTAGAGAGCGGAGATGTTGTATGCTGGAGTAAATACGGAGTAAAGTATGCTCGAGTAAATCCAACTCAAGCACAACCAGTGTACAAAAACAAAGGGAATTTGGTGCTTTGGAGGCATGAGCTCCCGTTTCTTCAGTCAAGAAGAAGCTAGTCCACACGAAGTTAAATCAGAGTTAAACTGGGCTGACTGAGAATAGGCAGAACCATGTCCACAAGTCAATCCGCCTTATAAGTAGTCCTGAATAGGAGGGGAGAAGGTTATCACTGTCAGGCTTTTGGGTATTTGGATGTCAGAAAGGTTTAGCTGGGGTTCAAGCTGCTGTTGTGTCTGCTGATGATGAAACCATGATTATGTGTGCAGGGGGCTGGAAAGAGGGTTGTGTTTTGTTGTTTTTTTTTTCTTTTCTCATAGGAAATATACTTTTATTTTCCAGTGCTGTCACAGATTTGTCTATGGTAATATTGCATTTTCTTGGGGTAAGTGGAAGAATCCTAGTCGTCCTTCAGCAGGGCCCAGCTACCAGCCCAACAGCACACATGAACCCTGTGTTTTCACACAGCAGTCTTCCCTTCCAGGATTTCTGCAGAAACAACTGAACTCGGTATTTTCTCCTGTGGCACGTGGTACTGAGCCAAAGGGATTTTACACTTAAGGCATCTTCAAAGCTGGCTTTTTGGAGCTGCAGCGGTGTGTGTACCTTGGCAGAGAGCACCTCCATAGGCTAAGCTCTAGCATTTCCTCTGGGACTGTGCGCATGTTCACCTCTCCTGGTCTGGATTTTCGTATTTTCTTTTTTTTTCAGTCCAACCCCAACCTCTTTGTCGGAGAGCTTCAGAATCAAGTGTCCACAGATCGCATCCATGCTCTCCCCAAAGCACGGCAAACCATTGTTTTATTGTATTTGTTTAATAAGATGCAAGCAAAACGAGTACAGGTAATGATTTTATCCGTGTGCATCTTCAGGTGTGTCGATCTGTGGGCTTAAAAGGCACCATAACAGGCTGCTGACCTGCTGGAAACATCTGTGTGTTTCCTGCTGTTTTCTCCCAGTCTTCATTCCCAGAGACATTTTTCTCTCTTACACAATTGCTCCCCAAACATGACTAGTTAAAGGGTATTTCATGGGGTATTCATCTTTCAACTGCAGTTCTTTCAAGTGGTGCCAAGAATGATGAACCCAAAGCTTCCAAACATCCTGTGAGAATAAGCCCACAGAGCCCAAATCCAAAATAAAACTCTTCAGACCCATGGTAAGGACATCACAATTGCAAGGTCACGACTACTACTTGGTATTTTTTCCTCAAAATCCTCTCTCCTGGTTAAAAAACTGTATACTAAACAGCTAATAAAACAAATACAGAGGCAGTAGTAGAAGATGGTAGACTTTGGAACCAGCTGGCAGGACAGAAGTATGCCATGCTGTTTTCTCAAAGTTGTGCTATTTAATGTCGCAAACTCTGATTTGTTTCCCATTTTAACTCTGGATTCGAATAATTAAAATGTGCAGAGTTTACCAGTGGAATAGAAGATTCAGAAGCACTCACAGGAAGCACAAACCCTTACAGGCTGTGGCTGTCTGTAATAGCCATCCCTATCGAACAATGTTCAGCTCACTGAAATAATTATCAAACCTTCTCTTTCGTGAACTGTGAAATTTTAAGGAATCTGTTGGCACCACGAGAAGCGTTTCTCCCAGCTGTGTTAAGTCAGCATTACCTTCCTGCCTGCGTATTGTGCTGCCTGCAAGTGCTTTTCTGTTAAGGGATAAACTCACCGTATTCCAGCTGGGAATACATGATTACCTTCGCTTGTTGTAAAGGTAATGGTCGTCACCGGCCCTGCTGCAAAGCCAGAGGGAGCGTTCACAGAGCAGTGCACAGCTGGAGCCGAGCAGGAGGCAGCGGAGGGGGGGTTCTGGATGGAGCCCTTCCACGGTGTGCTGTCAGCGCACTCCATGCGGCCACTAAAGACGCTTCCTCGCCCGTGTCCTCCTCTGCACGCTCTATCCTCGGTCCCCTTTGCTGCTATGGCAATGCTGAGAGGCTGAGGAAAAGCTGGCACGCCAGGGGTGACGTGGTGTTTCACCTTGATAAGCACTAGGGAGCCGCTGCCAGCAAAGGACAGAGTGTCCGACCCGTGTCACGCTCCAAGGGAGCAGGAAGGCCAGCGCCGAGGCTCGGGAGCTGAGGTTTCTTCCACTAACTGTTTGGTTTGGGCATTTCCCTGGAGCTGCAACAAATCTCTGTCAAGGATTAAGACAATAGGATTGTTTGCTGGTTCAGCAGTAAAATCACCATCGTTTCGTTTGCCGTGAAGTAGGTTTTTACCTCAGTATTTACTTCGGCCTCCCAGCAGTTTTTCCCTGTCCCCGTACCAGCTGGGTCACCAAGCCTCCTGACCGCAGAGCTCCAGGGGAGTTTGGGTGCCGCTTCTTAGGGTGACATAGCTCCAAAGCAGGAGCTGCCCACATCCACAGCACTGGGGCTGCATTCAGCCCCAGCCTCTTTCCCTTACGGACAGAGCAGCAGCGGGTTAGGCTTCGAGGGTGTGCCTATAACACTGACGCTGTGCTGGATGGGAGCTGTTTCAGGGGGAATTTCCCTTGTGTTACGCACCGAAGTGCTGTGGTGATGCTCTCAAGGTGTTTTCTCTCCAGCTGGAAGTCAGATTGAAGTTGCAAACTGGGTTATTGTGTGGAGGACCCCACCTGGAATAGGGATGCAAGGTCCTCCTGCAGAAAGCTCTCTCCGTGCCCCGTGCATGCCAAGGAGCAGCAACCTCACAGACTTCAGTGCTGGAAACCATGCAGTGGGACGTAGCCTGAGAGCCGTTACAGACTGCAGCAGCTCAGCTCCTTGTCCTTTTATTTTTGTCCCACACCATGATGTTATAGCTGTCCCTGAGTCCTGGCCTCACCCTGGGTGGATGTTGAGCTGCCTGGGCTGCGTGTGCTGCAGGAGTGCTTACTGGCTGCTTTTGCAACAGAGAGAGCAGCAACCTGTGTCCGATGCCACATGCTGCTCAGTTGGACTGTGCTGCCAAAGGGAAAAGGAGGGATTATGACAACTGAAGCTGCTGTACTGAAACTGAAGCTGGTTAGGCAGGAGCAGGGTGAGCAGAGCCTCTCGTCGTGCTGCCAGCCACCTCCGCTATCCCACCTGCAGCAAATTCTCCTGCAGCTTATTTTCCCTCTTGCGACTGAGATGGGCATCCTGCCTCCAGTCTTAGCAGGTTTCAGAAAGGGGGGAGCAAACCTTGGCTCCTTACATATAGGCAAAGCAAACCTTACACACAAGGCCCTTTAAATGAGGTCCTGCTTTAACCTGATTTTCTGCCTGGGATGCAAGAATGAATTCCTGCTGGTTTGAGCTTGCCATGTTGCTTATACTCAAAGTGTAACGGGGAGCCTTTAGAAAAATGTAACCTTATTTACACCGTACAAAGCCAATTGGATTTTAGTTAACTTAATTTCTAAGTGATTACAGTTCACTAACAATGTAGGTGTGCTATAGATGCAATGCACAGGGGGTGACTTTTTATTTTAAACCATACAAGCTTTCTTTTATTCATGTCATTCAGGCAGCCTCATGGTAATTCACATTTCCAGCTTTCATAATGTGTTGTTCAACCAGTTTTTTCTGCCTCCCTATTGTACTCTCACAAATCATACTCACTAATTTCTGAAAGCTTTTCATTTCTCTCTATAGGTTGTTGTTTCGTAACATTTTATACAAGAAAAGCTGCTCTTGAGGCACAGAATGCACTGCACAATATTAAAACTTTACCTGGGGTGAGTACATTTACTTTTCGATCCTAATTATTTCATTGCCAGAAAATAGCCCTTTTGCTTGAGATGCTGCTTCGTGCCCCAAATGACCTTGGTCTCTTGGGAGGGTGACAAGCCGGATGGCCTGTCCTGTAACAGTGCCAGTCCTGTAGCAATGGCATTATCTCCAAAGGCAGTTGCTCTTCTGTAGAAAGTCCCTTGGCTGGAAATAGTGCTGATTCCTGCTGACTAGAGGCAGTTACTGAAGTGCAAGGTAGATCCAATTTTATTTTTTTTTTAAAGAAAAGGAGGTGGGGGGGGAACATATGGCAGAAAAACACTGCACCACTGGGGATTCTAGTTTCAAAAGGGAGAGAAGAGAAAGACAAAATACAGCCAACTTCATTAAACGCAGCCTTTGTAGACATGGTTTCTAAACAACTGCCTGCATTATCTTGGTGGCTGCACATCAGGGGACCGCAGAGCGCAGCACCACATCGCTGCCTGCACAGAGCCATCCTGCTTCCTGCCACCGCCGCTGCTCAGCACCCTGCTCCCACTGATACATCCCACTGGTGCTTAACACAGTTGTGCTTGTGTTACTGGGCTAATCCTACAAACTGTAGCTTGTTATCCTGCAGTAGTTCAGACTTGAGTTACAGGTCTGGAGCAAAGGATATCACTGGTAATTGCATGACTTAACTCTGAAGTCTTCTTGTTCTAATGTTTTAATTTGTTCTGCTGGTTGCAACCAAATACTTTGGGGATTGAAATGGAAAAATATAAGGGATAGGGATGTATTCCCTCTTGATGTAGGCCAAATGTTCCACTATATGTATGGCTTGTATGGTTACACACAAAAAAATAAAGTATACATCATTGTTATAAATAAGTAGAATAATGGTTGGACTGACAGTTATATGGCCAATATCTTCTTTAGCTCCTACATGCTGTATGTGAAATTGGTCACTACCTGTTCGAAAAAGTCATGTCTGGCTGGCCCACTTTATGCAACTGCTATTAGGAAAGTCACCTCATCTGTCATGGAAATGAGGAGAAGTATGTTGGATAGTTCCCCATGAGCCCTGCTCATTCGCAGAGGTAGAATGGGATTCCTCCGTCATTTGCAAGTGGAAATGCTGGACGGGGTGAGAGGAAATCTGCAGAGACCAGCCAGCTTAGAGGAAAATCAAAGAACAATTGTGCAACTTCAGATTTGAGTAAATTTTTCCAGTATCTGGCTCTTGCAAGGGTCAATTGACATTCACATTGCCACTTGCAGTGGCAGGCTCAGCTTTTAAAGGTGTTTGGGATGATGTGCTATCCTCACAGAGAAAGAAAGGTGCTGAGGGACCCCTCAGGAAAAGTGCCTTTGAGACCCCTCTGGAGCTCAGGTTGAATCACAGCATCCTTTGGTTCTGCAGCTCCACTTGTTGGTTCCCATCCCCACTGCTAGAAAATGCCAAGCCCTTGGATGAACGCTCTCAAACCTAATTCAGCTAACGTTGAAGTTAACCCAACTCATTGTATATCTGCCCTCCAAACACAACACGTTGTATAACCGCTCTCCAAACCCAAGTCATCTCCAACAGGCTTTCAGTCAAGTGGCTGTGCAGGCTGGCTGGGTGGGATGGACACTCCAGCGGAGGTGGTCCTGAGCTGCTGGTGCTCCTCTCTTCTTCCCTGAGCCCCACAAGCTGGCAGCTCTGTTTTTTGAGGTCTTGGATAAACCCATAGGTGACTCAGAGGGGCAGCCTCCTTCCCTGAGCTCCCCATGTACAGGTGGCAAAGCTGGCTCAGCTCTGCACAGCTTCTTACTTGAGCAGGGCATCATTTTCTCCTCTGCTTCTTTATAGCTAAGGAGCATGCAGCAGTTAAAGAGGTTACTGCACCTTTTATTTATTTTTTTTTAATAAAGCTCAAAAATATAACCTTTTTTTTCCAATGCTGCCTCTAACTCTTTGTCATTTAAAATGTTTCTTTTCAAGCTCTGTTTTTCCATACTGAACATGAGGCTGCAAACTTTTCTTTTAAGGAAATGTGAAAATTGCATTCCCATGACTTTGGGGCCTGGCCTTTAAAAATACTCCTGATACTGCCAGGGATGTTAAGATTTTACTTGGAGATAAATTTTTATACTTTCTTCTTAAAGACACATCTCTAATAAAGAGAACCAACTCAAATACAGATCCATTACTTCAGGAACAATTCAGCATGTGTTATATAACAGATTCTGTATTTTGCACGTGCTGTATGCTGACATTCAGCATATATTGGGATACTGTTATGCTGCATCAGTATATTCCCAAAATAACTTCATTTATGCGTGCTATGAAGTTGTGGCACACATGCTGAAAACACTTGACTTGAGCAGGATTCTCCTTCTATGAATTTTAGCAATTTCCATGCTGTTAGATCTGGCCCACTAAGCAGCTTTCCCTGAGCTAGCAGGGATTGGTAGCGGATAGCCCGTGTGTGAAACAGTCTCTTTCAGAGCAAATGGAAGCAATTGTCTGTTGGGGTTACAAGGGGTGAATTTGGATCAGGTTTATTCAGGCATCATCTTGCTTCCAGTAAACAAGATAAGCTATGTGGGAGGTACAGTAAGAAGGTGTATCTGGAAACAGAAGAATATGTGCCTTCCACTTTTGCTGGTATACAACCATAAGTCAGATAAGAAGCATCCCTGAATAGACCAGGAAAAAAAAAAATCAGGGGCACAAGCAGGTGGTTTACTGGTTTGAGGTACAGAATTAGGGCAGGGATGCCACAGCAGCTGCACCTTGCCTGCACGTAGGTATCACCCATCCTGCAGGCCTGGGGACAGGGATACCTCTGGCCCAGCACTGTGTGCGTTAAATGATTGCAGCCAGGTTCTCTCCGGTCTTTGCCTCTCCATTTCTTAAATGCAGACCTGCTCCGTGTTGCTCAGTAAGCAGGTTGGGGATCGATACTCACGAAGCCAAAAAAGTGCTTTTGTAGAGTGAAACCTATCCCCCTTCTGCATGTTCAGCTTAATTTAGGTGGGTAGTTGAGCAAAGCCTGCAGTGCGCTGTTTCTGTATCTGCTTTCTGCGTGGACCTCATCCGTAACAGAGACATGAAAGCACGAGCGCTTTATCTGCTCCTTTGAGCTGCACCCTTTTAGTGGACATGAAGAAAATAAGACCAGACATAAAATGATTAATGCAGAATCTTGGAAAAAAATATTGCAGGGTGCCTTGCTGTTTGATTACAAGCCTTGGAATTAGTCAACATTTCCATAATTCTAAACCAATATACACCTGTTTTCCCACTGTGATGTGAAGGCACAACTTAATTTAACAGAAACCCTGCTGTGCTAAATCTCTCATTAAATACCAAGCTAGTTCTGTAATTTAAAGTTGCAGCACCACTATTTTAACTGAATTGCCTTTGTATTATGAAATTAATAAGAAGTTAATGATGCACTTTGCTGTATTCTCTCAGATTTTTTTCACAGCAACAACAACAAAAAAGGAAAATAAAGAAGAAAAACATGTCACCAGCTGACATCTCAAGGCTTTTCTTGTTTTAATCATTTTCTTGAGGATAAAATTCATTTAAAAGATTTTTTTTATAAATTTTAAAAACTTTCAGCATAAGCAGGATCAAACATCTTCTTTTCACTCATGATTATTATAATCTCTCTGTTAGTCATAATATTCCTTGTCATATAATGGAACTTTTATCTTTCCCCAAAAGTGTATTTAGATATCACTTGTTACAGTAGCATTGCTACTAGGCAGAGAAAAAGATAGGCAGTGTTAGAGAAATGCACGCATATTGATATATATGATACATATCAGTGAAATAGGGACAGTTCTCTTCTGTTTACTTGGTACTGGCATCACAAGTGGCTTTTATGTCTTGTAAATGAACAACACGAATTTTCAGATGTGTCTTTTCAAATAAAGCATGCAAGCGCATAGCTCATACCCTAGCTCATAGGGATGCGGTTTGTGTTATTCAAGTTACAGTTGCCTTCTTACGGTGTGAAAGTTGGTGTGGATTTTGTTTTAAAAGGCAGAGGGGAGAAAAGGGGAAAATTCAATTTGATTATAATAATTGGGATGAGGAGAACCAAGACTTAACTAGTCTCATCTTCATTAAGAATCTCATGGCTTTGCTAGAGATGTGTAGCTTCTATTCCCTGAAAAAAATAGTCCAATAAATTCTTCGCATCTAAATTTATTCTGTCTTTAGTTAGATGTAATAATTTTAGTCCCCCTATGCTCTAATATGCTGCTTAGTGAAAATTGGCTTTTATGGAGAGGGCAAACCTTGATGAGCTGTATGCAGGGACTGCTCTCAGAGGTGTTTGTGACACTGACATTTTTTGGTTTGGTTTTAATGTACATACTAGATTAAAAACAGAATCCGCTCTATTTGGCTAACTAGTGCATTGGGTAGGATTTCCTGGAAAGGGCTAAATGCCGATACGTAACAAAAGTACTATATGTTGGTCGGGTTCTTGAAGCCCGACAGCTGAATAAATGGACCTTGAACGAATCTGTTCAGTACCAGGAATCTACTGGAATCCTTTTCTAAAATCAAGACCTAAGTCTCTTTGGAGTCTGTTTTGCATTTGCAGTTAGTTTCACCTGACATGACAAAGATCATTTGTTGTCTCTATATTGTTGCCTATATCCTCATAGCAGAGGTTATCACAAAAATAATTAACAGCCTGCGCTGATTTAGGTGTCAGCACTCCTGTGCATTTAACAGACTAATAGTTTACGTGGCTCTTATTTCAAGTGGGATGTACATATTCCAAATAGCAGCAAGCCCTTTGTATTGAAGTTCTGGCATGAAATAAGAACGTTAGCTGTATGAATCAATTTAATTAAGGATGTAACAATGGAGAAATACAGTTTTGAGAAAGCTCTTTAAATTTTAACAGCAAGGTGGAGTTTGTAGGATCTAACTGTCTTGTAAAATATTAATGGCCTCCTTTTTGCCAGATGTTGTCAAGGAAAAGACTTTCATTTTTTACATTATAAGAATCACTACTGACTTTATAAAATGCCCTTTACGTGCTAAGGAAACAGGACTGCCTTAGAGGGAACTTCTCCCTAAGCATCGTGTGCTAGCTGAAAGAAACCTCGGGGTCCATTTAGGGGCGCAAAACAAGTGAAACTATATTTTAAAGAGGAATTTAGGCCATTGGCCAGTTCAGGTGCCCTTTCACAAGAGGCTTCCCCCTGCCCTGCTGCAGGCTGACCGTCCATCGGCAGGATGCCAGCCTCCGTGGGGCTTCCCCTCGCCTCTGCAGGGCAGCTCACATTTCTCGTTGGGTGTAAAGCTCAGGCTGTCTTCTTGTTTGCCCTGCTGTCGGTATCCTGTAGATGGGCAAAGGCAATACCATGCCCCCTCCATGTGCATTTGGCGTAAGGGGTTGTAAAATGGAAGAGGAATCTCTATCGGGTTATCAGGTTATTTAACCTTCAGCATAATCAGAATAATCCATTCCAAAATGCAGGCATCCGTAACGGCTTTGTTTGGATCCACATTCACCTGCTGATAAAACAAGTGAATTGTCTAGCAAAAAAAGAAACCCGTATATTTCTGATTTTCATTTTCCTTCATGAGTTCTGCTCATTTCTAATGAATATTATTGCACACTCCTTTCTGGAATAGCGTTTTAATAACCAGTCTGCTTCTCTGCTTTAGGCCTTATGAGTTGTCAGTACTGTATGAACATTATGTAAAAATTACCTGTAATAAAAAGGTAATCATCCAATACAACTTGAATAATAGCCTGAATATGAGATATCAGTGACTTTGAGAGATTTTGACAAACAGAAAGGGAATTCAGAGAGTAATTAAGTTAGTTAAGGGTTTGGAGTGATTGATTTATGATGACAAATTAAACTAATTCAGTACCCATATAGCATGGCCAAATGCTGTTTAATGAAGGATCTGAAAAGTGTAGAAGCGTTTAAATGATAAAAATAAGCAGATGGGAAAGTGGAGAATTCCCAGGGAGCGTCTATTTCGAGGAACTGGGCTATAAGACACCACTGAATGATGTTGAGAAAGTGAATCTGGCCTGTTTCTTCCTTTAAAATACTACCCAAACGATACTTAATTTTTGTTCAGCTCAGAAGTTATTTTTATTATGCAAATACATCACTGCCACCTCTGTCCCCCAAAGATAAGTTGCACCGACTTTGCCATTTAAATGAAAAATCACTATTTACACTAAATTCAAACACCTGAGTGGAAATGTTGGGTTTGCGCCTACCATTGTTGTGAAACAGGACATAGCACCAGCCCTGCATTCAGTTTTGCCTAAAATGGTAAAAACTGACAAATTGACGGGAGCATAATGAAATCCCTGTAAGTAGCTGACCTTGCAGCTGAATGGCCAAATGATAGGTGTTGTGCGGGCACAGGGAGAGGTGCGTGTTGGCTAAGTGAGAACAGCTTCTCTAAATCGAGCAGACCGTTTCATTCATAATTATAGCCCCTTGTTCTCAGTGAAGGATGGGGGCCAGATTCACCTTCTCTCACAGCCTGATCATTAGGATACCTTTCTGGCATGCAGGAGAATGCAGTGCACATCCACTCTGGCTTACTTGTTGTAAGGATTTAACTTTAAATGACCTAACAGAACCATCACCACTGGACTCAGCTGAGATTGGAGGTCACCATCCCTCCTGTTGAAGCCGTTTCACTGTGCATGAAAGTATTAAAATCTCATGGGACTGAGAGGAAGCAAGTAAAAGCGCTTGGTTGCCTAGTACTGAGAGTAGTGACTCAAGAATTGTGATGTCTGGATATGAGTTCATGCTCTAATAAGGATTTTTATTATTTGGAAAAGCTTCCAAGGTTTGGAAGACACTTGCCCTGAATAGGGAAGTGTGTCAAGTAATAATCTGGCAGGAATGTCCGTCGACCTGAAGTACAGGGGGAAGGCATCTAAATTGTGGGGTGATGCCCCGATGTAGCCCTTGGGGTACGTCAGGAGGATGAAGAGCTGCACAGTGAGATACTTCAGATCCTGGACATTCAAATCAGATGGTCGCATTTTCCTGGTGTAGCAGATCTGCTGGGAAGCAAGAGCACATTAGCCCAGCTGCAAATGCAGTTAGATGCAACCTAGCTTTTTTAGATAGCTGTTTTGGAGTAGTTTGGGCTTTTTTTTTTTTTTTTTTCAGCTTTGCAGTATAATACTGTTGGGATGGAAACGAAGTAACTCATAATGCTGGCTTAACCTCAGCAAGTTTCCCTGATGTGAAGCCCATCCCTAAAAGGCCGACTTGCTCTGACATGTGGCACTACTTTACCTCTAATTTCCATAACTCCGGACAGTTGAAGTCAACACTTCGCAATACCTCTGGATTTTAATGGCCAACTTAGAACATCTTAACCTGCTTTTCAGTGAGGCTGGAGTATCTATTCACAGGATATCAGTTTCAAGCTGGGTTCCCAAAAACCAGCGACTGGAGAACCTTTTGCTGTGCGCTTGGGAATGGAAAACTCTGAATGAAATTGAGAGGCCATCACCAGCATACTCCAGAGTATTGCAAAGCTCACCGGGATTTAGGTGGGGTGCTTGGCTGAGGATAATAGCCCAGAATCTCTCTTAAACAGTTATTTACCCTACTGCTAGTGCTAGCTGTTTTCTGTTATCCAAAACAGAAAGTACAGGTGCTTCAGTCAGCCTCATTAGCACCATGACACAAGCCATTAAAATTGTCTTTGTAATGAAAAAATAGTTCAGGGAGCCTTCCTAGCTGTCTGACTACTCCTACAAGAATGAAATTAGAAAGGCAAATCATAAACAATGTTGCAGGCGTCAGGAAGTAACATCATTAGAGATGCCCTTGGATGCCATTTACCTGCCTTGATAGCAATGTTTGGTGCCCACGGATCTGAATTATGTTATGACTAAAGAGACAGAGCTTCATGGCGTGTTTATAACAGCAAGATTGTTTGTTCAGCATCCTTTCTGCTGTTGGATCCAACCCCGTGAGCTGTGCTGCTTCTTTCAAAGACCTGTGCTGCGTGGTCTGTGGCTCCATGCATTGGGTTGAAATGTTTTCTCGTTTAGTGCTGTAATCCCATGGAGGTACCAGGAGCTAAGGCTTCCTTATCTAGTTTTCTTCCATATTAGTTGGGTAACTAACCATGCAGTTTAGATGCACCATGCTCTTGTATGTGCCAAACATGGAACAAGAGGGAAAAATATAGGTTCTGTCTTCTTTGTGGTCGTAGGAACCCTATAATACTTCCTGGGAAAGCAAGTGAAACAGGGTAGCTTGACTGAGCCTCCCGCTCATTGCATACTTTGGGCAATTAAATTCTGCCTAACTAAAAATACTCTTTGCAGACCCAGAAAGATAACTGATTTTTTGCTCATTCTCCTAAAGAAATTATTATCTTCATCTTCTTAGCTGGAAGAGCCACTGCTTTGTCTGCTGTTAGCCTGTGGTGTGCAGAGCAATCCTTTCTCCTTTTTCCAGTCTAGAAAGCACACAGGGATTCTTTTGGGTGCAGGCACCTCTTCGTTATGCAGACATGCTCAGCTGATTGTGGTGGTAGGCATCCAAAACCTTGAGGTACACTAAAATATGCTGTGAATTCATACCCTGAAAAGTTCGGAGGGAAACTACCCCAACTGCAGAGCCTGTATTTCAGGCTGTCGGTGCATGGAGCAAGTCATCAGCACCCTCTGAAACAGAGAGCAAATATCATTAGTGTTATATAGCTTTCCAATGCAAAAGCAGTAGAAGACTGGGCAAGGCTAATGTTTGGCTTACTTTCGGAACAGTACATCCTTTTACCTGCAGCTTTGCTGAAATCAGTAATGGCTTTGCTCTTAGAATATAGCCCGAATACCTTCAGAGGCAAGGAGAAGCAGTCATTGAAAAATATGCCACCGAACTCCAGTTATTAACAAAAGCCTATCGCTGTTGCATTGTGCCAGCAAAGTTAAAAAGGCAAAAACTGCAAAAGAAAAAAAACATTGGACTAAACAGAGTCTTAAGCAGTGGTAAACAAAATGTAGTTTCCTTTGTGGTTGATTTTTATCCAGCTGCAGCTAAATATCAAAGTAATATCAAAGGAAAGCTACCCATTAATTAATTCAGACTGACTTCACAAAGCAAGCCGGAGCTTTTGCTGATATCTGATTCTGACAACTTCCTAATCTTCACAAGTTGTCATTAAGAGTGGCATTAAAGCAGTCTGCAGTCAATCCCCGCTCTCGCCCTATTGTAACTCAGAGATGGGCTATCTCCCGTCGCAGGAGGGGGGCAGGATACGCAAGCGAGGGTTAGAATAAGCAACTTTGCTTCTTTGCAAATGGAATTTGCAATGTATCAGGGAATCTCATGAATACATTGACTCTGTCATTCATGCTAGGAACACTCGCCCAGTTCCACTTGCAACCATTACAAGAATCTGTTGCAATGAGTGGAAATTTTCTCTTCTGAAGGAGAAACACGGGGAAAAAAAAAAGAAAGAAAGAAAAGAAAGGAGCTCATGTTTGAAAGGGATAATTGGAAGTCTGTAACGATCTTTTAAAAAGTATAAGTAGAGCCTTATCATTGATTTCAAGATAGAGAACATAGTGAGTTGTAGAAAATAAGATTGGGGAAAATAAGACAGTAATCAGAGAATAAGATTAGTTTTTAACTAAGAACTGAAAAACAGGTACCTCCATAAGAGAAGCTTGTAATTCCACCGTGAAAATAAACAAAACACTCTAGTGTTCTTTACCGATGCCAGCATCTCTCCGTGGGATTACAGCCTCCTGTAGAGAATGGAGGTACGTGATACCTTTGTATTTCCATTCAGCCGTGAATGGCTCAAATGATTGAACGTAGTTTGTGTGGTAGACCATCACTTGAGCAAGTATCCACCAGACAGCGACTAATATTATTTTGTGGCAGATTCATGACAATACCTTAGAGGAAAATGTGCAGTGTTATTATACAGTATGTTCATTTCAAATATTGCAAGAAAAACACAGAGGATAAATGCTGTTGGGGAGTACCTTGCCAAGCATCCCCGGCAGCATGGATGTAGCTGGTGCATTTATTTCCTTCAGGGCCAAGTGTGTGTACTGCCCAAATGCCGATGACAAATGGGAATTATTGTTGATTGTACACAGAATTGAGGATTTACAGTCATAAGAGGTGAAATAAAACTTAGATCAAGTATCGGGAAAAGCAGTATCTCTCCAATTAGAATAATCTTCTAAATGAAACAAAGTTAAATCCTAGTCCTTAGAGGCATTTGGGGTAGGAAAGAATTAGAAAATATATGATAGGCAATAATCCTCTACTGACATTAAGTCATTCCAGATGAGTTACTGAATTTTTTTCATCTCTCATTTCTGCATTTGCTAAGAAGTGAAAGAAATTGCTATGCTTGTCTTAACATAGAATCCCCCTGTTTGTACAAAAACGTATGATTAACCAAAAAGAAAGCTACTAGTAAGTAATAACTACAGTCAGTCTAAATGCTGTGCTTATATGTTCATGTCTGGAGGACTCTGTAAGGTTGCTCAAGCAAGCATGCCCCTTGCCTCTAGTGACCCCATCCATTTTGCAAAGAAAACATGGATTTATCCCAGTTTAAAAGGGGCATGATAACTAACAGCTCTCGTATCTGGCACTCGTCTTCTTCCTTGTTGACATGAGAGCCAGAAATAGAGGGTGTGACTTGGTGGATGTTTGTTTTTTCTGCATCCATGCCGTCCTTCCCTGTGCTTTCATTACCCCCTGCTAGGCTCACCAAGTCACAACAGCCCTCAGGATGAATTAACCCCATTCAGAAAAACATAGCATACACCCAGAAACCGGGAGTTCAAGACTTCCCAGTAGCTGAAAATGCTACCTTTGGAGCAGGTAGGATGCATGATGTAAGAGCTTTTAGCTCGGCTGGTTTTACCAGAGGACCTTCCTGATAGCTGTCCTTGGCTTCCAGCTGTTCCACCCGAAGCCATCTCCGCGAAGAGATTTCGTTGACCTTTAGGCAAGTTGTGCATGAAGATGTTACTCCTGGGGCATAAGGCAGAGAAAGCTTCTAATTGAGTAGAAAGGCAGTATAAAGAATAAGCTTTTCACGTACTGGCATTTATAGTCACTAGGTGAAGCACACTGTTGTGTTTTTTGTGTGTTTTTTTTCCTAGGGAATCAGGGGCCCAATTTCTAGAAAATGCATTAAGGGTCATATATAGGGTCAGATGCTAATACAGAGCTTTGCAAATGGGTGGAGGCAGGTTGATTTTGGCCTTATTGTTCCTGATACTGTCCCTTTTACTAATGAGAGCATAATCATAGCTCTGTCCAAATACCACAGCCAGCTGGAACTGACTCATTCTTCAAAAATATATGTTGCTGCTAATGTTGCCCATTTAATTTTTTGTTTATTTAACTTCCCAAGCACCTATTGAGAGAAATATTTAAATACACTATAATTCCTTAGGATTAGCATTATGAATGTGTACTACATGCTTAATATGAGTTAAAAATATTTTCTTTACCCTGAAGAAAGCACTGGCAAAGTACCTTAGCTGTATA
Organism: Anser brachyrhynchus; assembly: GCF_964034855.1. Classification (NCBI taxonomy): domain Eukaryota; kingdom Metazoa; phylum Chordata; class Aves; order Anseriformes; family Anatidae; genus Anser; species Anser brachyrhynchus. The sequence goes on from NC_137694.1 coordinate 6,291,164, forward strand.
GATGCTGAAAAACTGAAGAGAATGAGTTCATGCAAAGGGTGGTTCAAAATTACATGGTTACTGAACAGGGTATTCTTACTGCAGTTTGTAATTGTGTATATATACACAACTGGATATTCATATTTTCATATGGACAGTGTGTGTGCGTGCTTGCTGCTGGAGGCTGCAGCAATGTTGTTTTCATAGGAGGATCAAATATCGAGCTATCTCTTTCAGTCTATCTCCACAGCCAGATTATTTCACCACTGCAGAGTATTGGCATAACATTGAGAGCTTTTATTTGGATGCTGATACTGGATAGTTGTGGAAAATTCCTGTAACTTCAGCTCATGGACAGCTGAAATAGAATTTATGAGCCATGTCCTCATTTGGCGTAAAATATTATGGCTCCACTGGTTTAACAATAAAGCTGTAATGTTTACCCCAGCTGATCTCAGTCAGGAAAGGAGGATTTTTGACATCTTCATTCAAAATCACTTTTCTACCTGAATGCTTTGGCTATTTTCTGCCATATTTAAATAGGTGTGCATGTTATCAAGTAGTTTAGGGCTCATATCTGATCTTTGAAGAATTCTGGATTAGTTTGTGCTCGGTAACAGGGAGAAATTTGACCAACTGACTGACTGCGGGAGAGGTGGAAATTGTGAATAAAGAGTATTCTGGACTCAGAACTATTCTGTGCCTTTTCTAAGTGAAAACTGCAGCAGCCCCACATCATTGGTGCCAACTCTCTCTATAAATTGTACCCTTTGCTTTAATTTAAAAGGTAGTATTTCAATAGAAGTTATAATTTGGATGCTTTTGGGGCTTATTTTAGACTTACCTCATTCATACTTTTTAACTATAAGATGTTCTTGCTGTTACATTGTAATGCAAATATGAAAGCTTTCCAGCAAGAACTTTAAAAAAGCTTTGCATAAAAAAATCCCATAGCCTAGAATTTGAGTATTGTACCAAATAATAGACTCTAGTTTCTGTCAGAAGAGGAGACCAAGCATGTTGTTGGATCAAGGTGACCTTATATGCTGCAGAAAGAGTCAGGCAGAAGATACACTTGGTAAACGAACAGAAAAATCTGTGATGTGAAACTGAGGGAGTGGTTGAAGCTGGTTTCTCTCCTATTGAATGAAAGCCAAAAATGGAGAAGATAACTGGGAATGAGATAATGTTGTAAAAGAAATGGAGGAGCCCCTGACTTTGCTTTCTTGCCTTTCTGCGACTCTGCTATCCCTGGTCATTCCCTTTAAAGGGTTATTTCCTGAATTTCATCTTGGCAAAGGTAGAGGATATTGCTGAGCATAATCACATGGTGTTTTCCCAGAGCATAGTTCACAGAGGAGACAGTACATGCAAGCACAGAACAGCATAAATCTTAAAATAAAAGTTCTGCAAAACAAGCATTTCATACCCTGGCAGCCATGCCCTCAGTCACAGCTGAGTTTGTTTTGCATTACAAAAGACATTGCATGTTTTTAAAAACCTTTCATTTAAACTAAATTTCCTCATGGTCATCAGTAGCCTAAAAGATAATTTATTTCATTTTGATTTTGTTTGGGATTGTTTTCTGGATAGGAGGAGAAGGGGGTGGAGAATTGCTTTCTTTTCTGGGTAAGTTTCTAAATGTCATCCTCAGTGCTTATGTGGAATCAGTGGGATTTATGGGGAAAGGGAGGGTTTTCATGTGGACCAAACTCAAACATTAGCACCCTAAAATAGTGTCCACAGCCTGAGCTACTTGAAGGTATCCATGCGGCAGCAGGAGAGGTTTTTTAAGATCGAAATTTAGAAAGTCGAAATTGAAAGCCTGCAGCAACATCATCTTGAGTCTTCAAAGGTACTGGAGTCATAACTGAGAAGGGCAAAAGTCCCCGAGCAATGAGAGCCAGTGCATTCTAAGCAGAGGATTTGACTTGTGCTAGGAGAAGAAAAGTGAAATGTGTCTCTCCAGACCACTCAAGTAAGCACAGCTTCTGCTGTGCTGCCTCCCCACCTGGGGCAATTTAGGGGCCTCTGCTTCATTCCCATTCAGAAGCTGGGAGGTGGGAAGACCTCTCATAGACGGTGAGCTAATAGGTACCATGTCTGGGCTTTGCTCTGTTTCTGTTTTCCAAATATTAATATCGGGGGTGGAGGTGTGTTGCTCTTAGTTTTTAAGGAAAAGTACTCCTTTTTAAGTCTCAACCCTCTGTTGACTTCTGGAAAGCATTCCAAAGCCTGAGTAGGGAGATGGAAGAAAGTACGACTTCAGAACACTTGAGTCATGTCCAGTGAGACGTTGACTTTAAGGTTTGTGTCATTCTGGGAACTGAGTCCTGGCATCTTAAGTCATGTTGGGCAAATCCACACAATGCAGTGCAAGGCAGTGTTAGTTATTAGCTCTGATCCTCAGACCACGAAAGCCTGGCTGGTATTTGGTTCCCCCAGCTATACTGGATCACTGCTTCAGGTTCTTATGTTACTTTTTGGGTAGGATATCTAGGGAGTACCGTAAAAATAAAAAGCTTGATGGAGTACACCCCCTCGTTATTGCCTTACCTATACCTGGTGATAAAACCACAAGATTTTGGCTTGAGAGATTTAGCTTAAGTTGCAGAATAACTGTAGATGAATCACATATAGCCTCTGTGGTGTGTTTTTTTTTTTTTCTCCCATCATCTTCCTTTCTGCTAGAAAGAGATAGCAGCAGCAAGCACCTCGCCGTTGTGTTAGGAGGAGAAATCAATTACAGCATGAGGAGCTCGGGCTCTGCTGCAGTGAGGCCAGCACGGCTGCCTCCCTTCATTCCGGTCCACACCGTGTTGCGCTGCGTGACTCCGGGTGGATCGCCGCTTCACCGCGCTTCATTTTCTGCTCAGAAACGTGGACAGTAATTTGGCTTCTCGCAGCTACCTTCAATGGGTGTTAAAACTCAGTCAATTAATGTCATGGAGACACTTTGTTATCTTTCTATGCCTTATCGGTTTAATGCAAAGGAAAAAAAAAAACCACGCTGGCATGCAAACTTCAATTGGCAAAATGTCAACAAAAGTTATTGCTGCTACAGATGAGATGGATAACTCTTGCTGTTAAAATAATATCTGGTGTTTTGCTCAGATGTCTAATGGGTTTGCTTTTTAAGCATGGATGATACAAAATATCCCCAAGGCATTATTCCCAACAAGATATAGAATCCCACTTAATGTCTATTTTTAGGATTGAATAGGTTCTGTAAAGGCTCATTTGTTTGAAGAAAAGATAGTTAATCACTTTGGTTTCCATGTGATTTTTGAAGGGAGAAATTTTGTCATACCTCCCCTTCCTTATCTCCACTCTGCTTGGCTCGCATGTGTCCTGGAATCGTTGCCATTTGTGTGGGTGGTAAGAACTGAAGGAATTAAATAAATGGAGTAGAACTGCTAACAGAGCAAGAGTAGTTATTTGTACATTATGAAGTGAAGTTGTCACTTTTAAGACTGCCAACTTTTTCATTTCTATAAGAGGGTACAGCTTTTAAAGAAGACAGAGTGTTACAGGCTAATTAGTAAACGGACGGAAGGAGCAGCAGGATGTGGGGGTGACTATGGAAGGAATTGTTAGAATATTATATTTATTTTAAAGTGTACCATTGTTTTTAGTCAATGTCAGCTAATGTTCGATTTAACTTGCATTTAAGATATGGAATGTGGTGGATTGCAAAATGACTGGCTTGGAAAACTTCCAAAAGTCATTGAATTTCAGCAGTTTCACTGTTCTCCTGTAAAAGAAACAACTTGTTTTAAGCAAGCTATATGCTTCTTTCTGTGCTCTAAATAGAAAATAATGATGTTATGCATTACCGCATGAACTATATTTGGCACTCACCAGCAATATTCATTTTCTTCTGCTTCTCTCTCTCCCTCTCTTCCTCCCTCTCTCCCTCTCTCTCCAAAATACACATATATATATGTCTGACAGTAATCTAGGAGGCCAAGTAACAGACCACATTCTTCTACTACTAAAATCATATAAATACCTAACATGGTTTAAATCCCTTAAATTGGGATTTATGAAAGAATGACAGCAAACAATCTTCTGTCTACACCATCGCTCAGGCAGTTACAGCTACTGCTTTGCTTTTATTTGTTAGACTACATGATGGATCCACATTTAATCTCCTTTTACCCATGAATAAACTAAGGCAAATGACTTAAACCAGTACTGGGAATCTAAAGCTCTGTCTGTTCTAGTAAAGCAAGCATACCATGGCATTGGTCTCAGAGACAGTTAATACTTTCCCCGCTAATGTGTGGTCATGTTTGTGGGAATAAGGTGGGATGGGCACTATTCCCACTAGGCAGTGTGGACAAAGACATCCTACTTTGAGAGGAAGGAGAAGTATAGCTGTGCAAAAGCAAGCTGTGCCACACAACTTCTCTTAAGAGTCAGAGATCAATCCCTTGCCTCTTCTATTCAGTAGTATTTATTTGGCCTAAGAGACTGTCCCTGGTTCCCGGAGAAGCCCCTGAAGCTGTAGCCAGATATTGACTGTATAATTCACAGTAGTCTGACCCCAGAGAAGTCATTCTAAACAGTTCTCCGTGATAGGAAAATACACCTCTTTCACTTCTGGGAAACTTGCATTACTTGTGAGTCACAAGGCTTTAAAAAAGCAAAACAAGTTGCTGTTGAAGTGATTTAAGAAATATGCTCAAGAGCTCCTCCAAAAGGACCCTACTGAAAAACTTGGGAGCCGAGAGCTGAAATGGGGGGCTGGGAGGCAGAGGTGTCTGCACATAATAATCCAGAAAAATAATGATCTCTGAAGACACTGACAATTGTTTAATTCTCTGGTGCTTGTGAACCATTTCCTCTTCTTCCCCCACAGTCTTTTGGTTGTTCAATACTTTCCTTCCTGACTTCCAGACTCAGTGAAGGTGCTCAGGAACCTGTCAGGTAGAGGTTTGGCTTCTTAGTTTCCTTGCACTATTGGTCTAATTCAGCTTCATTCACTGATTGGATCAGTAGCATGGAGAAGACTTTAAATTCATTCTCAGACTAGGGTTAGGCAAAGCACGTACATTTTCCCCACTCTCTCAGTGCCGGTGCCTCTTTAGGCACTTTTCTTTCTCTGTGCTCTTAGCCTGCTCCTGCTGCTCCTTAATATTTTCTTCAGCTTTCGTTTTCCTGTTGGTTCCCAAAAGTCCATAGATTTATAGTAAGAAGAATATTAGGGTCCTGTTAAGGACCTTCTCCTCTCTTCCACAATCTCTCCTACCACTCTTTAACTCTGAGATGTATAAAATGTGAAGAAAGTCCCCTTTGGCTTCAACAATGATTGATGCTAGCAAAAAGCAAGTCCCAAAGTGCTAAAAATGACAAGATGCATGCAAGTTGTCATCATTTAATGCTATTGCAGTTTGTTTGGTTTGGATGTTATCCGAGGAGCCCAAGTTCTTCAGATTTACCCTTTGCGTGGGAGAAGGTTGAGCTTGTGTTGTGTTTCCCTATGATGTGGTCTGTGAGGGTGACAGGTAAGGGACAAACTGAGCTGGGGCACAGCTAGATACATATAGCCATGGCAGATGACAGAGAAGAGAAGAAGGAAACAGGTCTGAAGAGGCCTAAGAGCCCTAGCAATCTGCAGGCTGCTTTAAAGGATTGTAGAAAGATGATGAGAGGAATTTTAAGACAACCCCTGTGAGGAGTCATGGATGACATCCTCCCCACACGCTCCCTAAGCTCCCTTGGTGTTCAGAGGACTTTTAGGCAACAGATTCTGACTGACATGCTAAGCTGGGTGAAGGCACGAGCAGATTTATATACATTCAGAGTCTTTTCTTGACCAAGGGTTTACTTCCCTTGAGGCAGGAGGAGCGATGTGAGTGCACTGAGGCCTGTGCAGTCTGCAATAGCAGGAATGGGGAATCAAAGCTGCTAACAGATGTAGTAATTGTGCATGAAGGTGGTGTTGTAATGGATCATAAAATAATGATTTTTCATAGTCTAATTACATGGCCAGAGTTTCTGAGGGGCTGAGGGCACCCAAATTTTAGACTCAACACAGCTGCAGCAAATTGGGCCCATCAGCTCCTTTGCTTTCACTGAAAGGCATTTCCTGCTTTTTAATCACCACAGTGCTCTGTAAGACAACCACATTCATATATATAACAAAATACCTCCTCTTGCAGCAACTGATACAGTTCATTTAAAGTGCTGACTGCTTCAGTCTACAAACCTTGCCTCCCTCGTTGAAATTTCTGCTCGCAGGTAGTCTTTAGCCTACCTAGAATATCTGAGCGCCCATTTCCCCTTAGAAAATGAGTGGAAAGCAGGTGCCCATCCTTCCACCAAGCATGCTGACAACTGAGAAATGAGATTTAGGCAATCTTTGGTAAGGCCATGGTGACTCAGCCCGTGCTGGTCCTGTGAGCAGCCATGCCTAGGGCAGAAATCTTCTCTGCTCACCCCTAGCGCTCACTGCTTAAGATTGCACCTGATTTTCAGCATCCCCTGAATAAATAAAAGAAGCTGTAAGCTGATGTTGTTGCGCAACGTGAAAGCACACAATAGTAATCACAGCTAATGACTCTGCTAAATGCTAGGCTGCACACACCTCCTTGTTTGGTGTTTGTTTTGTATACAGAAGGTAACATCGGCTGAATAACGAGGATGCCAAGTTACAGATGGGGTTGTGGAATCGTATTTGACAGCCGATTAGAGTAATCTGACAGAAATGATGACTTAATCACCACGACAGACTCCAAATTCCCAGACAGAATTCCACCCAGGTTAATCTAATTTCCTTGCAATATTTTTGCCAGAAATAGACTCTTAGCCGGCTTGTTTTCTCCCATGCAGATGTCACATGGTTTTGACAAGAATGTAAATAGGTAGCATTATTATTGTTCAAAAGATGACTGTGAGGCTCTAAAGCTGGAGAGGATCTGTGCCTTTGAGAGGTTTGTTTTTTTTGTGTGTTGTTTTTTTTTTTTCTCTGATGAAGTTATATTTGCGTACAGTGGGGTGTACTCAGGAAAAAGAGGGGAAAAAAAGGCATAACTAGTCAATTGTAGTCATAGGCCATGTCTTGGTCCCACTGCTACCCTGAACATAGCTAGTAGATGGATTCCCTTTGATTTCAGGGGGATTCAGGATTTCGTGTTTTACAACCGTTTCTTTCCCATTGAGATTTTTGTTATCCTGTGGACCACATCAACACCTCTGTTTGGGGTGAGCCCAAAGAGCAGCAGAGATGTACTGGGCCTCAGGTTTTCTGCGGCCTCCATTACTGCACAGGCCTCACATGGAGCCTCTGTGGCTACCGGCACTGCCGCAAGGCACTGCCAGCCTTGGGCAGCAGACATCTGCCTGCTCTTCATTGTGAAACAAGGGTGAGGAAAGCTCAGTCGGGCTGTTACGGGCTGTACAACTGCATCCAGTGGAGCTCTCTAAAATGTTGCCAAGGAGGGATCGTTCCTCACAGCCCGTTCTCCAGTCCGGTTGCAATAGTCCCATGCACGTTGCTTGCTAGAGAGGCTGCCCACCCTCAGAAACAACTTGTCTGAGAGCTGTGCTCTTCTCTTGTACTATAGGTCCAAGTGCAGGATGATAATGTCTGTAAATTATTTGCTGCAGTTACTTTTCTCACTTTTTCCTATTTATTAATTGCAAATGCGCAGTCATAAATACTGTATTTTTATAGGCAGAGCTTTCTTCAAGCACAGAAAAAAAGCGTTTCCTGTTTTTCTGTATGACATGACATACTAAGAAATCACTTACCTTGAGATCCATAAGTGTACGGCTTTGTGATGTATAGCTACAATAACAGCTTTCTGATAAGACATGAAATCCTTCATTTCAGTAGATGACATGATTCTAGTGGGTGGCATCTAATTTGAAACAGGTTTATATCATCTATAATCTTTTGGAGGGCCTCAGAAAGCACAGCTATTTTATTATTTTATAGCCTACAGTTATACAAGCAAGATATAAAACACAGAGATTATTTTCTCTTTTGCTTGTTGTGGAGTGAAAGGATAGTACCTACTTAGCCTTTGTCTCTGTCCCTTTAATTTTCTTACTTACTTCACTCCTTATAATTCATCTTTTTTTCCTTTTTCCTTTCCTTTTTCCTTTCCTTTTTCCTTTCCTTTTTCCTTTCCTTTTTCCTTTCCTTTTTCCTTTCCTTTTTCCTTTCCTTTTTCCTTTCCTTTTTCCTTTCCTTTTTCCTTCCTTTCTTTTTACACCTACTTCTAAATATTTTATGGGTAGAGAGCTTATAATATGTATTGTCACGGCAGTTGTCTCTAGAGGTCAGCAATGAGTTTAATAATGAGATGCGAACCAGTGACTCTGTAAAACCCATTTCAGGTTATAAATGGCATGTTTTATTGAATCTAGTGTTAAAGGTTGTTAACGTATCAATTGGTGATGGTCAGGGTTAAACAAGCTTCAACACGAGCCCTCTCATGTTAGGGAACTGTCAGTAATGTATTTTTCCACCATCCTCTTTGCCGAAGCCATGTTTGTGTATCACATCCATTTTGCCATGGCTATTCTGTGGTTTAAACCCTTCAGGCCTGATCTGAATCTTTTATTAGTTTTGCACTGCTATAATTCTGTTAAGCACGGTGGCATTCCTCCTGACTTAGACTTGCTGGTGAGAAGGGAATTTGGACCCTGGGTTTTCAGCAGAAACCTTTGAAATCAAGTCAACACCTAGTTGGAACATCTTGTTAAATCATGCCTCTTTCTTTGCAAGCATAACAGATTACTGACTTAATGAACTTGAGGTAATTATGCAAAACAGAAGAGGATAATTTCTGATGTGGTAACTGTGTTTACCAGGTAACCCTGATCTTTACACGGTGACTGTGGTACTGCAAAAATAACTTCTTTACATGAGTTTGGTCCAGAGGTCTCTAGTTCAAGAGGTTTGTAAAGTGAAAGGTTTTTAGCATTGTTAAAATTGCATTTATTCAAAGTATATCCAATTAGGGACATAAAATGGAGCTAGGCGGAGTGATAGATTCGTTGTCTATATAAGGCCTGGATTCGGGTTGGTTTTCTATAACTTGCATATTTGCAAATTTACAGTGAACTGAGAAGTGATGCTTCTAGTAGTCATCAGAAATTATCCTACATCCTCCTGGGCCTCTAGTATTAGGAGATATGTCTGCCTACCTCAGTTTTTCTTTGTTTGCACCCTCTTACAATGCATCCAAACAACTCAATTTTGTTTTCTTTATTTCTTCACCTTCCTGTGGCTCTGCTGAGATGCCAGTACCTGCAGTGGACTGCTCATTGGAGCAAGTTGCACCTTTTTTCCTTGTTCAGCTTTTGTTTGCTGAGTGGACAATGCTGCATCCCATTCGCATGAATTTAAAGTCTCCTGCAGTGCCCAGTGTATTGTTGATGCCAGGATAAATGTTAAGCACTAGGTAAAGAAGATAGAGTACAATATAAGGTCTCTTTTTTTTATATAAATTAGATCAAATAAGAGTGGTGGCAGACAAGTGCAGGGCTCTTTAAGTCTGTCTTGGAAACAAATGATTCAAAGAGAACAGAACTGTTAAAACTGAAGCAAATTTATGCATCCTGGTGACTACATCAACCTTGTGGCTTTGCCTTTTCCTTAGGGCACAGTAGGGAATTTTGCAAGCAGCACAAGGAATACATTGATTTGTAGGGCCAGAGTGCATTCTGGACTTTGAGTAAATCTTACAGAAATATTCACAGCAATATTGTATATTCAGTAAAGAATCTAGCAGCTACGTCCCTGGAGGTTAAGTGACTCCACCAAAAACAGTGCAGATTTGGTTTTCTGTGCTGCTTTGAAAGTGCATTTGATATGAGTGCATGGATATTCTCTCCTGCTCAGCTGTTTTTGTTTTCCAACATCATGTTTGTCATAATAGTCTTTTATAAAAAAACATGAAATTGCTGCTGACATTTTCAGCCAATACTCAGCTTTGCTGCACTGATAGATGTTACAAAAGCAGAAAGAACACAGATTTTTACATGTTCATGTGAAATGGAGAAGAATTGCTGAAGAGAGTAAAGGCAGTGGCCCTGCTGCTACCTTAAGGTTTGTGCAGTCAAATCCCAGCAGTTCTGCAGAGCCCAATGGTAAAAAAATAAGAGTTGGGTTTCTGGTTTTTTTGTTTGTTTGTTTTTGTTTTGGTTTTTGTTTTCAGGCTTAAGTATCTTCCCCATTGAAAAACAATGCAGGGCCCTTTCTGAGGGATTTTGAGAAGCTATAATAAAATTCCCCTGAATCCATCACAGGGGACCCATGGCTGACTATAACCAATGTCCAACAGAAGAAGCATGCACTCTCTAACCAAAGAGGACTCAGCTGTTGTGGTGTTTCTATTCCTGAAATAACAGAAAGCTGTTGGTGAAAATTTTGTTGGAATTTTCAACAATTGAAGGTGGGGGGAGCCTCATTTAGCAATGAAAGCCAAGGAAACGCCATTTCGGGTGTGCGAGGGTAAGATGCCATGAGATGTACAGCGTAGCACACTACACACGGTTTCTTTTGCAATAAGAAGGAGACAAATGGAGGAAGAGGTTGAAAAGGAAAAAGTGTTAGGAGCTTTTATGGCTTTTATGGAAGCCAGAATTGTACAGTGTTGTGATGAAAGCTTTATGAATGAATGTATAATGTATTGAAAAAAAAAAAAGATACTAAAGAGTTATAGGAAGCTATTATAGGAAGCACAAGTCTTCCTCTTCAGTCCTGAAAGAATCAGCACATGTTTTTTTAATTACAAGCAAAGTTCATTTGTCAAACTAAACTCCTTTGAGTATGTTTGAAATGCTTGCGAGCTCTTAAATTACTTGAAAATTCCATCTCAGTCTTGGCAGTGGTGGAGCTCAAGAAAAAAAGTTGGTAAAACAGAAACCAAGCATGCCATAAACTAATGAGGGCTGTAACTTTAGAGGTCTTCTGAAACTAGATATGGCAAATTAAAGTTTTATATGAGTCCTGTGGGCCCAATGATCTATTTTTTTAATCTTCCTGGTTATAAAATGCTCCTTTACCATTTTATATTTCTTAAAAGCCTATAATATGGTGTTATTTTGAAGTTATATCATTTCAACATGTTTAATATTGATCATGTATCCCTTTAGCCCCTCATTAAAAACATGATTCTTGATTTTTATGACTATCCAACCTGCCTTACTCTTTTTCATTTTTGTTTTTAGATGCATCATCCTATTCAGATGAAACCCGCAGATAGTGAAAAGTCCAATGGTATGTGTTTAATTTATTTTTACCTAATTGTGACTCTCTTTTCACGAAAGCAAACAAAACATTGTGAGAGTTTTTGCTTTACTCCTTGTGTGCTGAAAATTATACGAGGCAGTTTTCCTGTACCTGACAGGTCAGGAAAGATGTTGACCTGCTCTGAACTCCCATTTATCCTCAGCTTTAAAGAAGGAAGGGTATGTTCAGAAAAATGATCTTCCCTTGTATCTGCTGTATGTCATGGCCTACCTTGCTACAAATGTCTGTTCACTTGTGTTCACTCCTGGCAGTGAGGTGATCCAAGAGCACCCAATATTGATAAGATGGAGATTAAATTTTAATGGTGAAAAGGAAAAAAAAAAAAGAAACAAAAAACATTCCAATGTTATCAAACAGTGTAAGCAGCTGATGGGCCTTAAATATTTGCCTAAACGTCCGTTTTATAGAATGATGCTGTTCTGAATCTGAACCAAATTCAGGTTTTAATGATATGCCTAGTTCTGAACTGGGAAACCCACCTTGCATCTCTCTGTATACTTATTCCTCTCAACGATTGTAAAATGAATGCTATAATGACAGTAATATCCGCTCAGAATACTAGGTTACTGCCTAAGTGGATGTATATGACATGCAAAATAGACAGCATTCTCAATCTATTAAACATGCCAGGTTTGTATATTCAAGGAAATAAGATAATCGGATGGTAACGCAGCCTGGCTGTGTGTGATTCTTTAAAAATATATACATGTGTATATTTTGCCCCTTGATTTGTTCCTGTAATTTTCTAAAATATATGTTAAAGATATCATCTGCCTTCTTAGATTGCAAGAGCTTCTTTTTCCCATAAGGCCCACATAATCAGAGCTGGTTCCTCCAACAGGCATCTTTGCACCTCATTAATTAGTAATCAGGGCAGAAGCCGTGCACTTAGAGATCTACATACCTGCAAATGTAAATTATGATTGGGCTCTAAATCTCTCCGCAAGGCTTTTTTAAGGCTTCTTTTGTGCTAATTGTAGTGCATCCCATTTTCAGGCTTCTCCAAGGATTAAAAAGTTTGGAAGGAAGCTAAAACTTCACATTATGCTAGGTTTCCTATTATGACAACTTTCAAAACAAAACTGGCCAAAAGCATGGGAGATTTGAGCCATCACCCATTTGTAAGGGAGTGGTGTTTCCTCTCTTGGGATGTCAACAAACAGAGTTTTAGCAGCAATTTGTTGCTTTCTTCGAATGCTCAGAAGAGAGGCCAAGGAAATGAGCAGGAGGACCAAACTTTTCAGTCACGACTGTAGCACGTGAGAGCTGCTGCTGGAATCCAAATTTCACTCCCTAGTATTTATTGTGCTTGCAGTGGGCAAAGTTTTCCCTAAGATACAGGAAGACTGGCCTGGACCCTCTGAACTACTTAGCCTACACAGGTTCTTTTTTCAAGAATAAATTTCACCTCAAGTTCATTGGCAAATTAGAAATGTAAGAGCCAAGGGGCTGAAGTAAACTCCCAAGGAATTACTTAGTCATTCCTCATTTTTCTTCCTAAAGAAGATTGAACATATTGGCAAAGCACTATGGGGAATTGTGCAAACCCTGTCCTGCTCTGCAGCGCTTACAAAGCAGGGTAAATTAGCTCCTCGCTGCTGCTGTTAGACTGGGGTTATCTACATAATACTCCTGTCTGCACTGTGGGAATACTCTTATTAATCTTCAGAGTATTCTCTTGCGCCTATCTCTAGCATGAAAATCATGAGGGATTGGGTGTTTTCTTTTTTTTTTTCTTGACTTCTTTGTATTTTGAGAAAAACATGTCAACAAATGAAAGGCAATCATCATTGTCAAATTAAAACCCTTTTTAAATTTAGACTCCTGGAGAGTGTGTATGCTTCTGGTAGGCATGTTCAGAGGGTGGTGAACCCTTCGTTTCTAACGACTGGGGAAACAGAAGGCAAACTGACACCATGATGGTGGGAACAATAGCACAGCTCCTCAGAAGGACGGGGCGTAGGAGTAGGATCTGTGGAGGAGGCAAGAGTTTGCAAGCAGCCTGAAGAGCCAAAATAGAAAAAAAAACAGCAGCACGCGGGAGGTGGAGGCCTGTTTGGCATGTGTTTCCCATATGCTTCAGGCTATCCATCTGAGGAGGTATATTATTTGTGCCAATAGCAAAGTGTAAACTGTACCCCTTCAACCAGATTGGTAAGTTCAAAGGGGAAAAGAAAGAAGGCATGACAAGGAATCTTGGTTTTCATGATCCATGGTGTTTGAGCTTTTTTGGAATGCTCGAAACCCTTTGATTTCTGAGTAATGGGAGGATCCCACTACATTTTATAGGTGAAGTGGTGTTTCTCAAGTTTCAAAGAGGCTAAAGAAATTCTGTTATTCAGGATTTCCAAATAGCTTGTAGAAAGATATGTGGGAGAGGTTGAACACTCATTGCAGTTCTTCTGAGCTCGCACGCATTTGTGAAAGGCTGGAGAGACCTGTTCAGCTTTCAATGGCAGGAATCATAGAATCATAGAATGGCTTGGGTTGGAAGGGACCTTAAAGATCCCATAGACAAGGACACCACTCACTAAATCAGGTTGCTCAGGACCTCATCCAACCTGGCCTTGAACACCTCCAGGGATGGGGCATCCACAACCTCTCTGGGCAACCTGTTCCAGTGCCTCACCACCCTCTGAGCGAAGGGGATGTTGTCTCCTTCATCTTACAGGGGTTTTCAAAGAACAGTATTTTCTGTGTAATAAGATGCCTCCTCCCCATCCAAAGTCCCTTACTAAAAGATCTGAATGACCAACCAAGCCCAGCAGTGCTAGGATGGAATGCTCCTCATTCCTCATCACTGTTCCTGTCTTTATGCATCACTTTACAAACTTATACCTTAACACAAAAGGCCAAGCTCACCTCATGGGAAATGGGAGAAAGTTATGGAAGAGCCAGCTTCTGGGCATGTTTGACTAAGTGCCTGGGCACTTATGTGGTACTAGGACTTTATTAGCAACCTGAAGGTCTGTTTTCTTCTGGGTAGGAACTGGGTGGCTGATAGATCTATGTAATCATCTCCATTTCATCCCTGTGTACGGGGCTGAAGATGGAGAACAATAGCTCATGTGTCTGAGCCAACTCTTTGCTCGTGCAGGTGAAGCAAAGCTTAATCAGTTTCACTGAGCTTTTAGCAGCTAGAGTTGATGGAGAAAGACTTGCCTTTAGGTCTAATTAATTTGTCTACCCTGGAGGATTCTGAAAAAGGCTTTTGTTGTTGAGAAATGTACCACCCTGAAAGATTTTCAGATGATTAATTTTGTAGTGTGCCCTGTTCTAGTCATCTGTTAGGTCTACTCTGACCACTTTTATGTTGCTTGGTAGCTATTTTAACCTATCTACAAAGTTTCAGTTAAGGAATACCTGCCAGAAAAGCATGGCTTCAAGACTTCAAAGACTCCACCATTGCTCGATTCATCATAACTGTTATCACTCACAAAACTTGGCTGCTTAAGGCTGTTTTTCAATTTTCAAAAAAGAAGGGGCACCTGCACTCTAATGCAGAAAATCACAAACACGTTTGGCTCTAAGATGTCAGTGGCCATTAACGTGATGCAGTTAGCAAATACTTAAATGTTTCTTGGACCAGGATTTGAATACTGTCAATACTTTCAGGCACATATCCTGAGGACAGCATACTCTTAAATGGATCAAAGCTTCAACACTTCAGGGAAAATTACAAAATCCTCCATTAAAAAAAAAAGGGGGGGGGGGGGAGCAAGGGGTTATTTGTGTGATCCTATCATTTATTTTTATTTATTTGATTAGTGAAAACTTGAAGAAATAATTCTGAAATTCTATGTGGCACGACTTTGCCAATTTGGAGGGAGTAATTAAATGCCATATGTTAGCACTAACACATAGAAAAGTTGATAATTAATGCAGGCAGCTCCAGATCCAGGTGTGACTTTGACAGATTGTACGCAAGGGTTTTTCACAGCCTTACAAATAGGGATAAAAAGTCTGTTTTCCCCCCTTCCCTTTTGGATGAAAAAAAATTAATATATTACCATTTGTACATTAACTATTTCTTGATTTGCTCAAAAGAGAAGGCAACTTCTGGGTGGAAAGCACACTCTTTAACTGACTGGAGCCCTCAAAATATATAATAAAGGGAAATAACTGATTTTTCAGGACATAATTTTGGGGATTTAGGGTTAGAGAAAAGGAAAGTTTTTTGAGTCAGGCAGATTTCCCATTATTGTTACAAGTTTTAATTCTTTTCTAGCATGCAGGAAAAAATCCCTGCCCCTTTATTCTCCTGGGTTAGCACTACTGATCTAATACAGACTGCAAACTGACAAATGGGGGTATGCTCATGCAAAATGCTCATTAATGAAGCAAAATGAGTAAAGCTGAAATATTTGGAGCCTTCAGGATGTTATTCTGCAAGTTGAATGTAGTGCTGCCAGAAGGCAGGTGGCTCTGGTTTGAAAAGCCCCCACCAGCAGAAGCAGACTTCACCTCTGCCAGCTTCTGATGGCTGACACAGCTCTCTTCAAGCATGATACCGAGGCACCCTTGCAACTCATCTCAGAGATAGTCTTGATGGAGTTAAGAAAGCTCATTTTGCTATAAAACAGACGTCTGCTGCTCGTCACACAAAGTTTCTACATTCAGGCAGAAGAATCCCACCTCAAATCCAGCAGGTTCAGCACTGGATATGTCACACTAACTGCCTGGGCAGCAGAGCTGACCTGCATTTGTTACATGTTTGGAAGGATTAGAAGTGAATCCCACAATTATTTGCTCAGGATGCTGTGCAGTTTCACACCTTCCTTCACATAGCTAAAAATTCAGGCCTTGTTCGGTGTGACCTTCTGCCTTCTCCTGCTCCATCAGTGCGGAGCACTCAGCCATCTCATCCTGCTCGTTATTTGCAGCCAGTGGTATCTCCTTCAGGTCACCAGAGTGGTGCGAAACAGCCAGAAGTTACAAATAGGCCTACGAACAGAGTCAGAAAGCAATGATATCAAATGCTTGCCAAAAATTTTGCATTTAGTTTCAGGGTTCTGAATTATTGAAACCTAACCCTGGTGTGGGAGAGAGAATTGTCAAGCAGCAGTGAAACGTTTCTGAAATATGTGCACACAAATACCGTCCCCTGTGCCCTGCTGTCCTTCCCCCAGCTTTTTCCTTCCCCTGTTCTTATTGCCCAAAGCACTCGCAGCTTCCAGGCTTTCTCCACTCCCTCAGAGCTCACTTATTCCTCTCATCCCTGAGGCTGGAGCTGAGGACATCTGCATGTTAGGGTTGGGAGTTAGCTGGAAGATTACAGCCCCGTCTATTATTGTCCAAAGCAGGGAGGAGGCTCCCATGAAACAAGCTGTCCTGTCTTGCCAGGAGAGGTGATTTTTTTGAGGAGCTGACCTCTTGGCATTGGTAACAGCCAATAGATAACATTTTAGCTGGGACTAGGACTGGAAACGTCAATTTTAGACGAGTATAGTTGGGGGACATAGCTTCAGAAACTGCTGTCCCTTCTGAAGCCAGCAGTGGGTAGCACCTTTCCAGTCTCCACGCTTTGTTGGGTTGCATGGGCTTAATGTCGAGCTCCTCTTTTTACAGTTTGTGCACAGGCAAGGCAGCAGGCCTGGCTGATCGAACGGGGGGGCTGCTAACCTCTAAATACACTTGAGCCATACTTCTTGCAGTCCATTGTCTGTTCGATTCTCGCACCACATCTGCAAGGCAGGGAAGTATTCCTTTTAGAAAGGAGAGAAGTGGCTGACCAAAAATGCAGAAACAAATCCTGTCAGCCAGCCTTAAGCAAGTAGAAAAGCATTCCTTTCTCTGCGTGAGAATACATAGTTTAAAACTATTTCAGCCTAATAATATCAGATGTTCCATCAGACGGAGTGAAAACATGTCATTCTGAGCCTGACAATTGTCCCTTTAAATGTTTTTTATGCTGGGCCCCTGGCCAAAACAGAATAGAAATTTTCTTTAGCTTCAACGCTGATCAGCACTGACTAATAGCACTGAATGCAGGGCACGTCATCGTATCAATATGTTTTCTGTACTCTGAGCATTCTTTGTGAAATCTGCATTTTTAAGATGTACAGTACACGGGAGCTGGATGTTTAATTTACTATAAAATCACCCTCAAGCTGAAAACCTGCAAATCATCTTAGTTCAATTGCATATTTATAGGTTTACTAGCGAAACTGAAGGAGGCCGGTGGGGAGTTTGTCATCTGTTACTCTTTGGAAAATTAAAACAAAGACTTCCCATTTGCTTTGGAGGGGTAGAAAAGCGGCGGGGATCCTTGGCACCCTGATGGCTTCTGTTTGGTTTGTAGGGCAGGGTGAGGATCCCTGCATCAGTGAAAGATCTCTTTTTTTTTATTATTTTTTTTGAATCTCTGAATGAATTTCTTTGGTTTGAGTCGTTGTCCTTGCACCTAAGCAAGACCTTCAGCTCCTTATTCTGGAACTGCATGGTAGGCACTTGTCCAACAAGGCCAGCAGCTGTTTTTAAGAGAGAGCTGGGTCTGGTCACTCTTTGGGTAGCCTAAAATCAACTCACGTTTTAACTGCCTGGGTACTAGCTGACACGCAGGCAGAAGTTAAGAGGTGGCACCTGGGCTTGCCCCAGCTTGATCTCGGTTTGCAGCATGAGAAATCTTTACAAGTGCCTGGCAGCCCAGCTGAGTCCCTTGGTCATACCCTTTCGTGTGCCCTGGCCATAGTGTTTGGCTGTTGTTGAGGGAGCAGGCAGGCCACAGACCTTCCTCGAAGAGATTAGTCAAGGGGACGTAGGATTTTTAAGCAGCCAATTTACAGGTATCCTCTCACCAGCAGAGGTGAGTACCCACACACTCCTCATGGCTGTGAGCAAGCCAATTCAGTTTCACCATCCTTAAAATAATTATTTGCAGCACCAAAACCAATTGTGTATTATGAATCAGGTATAAAGTTTCATTGAAAGGCATTTATTTATATATAAATCCCGACTTGGAGCCTCATCTGCAATCCCACTGTTCAGCTGCTGATCTCTGTATACCTGGCTCATCCCATGCATTCGTCGTTTGTTAACCTTTCCTGAAGGGTTAACCTGCCAGCGGAACCCCAATATAAAGTGTGAATGAAAATGTTGAGACTTGAGGAATCTGCCGAGAAAAAACTTCTCCAGGGTGTTAAATTCACACCAATTTTCTTGCCAGCTTCTCGAGCAAGAAGCTGAGATTGTAGGGGCTGGTCTCTGGTTTGGATTCTGAAAAATGCCTGGTCTCGGTGTTTGCCTGTATAAAAGCTACAAATACTTTTTAAACTCTACAATTCTAAGGAAAAAATTACTTCAAATACCTCTCTTGTGATCAATAAACATGAACCTCTTCTTTTTATTGTTGAAATTATGAAATGCACTTAAAGTGTTGAAGTATAACACAAATAAAATCTTATGAAAATAGATGCAGTTTCTTATTCCTCAGCTGCAATTTTTTCCATTTGACAAACTTGTACTAATACAGGGAGAGAGGGTTGGAGAGCAACAGATTTTTTTTTTTGTAGGCCCAGAAATGAAAATACTTCGTTACAAAAATAATTTGCACAATAATAGAAATAAGTAAGTGCACTGCAGCCTCTCTGGAGTAAAGCTTTCCTTCTCTCTTTGCATCCCTGCAAACTCTGACAGTCTACTCATTAACAGTGAATTGGATTTACATGCCATTTCAAGAGAAGAAGAAAGCACTGGTGTATATACTGTATAATAAGCGCTTAGATTTGGGGTTTAATATAGATGGGATGGTGTGTTAACATTTCTAAGTCTTTCCAGAGAGCTTTAAGTTTGAACCTGTTTCATTTTTGACACGAGTCCGCAGTTTTAGACCTGTAAATTTGAGTTTGATTAGCAGGACCGCCTGAGTCCTGCTGCTGCAGTGTAGCTTTTGCTGATTTTGACGACAATACAGGCAAAAATTCTATCAATAAGTCAGGTAAAGCACCTTTTTCATGTTTTGGTTGTGGGTTGTTTTTTGTTGTTGTTGTTGGTTTTTTTGCAAACTCAGCATCATTGCAAATCAAAGGGTTTGGCTCTTGGAAAGCATTATGCAGCCCCCTTGTTAAAGTGCTGCCCTAGAATATGCCTTGTGTCCCCTTGGAGGGGAGAGGACTGGATCACTCCGAAAAAGGCAGGAAAATGTAATGTCTTCTTTTTCCAGAGCAGTGGGTTACACATCTGCCTTTTGAGTGCCATGCATTAAGCTGGTTGAAATTGAAAGCTAAGATAGGAGCCTCTCTCTCAAAGCATTTCTCAGGAATATTTTTCATTAGCTCATATCATTACGTGCACAATCCCCTCTTCACCTTCACCCCTGTCATGATTTCTTTCATACGTGAGGGAGGTGAGGGAATTTATCTGAATTAAAATCTATGCAAAGATATCTTTACTCTTTCTAACAGAGGATGCTTTTCTCTTAGAAGCTGTGATGGGGGAGACATACGCAGAATGACTAAGGCAGCCAATTAATATGTTATATAAACAGCAACCACCACTAAAAAAAAAGGCAGAGAGATAAAGAAAGCTGAGAGATTTTGGGTGGGGGTGGGAGGGGGGGGAAGGGAGGTTGTAAGTATAAAGTGTTTGCCTTAGGACTTGTCTTCAGTTACAGAGCCAGACTCACATGACTGGAGCTTGGTTTGATGTGGTAATGAAGCATTGATCACAGGAAAAAGATGAAATGGCCTTTGCTCATTCATTATTTTTATCTTCTAGCTGTGGAAGACAGAAAATTGTTCATAGGAATGGTTTCGAAGAAGTGTAATGAGAATGATATCAGGGTGATGTTTTCTCCGTTCGGCCAGATAGAAGAATGCCGAATCCTTCGGGGACCTGATGGGCTGAGCAGAGGTGAGTGTGCAGTCTGTAAAGTCTCTTTCCTTAAGCACTAATTGGGAGCTATATGTCACAGTCAGGGTAGGCATAGCCGCTGTCTGCAGCTAGAGGTTACGCCGTAATACGTCCCACGTGATGAAGGTATCCGCATGAACTTTTCACAGTGACTGAAATTATCACCTTTTATTTCCAGTGTCAGAAAGGTCTTGGTGCCAACATATTAACTTGTGTTATCGCACTGTTTGTCAGCTGGAAAGGTTCCTTTGCACCCTGAGAACACACCCTCAGTTTTCTGCTCTCACAAAATCAAAGATCCTTCCCTGACCCCATTTCTGCTTTGTACCATAAGGCCAAAAAAAAAAAAAAAAGGGACTGTAAATGACTGTTTGAAGACGTACACGGTCATGGGAACTGGCCCACTATCTCCTGAATTCCTGTGTTTTTTATAAACATATGCAAAACATAGGTCTGCTCTAACTCAGAAACAAAGAGGTTAGCTTGAACCTGAAAGCTTTACCTGGACCAAACTTTGTAAAAAGAGCTTCTTGAGCTTGTGCCTCTATCACAAACCGAAAACCAGGGGAGAGGTGCTAAGCGGCACCACCAAGAGTGGTCAAGCGGCTGACCTGAACTTTGAAAATGAAGTGCAGCACAGACTTCAATAGCTGGTGACCCTTTCTGAATGCAGAAGTGCCTTTTCAGGAAAGGCTCTCTGAAAACATATTGAAAAGAAAAATAAATGTATATTGATGACACAGACTGCATATTAACTCCATGGTACATGGATCTGAAATTATTCCTCGGACTGTGAACCTTCCCATAAACTCAGCGCTGGGTGGCACTGAGTAGAACAGGGCATCATGACAGCCCCATCTTTCAGTGGGAAAAGATTTTGGGGTACTAGCTGCTGTCATGTAATGGCATGGGGAGCAAAGTAATTTTAAGCGTGAAGCTATGAAGAACATCACTTCTATTTCAATAGAAATAAATTTA